>NC_081768.1:18906369-19547793 GCF_963082965.1 Carassius carassius
TAAAATAGCAAATATCCCAGAACCTGTATTTCGTTATCATCCTCAGTCCAGCCAAAGCTGTAACAATGGCACTGTTTAAAGCAAAGCGCTCGTTGTCATTATTATTTGTTAAATATGATAGACAGAGAGAGAGAGAGAGCAACAATAAATGAATTCGCTTTTAACTGCTCCTGATGTGCACAATGACTTCATGTGCATAAACATTAAAAGGAGGCACACATTAATTAAGCACGCAAAATCCACAGAGAATGGGAGGCTTTCATTGCCCTACAAAACTAATGAAGAGTTAGTGCAGTGCTGTTTCAACCTGATGTCAGATTTTCTTTCATGTATTCATCCTCTGTTGTTTCAACTTGCTGCTTTTCTAAGAAAACAGACTTCATTATTTACCAGCACTGATACTGTTCAGTCACTGAAGGGCCGACACTCATACAGAGTTCAAGTACAAGATAATGTACAGCCAGACAGTCATTAAAACCAACCCAGACAAGGTGACCAGGACACTGACATGTGCTACGTGGCTACCAAATAAATAAGCACATGGATATAGAATAATGGATTAATCTGAAATGTTGAGTTTTCAAAATTTTCTTGTAGGTTCAATCTTTCCAACTTCTTATGTCATTTACATAACATTTATATATATATATATATATATATATATATATATATATATATATATATATATATATATATATATATATATATATATATATATATATATCATGATGTTTTTAAACCTGTACGGCTTTATTTTTTCCATTGAACTAAAAAGGGGTCATACAGTATATTCTGAGTGTTCCAACGTTTGTGTATAAATTGTTCAGGCCATTTTTGGGACAAAATAAAATGGAATATTCAAAAGAACCGATCCAAAAGAATGATTCATTAACTGATCCAGTTCTATAGTCACTGACTGACTTCATGTCGTTTCATATCAGGTTTGAAACAACAAGTGAGTAAATTATGTCAGGATTTAAAATTTTGGGTGAACTATTCTGTTAACAATAAAAGCACTTACATTTGTATTATGTGCACATGTGAGCAGTGGTTGTTTGTTCCTGCCTTCATAGTAGACACTGCATGCTGTAGTTCTATTGCCTGTTTCTCTAGGCAAAAAAATGCCCTCATATGATGCTCAAGCTTTACAATACATGTCATTCAACAAGAATGATTCAGAACAGTTGTTTATTATTTACCAAATACCCTTGTGTACCACAAGTATAAACAAGCCTTGGCTCACAGCACCAGAGCGAATTTCTAAATTAAAATTGGTTGATGCCACTGTGAATTGTATATAGAACAATACAGATTGTTTGATTTAACAGACGAAAACAACAGTCGATTGACCTTGACGTGCCAATCTAGTCTCATTCTGTCAGTCACATTGTAGGATGCCCTTCAATGAAGCATTCAGCCACACTTGCCAATATTAACAACAACAACAACAAAAGACAAATGCCTTTGGCGTTTTCAGTTTACCCTCAGAGCCTGGGATAATAGATAGGCTAATTGGGGGAGAAGTTCATCTACAGACGACTGAAATAGTCACACAGTTAAGGCGAGAAGAGAAAATATAGAAACAATGAGAAAATGAAAAGTAAACACCACAGAACAAGGGAAGAGACAGTAAAAATGGAAAGGACTAGATGTGCACAGAGGAGATTAAATGAAAACATATGAGAAAAGTGAATAAGTAAGATAGAAGGTAATATATGCATGTTTGAGTGTGTACGTATGCTTCTCAGTCTTTCTGTTAAGCTGATAACTGCATTGTTGCGTGCATTTTAAATTCATAGTGCTTAATGTTACGAGACCTCTTAATCCACAGAAAATCAATGCCTAATAACCTATGAAAATGTACATTTGCTCTTTTGCTATCGCCAGAGGCCCAGTCATGCACTCCGGGGGCCCTTCTTTCAATTCCCCCGCATTAGCAGTAAAAACCATAAACCACCATTAACGACGGAGGATTTGTGTGAGGCAGTGAGGCGGCTGGTCTGCGCTCATGCCATTTGGGACAGAGATCAGCTGCAGGAACAATGGTTGTATGATAAAGACAGACAGGGAGGGTCTTAAATAGGTCTCTTTTTTTTAAATCAAGATGAGAGGTGCTAGAAGACATTGGAATAACTGAAGTGAAATAACCAAAAATATATTTTTTATTTTTGGTTATGTCATCAAAACTCTATATATTGTACTATATGAAGTTGGTAATATATATGTGGCATGGTAAATACACTCTCTCTCTCTCAAAAAAAAAAAACTGTTACAGGGGTGGTACCCTTTCCAATATTTACAGTTTAGGATAGAAGTATTAATATGTAACATTTAAATATAACATCTAAAAAAGATCTAAAATATACAATTACAAAATAGATAATGTACATTTTCTTGCATGCCTTTAAGTGACATTTTAGGAGTACTAGTGTGTTTTGGGATCACTGTATATTAGTACTATAGCATTGCCACCACAGTACGTTGTGTGCATGTGACTGTAGAGGGTGTTTTTAATCAAATTTTGAGTGCGGGCTTGTTTGTTGGTGTGCTTGCGTGACGGTAAATGTGTTTTTGGCTAAGCCTGTGTGTATGAGCTTGTGTAATTGTGTTGTCTCCGACTGTCAGCTCCACTAAGCCCCAAACCCCCCATACCCACCCCCCAGCACAAGGCTGACCTGTTTCCATATAAACACAGGACGCTGGAGGCAGAATGCTGAACGGCGAGCTAAAGCTTAGGCATCCTGAGGATGGACGCCTCCGAGGCTTAGGGTCCCTCATCTCCCAGCGACAGAGCTACCAGACCCAGCCGGCCGTCCTCCCTGCCACCCAACTATAATTACCAGACAGAAATGCATGTACGTGCTTACCGCCTGCAGGGCTGATCTCCAGCTGCCGTGATATTAACTCCATCAGGTCTTGTGCTGAAAAGAGCTTTATCCCTCAGCTCTCAGGAGAAGCTCGGCACAGCCATCCCCTTAATAACATACATAACTTCTCTCAAGCACAACTTCTTCTCCATGTCCCCCACAACTGAAATACTGCTGCTCATAGGGGGAGAAAAAAATCTATGTCCTATCTTCTGCTGCCAGTGTATAAAGCATGGAGAAGATTTTTAATCAGTATTTTTGTCTTAGCTTCAAGAATGTCTTATTATCCTTTAAACGATTAATTTGCTTGGGAAACAATCTGTTTAAGATTTAAAGACTTATATATTCTGAATTAAGTTTATTGTTCTCAGTATATTAGCATTTTTCTCTTTTGAGCTCATACATTTTGTTGTAAATTTATGCTCAAAACAAGGAAAAATTATTTGCCAACAAACTTAATTCACAACATATTTGTAGCAAACAAGTCTTAATATCTTATGCAATTTTGTAGAAATGTATCTTTTTTTAAGGATATTTAGATATTCTTATTGGAGATAGATATATTTCCATTTAAAAGTAGTGGGATGGTAATCCAAAAAAAAAAAAAAACGTTTGAATGCTTTTGTGTTCTCTTGCAAAACTTTTGCGTTCCCCTGAGAAACCTTACCTTTGATCCGAAGACATTTGCTTACTGTCTTGCTAAATTATTGTGTTCCTCTGAGAAATCTATATTTCAGTGTTCTTGCAAGTGAACACATACTTTCTTAGTGGAACGCAATACTTTTGCAAGAGAAGACAAAAGCATTGAAAAAAAATATATCATCAATATCAAAAAATATCATCAATATATACGTATATATTTTTTATCTTGTCTTTATTTACAAAAATGTCATTCAAAATACTGTTGCAACTGCAAAAATATATCCAGCAACATATATCTAAAAAAAAAAAGCCTTAATGTGACCTACAAACATAACATCTTTAAATGATTGATGTGGCTATGAAGATTTCTGTTTCTGGTTAATGACATGTTATTAATCTTTCCTCTGCTAGGCAGATATCACAAGGTTATTAGCAGAGTGCCCTTTCATGGACAACCCCCAAAAACTTGTTGTAGATGCACATGAACACTTATGATAGTTTAAAGTCAGTTTAGCTGGGTGCATATATCATAACCTGGACATACTGTATCAAGACAATCTACAGAAGGCATTTTATCAAATAATGTTTGCGAATAATATGGAAATCAACTCATAACTCTATCAATGCGGGTGTATAAAAATTCACTCACCGATTAAGCCTAAAATATTTCTACAGTATTTGTCTGGGAACATACAGTTCCACAATATCAACATATGCAATTACTCTTTTTTTATGTTTGTGTGTGTGTGTGTGTGTATGCACGTGTGCGTGCTATTAGAGAAGTGAGTATTAACAGGATTTACTTCAGGATTTGGTTACTAATTGGCACATTACTATGTCAAAATATTCAGGGCCTAAATTATTTTGTTACAAGTAAGATTTGATGCATTTGAAAGCAGTGTCTCAGATTGAGTTTTATAAGTACAATAGCACATATGCCGTCTCTTGTGGCACCAGCGGGGTCACACGGGTGAGACCAATTGGAAAAGTCTGCTGTGAAGTATAGCAGCAGACAGGCCATGTGAATGAGAGGGGGAATGAAAGTACGAGTTCAAGTTTCAGGGGGGACTGTATCAGACGATGCACCTGTTCTCCCCTCTGAACCAGTGCTGGTTGAATAAGGAGGGCGGGTCATGTGTCCATTCACCATCTGCTGTTGGCTTAACTCACAAAAACACTCTCAGGCAGGTGCACAACACTCACTCTACCATTACAAATGCTGTGCCGGGACTACAAAATAGTATAATGAAATGCTTTATACAAATATTCAAATCAGTTTCATGTCTCACATTTGATTGAGAATGCATTTAATCTTAATCTCAGCAACAGACAGTGTGCCCACATACCAGAGTGCAGTATAATATACAGTATGAAAAATTATTATGCATTTTGAGGTTTGCAGATTAGCAGTGTTCTTTCGGTAGTGTTTTTAAGGATTAATTTTAAGTGAGCGTGTAATGAAGGCAAAGATAATCTGTATGTAAAAATGGATGAAAGGATCATGAATAATTAATATTAAACATCCGCTGATACCAATATATAATAATAACTGATTTGTTGCGTATCCTAGCATATGTTGTGGCAGTATCAACTATTACTGATAAGCCAGCCTCCAACCCACATCAGATCTTACCCTGAGTGGGTGGTCAGAATGAGCTGGAAAATGGCTTTATGTTGATGGCTTTATACATGTATGACAGAATAAATGAAAAGAATTATTCATGAAACTGACATTATTATACAACAGCATTAATATACATTACCGCTCAAAAGTTTAGGTTCAGTAATATACATGATTTTTCTTCAAAAGAAATTTAAACTTTTGTTCAGCAAGGACGAATTAAACTGATCAAAAGTGACAGTAAAGAAATTTATAATATTACAAAAGATCTATTCTATTTTTGTTCTGTTCTTTTCAACTTTCTATTCATCAGCAAATCCTGACAAAAAGTATCATGGTTTCCACAAAAATATTAAGCAGCAGAAGAGTTTTCGATACTCATGATAAGAAATCTTGTCAAATCAGCATACTAGAATGATTTCTGAAGGATCATGCGACACTGAAGACTGAAACAAAGCACTGAAAATTAATCTTTGCCATCACAGAAATATATATAAAAAGTAATAAATAAATGCAAAAATATTTCACAGTATTGCTCTATTTTGCTGTGCTTGAACATACTTCAGTATTCACTTTACGAGACACCAGCAACATCATAATCCACCTGCTGATTTGGTGGAACAATTCAGGACTATTGCGAGAACACAGCGGCTAACTGGTGAAAAAATGTAATTTGGGTCTCTCTGCCTCGCAGCGTTAGCTGGTGAGATGGACATCGAGAGCCCATTAGCAGCTGGGAGATTGTGAATAGAGAAATCAGTTTTGAGGTGAGCATTCAGTCTGCAGGGACTGATAACCATCAGTCTGCTGAGAGGTTTGTTGCTTGAAATTAGAAGGAGATGAGTTGTTGAGAGAATGACTTGAACTGTGGGTGTTTAGCCGGTTGAATCAGTCCGCTGGTGTGTAATCTTTTCAGGGGATTCATCCAATCAGTTTGCATTCTGCCCTGCAGTTTTGTTTTTCTGTGTCTCTTTTACAAACATGCAGTCACTTACACTTTGCACATCCTAAGGTTTGTAAGTCAAAGAAATCCCTAACTGCCTTTCAGTTGTCTCGCGTCTAGATGCTGATCAATAAGGCGACAAAGATTGATCTCCCAGCGGGTATGGCTTTAATGAGAACTTTACACAAGCAACAGATGCAGAATTATGGACTTTTGATGCCCAGTGTGGCTCACACACACTCGCGCACGCACACACGCGCACACACACACACACACACAGGCGTAATGGTTTTTATGCTGTACAAACTGTATATTCTATGGCCCTACACCAACCCTACACCTAACCCTAAGCCTCACAGGAAACTTTGTGCATTTTTACTTTCTCAAAAAAAAAAACTCATTCTGTATGATTTATAAGCGTTTTGAAAAATGGGGAGATGGGTTATGTCCTCATAAGTCACCCTCTCCTTGTAATACCTGTGTCATACCCATGTCATTATACAGAGTTGTGTCCTGATATGTCACAAAAACAAAAGCACACACACACACACACACACACACACACACACACACACACACACACACACACACACACACACACACAGTAAGTCAAACATTTAGGGTTAGAAAGATTGTGTGTATGCTAGAGACTGACACATTTGTTGAGAAAGAATGCATTACATTGATCAAATGTAACATTAAGGATATTTATAATGTTACAAAACATTTCTATTTCAAATAAATGCTGTTCTTTTGAACTGTCTATTCTTGAAAAAGAACCCTGAAAAAGAGTATCACAGTTTTCACAAAATAAATATTAATCAGCACAACTTTTTAACATTGACAATAATTAGATTTCAAATAATAATATAATAATATTATGTCATGTGACACTGATAACTAGAGCAATGACAGCTGAAAATTCATATTTTCCATTACAAGAATAAATATATATTAACGATACATTAAAATATAAATATATTAAAATAAACATTAAAATAAATGTCAATTATTTTCAATTGTAATAATATTCCACAATATTACTTTTTAAATATATTTTTTTAATGAATAAATACATAATTGGAGAGCATAACAGACTTATTTTAAAAACTTTAAGAAAACGTATAACCCCAAACATTTTGAATATTTAGTTACAGTATGAATTTTGTAATTTCTAATGGGTGATCTGTAACCTGTAGTGCAGTCACATTAGACCTTAGGCAGCTATTTGGGCATTTGAAGTGTGTAACTTCTGTGCCACTATCATTTAAAGTGCCACAGAACCAATTTTTGTTTGGCTAGATGCATGCAAATGAAGTAGTTTGAAGTTGGGTAATAATATTATAAAACTTTTATATAATATAAGCTAGGACATCTAACCTGTTACACATACATCCAGTTTCCAAAAAACTTTGAAAGAAATAACAATGCAAAATACAATAGAACATCCACAGAAATGTTCTCATAAAAGAGAAGCGAGGGGTAAAATCTGTAATAACAACAGAGTTATTAAGCCACCAGGCTAGCATTTCCCTTTATGAATATTAAACTGTGCCTCTGTTGCACTTAACCTGCTGGGGAATTTCTAAGTCATCACTACTATTTCAGACCTGCTGTTTCCCGTGCACTCCATTCTTTGTATGTAAATCTGAAACTCAAGCACAGAGTCTGCATCTTTCTCATAAGCAGCCCAGTAAATCCCTCCTCATCACACTGTGGGGATTTGGTCTGTACTGCCGTGACTAGAAGGGAAGGAGAATTAAAGGAGACACCCAAGTAAAACCAGGCTTTCAAGTTTGTTCTTTCCTTCACTTTCTACTCCAGCCCTGTTGATGGGTCAACAGCGAGTTTTCGGGTGGTCTAAAGAGGTGGATGGAGGTGTGGGGCACCAGTCTTGAATAGACAGTGTGCTTGCCTCTCTGGTGTGCAGCTCTTCTGACTAAATGACAGGCAGAGCAATTTTCTTCAAACGGCTCGCTGTGGGCAATTATTGCCTTAGGCAGAGGCCTTTTGGCTTGTAGTCGTAAACCCAGTACTGTAGTACTGTGTGTGTGTGGACATGAATGATTGAAACGAAGAGACTCTTACGTTACAGGCTATAGAACAGGCAGACAGATGCACAGACAGCTTAAGGACCCAAAACATACCACTGGAGCACCAAGTCTGACAACCCACTGTGTATAGAATACAGTGGCATTCCTGTCCTTATAAACTGTGAATGTGCTGCATACCCAGGCTGTCTGAGAGAATGAGCTCATGGGCTAATTAATATAAACAAGTTGAGACCTTGTTATTTGAGATGTAACTTAAAGCTTAATAAAGTATTGGGAATAAGTATGTAAAATCATTTATTTGAAAACTGTAATTTTCTGTAAATCTACGTCAGTTACAGGAGCTTCCAAGTGAGCGATTTCTCCGCAGGTTTCTCATCTCCGCTCTGTTGCTGTGACTCGTCAGGAATGTTGTAATGTGCTCTCAGTGTTTTTCTGGTATGTGGCTGATTTCATGTGCGAGGTAAGCTATCCGCAAAGTGCTCGCCCAAAAAACATATCTGATCATATGCAATGTTGAAAATGTTGTATACTTGATGTATACTTATGTCACTTACAATTTTTTATTGTTTTTGCAATGTTACTTGGCAATATTTCAAAGTTATTATTATTTTTTATTTTTTTATCATTTATTTTTATTTATTTTTCGGTGGGAAAGGGTATTTTGCATGGTCTATCATTGGAGTAGTGTCACCCGGGTGGGATTTTTAACTCCTATTCACTGGAATAAAAATAAATGAATAATAATAGGCATAGGTGCGAGAAGTGAGGGTTCGAATCTGCGTTTTGGTTAACTATTTTTTTTCCCCTTTTCAAATTTCAAATCACATCACATCAAAAAAGTATTTATTTTTAATAAAAATGAAAGAAATAATCAAAAAGATGTAAATAAAGTATCAGGGTAGGGTTAAGGTACAGTAGGTGTTATATTATTAAATTATTATCCATTTAATAATTTGAATTAAAATTAAAATTTACCCTCAAATTATCATTGCATACTGTTTTATAACATATTAAAATGCTGAGGAGCAGATATTTGTCACTATTTGCAATAAGTAATTAGCAGAATATCCTGCTATTTTAACATACAAATGTAATCTACAGCTTGCCCTTAGTGTAAATAGCCTCAATTGTCACTAGATGGTCAACTGTTTCCAGGAAATTTCCAAAGTGTGGACTAATAATTGTTATCCAACCTGATTTAAAAATACTTATTTAATGTTATCTGTGTTATATTTAATCTGCATGTGAACCTCTATCATGTGGGTCTTTATAACGATATAAATAGTGCAATAGCAACACAGATACATTTGACCATTAAGTAACTGCAAAAACACATGAAAGGCATTAAGTTATTTAGATTATTAACAACTAAAGTTATTTATTTAGTTAATAAAATGAAAATGACTAAAACTAAAAACTAAAATAAATAAAATTAATACAAATGACAAAATTTAATAACAAAATTACTAAAACTAAATTAAAATTAATAAAAAAAAAAATCAGATGTTAAATGCTATAATTGTATTTAAATATCAGATTTTATACAATCATATATATATATATATATATATATATATATAGATAGATAGATAGATAGATAGATAGATAGATAGATATAGATATATATGCTTAAAAAAAACATAAAAAAAAACATACACAGAGTAAGTATGTGAATTGGGGAACAGCAAGAGATGATTAAAGGGACAGTTAACACAAACATTATGATTCATACTGTATAAGGAAATATAGTGGGGTCCAGTGTGGTTTTGGTCCAACTTTGAATGGAAAAATACAGTTGAAATGTTCTTCAAAAAATCATCTTTTGTGTTCCACAATAGAAAGTCATACAAATTTGGAATGACTTGAGGCTGAGTAAATGATGACAGAATCGTTTTATTTAAACATTCATTCAACGAGTGTCGGGTTTGTTAATAATGAAAAGGATATACATATATTGCACTAACAGATACTGTACATGTTCTGTTGAGTCTCAGATATACTTCTCTCATATAAATTAACACATCACAGGCTTTCATATAGAAAGCATATAGCATGCTTACAGTGAAGAAACACACACACACAAACACATGTATAAATGTATCCCAGACAGGTCCTATTACCACCCACTTCCTCTATACACACTCTATCACTTTTGCTTGTTCTTTCGCTACTTCTCTCATGCGCCTGACTTCTCAGGTTTCGGTGAATCAGACCTGGTAAATAATGTAAAAGGTACAAGCTGTGAAAACCTGGACAGCATTGTAGGCAGCAGGTAGCGACTAAATGAAAGTTTAGAGCATTCAGACAGACGGCATTCACTAGTGCTGTGCCGTATCCACCCACAGACAGCGGTATCTTCATACAGCTCTGTTTTGTTTAAAGGTGCCTGTCAAAAAAACAATATTTAAATAGTGAAACGGATTGCTTAGTGCCTGTTTGGAGAAATGATGCCATTAAGGGCAACAGAACGCCACTGAAGGAAACTGCTAGGGGGAAATGGTGTTTTACAAATTGGCAGACATTTTCTTGTGCTGAAAGTGAAGTAGATTGCCAAATGACTAGTTAGCAGGCTGAGAGAACAAAAAAAATGGTCAAACATTATGATTTATTTCACATTAGGACAATGGAGAGATTGTCATGAGCACTTCACTGCTAAAGGCTTTCCTAGAGGTCTGCCACAAAACCAGAATTAGGGGTTTGATATTTGATTCATCCCAGTGAGTTGAATGTTTTAAATCTGTTTACTAAAAAGAATAACTGAAATGCAGTCAGTGCAGGTTACATTATTTTGCTGGTATGCTGCGACAAATCCTTTTGAGTAAATCATTAACTTTCACTTCGAGCATCATGACAAATTAATTTTTTTGCAATTTTGTCAAAAGATGGTGTCCACAGCGCACTCAGTCTCTAGATTTGCACAACCTTTCAAATTTACAGTGGTCCATATTAGTTGGGAATTGTGAATGAGAGTATAAGAGCAAAATTTGAAAACTAATTCTGTAAACACCTCCCTTATAAAAATTATAGTAAGCTGGTAATTTCTTACCTGAAAAACTGGCACTTTGGAATGGGAGGCAGTGAGACGGCTCTCCAAAGTGCACGCCATACATTCATTACTGCTCGTCTATTCCCCTGTAGGCCAGCTGCCATGCCAGCTTGGATCCTGTTAATATTCTAAAACTGGAACATAATTTCAAGGTCTCCGGGAATAGCCTGCTCTTTCCGGCCTTTTTATATTTATTTATTTATTTTATCCAGAGTCACCTGTCGAGTGGCTATGATGATGCATGCATGACTGAGCCTGGCCCATTCAAATCCTCCGGGTTCTTTCGCAGAGGGCTCGCTGACCTGCTTCCTACTTTCATCCCGCCTCTAAGTACCGATCACAAACGGCCAGGAACTAAATCAACAGCACATGAAAGGTGCCGAGCATGGAGGAGAGGGGCCACATGGCTAAACAATCCCTTCCCTATCATGTCGTAAACAGCTTGGAATGTTCACGCAGAGCTGAGCACATTCACCAGTGCCTCAACAGCACTGTCTGTTATGCAAATGAGCTGGATTTCATTTCTATTCCACTGTTCTCAATAAAAATATTAATATTACCCCGCCTGGTCTGTGTGTTTACTTGGCCCCTGTCTGGAGGCTCTGAATGCTAATATATTTATCTACAATTTAAATAGTGATACACACTGTAGCAAACATAAAAAGAAAAAAAAAAATAATAAAAAATAAATAAAATAAATAAATACATACATAAAAAAACTACAGTGACGATCATACATACAGCTTTATGAGGAAATATACTTTAAAATCAGATGGGAAAGGGCAGGTTATATTGGATGATTAAAACAAACTACTCAAACTACTAAGTGACTAATTGGTCCTAAAAGGGCCCTCGTTCTTTACTCTCACAATAAAAATTGAAAAAAGAGAAATATTAACTATATATATATATATATATATATATATATAGTTATTATTTCTCTTTTTTAAATAAAACTCCAATAAATAAAGTATTAAAAAAGTTTTACTCATTAATAAAAAATTACAATTGTCATGGAACCAAACTGACATCACACGATCTTCCGAATGTTATTAACTTTACCTCTGTAACCACTATGCAATCAGACAATTTTATTAACTGAATAAAGAAACTTAGAAAAGCACATTTCTATAATGATATTTTGGTCACACTTTATTTTAAGGTCCAATTCTCAGCATTAACAAACCATTAACCATGACTTCTTCCTTAATAAACTCCTAATTTGCTGCTTATTACTAGTTTGTAAGGTATTTATTAAGTTTGGGTACTGGGTAGAATTAGGGATGTAGAACATGGTCATGCAGTATGTGTACTTTATAAGCACTAATAAAAAGCCAATATGTTAGTAATAGGCATGCTAATAAGCAAATAGTTAATAGTGAGAATCGGTCCCTTCTGTATATTAAAATGTTACTGATATTTGTTACTAAAACATTTAAAAAGTTACTGTCCTACTACTTTCAACATGACACTGGAAAAATGCAAAACGATTTATGATGCAATGGCCAGTGACATTTCTTGATGTATATGGCTGCATTGGTGGTTCTTTGAAGAGGATTTAATGGCACGCTGATTCTGAGAGGGCTTTATCGTGCAAACAAATGAAGCACATCACATCAGGCACTCAATTATCATGCATTTCTATCCAATAATAAAAACAAAAACAATAGATGACCTCTCTAATTGCTGTTGAATGACTTGTGAACTAGTTGACCACCGTGTTACATATTAAATATAAAAAGTTTAGAATATCTGACCTATTTCTGTGAGAGGAGAAGTTGATATATGTGTGTATTCCTGTATGCTTCCATTTTTCCCTGAGGCATTCCCTGCCACATACAGCATACTAATTCAAATCTTTCATTCATATTCATTGTACAGAAAATTGCTATTCCCGACGTAATCTGAATAATGCTTCCATATTCAAGCTCTCTTTTCACTGTTCTGTTGGTTTAATATTAAACTTACGACTTTACATTTCAATATTTTTTTATAACCTTTTAAGTTCACAGTATGCCAATAACACCCCACCCTTCTAGCTTTTGAAGTTTAAATAAGGGCCTCTGAGTCTTCCATTAGTTTTGAGTCAACAGGTGAAAGGCAGTCAGAGCCTCTTCAGATAACATTTATCTGTCACTGTTTTGTTAAAATGACAACAGTGAGGATCCATATCAGTCCTCTGTGGCACTCAGAAAACAGCATCTGAGGCCAAGGGAATGAGCGCCACTTGTTCAGTAGTACAAGAGGCAGGGGCGTCATCCATTCATGATTTTGAGGGGGCACATTTTTTGGGGTGGGGGGGTCGGGGGTATAAGGTATTCTACGAAAGCACAGTATAACTGATATAGGCTTATTTTTTTTATTATTTTTTTTTTCCTTTTTATTCAAAACAATTCCAAACATGCTTAATATATCAGGAAATATCTCGTTTCTCAAATATGTGTAGGTAAACGTGTTTTGCACCTTTATAGATTGCTATTTGATCAATATATGGAAATGTAGTGTAATCTATTAACTACACATAAAAACCTGACTTTTTACTTAAGTGCCATATCATGTCATAAAATATTTTTAATACGACTGAATTTGCATTTAATGTAAATTTTAATAACAATATTGTAAGATACTTATTTTAACACTTTCATTTTACAGAGAGTAAAGAACATTTACATTATCAAAAAACATTTTCATTCAGTCTAGCCAGAGTTCAGGCACTCTCGAAAACTCCCATTAAAATCACTGAAGCACTTTACATTATGAAACGAATATCTTACTTACATTCGTACGCACATCTGCACTTTTTGTTGTTTCTGATGAGAGAATTCGCTAAATAATTCAGTCAGCGAGCAAGTGAACAAAACACTGCATTTCAGTGATGACTCTTCTGGACGTCTCTGATTGGCCATTGCATCCATAAGCGCAACAGAATAGTTTCTGATTGGTTATCATGAAGTGTTGTATCATGAAGTGTTGTACGAACGCGTCTGTCTCTGGCTCAGCGCCAGCCAGCGAACGCAGATTTGAATTTAGCAGCTGATGCTGTGCACTGAACGATCTAATCACACCGCTGTGATTGTATCAAATATATAAAAAATATTATTCTGCAATTTTTTTTTTTCGTTTGGAAGCTGCATTTAAAATCCACTTGGCTCAGAAATCTGAGGGGGCACGTGCCCCCTCACTTCGAATGGGCACGACGCCTCTGACAAGAGGGAAATTGCCCCCCTCTGCAACACACACAATATTGCAGGTGCTTAAATTATTCATCCTGTAGGAACGCTAGGGTCTTACTCAGAGCCAGAACTCCAGCCTCTTAATCTCCACTTTATATTCCATTTTATATTTTACAGTTTTGTTTACTCCGAAAGGGAGATAAAGAGCTCTTTTTCCCCCAAAGGCATAGAGGTCTAGCTTTGTTCTTACTATTGAGAACAAAGAAAACAGTTGTGTATAATTTTCATATATCACTATGCAACATTTTCTGTCAGTTGGCTTCGTATTCCTGGCAAACAGGCATAAGAATCGAACGCATTTGGTTCTTGCGAAATTGTGACCCAAAGAATGCCAAATGAATGAATTACCCAGGACTTGCACCACTACTCATTTTTAATAGTCAACTTAGTCAGAAAAGTAATTGATGAGCTGTTTGTGGTCATTGTTTAGCTTATGTAAATGATTCAACACATGCCATTTAGCTTTCTATGCTATTTCTGCCAAGTTGTGCTGATGGATGGAAAGGGTGTGAGTGGAGATCGAGAATATTCGAGCAACCACTCATATCTCCATCACCATATTCATGCTGCTTGCATTGAAAGTAAAATGCATGCAGAGAACAATAATCATGTAGTTTCTGTCAATGTTTGTGCAATACTTGATTTGTTTCAGGGAAGATACACATACATTTTGTCTTGAATTTGAACAAACCACATCAAGACTATCTCTTACCATACCGTTTACAGTACCAATAACGTTTTTTTTTATACATTTTGTTTAAACCTTTGTTAAATTTCTATTGAAAATCAGTGATCTTGTTGTGACTTGCAGAGGACTTATAAACTAAAATAACACGATTTAATGTGAATGAGTAGCTACTGTATTTGAATTCATATTTACATTTAAGCAATAACCAGACATTATTATCCAGAGTGACTTACAAAAGTGCATAAGCATCAAATATGAAAACATTGTGACCAGACAGATGGAGTGTAGGCACCACTAGCTGTTTAGCTGAATGAGTTCATGGACACTCCATTGTGCCTTTTTTTGGTATATGTTTATTTTCATTGATCAATAATGGTGTTCATTGCAAAATATATGTTTGGGTTGCAGTTGCAAATAAGTAATGGAACTGAAATCTGTTAAAAATAGGTGCATTAGTGATATTCAGTAGTAGTATTCAAGAAAATGTAGAAATTATGTGAAGTCAGTGAAATGTCTCAGGTTATGCATGTAAACCATGGTTCCTCAAGGGAATGAGATGCTGCGTTGAATGCTATAGGGAATGCCTTTAATGGGTGCAACTCTGAATATCGTGTGCAATCTATCCAATGGAAGTGCATGACATTACGGGTGGGGTGACGTAAGTGATCAGGAAACTATAAAAGCGAGTGTTGTGCAGCTGGCATCAGCTTTGAGGAGAGAAGCAAGTGCTAGCAAGGATGCTGGGAGTATTGCTTCGATACGCAGCGTCTCATTCCCTCAAGGAACCATGGTTACATGCATAACCTGACACGTTCCGCTTCAGGAACTCGAGCTGCATCAAATGCTATGGGGAACGAGGTGTCCATGCCGCCAGACTTCCACATCCTGTCTAGTGTGAATCTGAAGAGCACAGCTAAGGCGAGAGAACAGAAGAGCCCGGAGTGGCTCGCATATCAAGGTCATAGAAACTCACAAAAATGGAGGGCATGGACCACCCCGCAGCACTGTAGATGTCCCTCATCGATACACCTACTAAGAAGGCCTTGGAGACCGCCATACCCCATGTGGAGTGAGCCTTGACTCCCATCAGCAAGGGGAGATCAGAGGACTCATAGGCCAAGCTGATAGCCTCAACTATCCAACTGCTAAGGGTCTGCTTAGTTGCAGGAAGACACCCTTTTGGGAGGACCATAGCACACAAGCAGTTGGTCCGTCTCTCTTCATAGGGCAGCTCTGTGGATGTATGTGTCCAGCGCTCGAACTGGACACATTAAGTTAAGCTTCTTCTGGTCGGGCTTCCGGAAGGGAGGAGGACAGAAGGCCTGCAGCACTATCGGTTATGGTGTGACAGAGGGAACCTTTGGAACATAACCCACTCGAGCGTATAGAAATGCTTTGGCCATGCTGGGTGCAAACTCAAGACGAGAAGGGGCCACTGAGATGGCCTGATGATCTCCAACTCTCTTTAGAGAAGTAATAGCCATCAAAAGTCTTTATAGTCAGATAACGGTCTGATATCTCCTCGAATTGGCTCGAATGGGGCTTTACAGAGAGCCTCTAACACCACAAGTCCCAGTGGGGAACACAGGACTGTACTGGAGGCCTCAGCCTCAGCGCACCGTGGAGGAAACGTGTAACTAGGGGGTGTCTACCCACTGACTGATCATTGAAAGGGACAAGGTAAGCAGCAATGGCCGCCACATAAACCTTTAAGGTGGAGTGAGTTAACCCCGTAGAGAGCCTAGCTTGGAGAAACTCCAGAAATGTACCAACTGGGCAGTTAGCTGGGTCAAGCTGGTGGTCTCTGCACCATGAGGTGAAGAGTTTCCACCTCATAGTGTACAGTTTCCTCGTTGAGGGACCTCTGGACTGGAGGATGGTCTCAACAACCTCGGCTGAGAGACCGGATGCTATGAGCTGTGTCCCCTCAGGGGCAACACCCACAGTTTCCACAACTCTGGGCGGGGGTGAATTATTGTACCCTGCGCCTGTGAGAGTAGATCTCTCCTGACTGGAATCTCCCATGGAGAGTAATCTTTACCCCAGTAGGGGCCGCCCTCTGAAGTCCTGACCTCCTCGCGTCAGAACTTCTTGGCCGAGGACTTCTTAGCTTCAATGACTGCCCTAATATCTGTCGCAGTTCATGAATGCACCGTTTCCTGCCCGTCTCATGTTATGTCATGTTGATTGTTTCATGTGGGTGTTACCGCTGATCATCTGATCAGCAGCTGCAGCTCATTCCACCAGCCTACTTAATGCCCTGTCTTTCGTCTCTTGTTTGTCAGATTGTTGTTTGAGGTCCTCCGTGATTCTTGTCTGTGTTCCAATTGCTCAGCTACATTTGTGTCTTGTTCCTGTTCGGTCGCTATTGGAATTACCAGTCATCATACGGATCCCTCACCATCACCCACCTGCGCACTCTATCACCCCCTCACCAGTCTGTGCTGCCATCGAGGTCCCTGCGTCACCCACCATCAACCCAGCCTGGCAATACTTCTCTAATAAACATCATTTACTTGCAACTGCTTCCTGTCCTTAATTCGAACGTGACAATATCTGCTTTTGGCTTAGAAGTCGATGTGCGATGAGGGAGGAACTTATGGAATGCCGGCACTTGCTTACATGTCTCCTGGTACCTGACGACGATAGAGTTGATGGTGTCGCTGAACAGGCAAGAAGGCTGCAGTGGGGCCTCCATGAGGCAGACCCTGTCCCTTTCTTTTATGTCAGACAGGGTCAGCCATAAGTGCCTCTCCACCATAGCTGCCATTGACCGCCCGATGGCACGAGCATTCTCTTTGGTTGCACGGTGGGAGAGATCAACTATCCACCTTGGCTCAGTGATGTTATTGGACTTGATCTCCTCTTCCTCATCAAGCTCTTTCAGTAGGTCAGCTTGGTACGCCTGTAACACAGCCATTGTGAGCAGACACGCACCAGCCTGACTTGCTGCCGCATACCCTTTGCCCACCAAAGCTGAAGTTGTTCTGAGTGGCTTGGAGGGCAGCACCGGAGCTTTCAGAGATGATGCAGTTCTGGAGGGACAGATAGTTTGCAAGCATCTGTTCCACCCGTAGCATCACTCTGGAACCACGCTCTTCTAGCCCCTGCCACTCTGCCATAATAGTCTGAAGCAGGGATGAAGAGGCAGGCTGAAAACGGCAGATTCCACGATCTAGTGATCTCATCATGCAGATCGGGAAAAAAGGTAGGCTCCGGTGTGGAGGTGGTTGTCTTGCCCACAGTAAGGTCGCTCCCTCGAGAGCCGATTTGGCATGCATCGATCCCAAGCAGACTGAAGCATGATCTGCTATCGCCCAAATGTTTTGTCTTTGCTTTGCTATTAGACATTGTGGAGCTTATGGGGACAGACGACACCAAATAAGACTCACAAGACATACTGATAACATGCACCTACAGAGCGCCTGCTGAAAGACAACAAAGCTAATGCCAGCTGCACGGCACATGCTTTTATAGCTTTCTGGTCACTTACGTCACCTTGCCCGTGACGTCACGCCCTTCCATTGTCGAGGTGCTCAAGCTTAAGGCGTTCCCCGAAGCATTCAACATAGCTTGAGTTCCTGAAGAGGAACTAAATGTTTTCATAGTATAAAAAAGCAAGAATCTGCTCATCTTATTTTCAAGACCTTGCTAAATTTAAACAGTGTCTTTGAAAATATGTATTGGTTTATATTCATAATTCTTGTCTCAGTTCAACAGAACTCACTGTATCACATTTCTTTTAATCCGTTCACCTTCTTTTTCTATTCCCTCGGCCACCTACAGCAAAGTAAGAACACAACCCCTTCTAACTGCAAATCCCAGACATTACAAACCTCAAAATCAGGGAACACAATGGAGAATGCTTTATTTTGTTAATAGCATGCACAGTCATCCACTTACTCCAGTTGTTGACAATGTGTATAAGTGACGTATTTACCCAGAATAGCCCAGTTTGGGTGAGCCCTTCTGTTTCTACTGGGGTCTTGAGGTTCAAGTGGTCTTGACCTGCCCTGGGACCCTCTCCCTGGGGCCACGGTGACAGGATTGCTCCAGGGACTGCCATTAGTCCCTCCTTCTGCAAAGAGACTCACTGTACTCAGTAACTTCCACTTAGTCAAGTGAAAGTTATTTTAAAGGACGCCAACTGAGTTTAGGAAGAACATACGGTGGGCTATATCAATTTCTTTTCTTTCTTTTAAATGGATTTAACAAAGGAAGAATCTTCAGATGCTGTGATACATATTTTCTTGTTAATGGAATGTTTCTGCTGTCATAGTAATGAAAGTAATTTTTGCATTTAATGTCAATCAATCACATTGCAGAGCAATTAACAGCACATCTGAAACATACAATGTTCAGCTAAACACAAAGACGAAGAGCAGTACACTGGGGAGGCGAAGACACAAAAACAAGATTAAAGCCATATAACACAAAGCTGGAAAAAGCACAAAAGGACTTGACAACCTGGAACACCTAACAAAAAGAATACGGAAGCTAGTCAGACCAAAGGACCCAAAGACTGTGTACAACAACGGGAAGAAGATGCATTCACAGGCAAAGAAAAGGGGATGGCAAGGTTAAAACGGGGAATCAACATAAAGCAGAGGTGAGACAAAAGAGAATTATGGGAGTATAGTTCTAAACAAAACTAAAGCAAGCACAGGAAGTCTAAACCCAGCATTTGAATGTATGTACTTCCTTAATAAAATAATAAATAGGATGTCAAAAATAGTATGTCCAAATCTGCAGTGTTTATGAAAACGTATGTGAAAAAAAAAGTACACTTTGCTTTCCCATGAGGCCATAGAAGAGGAGTAAGAGAAGTCAAATAGTGCAAACAGTGATTTGGCTGACTTATGGCAATGCCAGCATTAAATAAAATGAAATAATAAAACATACAAAATAAAAATTTAACTCAAATTGTAGTAAGTTTAAAATTTAAAATCACTGAATCAACATGTTCAGTCACAATGTTTTTTGAAAAAAGACTTGCCAAGGATGCCTTTATTTGATCAAAATACAGTAAAAACAGTAACATTTTGAAATATTATTACATTTTAATATATATATTTTAAAATGTAATTTATTCCTGTGATGGCAAAGCTGAATTTTCAGCAGCCATTACTCCAGTCTTCAGTGTCACATAAGGTATAACATGATAAGTGTCACATAAGGTAACAACTGAAGGATTTTACAATGTATGTCCAGATTGTTGGATGCAGTGCAATACAGAAAGGCCAAGATACTTTTGAGTGCTGTTGAGATACTTAATTCCATAACGACCCATAGCAATCAGTTACTTAAGAACTGCAAAAATGAAAATAGCAAAATGATTTTCTAGGAATTTTAATTCAACAACAATGAGAATATATTTACTCTGCATTCTATGAGATATTGTGACTAATTGATGGTAAATTAATGATGTTGTTGTGATCGTTGGAGGCCTTTATACTTCAATTTATATTTGTTGCATAAATAGGAGTGAAATGGGAGCACAACAGAGGATTTGAGTGAGGGGGGTAAATCGTTTGTAAGACTGGGACACAGCCAGGAACAGCTGGATAACAGGGCAGCTGTTTTTTCTTTAATTATTTATTATAATTTTTTTGTAGGTCCTGGATGTTTGTGAAGAGCAGCTGTGATTAAACGAACAGAGAGAATAAAACAGAGAGATGCACTGAGAGGAAGTGCGGTGCGTCTGGTCTGGTCCAATTGTAGGTCATGAAGCAAAGGCTTGATTAGAAGAGTCAGAGGCATGCTGAGATAAAAATCATGTATTAATGTTTCTTTTCCCTCATAGCTTTCAACTTTCATTCATTTGCAACTTTTCTCATTCTTTCATGCCCTGCCAGCCTCTCTTTTCCTTTCCCACCAAGTGCTTGCCAAATCCTCTGTGAACCAGAGGTCTTGGTGAGATTGTGCTAGCCGTCTCCTCATTATATTGAAAGGCTTTAAACTCTGAGCGACAGACAAAATTTTCAAGAGATTTCCAGACAAAGCCATTTCTCAACTGTCTGGACAACGCTAACAACACTGGGTTCCAAAAGTCAGAGACCACTAATGAAATGCTTCTAATTTGCATAAAAAAAACAATAAAAAACAAAAAACATTTAATACAGTTTATTTAAAATTGCATTGACAGGATAACCGTTTGAGTTAAATTGAGTTGATTAGTGGACAATTTTTTATTCATTAATTAATTAGTAGTATTATTCATTAATTTAGTAGTATCATTCATGAATTTATTAGTATTATTTTTTTAACATAGAATCCTAAAATGGAGATTAGTTAGTATGCTTTTAGTTTAAGTGTTGGTGTAGTTGTATAGCAGCTGTTTATAAATCACTGTGCAGTGATTTACAGGATTACTACTTCCTAAAAGTCAATTTATTACTGTCTCCTGTGTGCATCCCTCCCACCTGTTTAAAAACAGAGTAATTAAGTGGTTGCCCCGTCTACCTGCTCCCTTACTGGCACTTTTTGCTGTGGTAATTTTGTAAATTTTGCATGCATCTGTGGTGACTGGCCCAGGCTGGAGCTGGCACAGACATTGCCCCTACTGATTCCAGCTGTCAGCAGTGTCTATTAACAATGATGAATCACTCCCACACTTCTCAATCCAATCATAGAGACCACAGCAGGCCTTAGATCTGGTCACCTCTGACTAAATGATTTTTGGGCAGCATGGGGCGGCACGCCAGAGCACCCGGTCAACACTTTGTGTTAGATTACGCTATTAGCCTGCAGGCTTCTGAGCCTTATATCTTCCAGCCTGCCCTTGTAACTGTGGTACGTTACTCAAATGACAAAGCAAGACACATAACCACCACAACATGTAGAACTCTCTGTTTTTAGCAGCTCTTTGTATTCATAATGGCATGCTAAGACACACACAGTAACTTCATATGTTGTCATATCTGAATTATGATTAAACTGGGTCTCTTAGAGTCTGATCTATAACCTATAACAGATAGGTTTGGCTCAGCTATGCTCAAATTAATAGAAACATCCTATCCAAATTTAATCAGTTATTATTATATTATTATTATTTTTAGTGTTGGTGTAGTTACTGCATTTTGTCATTGCAGGACAGTAGACATTTATGGCATTGCACCCATATATATGCATCAAAGCTGTTAAAAATAAAAATAATTGAAATATTTTAATTGAAATTAACGTGCAATATTTATACAAATATAATTATCATAATTATAGTTTTATTTATTAACGTATTATAAAAACCTGGAAAAACAGTTTCAACTCAAGTACTAAAATTACTAAACCTAAAACTGAATTAAAAATAATTTAAAGAGAAAAAAACTAATAAAAATGACAAAAGTACATAAAATTATTACAAGATAAAATAAAACTTATTATAATATTAATAAGTATCATAATAGAATAGAAACAATTCTAAAATAACACTGACACACACGTACAGACATGCACAAACATATTTAACTTAAAATAACATTAGAAGAAAAACAATTTTACAATTAAGTGAAATTAGATTTTCATGCTGTTATCAGTGAGAGTGTTTGATTTCCCTATGCTGTTCCTCAGAGGAGAGCAAAACAACAGCATGAATAAATTATGAAAGTGAACAGGGGCTGCCATAACACTAAAAACTTCAACAAACTGCAAATCTGCAAAAACCTTTTCACTGCCAGAGTCTTTGGTAGAACAGCTGAATATGCTGCCACAGCTATTACAGTTGCTAAAACACAGACATATGCAGTATCAGATATTGGTGATGTAGGCCTACAACTTTTGAAAGTCTAAAATAAACATAGAAAGCATTTAATTGCCAAAAATACTATACTGAATTGCATAGGCAGAGTTGTTACAGCAGCATTCTGCATCATAAAGTAGATACTATCACCTTTTTCATCTCTCTTTTCATCTGTGTGGCACTGCAGGTTAGAAGTCAAGGTCAATGGGTATCAATCACTTTTCTTATACTGTAGCTTTCAACTTTTCTCTTACCATCTCTCTCACCGTCAGGAGAATGTTTGACCTCCAGAAAGCAGAAAGACAGATGGTGGACTGGATGTGATGGGGTTATGTGATGAGCTCTATGCAACATAAAATCTAGTTGACATCATGCTGTACAGTCAGTCTGTTAACATTTCCCTCAAGAGCTCCTCAGTCCTCCATCAAAGCCCTAAATGTTCGCTGCACGTCTCTACACTTCATCAATGGCATGTAGCCAATAACAAGCTCAGTGTTGACAGGTGAGCTTATCTCATAAAGGGGAACACTGTTAATCAAGATCAACGGTTTTTGTTACCCAGACCGTACACTGGACATCACCTTGTGACCCAAAACAGTAAAAAATTGTCACAAAATATTTAACAAAAATGACGTTTATAAATTGCTTTGTATATTAATATTACCATGTAGTACAGACAAAATCCAAGCTATTAACACCTTTCTAAACAAATTAATATTTTCTAATTGATGTAGATTCATTTATAAATTGCAAAAAAATTAAATAAAAATAAAAATATTAAAAAAATAAATAAAAGGTTGTAAAGAATAGATTAAAAACAATAATATGAGTACACAAGTTTCAGTACAAATGACAGATGTAAGAGTATGTTCTTAAGAGCAAAATCTTAAAACAAAAAATTTCACTAATGTCATTTGTGGGGCCCTATGAAATCCGTTTTATTTTTTCCCCAATTCTGTTTTTTTTCTGGATTTAATTGAACTCCTTTTTAATGTTAAATTAAATCGTATTAATCAAAAAGCATGTCTAATTAATTAAAATCATAAAATGTATACATTTTCACATCACTTTATTAAAAGTTTAACAAAAATCACATGTTTATGGCCCTATGAAATATTTTATTTTTTCTTCACCATATGTTTTATTGTTACCGAATTCTGTGTTATAGCATGTCTAATTATTTAAATGCAAAAAACAACTTAATTTAAAAAAACATTTCTTAAAATAGTCTTATGAAATGTTTTCTTTTCCCCTCGGAAATTCTGTTGTGCATTTACATTTTTCTGTTTATCAAATGAAGGCATAAAACATTCATTTAATTTATCTTTTAATTATTGACATTTTGGGGTAAAAAAAGGGGATTTACTATTAAAAATAAAACATGGAAGAGATGTTGTGTGTTACCCGCCGATCTAACTGCAATAGATGAACCACCTTCACAGCCCAATCTGAAGGTATTTCCCTGCACTTTCAAGAATGGACAATCAAGGAGCTTCTCATCAAAGTGGTATGGACAGTTTTCTTGGTTGAAGTACAGTGTAATTAAGGACGCGATTTTCTCTAGGGAGTGTGTTGTTATTTATTTCAAACCATGCTCTGCTGAGAGTTTTCATTATTTGATTTTCTTTAACTTTTAGCTTATATTTTCAGGTGAACTGTCTGCACTGCTGACTAACTTGAATAAAATAGACAAGTTATTGTTTATGCTGGTGGTTTGTCCAGCCTTTACTGAGCGCTGTTGGTTGAACATGATGATTAAACAGTGTTTTGTTATTGCCTTTGCAGAATATTGCAAATATATAAAGGTGCAACTGTTTTTGCAGTTTGTCTATTCTTTTTTCCACTCTATAAGGTTTTATTATTATTTAAGTCAAATTTTTTCTAGGAAAAAACTATAGGCCCACTCACTTTTTTAATGGCCCGCACAAAATATAATTTCTGCCTACGCCACTGCCACAAGCGTCACGCACACTTTCATGTGTGTAATAAACGAAGCCCCGATTCTGTTCCATTCATTAACACAGACACGCATAACATGCATGATTCATATTTAAATAGACTTTTCCAGCTTAATATTTACAGATATTAGTTCATATCGCGATTTGATGTAAGTGCAATGACCTACTTTTCATTAGTTTATTTAAAAATTCAACAAATTACGTGAAATTCCACATTAAACTGTAAATTCCATTGTTATGACTGGATTCTGCAATTTCGTCCGCATTTTATGCATCGCGGAAATCATAGGGCCCTCCCTACATTTGAGATTTTATCAGACTGCTTGTATGGAACTGCTTTGCAGTTCACTTGAGTTTTAACATTTCCTATACTGTACTGCAACTGTATACCTGAGCATTAGCAACAGAAAGATACTCCTCAGATCCATCTAAACGGAAGAGCTAAGGCGACAGGAAAAAGAGAGAAACAAAAAAATCGATGGTTTCTTGTACTCACAGCTTCAAGTTTCTATTTTAACATGGCTCGCTATTGATTAGCTTTCATATCTGAAGTCTCCCTGAGCAGCAGCTCACTCCAGAAGGATAGAAGAGAGTTTAGCAGAACAAAACCCAGAAAATAGAGAGAAGGAAGCTGGGAAATGATAGCCTGATCCTTTCTTGGCCTGCATGATCCACACTAACAGTCCCTGCTTAAACACAGTCAAGAGTACAGTTGCCAACATGAAAGGATTTTGAATTGCGTGATAGACTTTCCCAGAACAGCACCGCGGTGCACAGATCTTTTATAGTGGGGAATGGAGGCTGACTTCGAAAGGTGAATTGTTTAAGGAGAGCTTCCCAAGTGCTGTGCTCCCAAGAAAGAGAGGCATCAAACACCTGTGCAACAGAGAGCAATGCTGGGTCGGCAGTGTGTGGAAACAGCACAAGTGTGCAGAAGTGCCATTTCTTTGTCAACATTAAATACTTGCTAATTAAAAACCCACGCCACAAAATACTTGTACTATAATCTTACATAAATTATGTCCATGTTCTGCTGTCACGGTGAGTTTATGGTGACCAGCATACTCTGTGAAACAGTGTGTTCTCAGTCTGGAACTGATTAACCTGAACGCTGCTCCGGCACTAGCTAGGTGTTGACAGCGTCACAGCATCATGTCAGTATAGGGATTTTCTGAAGTGTTGTACGGCAAGTTTAGAAGGTCATACCACTCACACTGCCTAAAGTTGACACCAAAGGGAAAGGGACTGCTAGAACCATCTTGCTAACCACAAAATTGCAAAGTAAACATACTAAATTTTGGTAAACAGACAGACAGATAGATAGATGTGTGATACACATTCTGAGTGCTAGATGTCTTTCATATCTCCACAATGGCAGCCAAATGGTTGTTACAACAAAAAGCACTCCAGAGAGGCCACGAAACAACAAATTTATACAAAGTCTCATCCTTATTCATAGCCGTGCTTTCTGAAATTGTTTGATGTACTGTTCTTTTTCTCATGGCTACCCCATCATTTAGGCAATTTCAGCCCAGCCAACTCAAACAGCACAGCAGACTGGCTATCACACTTTGTGTGTAATAGCCAAACCCCCTCGCCCCGGCCCCATTTATTTCACAGGGTCACTGAACACTGAATGACAATTGGATGATATTGCCAAGGACTTTATCATATAAACTCCAAATTTTACACTGTGCATCTCCATGACAATAATGACTTTTGTTTTCAAACTTGTGCATTTTTATTTCCCCTCGCAACAAGATTACACTACTACTGCCGAGATCAAGTTCAGATATTGTGCAACAGAACATGGTATAAACAGATACTGCTGAGATACAAAAAGAAAGTGTTTCAGCATAGGAGAGTAAAGGGTGCTCCGAGTGTTCAGGCGCTTACTGTAGTTTATCTTGGTTCTCCTCCTGCATAAAGCCTAATGATGTGGAGGTAATGCAAAGTCAACTCAGATCAGAAGACAAGAGAGGGCCAAATAAGTGTGAATAAACTTGCTGTGAAACGTGGTGCTTTCCTCACTCCTTTAAGCATACCATCTCTACTTACTAATTCCCTCTATTTCCTTGCAGTTTTGTATTATAGAGAGAAATCCCACCCAGTTACGATATCCTTTTTCTAAGGTTTTGTATAATCACACCTAAAACCTTCCACCACTATTGAAAAGACCAGCATACGTTGCCTTTTGAAAGCCCCCTCCAGACTTCTTAAAAGTACACCCATAAGAAAATTCTGTCATCATTTACTCAACCTTTTTGTTCCAAACCTGTATGATTTTATTTCAACAAATGTTCTTTGTGTTCCACATACAGATTTGGAACAACACTGAGTAAATGATGACAGAATTTTCATTTTCGGGTGGACTATCCGTTTAAATAGTCTAACCGGTAAAACACTCAAAAACTTCATTCAGGCCATGTGAACGGGTTCTCAGTCAACTCCCCATCTAAACAGTTTACATTTCCCTCTCCTCACCTATTTGTTGATATTTCAGGCCATTTAGAAGCAAGACATCTGCATTTATGAGCAGAGGGAGACACACCTGCAAACCCAATCCATCTGTAGCTGCTCTACTATAGAAACTAGAAACTTTGACCCCTGCGTCACCCTGTCTTTGGATTTGTGTTATTGGCATTGAGGCATATGAGGGCACTTCAGGCAAATAAGGGGCAATAGTACTAAGAGAGAGGAAGCCCTGCAGCATTCAATAAGCCATTTAATCGAGTGGAGAGCAGACATCGATACAGGTAAAACCCAGCAGGATACTCAGCAGTAAACAGACTGGGGGAGAGGTAGTTTTCATGTGGACTCAGTATGTTTCTCACAGGCAACACACAACTGTGCTCAACACCGCAATAGAGCACAGCTGTGTTTTATAAAGGGAGGCCATAACATTAACATAACATTTTGCATCTGGCAAAAATATTTTAATTTATTTTAAAATATATTGTCAGCGATGTCATGAACAATATATAATTTAGTTCTTTAAAGTGTGGGATTTCAAAAACAAATGTGACCCTGGACCATGAAACCAGTCTTTAGTTGCTGGGCTATATTTTAAGCAATAGCCAAAAAACTTTGTATGGGTCAAAATTATTGATTTTTCTTTTATGCCAAAAATCATTAGGATTTTAATTAAAGATCATGTTCCATGAAGATATTTTGTAAATTTCCTACCGTAAATATATCAAAACTTAATTTTTGATTAGTAATATGCATTGCTAAGAATTAATCTGGACAACTTCAAAGGCTTTTTTTCTCAGTATTTAGATTTTTTTTGCACCCTCAGATTCCAGATTTTGAAATAGTTGTATCCCGGCCAAATATTGTCCAATCCTAATAAACCATACATCAATGGAAAGTTTTTTTATTCAGCTTTCAGATGATGGTTTTGTGGTCCCAAATGGCTGTTTAAAATGCAATTATGGTAAAAAGTGCAGACGTGTTCTATTTCTAAAATGTATAGCTTTTAAAAAGATTATCTAATGTGACAAATGAATTATGTAACACTTAGCTAACAAATTAATATTCACTCCTTCTAAACTACAGTATCAATGTAAAATATATAATATATAGGGTATTAAGTATTGAAATTTATATTCAAAGGTCTTCTAAGTTCAATTACTGGCCAGATAAATTAAAGATGCAGTTCTATAAGTGCACAAAATGACCATAAGCATAACTATATTGCTGAGACAGTTAGACTCCCTTATTGTTACCATATCTCCACCACATTAAAACAAACACATAATTTAACTAAATCAGCCCAAACAAATTAACATGTAAATTTAATTAAAACAAGAGTTAATCTTTAATCTTCTAACTGTTAAGAAGGAAGTGATAATAACTCTGTGACCTACTACTCACAGACATCAAGACTGTAGTCTGCTTTCTCCCAGTGTCTGTGTCATAAATCCCCACGTAGGTGGGGAACTGATTCTCCGATTGGCCTGTTCTTAGCTGTGGAACTCAGCCGTCAATCAACATAAAAAGCTTTCCAACAGGGAATAAGGAGCACCCTCAGATTTAGAATACTCTTCTGTAACTTTCTGCACGCGAAGCCACAAAGAGAGAGAGAGCAGGAGGGAAAAGTAGCAAGGTACATGTTATTTTAATTACTGTGGTGTTTACCACCTTATTCCGGTTCCCTAAGGGAAGCTCTACCCAGGCTTTGTGGTTCTTAGCTTTCATTATTTTGATTGACATGACTTACCAGTGACATTGCATTTGGATGGTTTAAGTTTCCTCTCAAGTTTAAATGTTTTATTTATTTTTTTTTTACTATGAATCTGTAACAGCTGGGAGTCAGTCGCTGACACACTTTCACACAGTAACCATTATCTATAAGTGAATGTTGCCAAAATATTAATTTACCAATAAAATATTTATGAGTACATTTTTATTCATATAAAACATTTGATTATACTTTTTTTTTCAAAAATCAGTCATAAATCATGCATTTCAAGAAGCATTTAAAAATATTTATATGCAAGTTGGTAATTAAATTAAGTGTTGTTCTCCTTCCTTTACCCTATCTGTTTAATGTCAAGAAAATAGGTTGCTGCAGAAAATGAAAACTTTCAATTCGACTTCATCTGGTGCTGTTAAACCTTTGCTGTCACCATCTGTTTTGCACACCTTTGACAGCGCTCTTTTTTTTTTATTAGGGCCCTCTCCATTCTGAAGTAGGGAACAACATTGCCACCTAGAGGATGATCCAAGCCAGCATCCAGCATCCAGCATCTCAGGCCAGATTCACACAACCCCTGCAACCCTTACAAACATTTTGCCTCAGTATCCTGAGCCAAATTTAAAAAGTAACTTCATTGCAGCCCCTCCCCCAAATAAAACACATTCAAATGCTACTGTCACATCAGCAACACCTCGCATCGGCTACATCCCCAGACCAAACTATTGCATTTCCCCTAGAGTTGGCTGAAGTGGACAGCATTTATAATGGTTCACTGAGCACTGACCATGAACATTCAGAACTATATCTCCCCATGCAAGATCCAGAGGATCAGAGACCAGAAGATAGCATGCATCCACAAGGGCATATAGAGGAAAAAGAGGGAGGAAAACAAGTAGGATATGGGAGAAAATACCATTCCCACTGGTTAAACTACACCAAATCAAAGACTTTTTCTACATAGCAATAAAACCAACAGTCTTTATTTGATCCACTTGTTGTTAAAACAAATTAAGCAAATAAAAAAGCACATCCTACCTGAATAGATGGGAGCAAGTCGAAATATATCAGAAAGCCGGCTGTTCACAGGCTCATATGGAGAATCCTCAAGTAAATCATTCCCTGTAATATTAACAAATAACATGTGACTAAATACCAATAATTAAATTCTACATCAATTATGAAATCTTATGTGCATCATAAATGTAATTATTAAATATGAGGGTCAAACTATAATTCTGTTAGTTGTTGGTATTTGGGTCATTGATTCATGAGACGGATTTACATTTCCGGAGGCAGTTTCTGGTTGATTAGCTATACTGGTCAGTTGAGCCCCCCTCCAGCACACACACACGCATATACTCTAACATAAAGCATCAGATGACCTCCTCACACTCCATAAACTTTAATGGACACACTTCAGAGAGGCATTTGAAGACTTTACAGTGACCCTATCTGATAACAGAACCCAGAAAAGCAACTTCCTTAGCTTAGTATTATTGGTTGCTAAGCATTAAAAATAAACAATGCAAGAAAAAAATATCATTATAACTTTATACTGCAATTTGAAGCTAAATATGGTCACAGATTCATGTCTACAGTGCACTATAGAAGAAGGCAAGTCCGCGCACCCTGTAAATGCTGATAGATCCCCCAGTAGATGCGCAGGCAGTTCTTTTCTTTCTTCATGCCTCTTTTACAGCGGCAGTTATACAAAGGGCTCTGCTTTAGAGCGTCCAACGCAAGCCGGCATTCATCCTTCGCCTCCACTCCAGTCACCATACTGAAGTTGGTCTCCCTCCCCGCCAAGCACTGCCTCATAGTTCGATACTTTGTGCTGCATCCCGGCTCCTTCAAACACAGCTCGTTCGCCTTCACACAGTCCAGCCGGTTTGAGCTAGTAAAGTAAGACTCCTCGGCAGATAACAGCACATCTATGGAGGACGACAGTAGAAATAAGCATATCACGGAAAGGATCGAGTTTTATTGAAATGCCTCAACAAATAGGCTACTCGAGACTGTTACAAAATACATAAATAAATAAATAAATATTTTATTCGTTAAAATAGCCTACTTTTTTGTAGGCTACATGAAACATTTCTAGAGTTGATATTGTTCAATATGATAAGGATTTAATAAACTTAAGGTGCTTTAAAGATTAAAATATTAACACGAGAAGATTTAAGCTGACTTAAGAGGAAAGTAAAACAGCTGATCCTCGAAAGCTAAAATATGCCCTAGTTACGAGACAACTGTAACATCACATAGACTAGAATATATTTATATATTGGACAGAATCAAGACTACAATATGACATCTGAGTTTTAATCTTAAATACAATAATGCGCGTCTGTGTATTGCTGTATAATTTACAAATTAATCACTGAATAGCCTATGAAAAAACGCATTCAAACTCACCCAACAGTGGCAAAACCATGTAAATCGCGGCGAAAATCATTGCGTTTTTTTATCCGTGGGTAAGTTCTTTCAAACACGCAATTTATTGTTTTGACGATCAAAAGAATAATCCTTTCTCATTCAGGTCCATTGAAACATCGTTGGTCACAATGTAGGCTAGGACTCCATCCAGAGTAGGCTATATAAGAAGAAGAAGAAGAAAAAAACGTTCCGTAACCTGGTCAAAAATTGTCACTAGCCTATATGGAATGGTTTCTTGGGTTAAGACTCATAGACAACGTAACAAAAAGAAAATGAGTCGCGAGGCAGCAGAATAAAACTCCAGCTCTCAAAATATGCTCGTGAGACTGAGCGCGCGACAGCAATGTGGCATTCAGTTGCACTGTAACCCAAACCAAAAACCACACGCGAAGCGCTTCTACGTGCAGCACGACAACAAGACAAAGACGTCCAGCTTTGCCACTCCAAAACTTATAGTGTTTACTGCTCTCTGTTATTGTGTAACTAAATATGGGGGTTATGCATGTTGCTTGCTTTCTAATTCTCGTAGGGTAAATCATTTACACGTATTTTTCCGCGTATCAAAGTCTAAATATCCAAATACTTATTCGATAAAATACTACGAATACTACAAATACATAGATATCAGTCAAAATATAGTTTTGTTTCATGCACGATGATCACATATTGGTGACATCATCATGAAAACCGTCCCTTGGCAGTAGTAATTTATCAAACAAGCTAAGACATTTTTATCATTAAATAAAAATAGCTAAACTAAATAGCCTAATAGCCTACAAATAAATAATGCAGTTTTATTTAAGAACGTTATAATAAGCTACTTATTTTGCCATGAAACATTTAAAAATACTTAAAAAAAAAAAAAAATGTAATGACAATATTTGAATAGTAACTATGTTATGCCTTTCATTGTCAGATAAAGTTTTGGTGCGATCTCTTTCATAGTAGTTTATTGCTGGTGGAGGTCGCCATCTGTCGGTACGTTTGCGCATCTTACTAGTGAAATGACTAGACCAGTGGTTCTCAACCTTAGCAACTTTAAGGCTATGATTTTTGCTATATATATATATATATATAACAGCAACAATTAGGCCTACTTAAAATAAACACTAACTGAAATAAAACATTTATTTGTTAACTGTGATAGTTATTAATAATAACTAATGTAATAGTTAATGCTAAAAATAAATAAAAAAATTAATTTGTCACTGTGGAAATGGTAAAACACTACTACTCTGTCTCTGTATTTTGACGTATATTTTACATCCAACAATTGATTCTGGGAAAAAAACTGAAAGTTTGTTTGACAAGGTTAAACACTGAATTGAAAAATTGTTTGGGTTATCAGAGGTGAGTGTAGTTCCTGATTTTTCTCCAAATTAAGAAATCCGACATGTTGAGTCCTGTTCACAGTGACAGTGTTTCTACTAAAACAGAGTCTAAGTGTTAACAGATTTCATATTTTTTAATTATTATTGAAATATAATTAGTTTAAAAATTTTTTTAGTACATCACTTTCCAGCTGAGAACCAGAATTTCCTTGTGTTGAGGACACAGGCTGGTGGATTACATTCTACTTATTCTCTCCTATTAATGCTTTTTACAGTTTAATGGATTCATAGTTAACTATGGTTAAACATAAATCAATTTCTCCTTATCAATGAGATTAACTTTTACATGAGAAAAAAATCGAAACCTTTAACGTTTATCCTTATGTCCATATAGTTAATTAAGGATCAATTACTCTGACCAAATCTATTGACATCTGTTCAATCAAGAGTCATGCTTCTTGTCTGGTTTATGCATATCTCAATTAACCTGAGTTCATTTCATTCTAATAACCGTAAGTGGAGAACTGGGTTTCTACAGACCACTGGTGACAAGAAGGGTTCAAGATCATTTGAAATATTAACCTCACCTCATCGCTCTTTCTCTCTCTCTCTCTCTCTCTCTCTCTCTCTCTCTCTTGCTCTCTCTCTCTCAATGGGAATTATCTGAATTGTAATAACTAAATCGATTTGTACCAGGCCTGGCTCCAGCTCTAAGATTTAAGGTGGGCCGGACAGTTGGGGTGGTGGGTTTTGGATGGTTTCTTGGATGTGTAAATAATAACTGTATTGATTTAAGAATTTGATTGTTTTAAGAAAAAGTCTGAAAAACACGAAAATCATTTTGCAAATGAATGTCAAAATGATATAGTCACCATCATATAAACTAACACTTTAATGTGCTGCATGGCACCAAATCAAGACCATTCTTTCCAGCAGTGTTTGGGAAACTGGAGAAGGTAAAGAATGACTTGACAAATACTGCTGCACCAAATGGCACAAAATTAAAGTTATTGATTGCTAACTGTGCTTACAAACGCTAAACAATAGGGAGACTGACCTTTATTGCACTTTAAAGTAGGAGGCCAAATGACTGAGCTATCTCATGGGCTTTCAGGTGGTGTGTCTATGTATGTGCTCTGCCAGTGGATCATCGCGGGGTAGGCTACTGCAAGGCTATTTATCAGACGCCACTGCCCGGAAGTTAATGCCATTGTGTCAGTATCCACTCTTCATGCTCTCAATAGGGTAACACCAGAGCAACTTATTTGGTCTGGTCTGAAGTAATAATGAGAATAAAGTCACTAGTGACTCCAGGTACCAAGAACGGATTCCTCTTCTTTTGCCATCTGCTATGGATTTCTTTGCGTTAACATGAATTAAAGTGAATAATGAAGGAGAGAATCGTTGTTGTCGCTCATGCGTTTGCGCACAGTAAACAGGTGGCAAGACTGCGCATGCGCATCGCGTGAGTAGAGAAGCCCACTCCTCTACTACGTTTATTTTGAAACGCTTTCCCCGCGAAACAGCAAATACAAACTAACCTTTCCAGTTTTCCCCCTAATTATTATTGTTGTAATAATAATAATAATAATAATGAGTCTAGACACTCTATTTGAGCAAATTTTATTGACAGAGCAGCAGGTGTCAGAAAATATCAAGCAGCTTCATGAAGGTAAACAACAGATTAGTTAACGGTCAATTTGAGATGAGCTCGCGAGTGTTTTTAAACGTGAAAAACAAAACAAAACCTTAAATATAATTATTTCACATTACATATTTCAATAATTCTTACGTTTGTACAAAATTAAGCTTTTGAAAATGTTCGTTATGTTCCTCATTCAGTTAAAGCTGCCATCAAGAGTGTACAGGACAAAATAAACTCCTCACGTGAAACACTGGAGGAAGCACATCGTGAACTGGATGAGAAGGTATGGTCGGTTACCCAGTGTTTAAAAAAAAAAACACATAATGACAGATTAGGAAAGATTAATTTCCCTTTTCATTTTTCTTAAGTGTTATGTGAATGTAGCATATAGGCCTAACGTTTCATCAGATAGAAATATTGCCACACAGCAAAGGATGTGCACTGTAATTCATCTTAAAGTTTATCTGTGCACAAAGCTGATATATGCAGTATTAATATCCTTTGGCGCTGTGAAAAGGAATTCTGTTTCATGATTAAAACACTTCATCTAATGGACAGGATACATTAAAATGGAGTGGATCAATTCAAAGCGGCACTGCAAAATCAATCTCGTTTCTTTCAGATTACATTAGTATTATTGTTGAAAACACTTAAAAAATACAATTAACCTTGCAAACATATGGTATACAGTTAGTTTGATTCCAATGTCAGACGTAGTAAGTCAATGAGCGATTAAATCATTTGATTAAAGAGGTCATTGCATGAATACTTAGGTCAATACAGAGACATACTATAGGTTTCTGAAAGCAAAAGCTTCCAGATGTGTCCTATTCACATAAACCGATAATCAGTTGATGCAGTGAAGGTAAATATTTGCAATGTATGTTTAGGATTTTCACAATTCATAAGTTTTGCATTGTGGCAAGTTTAAAACATTTAGTACAGACTCCTTGAAAGACCTCAATGATCCACCTGAGATAGTAAATGTCACAAAAGACATGTCTAATTTTCTGCGTAATATGTTTGGTTAGACCAATGCTTCCCGTGTAATTATGAGACATAATTTGCTTGCATTCTTTGAAGCCAGGTAGAGAATAATTACCTGAAGGATCCTTGATGTCTTTCACACTTGACTGAGCTAGTAAAAGAAGAGAAGCAGGGACTTGAATTCAAAGCGCAGTACCATGCCAATTACAGAATGACCTACAAACAAAATTACATTAAGCTTACCTTAACCAACAGCACTGAAGCCACTGATCTGGCAGATGAGCAACAAGCTGTGCTCCCGCATGTGTCTTTGTGCAGCTAGTTAGAAAACGCCACTGCTGTGAATGCAAAGTTTATTTTGTGGGATGCTTCATTTGGGGACTATCTCTGACACAAGACACTGATCAAATTCATGATTAATTTGTGATCCTAGTCTCAGCTCCTGGCTGAAACCAAACTGCAGTTTGTATTGATGACAAAGCGACAAGATCAGCTGGAAAGGCAGAAAGAGGAACTCCTTGGACTGCAGAGAGATCTCAAAGAAAACCTGGTACATTCAACCTTCCACAATGGAGTTATATTCCTTCTTTTTTTGGAAAGACCATTGTCTCTTTATTACACACTTCATTAAAACACAACAATGTTAAATCTGAAACAATATTACTATAATTATGAAAATAGTTAATGAGGACTGATAAAGAAAGTTTACAGACATAGCATTATCCATCATCCACTACAATGCACATGCTGAAGTGTTAAAATAATGCTTTTGTACTATTTGTAATCTGCATAATAGCCTTTTCATTATTTAAAAATTCAGGACAGACTGAAAAGAGAATCCTGTGAAGAAAGAGAGAAATTCTTGAAGGACATGATAACTTTCAACAATGAATTCAACCTAATCAGCAACAGAAATGCAGTTTTTCACACCCAAACCCTATCTAAAATCCAGAGCTTCGAGCTTGAAGCTCAAACTCTACACAAAGGTGAATGTTTTTTGTTTTTTTTGAAAGTATTTAAGGCACTGCACATCAGTGCTTAACAAACAAGCAACTGTATATAAGGCAGATCTGACCTAATTTAATCTAGTAGTTGCTGGGAATTAATGGTTTACCGTCACTGCTGAAAAACATAATACAGGCTCGCACATAAGTTTTATTATCAGGCAATTATCCATCATGAATAGTACTGTTCAAAAATGTATGGTTGGCAGGATTTTTAAGTCTCAGCCAGTGTTGGGAACGTTACTTTTAAAAAAGTAATTAGTTATAGTTACTCACTACTTGTTCCAAAAAGTAACTGAGTTAGTAACTGAATTACTCTATAATAAAAGTAACTCAGGGAAAGTAACTATTTGCGTTACTGTAAAAAAAAAAATTGCTATATGTCAAAGTATTTTTTTTTTTTAGCAGTTTTCACAAGTAAGTTGAAATAAGTAGAACAGACAGGTGTTCGTACATAACTTTCGAGATTTATTGCACGTCAACAGACATCAAGAGTTTTATCCTGCACTCTTTGTAAGAAAAGTGTTTTTGGCCACTAGCTTTGTAGATGCGTGTCACACATTACATGCACGTTCTTGCCTTTGACTACAATGAATTTAAAGTAGTGCTTATATCTCCACCTTGAAAATGCCAACTTTTCATCGGATTGCTCCTGACTCGCCATTTCTCCTGCTGCTGCGAATCTCTGTGTAGCTGTTGCGTGTGTGTGACTGTGTGTTTGGTGCCGCTGGTGCGTGTGTGTAAAAACACTGGCTCTGATTGGCTACCATGAAACACATGACTCTGCCTTAGCCAATCATAATCGCTTATCTCGTTATTAACCCTCCTGCTCACTCGCTGTATGAGCCAGGGGTGCGTTCGGATTGCATATTAAATCAATGCATAGTAACGCACCGCATTTAACGTTCAGTAACGTTAACGGCGTTGTAACGACGGGAAAAGTAATTAGTTAGATTACCCCGTTACTGAAAAAATAACGTCGTTACCTAACGCCGTTATTTTAAACGCCGTTATTCCAAACACTGGTCTCAGCATTCAATACTTTTTTTTGGATCAAAAGATCCAACTAAAAAAAAAAAAACAGTAATCCTGCATTTTTTAAAAACAATTTAGGAGCTGTTTTCTATTTTGATAATATTTTAAAATGTAAAACTAGATTTTCAGCAGCCATCACTCCAGTTTTCAGTGTCACATGATCCTTTAGAAATCATTATAATATGCTGAATTGGTGCTAAAGAAAGAAAGTTGTTGGAATGTTGAATCAGTTTTCCTGCTAAATATTTCTGTGAAAATTGCTATGCATTTTTTCTCTCACAATTCTCTGATTAATAAAAAAATTCTAAAGTATAGTCAACAGTATACTCTTGAAATATACATTCTTTGTAATATTGATTTTACTTCCCTTTCAATCAATTTAATTCATTCTCACTGCTGAATAAAGTCAATGTTTAAGTAAAATGTGACTAAATATATATATATTTTTTATATTTTCTGACTCTGCTATGGAAGCTATCATTATGTAAATCATTTACCCCCCAAAATTTGGAAACTATTTGAACCAAGATTAACAAGCACTGAAAAACTACCTAGCCTTTGTTGACATACTGAAATGTGTCATTCAGCTTGCAGAAAATGCACAGTTGTTTCTCAGCTTTAGATAAAAACATATACGAAGGTATAAAGAAGGTGAAAAAGCTTTGTATTCAGAAGGCATCCACAAAGTTATCATCGAAGTGGTGCTTGTTCTTCAAAGACCTGTTTGTTGTAGCTTTAACCACCTGCCAGCAGGTTACTTAAGTTGTCACCTTTGCTGTTCCTCAGAGATGGACTTGCTGAAGCAAAAGAACACTTTGCTAAGCTCCGTGAAAGAAGAGAAAAGGTCACTAGAAGCTGAGCTCCAGGAAATACAATCACAGCTTACAGGTAAAACAGGGCTCTGCTCACTTAAGAACTTCCTCTGATAAAGTTGAGAAATATTAAAGTGTCAAAATAAACCTCTCATCCCTTCAGTTTTCTGTTCATCTGCAGATACAGAGAGAGATCTGAAGGAAGCAGTAGCTCTGACAGAGAGTTTGAAGACAGAGAGGCTCATGGTCCGTCAGAAACCCTTGACAGACAGCACCTGTATTAGGCAAGAGAGTTCTCACCTATCGTAATGTTAGTGTGATAGCATGATCCATAAGGAGTGTGAGTAAAGATTGCTGAATTTCCCTTCATCCATCTCTCCATCTTCCTCCTCCTTTCACTTCACCATGTGTAAATAATACAGCATTAGGTCCATTCTATTAATTAGGTCTTTGATATGTTGCTTACTATGTCCGGTCCAGAGCTGTTAAACACAACTCCTTCAGATCAGCACCCCACTAAGAAGAGATGATTGAAAGGGGATCGATAGCTAGCCAGTCTCAGGAAGAAAGTTCCTCCACTGGGTTGCGTAAATCATACGTGGGGGTGGTGTGTGGAGCGTAGCACAAATCTTCCTCATTAATAGGACAGGCTGTATAAGCTCCCAGGATGTGCTGAGGATGAGGCTTTTGGGACAGCGCTGCTAAGCTCAGGATGTGTTCATTCCTCTCCTATGTAGTCATGAATCACACGTAAACGCATAACCCCCATCGTGCATAGGGCAGTTGAAATTAACAGTGTCTAAGTTATGAGAGAGACTTCACATCCCAAACTTTACTACATGGCAAGGTTTTAGTGATTTATTTTGCTAATGTGAAGATGCTTCTGGTTTTAAATGTATTATGACTCTGAATAAGATTTGTTTTAATTTAACAACCAGACCTCCAAGTTGATTTCCAGTAGTATTTAGTGAGCTTATTCCTTATCTGGAGGTCACACCAAATAAATAAAAACATTTTGTTGTTGTAGTTGTTTTGTGTTAATGCAAATGTAAAAAGCATAATTGTTCCAAACTTTATCAGTAAATGCTAAAATCACTTTTAAAATGTGCACTCAAACAAAACATTATTTTATGTTGATTTGCTTTAATTGGTTACATCCTGGAAACCCATTAAGCTGGAACAAGAACCATCTGATTTTAAAGAGATTTGCTTATTCTTGTTCTAATGACAGTACGCTGTGACTTTCTTTTTTTCAAAGCAATTTTTAAATCTAAAGTTGCTCATTTAATTATGTCTTTATATGAAAAGTTAAGCATCAGCACAGTATATATCCAGTTTTCATTAGTCATTTAAGTCATTTCTTAACTGTACAGACAAAATTGTGGATTTCCTAGGCTGTGGTGTGTGGATATATTTTGTCCTTAAGGCTTGTTTTTCTCTTAAAGTTGCAGATGTAACCTGATAAAATAAGATTCTATATCATTCATGTCATTTTTGTGGTTATATTCTGTACTCCGTGAATATGTGCTTATTCAGTGTCTGCTTTTCTTGTAGTATACTAAGGATTTTACTGTGCTCGCTTTAGCAGAGACACCCCTCAGGCTCTGCTGAAAATATATGCAAATTTCCTGCAATCATTTCCCTGAATTGGAATTGATGAATGAATATATGAATCATTTATATCGATCCATCTATCTTTCTATAAACAACTAGTATTAAGTCTGATATTACCTTGCAAATAAGCATTTAGAAACTAATTTCTAACAAATTTGTATTAAATAACTTTCAGAAAGTACACATTACAGTAATAGTTCTCTGCGCAACACAATCAAAGAAATGAACAAAAACGATAGATATTTTTTATTTCACATCGTTCACTAAGTAAATCTTTCTCTTCTTTTAGTTCTCTTAAATTTATGAAGTGTAAATTTGAATGATTTGATCAAGATTTTTTTTTGACTATTTGAAAAGATACAATGAATGCATTTGTCATTTTAAGCTTGTATCGTTTTCTTTGAGCCTCATGATTGGTTAACCATTACCTGTTCTCTTGCATGTGCCTGTGTGTGCCATTCAGACTCAAGAAAGAGCTGGAGTTATATAAAGAAGAAGAGCTTGAGCTTCTGCGAGAGACCCTCAGCTCTGAGATTCACTCCCTGCAACTGGTAACTATGTTTTTTCAAACACAATGAAATAAAAAATTTTCTTTCTCATTGACACTACTACTACAATCTACTTATACCAAAAGCTAAGGCACTGAAGAAGTATTTTAAACAGTTTAGTCTGAAAAATAGACTGCTATTGAGCTTTTTAGGCACATGCTAATAGGAATGTGTTTTGTATCATACACACAATGAAGAAAACTTTTTTTTTCTTTGCAGAAGTTATCGCAGAAGGGCATATTTTGTTGAGAGTGCTTCAGTGAGACTTCAGTGTGTTCTTCAAACACCCTCTGTGTTTTGTAGGCTTATAAATTGTTTTATTCAGTTGGTCATATACTTCATGTAGAGTTTAAACAATATTGTAACAATTATAGATTAGATATTGCTTATTTGTACTATTAAAAAAGTTTAATTAAACATGCTCTTTCTAGAGTAGAAATGTTCTTCTTATTAGATGCCTGTCTTCATCTCACGCAAGACATTGATTCTGTGTTATGCAGTCACACTGCAGTTTTATCTAAAATGTTGATAATACTGGCATCTAGTGGTTCTGTTGCAACAATTCATCCCCATAGAGAACATTTGAATTAGTTTTTATCTATGCTTGCAAATATACTAAATTGCATTCATCTAATTTCCAAAAATAGGCTGCTTCTTGGTTATTAAATATGTCATTAAACATTTTGGACACAAATGGAAATGGACTATTTTGGCTGTCTAAAGAAAATCACTCATGATTTCTCAGCATGGTGGAATGTTGCACATCTAGCAATCATGTTTAAAATGAACAGGGACAGATTCGTTGACCTCAGGCTATGATTGTTAAAATTGGACTGGTAAACATCTGCTATTAAGATGATCTGTCTGATTCTTGTCTCCTCCTAAGACCCCAATGGGAAGATTATTCCAGCCACGTAAATTAAATCGTCTGAAGCCCTATTAATAATAGGCTGCTTTATTTTCACATTGTCTGAGCATATTTAATTGTATACTGTAAAATTGCTTAGATTTTTAAAATCTACCCACAGCATTTAGAACTGCTAATACTTAGAATAAAAAATACAAACAAAGAGGCCTAAATAAATAAACTATTAAATTATGCTTTACCCTTGTCATTTATAGGGAATTTCTGTACTGGGCCTTGTCATTTTGAAGAATCATTAGTTGTTACATCATGTAGGGTAATTCCTTAAGTGTGACATTTTCCATAGTTTTCATTTTATTAACATATTTGCACTTACATGACTCAAGTCCAAAATCTTTAGTAGAGCTTTGCACAGAATATGTCAGTTCTGAACAATTTTTAGATCTCCTTAATTCTTGTTTTAGCCACAGAGAAGGCCGGAAGACTCTATTGATAGTGTAATGCCTGCCATAACCAACTCTGATGTAAAGATAGTTGTGATGTTCCTCGTTAGTTGTTCATCACTCTTTATTTTCTGACAGTCCTGGCCCACAGGGAAGTATGCAGAAGGGGCTCCTGACACTGCAGTGCGGGACTCTGCAGAGAGAAGTTAATGGGAGATGTAAGAACACCTCATTCAGAACACCTTAGGATGCAGTACTGTAGTATTCAGGATTTACATTAGAGAATGGTACCAGTAAAACTGAGAGATTTCTCCATAATATAGTCAAATGTAAACAAACGTGCATGTGTAATGTTTTCAGAACTTACTGTCACATATAGCCAGCCTGTTGCCACCAATAAACTGGGTTGTCCACTTGTATTGTGTGGCAGAACTGCATTCCTCAAACAGCCTTGATCTTCTTAAAAAAGTGAAATCATAACCCTGTTTGCATGGAAAGATTAAATACAGAAGAATAAATGTTTTGTTTTTAGGATAGTGGTGTATACCCTATAGGACTGACATGGATTCTATTTAAGATTGTTGTCGACATTTTGGGTTGTCCACTGGGAGGTGCTGATGAATCAGTGAGTTCTGTCTTTTGAAGTCCGTTAGGGGGCAACTTGCACTCTTGCAACCTGTGACAGTAGCCACACTTTTGTGCTTCATTGCTTGGGTATGTCATTTGCATTAAGTGTTCTAGTGAACACGTTTGTAGCACGTTTTGAATAGGTTTATTTTTACATTTGGGTTTTCACTAATTTCCGCATTAAACAAAATTCAAATAAAATGTTATTCAGTAGTTACAAATACTACTGAACAAATGTAATTCCCTTTAAAAGTGAAGAAAAAAAAACAGTTGCAAACATTTTACAAACGTGTATATACTGTTTGCAGGTTCTTAAATCAAGATACATTTACTACAGATGCAAAATGACGTATGAAGATAAGAAAAGAAAAGTATTGTTTTCTGAAACATTTATCAAAGGGACTTTGTGATTAGTGTGATTACTTTGTGATTACTGTAATCAGAAAAAAATAAATTAATTAACAGGGAAATTATATTATTTGTTGACTCCATTGGCAGATATTTATTTTCATTTCAAGCATAAATACTTTTGTTCAGTTTCATAAGACTTCTTCATTTCCAATATCCAGTAAATGTAATTTGATTTAAGGATTTTATATATATATATATATATATATATATATATATATATATATATATATATATATATATATATATATATATATATATATATATATATTGTTTATTTTTATTTATTTTTATTTTTTGCAGTGAGTGCAAAATTTAACATAACTTTATGAATTTAAGAATTTCTGCTTTGATTTAAGACCTTTTTAATACTCGCAGAAACCCTAAACTCAGAAATGTAATTTATATTTTATAGTGGAAAGTTGATGCAAGTAATGCTTAAACTAAAAAAAAAAAAAATAATTTAATGTAAATTGCAAGTATAAATCTCAGTATACAAATTTTCATTTTTATGTTGTCTTTTTATAAAAAAAAAGCTAAGATTAATTGTTATATTATTGCAATGAAAATAATGTACAATATAGTACCGCATTGCACATAGGTTTACAGTAGGCCTTGTCCTTCACAGATATACACAGCAGGCCTCCATCCTCTGGCACAGCTGGAGATGAACAGTTTGCTGGCAGTAACCTTCTTAACTCTGTGAAGAGAGGATCTGTTGATTAATTTACAGACATTTTATCCGTTTAACTTTCTGTCTTTCAACTATGGGCCCTATAATACACCCGGCGCAATGTGACACAAGGCACAGCACAAGTGTGTTTGCTAGTTTCAGTCCGGCACCGTTCGCATTTACCCGTCCAGCGCCACGTCGTTTAATTAGCAAATGCATTTGTGCCCATTTCTGCATCCATAGGCGTGCTGGTCTAAAAAAGAAGTGTGTTCATCAGGCGCATTGCCGGTGCAATGCTATTTTAAGGAGCTGAAAATAGACTGCGCCATAGACCAACTCAAACCTGGTCTAAAGTCTGGCGCAATGTTTTGTCTTTGTTATTTAAAGAGCGTGTTAGTATAGGTGGGTCCACAACGCGCGTACACGCTGCTTATTAAACACAGGGATGCACAGCAGCACACAAACATGCCAAATATAAAAAAATTAAAGGATTGCAATGCACCTGCGCCGTGCGCTTTACACTTTGCGTTTAGATCGTTCAAATAGGGCCCTATATTTAAATGCAATCACATATGGTACATATCTGATACCAGTGCGTGCCATGCTATGTTTGCAACTGAAAACGTCGTATGAGATGATATTGCACTGTATTGAAGTTTTGGAAAAAAAACAGCCTATATGCTATTGAGTAAAACATTAATAAGTAACATTACATATATGCTATTGAGTAAAACGTTGTAGGATAATCTGATAGTATGTTGTTTAGAACCTTTTTCGCAGGGGGTTATTGAATTACCTTCATTTTGTTGCCTCTGGATGATATCACTCAGTGTTTGTAGTTGGTTAAAAATGTTTGCGTTTTGGTATGTTGTCCATGTAATAGATAGCATTTCAAGGCAATTTTTCAAATCCTAAAAAAAGAGAGTTTAATATAAAAATCTCATTTTATTTTTATACGTACCTGCAATAGTCAACAATGATTTTATTAAAAGTACATTTTGTATGTAAATAGATAGTTTGAGTCTGCATTATACTGTAGCTGTAGATAATTCTATACCTGAAGCTGTTGGTCAATCTGCTCATAAGTAAATTCAGAGGAAGAACAGGAAGAATTATTTCCATGAGCTGTTGTCAATAGAAATGCTGTAGAAAATCACAAAGACATCTCCACTAAAAATCTTTATAGAGATATAATAATCAAATCATTTAATATTTAGAATGTATGATGTGAAGTTATCTAAACAATGCTTACCAAAGAGTAAGTAAAGCATCTTCTGTGTTCTGCTCATTGTTGTACATTTCATGTTGTTAATTCTGTTGCAAAAGACTCTGTGTCATGCTTACTTCTAAATCTTTCTGTTTGGGAAAATGTATTGCATCACAGGTTAATGTGCATTCAATGTTGACCAAATTTCAACACACCTGCAGTGAAAATGCAGAACTTCTAATGTTTTGAAAGAATTTTTTTAGTTCATATCTTTAATTTTATTTTCTGTCATGACAATCAGAAATTGACAATGTGCTTAATGTTTTCACTGCTCAGTGACAGACTAATTGCCACTATATAATAAATTGACTTGACTTAGAAAATGTGAGGAAACTGATTGCCTTAAAATTCCTAAGTAAAGTAGTGTGTTAATGTTAGGTTTGCATAACTTAAAACATTTTGTACAGAAAATGTGTTAATAAAGTATACTGCAGTACTGTTCACTTAAAATAATTAGTTCTTATTAGTGTTCACATTACTTGGAAAATATTAAGAAACCAATTGCCTTAAAATTAGCAAGCAAGCTAAACTAAAAACATCAAGTAGAGACAAAAAGCAACAACCTATATAAAATAAACTCTATAAAGGATCCTGACTGTTTGTCAATCTTTGAGATGAAACTAACCATCAACATAAATTTATGAGAAAATGTAATAGTGACAATAAAAAAAAAACAAAGATTTCGCATTATTACATTGTTTTAAGAGTAGAAAAATCTTTTTGACCAAGGTTCAACAATGTATAACTTCAATTAAAATAATTTAAAAATGTTTTTACTAACACAAGCTTAAAGGGATATTTTACCCAAAATTTTTGTCATTCCTAACCAAAAAAAAAAAACTTTGTCTTTCAAAGACTACTTTTAAGGAAACCTTAGAGACTTCTGTTCCTTCACTGAAAATCCAGGGAACCAAATTTCTTCAGATTTTAATTGAGTGGATATGATTTGTTTAAATACACCTTAATGGCCTTTATAAATATATTTTAAGTTTATGTTACCTGGACTGTCAACAAAAGGGCAGAAAACTCTCATTGAAGATTATTTGTGTTGACCAAAAAGTCAAACCAAACCAAAGTCTTATGGGCTTGTAATGACATGAGGGTGAGCAAAATGACAACAATTTTTAAATCTCAAACAGCCTTGACTTTCATCATCAGCAGATTTTTAGTGACTGTAGCTTTGGTTTCGGAGACTCAACGTTGAAGAATAAAGGTTTCTTCTCTGAGAGGAAGGCCATGAAGAACTGCTGTGCTCTGGAAAGAAAAGTTAAAACAGAGTGAAATGTCAAATTAGTCTGAATAAATGTATTTTAAAAATGCAATGACAGTGCTCTGAAGAACAAAAGAAGTTAAAACAGAGAATGAAATATCAAAGTATTTAATATATTAGGTAACATGACAGTAAAACAGTTTAGTTTAAGAAATAAGCATTGAAGCTTAACACATATTTAACGTGCTCAAGAATTTCATAATGCTTCAAAAGGAGAGCTCTCTTTTCGCAAAATAAATAAATAAAAAATCCAATATTTATATTTCCATTGCATGACTCATTTCACTTTAATTATTCAAATAAAGGAAACAATAAAGTTTCCACAAAATAAGGAAACAATATTAACATACTAAATTCTTACTATATTCTTACAATACATCTTTTTATTTACAAATCAATGTGTGGAGTTCGAACATTTAATCTTAAGTAATCTTAAATTAAAATATATAGATTATAACAGTGCCTGCACAACACATTCAAAATAACATTACATATATCAGCAAATTCTCCCTCATTAATGAATTAAAAAAAAGTTTAGGGAGGAGATGTAAAGCAAGTATTTTGAGAACCCTTCCATGAATCTGAAAATTTAGGTCAGAACAGCTTTACAAACGATATATTTCATATAAACTCATATTTCATGAATGAGTCCCAATAAAAAGAAATAAAACATAAAAATTTTCATTGATTAAAAACTTGCCATCAAAGATCAGTGATGCAAAACTGTTGATTTCGATTAGCACATTCCAAGACAATCGGATTAAATAACATCACATCCAATGTACTGTAGCTGTGCATCGCTTCCATATTTAATCTAATTATTAATATGGTTGATTTATGTATAATAACAGAGCAATTAAAAAATATGATCAACATGAGCTGACTCACCTTTCCATGTGCTTCACCTGTCAGAATTACGTTGCAGATCGAACTGCGCATGACCACTCGAAAACGTAAAAAATACTCATTATTTAAAGTACAGCTTACTTGAATCCATTTAGCTTAATACGTAGCTTTCAGTACTAAAACTTTGAGATTACTTGGTTAAACTTAGTAAGGTCCACAAACTTATTCAAAACAAGTTCATTTCACTTAATTTTATTAGTAAGATCATCAGTTACATTTTACAGTATGCTTCATAACTCTTTTGTTGTGTTTTTCAACTTGTTGTGTTTTGCACCCCTGCATCTCTAGGATATTTACTTGCTCGCTGTTGGTCAGAGTGGTTCTGGACTTAAAAGCTTTATCCTAACATAGACTTTGGCCCCTTGGCACCTCCATCGCTCAACAGGTTGCCTTGACAGTAACCAACTGTGCCAATATTTATACCATTCACTTAAAGGGATAATTCACCCAAACTGACATAATTTACTCACCCAAAGAGTACCTTCGTCTGCGGAATTTGCATCGCAAGCTGTTTGTGCTAATCGCCAGCACCCCCCGCTGGTTCCTTTCTTTCCGGAAGTGCACCAGGAAGTGATCAGACGAGTGCATTTTCGCATGCATTCGTCCATTGTATTGGTTTGCAGCAATCGACCTGAAGGACACGTATTTCATGTCACCATTCTTCCTCGTCACAGACCGTTTCTTCTGTTTGCTTTCGAGGGGCAGGCATTTCAGTACAACGTTCTCCCATTCGGATGCCTGATCGGGTCAGTGCTTTCCTTTCTTCAGGAAGGGTTGGAATGAAGGCTGTCTCCTTCCACCCTGAAGGTCTATGTGGCCGCCATTTCGGCTCATCATGACCATGTTGATGGTAAGTCACTTGGGAAGCATGATCTGATAATCAAGTTCCTGAGAGGGGCCAGGGGGCTCAATCCGCCTCGCCCCTCAGCAAGTTCCCTCTTGGGACCTCACAGTGGTTCTATCAGCACTGCAGTAGGCTCCCTTTGAACCATTGCTCTCAGTAGAGCTAAAGTTTTTATCATTGAAAACTGCGCTCCTGATGGCTCAGTTAAGAGGGTCGGGACGTGCTGGCATTTTCAGTTGACGAAGCGTGCCTGGAATTCGGGCCAGCCAACTCTCACGTTATCTTGAGACCCCGGCCTGGGTACGTGCCCAAAGTTTCCACCACTCCTTTTAAAGATCAGGTTGTGAACTTGCAAGCGCTGCCCCTGGAGGAGGCAGACCCAGCCCAAGCACTGCTCTGTCCAGTACATGCACTCCGCACCTACGTAGATGGAACTCAGTGCCTTAGGACCTCAGACCAGCTCTTTGTTTGTTACGGAGGTCAGCAAAAGGGAAAGGCTGTCTCCAAGCAGAGGTTATGCCACTGTATAGTGGATGCTATTGTCCTGGCTTATCAGGCTCAAGAACTGCCATGCCCCCTAAGGGTGAGAGTTCACTTAACTAGGAGTGTAGCCTCCTCGTGGGCGCTGGCACAGGGCGCCTCGCTAACAGACATCTGTAGAGCTGTGGGCTGGGCAATGGCAGAATACCATGGCAAGTGCTTGTAAGCACTTCGTCTTGGCGCAGTAATATCTTCACTCGTGAAAAATCCTCTCACCGGCCCCCGCTCCCTCTAGTGAAGATATTACTGCGCCAAGACGAAGTGCTTACAAGCACTTGCCATGGTATTCTGCCACACAATATAGTTATCCATTTTACACGCTTAGAAAAGCGCAACGTTTTGTTTTGTGTTACCGTCCTAGGTCGAGTTACACTACGCGAGTAACTGTATTTAAATAGGGAAAACGTGGAGGTGTTTGGTAGCTTCTCTGCTTGGCCCATATTGAATGAATGGGCTCAGCTAAGTGCTTCCAAAGTGTCACCGCGGGCAAAAGCGATTGAGTGCACGCACTGAGACGAGAGAGGTATGTATCAACTCGTCTTAGGTAAGGGAAAAACATAGTTTAATATGAAAACACGGTGGAGTATCCCTTTAAGTGTAGGGTCTATTCTAATTCTCACTTTGAATTTACATACGTAATTTTTCCTATTTGACCGTTCTCTCTCACACACACACACACACACACACACACACACACACACACACACACACACACACACACACACACACACATACATTATACGTGTTTATAAATACTTTTTTTTATTTACCATGCTTTTAATTTCCTATAAGGTATTTGATTGGCTTAGAATAGATTGCTGTCCTGTTTAAGTGGCGGTTTGAATGTTGGTTTTAATGTATCAAACATGGAATCAAAACCAAGAAGGGCAAGAAATCCAAACTGGACAGAGGAAAAGTATTTACTGTTAGCCCAGTTGGATGAACACAAGGCCATTCTTAAAGGAAAATTCGGGCCGGGTGTCACAGCAAGAGACAAGAAGCAGACATGGGAGCGTATAGCACAAGCTATTAACGGTTCATTCCCCCTGCTTGTGCGCACCTATAAGCCTGCTATATTCATAAATGCAGTTTTTTGAGCATGCAAGGTGGGAATGTCCAGTGGAAACTAAATGAACTGCCACACAATAAGATGTTCTGAAAGTGCTGTAATTGTTTGTGTGATCACTCTGCTTACAGAAGGTTGTACCAGACCCAAATCATCAATATTGCATTGTTGCATTTTCCCAGTTGCCAAATATCGTAATGCAGTGATTACTTTAATTTATTCTTATTACTTTCGTCTTATTAACTCACTGTCATCCATTGTCTGCAACACATTTCTTCTGTCTCTTCGTCTTTCTGCCATTTTCTCCTCTGCTAAAGAAACTCTTAAGCCTCTTAAAAGTCCTCGTCTGTGCTCCTAACAACTTTGACCTTAAGACCTCTTTTAAGGGTTAAGATGCTTTCTGAATTACTTTTTTCTTTACTATGATTTTTTCTTTAATTTTAAGAGTAAACGCCCACATTTCTAAGAATTTTCTTAGAATTTTGTCACTAGGAGCTACTTTTTGCATTAAGATTCTTTATCAATATGGGCCCAGAAGTATTTATTTAAATGTGTTAAATAATATATATTTTTTTTATTAACTGCGTGTTCCCTTTCAAAAGCTACTCTCGATGCTGCGCTCAATAGCGCTAATGAGAACATTCTTTGTTCGACCGGTTGTGAAGCACGTGTGTCAAACACGCCAAGAATTGGCTTACATAACCTCGGCAGGTGACGTCACTGATAACGTGCACCTGCAGGTTATAAATAGACGTGAAACGGAAACATCCTCAGGTTTCTTTGTCTTCAGAGACCGCATTGTGTGTGTGTGTCACGCTGATGAAAGTATTAGTTTAAAAGAAAGTATTTTGAGAGTTATAAAAAGAAAAAAAGGGAGAAAGAAAGTTCTAACTATTCTTGCTGATTCCATATGAGATGTGTGCCTCGCTCTCCATGGCCGATCTCTGAAGAGAAATCGCATGTTTATTGTTTAAAAAAAAAAAGGCTGCTTTTGCGTTCTAGAGTGGCAGTTGTAAGCACCGCGGTTCACTTCCTATCTGCGCTATGCTCTTTGCTCTCACGAGGAACGAGCTGCTTCCCACTCATTAAGATCGCGCTCCGATCTGGAGGATCAGACGGTTCTCGCGCCCACCTCCGAAGCGTGCCCAAGCACTTCTTCGGATTGGGCAGAAGCTGCTGTAGCTCTAGCTTCTGTTGAAATGGACATTGAGAGTGCTCTCTTCTAGTGCTCCTCTCGCGATTATAGGAACATGAGGAGTTACTAGGTGGTGACTCGTGCAGTGACCAGATTAAAGCCTTAAAATTAGATTTTGTATATTATGATTTCAAAGGTGAGAGAGACGCTAGCTGCTATCTCTCCCCTATTGGAGCAACATCATTTAAATAAAAATATAAATAAATGATGATGAAAATGATGATGATGAAAAATATATGTATAAAATATATATATATATATATATATATGAAAGGACAGCAATTGTTTCCTAGCCAAGCCACGTACTGCAGCAGCATCTGCACTTGGATGGAACACATTTCATGCTGTGGGTCAGACTAGTACTGCCCTGCACACCATAGGTTCTGCAGGCGTATCAGGCTGATTAAAATAAATAAAGAAATAAGTCTGAGTGCCAGGAGGAGACCTTTAATATGTTTCTCACTCACTGTGCTCAAGTGTTGGGGCTGTCAAGAAATAAATAAATAAATAGTCCAGACTCGATCCAGCTCCTCTGGGGTAGGAGGTTCAAACAGAGAGTGTGGCAAGTTGTGCGCCCCCTCATAAGACTGGGGAGCAGCTTGTAGCACTTGGCAGCCGCAGATGGAGCTGGACTAAAGTACGGTCATTATGACCAAAGCAAGGGCCTTAAGCTATGCCCAGGACAAAGGGTGTGTCCCCTCAGGGAGGGCCCTGGAAAATTCTATCAGAAGTATAAGGCTCCTCCCTGGCACCCTTAGGGGATCACTGAACAACCTCCGCCACCACCGGTGTTTTGGGGGGCAGTGGCCTCCAGTAAAATGATACATGCTCTGTTGCTTCCTGCCACGTTTCAGGACACCAGATATCTTAACCCCCCCCCCCCACCCCCCCACACACACACACAGACACCAAACAAAGTGTCACAATTAAGTGCTCTTTTTGGAGAAGCTGGCAGCGTGGAAGCTACTGCCAAATATCTCCCCATGAGTCAAAAGAACTGGAGTGAAGGGCTACGGGATTCAGTTTGCACATCGTCTTCTGCGTTTCAACAGCGTGGTCTCCACCTCTGTGAAACCGGCACGTGCATATCTGTTGACACAGGAATCACAGACTCTGCTGGTCAAAGGGGCCATAGAATGTGTTCCCCTGCCAGACAGAGAGTCAGGCTACTACAGTCTGTATTTCTTGATTCCCAAGAAAGACGGGGGGCTGCGTCCAATCACAGATCTATGGACGTGTATTTTCATTTTGAAATATTGCCACATCTTAGGAGGTTCCTGAGGTTCGCTTTCGGGGGCGAAGCTTACCAGTGTCAGGTTCTTCCATTCGGCCTAGCTTTGTTATCCCGCACTTATACGAAATTCATGGATGCAGCTCTGGCTCCTCTACGACTCCAGGGCATCCACATTTAAAATGTATATAAACGACTGGCTGAATCTGACCCAGTCTCAATGGCTTGCGCTTCGACATCAGCATGTCATCCTAGCTCATCTCGAATCTCTGGGGTTGAGACTCAATGGCAAGAAAAGCGTTCTCTCTCTGGCTCAGAGGACAACGTATTTGGGTGTGGTATGGGACTTGATCATAATGCAGGCACAGCTGTCTCCTGCATGCATCAAATCCATTCTAAACACCCTAAAGAACATCAAGCTAGGCCAGAAAGTCACTGTTCATCACTTTCAGAAGGTTTTAGGTCTCATGGCAGCTGCATCCACAGTAATACCTTTGGGCCTCCTGCACATGAGACCGTTTCAGTTGTGGCTCAGAGCCAGGGGATTTCATCCAAGGGCCAATCCCCAGTGGCAATTAAGGGTTACGCGCCAGGGGCTTCGTACCCTATCTATGTGGTTCAGACCCCGGTCTCTGACTTTGGGTCCCACTCTAGGTCCGTGTTGTCATCGCAAGATGCTAATGACAGACGCTTCCCTCATGGGCTGGGGAGCGGCTTTAGTTGGCTGTCCAGCCCAAGGGATCTGGAGAGGTCATCTTCTCGAATTGGCACATCAATTGCCTCGAAATGAAGACTGTATTTCTGGCCCTGAAATACTTCCTCCAGCAGTTGAGAGGCTACTATGTCCTAGTGCAGGTGGACAACACATCTGTAGTCTCTTAAATAAATCGCCAGAGCAGACTGCAGTCGCGCCGCTCGAATGAGTTAGCGCACCAGGTTCTGCTTTGGGCACAGGACAAGTTCCTGTCCCTCAGGGCGATTTACATTCCTGGGCATATGAATGTGGGAGTAGACTTGCTGTCCAGACAAGCTGTGAAACACGGGAAATGGAAACTCCACCCCTAAGTAGTCAAATCTGGGAAAGATTCAAGTAGCAGAAGTGGACCTCTGTGCTTCACAGGAGATGGCACAATGTCCCCTCTACATCTCTTTGACTCATCCAGCTCCCCTGGGTCTGGATGCTATGGCCCATGCGTGGCCAAGACTGCGTCTTTACGCCTTTAGTCCGATTGCTCTGCTCCCGGGAGTCCTGGCCAAGGTCCGTCGACAGGGGTCTCGCCTCTTACTGATAGCGTCCCGTTGGCCGACCGGAGTTTGGTTCCCAGATCTAATATCCCTCCTCGATGGCTCGCCTTGGGCGATTCCAGTCAGGAGAGATCTTCTCTCTCAGGCACAGGGGACAGTATTTCATCCCCGGCCTGAGCTCTGGAACCTTCACGTCTGGCCCCTGAGGGGACCAACCACAGATGCTGGCCTTCCAGCCACAGTAATAGAGACTTTTCTAAGTGCTAGGACTCCCTCCACTAAAAGAACTTATGCCCTCATATGGAGTGTTTTTGAGGGCTGGTGCATGACACACCATGCAGACCCAGCTCACTGCCAAATTGTTTCAGTACTGGAATTTCTGCAAGAGAAATTGTCCTCAGGCACAGGCCCTAGTACTCTCAGAACCTATGTGGCCGCTATTTCGGCTTGCCACGTTCTGATTGATGGGGTTTCTGTTGGAAAGCACCCTCTAGTCGCCCGCTTCATTCGTGGGGCTAAGCGGTTGAGGCCACCCACTAGAGCCACGGTCCCTTCATGGGATTTAGCCATAGTGCTCGAAGGGTTGGCTGGCCCCCCCATTCGAACCATTAGAATCAGCGCCTGCCAGGCTTCTGACTCTAAAGATGGTTTTTCTTATGGGCGTTACCTCTCTAAGGAGAATTCGGGATTTACAGGCTTTGTCAGTCCTGCCATCCTGTTCCGATTTTGCCCCTAGGCGAGTCAAAGCTATTTTGCATCCTCACCCTAACTATCTTCCAAAAGTTCCTTTCTCGACCATACATCCAGTCATTCTCGAAGCTTTCTGTCCTCCGCCATTCACGACACCGGAGCAGCAAAGACTCTTCAGACTCTTCTACGTGCTCTTCAGACTTACGTCCACCGCACTAGCCAGTGGCATAAGTCAGAGCAACGTTTCATATGCCATGGGGGCCGCAACCGGGGGGGGGGGGCTGCCTCCAGGCAAACAGTTTCACATTGGGTGAGGGATGTTCCTGCTCAAGTGTGTGATGTGGCAGGTTGGTCCTCTCCGCACACATTTGTCAGGTTCTATAGTTTGGATGTTCATCCTACTAATTTCCAAAGTCTTCTGTCCGCTGCCATTTACAACACCGGAGCAGAAGAGACTTCACTTACTGTGTCCAGTATGTGCTCTTCAGATTTACTTCCACCGCACTAGCCAGTGGCGTAAGTCAGAGCAGCTTTTCATATGCCGTGGGGGCCGCAGTCAGGGGTGCGGCTGCCACCAGGCAAACAGTTTCACATTGGGTGAGGGTTGCTATTGCCCTAGCCTACGAGGCGCGTGGTCAAACTTCGCCTCTAGGAGTTGGTGCCCATTCAACCAGTTGGGTTGCATCTTCAATGGCTTGAGCAAGAGGTGCACCCTTGCAGCAAGTGTGTGATGCGGCAGGTTGGTCCTTTCCGCAGACATTTGTCAGATTCTATAGTTTGGATGTCGATGCTACTCCGGGCTCCCATGCCCTTGAGTCCACATCTCAGAGTCATGTCTGAGACCTCTTCGATGTTTGTGCACACATACTACACAGCCTTGGGGGTCCAGACACTTACAGTGCGGCGGCGTTGGTATTCTCGTTCCCATTAGCGCTATTGAGCGCAGCATCGAGAGTAGCTTTTGAAAGGGAACGTCTCGGGTTACTTGACTGTAACCCTGTTCCCTGATGCTGCGCCTCAATGCCGCACTGTCGACGTGTCCGGACGTCTCTACAGACAAAGGGGTAACCTGAGGATGTTTCCGTTTCACGTCTATTTATAACCTGCAGGTGCACGTTATAAGTGACGTCACCTGCCGAGGTTATGTAAGCCAATTCTTGGCGTGTTTGACACACGTGCTTCACAACCGGTCGAACAAAGAATGTTTTCATTAGCGCTATTGAGCGCAGCATCTCGTTCCCGCTTTTTCAGGGAACAGGGTTACAGTCAAGTAACCCGAGACGTTCACCTTAATATTGATTAGTGAGTTTCAGGCAGTACAAGCATGTAAGACCATTGTCAAACAATTCACTAGAGGGAGCACTACTTTTGGGCTAATGAATATTAACTCTGCAGGAATTCCTAGACATTAAATCATGCCTCAAAGGACTGCTCACTCAAACAAATTAAATCATAATAATTACTTCTCTAATTGCTAATTTGTTTCATTTAAGGATTAATTACTGCAGTACACAGCGATGACAAAGGCTTTAAGTAAACTCATTTTACTTGATTGTAGTGTCTTTAGTTCATTGTGTCTTTGAGGGCGAATACTGTTTTAATGAGAGCTCTCCTGTTATGGCTTAAGAGGTTTGAAAGTGATGATTGTATAGCCGTGATCTTCTAACCCTTTCTTTAAGTATCTCCACACAAAAGCAGCTTAAACACAGCTTTACATTATTAAACATTTAATGTCTAGCTAGTGGGCTGCCAGACAAAAACAGAGTGGGTCTTTTCTGTTGTTTGTGGGATATGCACATCCCATTGATCATACATTTGTTAAGTAGTTAATGCTGTTTATTGCAGTGTAATTCTTTTGTCAGCCAAATAACTGAAGTCTTGTTCGTTTTGCATTTTAGTAATGACTTTCAAACTAAAGGATTTATGACTAACAGTAAAACAGAAAATTAAAACGTAGCTGCTTAAACTTGAGAAATGGTAAATTTTTCTGATTTTAATTACTGAACATGAATCATCGTTGTTATTTATTTATTTTTTCCAGTCTGAGGCAATTAACTGCGTGAGCCTGGCAAAGGGACAAATGTGAATGCTTTTCATCTGTTGTGTTAGGACAACTGCTGCCTAAACTGCTTTATATATATGTTATATCAGTGTGCTTGGATGGTTTTGTTGGGCATTATTTCAGTGACATCTTTAGATTAAATGGAAGTTGGTAATACAAATAAATCACTGTGAGAAAGACAAGGAGAGATTTGAGGTCTCAGTTGTGCTCAGGCGCTTTAGGAATCATAAAACATGTTCTCTCCGAGCATCTGGACCTTTGCCAACACACTGTCACATCTGAAAAAATGGAGGTTTACTCACTAAAAGAGACTGATGTGGCTAATAGGTGTCCAAGGGGTATTTACAGATTAATATTTAAAAAAAAAAATTCTTGTACAGATTTAATCAGCCCCTTAAAGTCTTGCATGAAAACAGACTGAGGAAGTAAAAATCTGTTTTGTAACACAAATGGGCTCTTATGGTTACCTTTTAAATGATTAGAATGAAATAAAGAGGAACAGCAGACACATCTCATACTCTGCTGTTTTGCAGTAGTATAATAGTAATTGAATATTTTCTAAGTTTTAGAAGTAAAAACAAAATAAACATCAGAGGAGCTTTGCTGTTGCACGTGTAGGTCAAAATCTATAGTAATATCATCCATATGACATTCTGCCCTTGAGTTATAGTTTTAATTTTGCTCTTTACACAGCTGTAAATAGGAAAATTTGAATAAACTATAACAGCTCATAAAAGTGTCAGAATGGAGGGAGATGCCTACTAGATTCTCTCTTCTTATGCCATAAGTAAGCACTTGATTGACCTGTTGTGACAGAGCATTAAAAAAAGGTACTAGTCTGATCTTTTCTTATTTTATTTTGTGAAAAGTACATTCTAGACCGATGCATTCACAGCTAATGCCTGTTTTTCCCCCTATTCTGTCAACCTGTCAAGTTATTTATATATATATATATATATATATATATATATATATATATATATATATATATGTATATGTGTGTGTGGGTATATATTGATTTTTAGAATTATATTTGCCTAGCTGTAGTTAGCTAGTTATATAAAATTTAATGTCAGTATACTGAAATTGTATGAATATTGACACTGTTTTGTAAATGGAGGGTTTGGCGGGTTTGTTGTTCATCTATGCTGACTAATTGTTATGTTCTACACATGTAAAGAAACAGGTTAGATTTTGCATGTGGGATTGACAGTTAGAAGGCTTAAGGCATTATAGATGTACTGTAGATTAAAGAGAGGATGTAAAATGGATGAGAAAGTGTAAACTCAGTTGCAGTGTACCTTCAACAGAGGGTTCACATGGAATTAAAGATGGATTGGCAGCAACAAGACATGGCTTTGGAGTAATGAAAAAGTATAGAAAAAATGTGTAACTATCTTACTGCATTTTCTATGAGAGAAGATACAAAACAGTGGGAGCTGTCATGGTAATATGTTTAATGTTTCATGTTCACTTATGCATGTTAGAGAAAAGTAGAAAAGAGGTGAAAGTTGACACTTAAAAGGGAGTATAAGGATCAAGTGACTGGTTAATATCATGCCTTAAGCAATATACTCCGAGGAAAACTTTGTGTAGCTGGGATTTGGCATGGACCGAGTGTAGGCCAATCCTTGTTATAGAGGGTCCCAGGCAGTAATCTATCCAATGCACCCCACAGCTGGAAACCTTCTCTGATGTACGCTTGGATAGAGGAGCTCAAGGGCAAATTCTGATGCAAGGCCTCCACAAGGGCCATGGTATTTATAGATTTGGCATAGAACAGAAGGAATGAGGGTTCGTGATGCCTCAACACAGACTAGCTTACTCATGGGAAGGGATTGAGAAAGACAGTGAGGCATTCATGTGCATGTTCTCACCCTTCAGTCAAAGAGCAACTCTGTCTTTTAAACATTTGAAATGAAATAGGAATTGCTGTTCTGTGTTGATCTTCCAGAAATCAGGTATGAATACCTTTTTGAAATATAACAATATATTTTCAATTTGTATCACATAGAACCAGAAGAATTTGAACGTGGCAGGAAATTTTTCTGTTGTTTGATCAGAAAAATAAATATTACTTAAACAGTTCCTTCTTATAAACGCCACAGGATACCTTTGCAGGATTAACATATGAGTCAAATCCACCCTTGGGCGTTCTAAGCATCTATTATTTTCTGCTTACTGAGTGGTGCAAAAGCTGTAAAAAAAAAAAAAAACGGAAAACGGCTATGTCACAGCTGCTTTGACTCAAAGTGAGGAACATAGAGGAAAAAAAGAGAACAAATATGCTGCTGGCATTTCAACACCAGAACATCTTAGCCAATGGCTGGTTAAGCATCTTCCCCTAGTGCTTTCCTAATTCTAAATGTCACTGGTGTCCTTGATGCCTTTACACCCTTTCCATCAGAAATGCCATTGCTTTGGGTTATGGCTTCATTGGCTGCTAATTTCATGGCACATCATACCTTTTTGTCCAGCTAACTCTTTTTAGCTTTGAGTTTTTAGTTTGGTATGCTGTGGAACAGACATTGACACAATCAATATTCATTACCACCTATACTACCATTGAAAAGTTGAGGGTCAGTAAGATTTTGAAAAATGTTCTAGAAAGTAATCTCTAATGCTCACTAAGGGTGCATTTACTTGATAAAAAAGTACAAAATAGTAATGTTGTGTTGTGATTTTACATTTTAAAATTATGTCAATGTATTGTAATATATTTTAAAATGTAATTTATTTTTGTGTGAATTTTCAGCAGTCATTATTCCTGTCTTCAGTGTCACATATGCTCTTATAGTTTAAATATTTAGTATAAAATGTAGATGAGTGGGTCGGGGCTGAGGGCCGTGGGAACGGAGCAAGGCTGGTGGAGTTAATGATGAGTAGTGACACCTGCACCACTCACTGGTCTCGAGACCCATGGAGGAGCTCCAGAGGGTTAAAAGGTGGAGTGACGACAGTGCAAGACAAGAGAAGACCAGGCCTGGATGTACTCATTTTAGTGTTTATTTTATTATTAAAGTTATGTTTGAATGTTCTCCAATTCCCACCTCCTCCTTCCCATAACTACGAACTTTTTTTTACAGTAGACACATCACATTTTGTCACAGAAATTTTATTCTCATTTCTGTTTTTGCCATTTTGTGCTAGTATACAATTCATTAAATATTTCCTAAGTTTTCCACAACAAAAATATACATAAGAGGAGCTTTGCTGTTGATAACTATGTATTTCCATATGCTAAGTTTTAAAGGCATGTCTGTGTTAAATGTAAATGTTGCTTAAGAGCCAGACTCTGAGTTAATTACATGCACTTTGTAGCACATGTAATCCCTTATCCCAACATAGCATCATCCATATAGTGCAGCAAGTGTGCAAGACATCTGCAGACCTTGCTACACTGCCTTAAGAGCACTGTGTAATGGAGGTTGCTTAGTGACCCAGTTCGATATACCCAAAGACTATATTTTCATCTAGTTACCTCTGACATTATTTATGTGAATTGAAAAGGCTGGGGTTTTCTCTCCAGTGAAGCAAGCAAGTTGAACGAACACTATTATTTTGAAGTCAGAGTAATTCACTATATAACCCACCCCCACCTTTATCAAGAATATAGCTTTTGCTTAGTCTTATTCACTGCATTAGGCTTATTTGCAAAACAACATACATTTCTATCCACTATGAACTAAGCTAGTAATATCATATGGCTAAAAACTGATTGGTTGATGGCACCACAACAATGTACTCCATCAAGAATGTTGGTAACCAGAGAGTTTTAGTGCCCATCGAGTTGCACTGTATGGACAGTATACTGTACAAGTCATACAGTTTCGTAACAGCATGAGGGTGAGTAAATGACGACAGAATTGTCATTTTTTGGGTGAACTATCTCTGTAATATGCACAAAACTCTCATAGAGACCTTCAGATTGTGTATAATAATGGGAACATTGCTCACAGCAGGTAATCTGAGGTCTCTCACTGCTAATTTGATTGGATTTGTTTGTTTAGCACCATATTTTCTGTTACGGACATGCCCTTTGCTATTATCATTGTGGGGAATTGCTTTTGTGTTCTTATTAAAAGCACAGCGGGCCTCAGTTGAGATGCACCTCCATCGCTTGCATCTGTTTGTCTGGTGTGCTGGGGATGACTCTCAGAGTAAACCGCTTATGTTAAATCTGGACAGGTATGAGGTCAAGTTTTTATTTTAACCAAGGGCAAGCTTTTAACATAATTTGTGCTACAATACAGGTATGCCATGTAAATGTTGTGACCAAACTATGCAGATAGATACCATTCTGAGAAAACTTTGCGACCCCATTAGACAGTATCTGGGTTGTGGCTTAGCTTTTGTAAGAACATTTGCATGATAGATGAATCTATGTTTTCTTAAATGTGTAGGGCCACACAGTTTCCCTTGCTCCCACACTGCATAGTTTCAGAGCACTTGCATATTATACTAAAAGTTTGTTTTAACATTTTTAATTTTTAAAAGGGAATCTCGGTAACACTTTCTATGAAGCCCATATTTATAATACATTATAAGGGTACTCTTAAGGAATTAGAATGAATGTATAATGCATTATTAAAAACCTTATAATATGTTGTATCATCTCATGAATATCCATAAGAACATTTTTTATATAATATTTACTTATTTGTGGTTATAGCTTTTAAGAGTATCGAGCATCGCGTTAGTTCAGTCAGGCCATGTTAGTCACGCTTGCATCAGCTGACTGCCAGCTGTTCCTGACGTGTACCAATCCAGTCTTGACACCTTTCACCTGCGTTCTATTTAAATTCCCATTATTCAGTGTCTCTTCCATCGCATTGCTGCTTGCAATGAACTGATCGCATTGCTGCTTGCAAATCAAACTGTTGCATCGGTTAAGACTTCCGGTTATGGCGTGGAGATAAGCGGTAACGTTATCTTGCGTCGCTTCCACTTTCATCTAATTTCATCAACAATCGCTCTTGCATTACTAATAGAAAGTATTTACTGATATTTCATAGATTCCTAACAAATATGGCACCTAAACTGTCGAAAAATAAAGGAGGAAAAACATCTAAATCAGATCGATATGAAGGGCTCTCCACCTCCGAAGACCACGAGGAGGTGAAATTAGCGGGTGTTACACAAAGTTCGGAGGCCGAGTCTTCAGACGCAGAGACATCGAGGGAAAATAATCCCGCTAACTTGGATAATATTTTTTAAGCAATCATCTCATTAAAGTCTGAGTTTTCTGCTAAATTTGAATCTGTGTTAACCATCTTGATGGACGTTAAGAATCAAATAGGTGACTGCTCCGCTAGCCTGAAAGAAGCAGAGGAGAGAATATCTCAGACCAACGAGGACACCGTTAACAAGCTACAATCTACAGCTAAAATGTTGGAAGACAAAATAAAGTCGCTGTCTGCTAAAACAGAAGATCTTGAAAATCGCAGTCTGCGTTCCAACGTATGGTTGGTGGGGCTGCCGGAGAAAGCTGAAGGCAGGGACGCGTGTGGCTTTCTGGAAAATTGGCTTCCTGACACACTGGGAATGGAACCTCTTCGCTCTCCGCTGATCATTGAACGAGCTCACAGAATTACAAGTGTCAGATCAGACGACAAAGCACCGCCGAGGGCATTAATAATGAAGTTCCTCAATTACAAAGACAAAGTCCGGGTATTGAATGCGGCCAGAGAAAAAAAAGAGGTTCTGTACAAAGGCAAGCAAGTGATGCTCGTTCCTGATTTTTCAGCCGAGGTCAGCAAGAAACGCCAGCGCTACAACGAGGTCAAGAAAAAGCTTAGAGCAAAAGGTTTGGATTACAGATTCCTCTTCCCCTCACAGCTACAGGTGTCTTTCAATGGAACATTATATACTTTTGAGAACCCTGGAGAAGTTCTCATTTATTGATTTAATTTTTGCATGGGCATGGGGTTGCGACTGAAAGAGTGCAAACGTAATTGGACAATGTTCACCGACCTGTGTGGGGAAATTTATATTTTGCCCCCCATCCTGTAATTTAATTTATTTATTTGTGTACTTTATTTTATTTTTTACTGATATTTTTTTCGCATAACCTATCAGTGTAAATAGTTAGATACTAAAGAGCTTAAGTACGGAAGTGATGGCGCGAGTTGACATAAAGAGAAAGGTTCCTCAGGGAGAGAGAGTCGGTGGACCCGTGTTGTTTCTAGTGAAGTTAAATTCAGGGGATAAGGGTGGTCGAAAAGACCTGGGAAATGTGTTCATTTAGTTTAATTCGTATTTTTTTTTTCTTTTTTTATGTCTAATTGTTCAACTAGGGCTGCTTTTTATTTTTGGTCTATAATTTTACGAATCTGTTCATTCTGGTGTATTTTGGACAGAGGTGGGTAGTAACGAGTTACATTTACTTCGTCACATTTACTTCAGTAAATTTTTTGGGTAACTAATACTTTTTGGAGTATATTTAAATATGGGTACTTTTACTCTTACTTGAGTAATTTTTTGGGGGAAAATCTGTACTTTTACTTCGTTACTGTGGGCCACGCTCCTCTCGTTACTTTATCTTAATGCAATAAATGTTATAAATGCTTCAGTTTGATCCAAACGCGCCGTCTACTTTTCTCTGGGCAATGAGCGATGCCCATTCGCGAATGATTCATTCTTTTGAGTCAATTCTGTTCAATGGATTGTTCAAACCAGTTGGCAAACGAGTGAATTGGTTCGTGAATCAGTTTGATTTGTTCAGTATACTGCCGCCCAAGCTGAGCGTTTGAAACGGTTCACTCAGAGTTGTAACGTTTAAGAACAGAAAGAGCTTTGAAGACGTGGCTGGATCTGCACTGAATTGAAAGCAAATCTGCAAAGGCTATTATTTGCTTGCGATGAAGATCTGTATTGGATGAACACCACGTGCGCTGTCTACGGTTCAACAGGTATAACTTGGGCTACACTCGATTACAGTACACGATACCACTATGACATTAGTTTGTTGTAGGCCTACGTGTAACTTATAACAGATGGGAACCAAGTTGAATGCAGCTTCCAAAAGACAAAAAATAGCCGATTAATATTTTCTGTATTTGATACAATCACACCGGCGTAAGAACTCAGCGAGTCATCATTAGCTGCTAAATTCAGATCTGCGTTCGCTCGCTGGCGGTGAGTCAGAGACAGACACGTTTTTACAGCAGTGCGCATTATAACCAATCACACTAGATTCTGTTGAGCTTATTAAAGCATTGGCCAATCAGAGGTGTTCCGATGAGTCTTTGCTGAAATGCCGGTGCTTCCTACACTCGCTCACTGACGGAATACCTCTTTCTGGCGAATTCTCTCTTCAGAAACATCAAAGTGCAGATGTGTGTGTACGAATCTGTAAATAAGATATTGATTTCACAGTGTTAACAGGTTCAGTGATTTTAATGGTAGTTTCTGAGAGTGATTGATAGACTGTCAGTGAAAATGATCTTTGATAATTTAAATGTTATTTGCTCTCTTTCTGAACAATGAAAGATTAGTAGCAGTTTTTATATCACATTGACTTTCAATGTTAAATTCACATTTAATATAAAGTAAGTCGTATTAAAAATATGTTATTGTATGACACCTACTGTATACAGACAGGTTTTTATAATAAATTACATAATTAGGCTACTTTGACCATCACATATTATCATTATTAACAATTTATGAAAAGTGAGAATCCAGATATTTCATTATATAGTTCATGCTTCTGGGAATGTTTCTAATAAAAATGAAATAATAATAATAATAATAATAATAATAATAATGCTTAATAATAATTTGCCAATATGCTGTGGCTGCTGTGTGTCACATCACGACCCCCCCCCCCATGCCTAGACACAATAAAGATATTTCCACAATATTTACGCTTGCAGAAATATACTTTTGTTTACATTTTGCAGAACAGATGAAAGAAGATCCGTCAATGTGCATTTGTTTCGTTATGTTCAGATGTTCAGTAACTTAGCGGTTATGTTAGGAGTTTTCACTCTTCTTTGTGTCAGAGGTTATTTATACATATATAATACATAGTTATATAATTTATTTTGTGATGCAAATCTGAATTTTCATCAGCTGTTACTCCAGTTTTCAGAGTTATGATCCTTCAAAATATAAATCTAATATATTGATTTATTACCAGTGCTGGAAACCGTTTTGCGGTTTAATATTTTTTTGGAACCTGTGAGATTTTGTTTAGGATTATTTGATGAATAGAAAGATAAAAAGAACATCATTGATAGTAAATCAACATATTGGAATGAGGATTATGTGACATTGAAGACTGGAGTAAAGGCTGATGAAATATATATATGTATATATATATGTATATATATATATATATATATATATATATATATATATATATATATATATATATATATATATATATATATATATATATATATATATATATATATATATATTTATACACACACATATACATTACATACATTTTATCTATATATCTTAATAAAAATAGACTCAGTATATATGACCCAAAGTAACTAGTACCTAACTACTTGAGTAGATTTTTTTTATCCGATACTTTTTTACTCTTACTCAAGTAACTATTCAGACTAGTACTTTTACTTGAGTAAATATTTCTATAAGTACTTTTACTTTTACTTGAGTACAGTTTTTGGGTACTCTACCCACCGCTGATTTTGGAGACATTAAAGCGTTGAATAGAAGAAAAGGGTGCATTGCATACATAATTAATAACAATGTCTACAGAAGTAAAGCTTAAAATTACATCCTGGAACTGTAGGGGACTTAACAGTATTACAAAACTCAAGCGGGTCATGCTCCGACTCAAACAATTGCAGTGCAAAATTGTGTTCCTTCAAGAAACACATCTAAGATCTGAAGATATAATAAGGGTTAGAAGGAGATGGCCTAGACAAGTTTTTTCTGCATCTTATAGTAGCCAAGCTCGAGGGGTAATTATCTTGATTCATAAATCTATACCATTTCAGATGTCTGAGGTAAAATATGATACTATGGGGAGGTATGTCATTATAAAGGGAACCCTTTTGTCAGAAACACTAAACTTAATTAGCGTATACGGTCCCAATATAGGTAATGCTGCATTCTTTACTAACCTATTCTTAACTATTTCCTCACTTCAGGGTCACTATATAATGGGAGGTGACTTTAATTGCACCCTAGATCCGGGTAAAGATCGATCTTCTGGAGTCGATCGGTCACACAAACAAACAAGAAAAGTACTAAAATCTTTTATAAATGACTTAAGTTCAATTGATATATGGAGAAACCAAAAGCCCACAGATATCCAATTCTCATGTTACTCAAGTACGCACAAGACTCACTCAAGAATTGACTATTTTCTTATATCAGCACCTCTCCTGTCGAAGATTCAGGACTGTTGGTACGATAGTATGGTACTATCAGATCATGCTTCCATATCTCTGATATACATGGATGCTAATTTAAGAAGTGACCCACCAAACTGGAGAATACATCCAAAGTGGCTAGGAAATTCAAAGTTTATTGAATATATGGAACAACAGATTGACCTATATTTCGAAACATCAGCTAGTACTAGGTGGGAAGCATTTAAAGCCTTTATTAGAGGTCAGATAATTAGTTACACTAAAACAAAATCAAAATTATGTAATCAAAAGTTAAATCTTCTGGATTCTAAATTGAAAGACCTAGAAAAAAGACAATTTCAAAATCAAATTAATGATAAAAAAATTGATCAGGAAATTTTATTTCTTAGAGCCCAGTATGAAGAGATGTCCGCCTCTAGAGTGGCAAGCAGTATGATGAAACAGAAACAAAGCTATTATGATCAAGGCAAAAAGCCAGGGAAACTTTTGGCATGGAGAATCAAACAGTTGCAATCCGAAAGTGCTATTAATTCTATTCAGGAAGAGGGGGGAGATATTATGACGGATCCTGTTAAAATAAATAATGCGTTTAAAGATTTTTATAGCTCTTTATACAGCTTAGAATATACAGAAGATCGGAAACAACAAGAAACTTTTTTAAAGGAGATTAAAATTTCTAGAAGAAGTTTTAAGTGCTATTGAGAATCTGAGAGGTGGTCGAACTCCTGGACCAGATGGAATTCCTATAGATTTTTATAAGAAGTTTAAGAAAAAATTAGCCTCTCCTATCTTAAATATGTTTAAAGAGTCATACCAACAAGGTGTACTCCTACCATCTTTAAGAGGTGCACTGATTATGCTCCTTCTTAAACCCAACAAATTAAAAACAAAGTGTGAATCATATCGTCCAATTTCATTACTAAACTCTGATACAAAGATACTTAGTAAGATATTGGCAAAAAGACTGTCTTACCAAATATAGTGGACCGTGATCAGAATGGATTTGTGAAAGGCTGTCAGGGATTTCACAATGTACGGATGTTGTTTCATATTTTACATCATAAAAAGGGTTCTCCAGATACAGCAATTTTATCTTTAGATGCAGAGAAGGCCTTTGATTGGGTGGAGTGGCCTTTCCTCTGGGAGGTTCTACAAAGGTTTGGTTTTAGTGATGGGAAGTTCGGATCATTTTACCGACTCTGACTTTTGAGTCTCGTTCAGCAAAATGAACGAATCTTTTTTCGAGTCATTTCGTTCATTTTAGCAAAATGTAATGAAAATGTTATGTGTTACTTCCCCAACACATCTAGTACTTACGCAAACGTTGATCACACTAAAAACAATACAAAACTAAAATGCTATAAGATACAGAAAAAAAATTCCTTCTTTACCTGGGTCTTTAGTCTGTGATTAGCTCACCTCACCTCTCATCTGACAAGAGTCCTCGGGTTTAAGTCATTCCTTAATCACTTGACAGCCCCATACGCAAAACTAATGCAGTCTTGAGCCGGAAAGAGAATTGATTAGTTTATCTCATGAGTCTTTCGGGTCTCAGATCGAGTTTGACTCGTTCCTTAATCACGTGACAGACCCATACGCTATTTCTGACATTTTCTGTCACTGTGTTTTTGTTACTGTTTGTTGAGGATCTGTGGTTTGTTATTATTTTATAAATAAATAAAACCCTGTTATAAATAAAATATTGATTAATTTGTCTTTTTGACTGTCTATCGGTAAATAAACACTAGGCTATATAATAATATAATAATTCAAGCTTACAATAAAAAGTATTTATACTAGTTTGTTCATTTTTACTCCAATTTTGAGTTTGCTGGTATAATAATTGCTTTTCCTAGGCAGACTTGACATATTGGTGTAATATGTATAAGAAGATTGCTCAAAAAAGGACATAATGACATATACATTAAAAGCAAATAAAATTTTGAATTTGAATTATTAATGTTAGTTTAAAACATTAGGGTTATGATAACTTCAGCTTTAACAGTTTTAACCCAGCTCAGAGTGAGGAGGATACTTCAGATCCTGGTGCTACTGCCAGTGCAGGGGCCGTGTTTTGGGAAGACTTTGACGAGAGGGTAGCAAGCTTGAGGCCTTCTGCTACCTCTTCTAAGACCTCAGATGCTATAAAGGTGCAGGCCTACCTTGCAGAGCCACTCTTACCCCGCACATCAGACCCTCTGGCCTGGTGGAGGAGATGTTCACCAGTATACAAAAGCCTTTCTGAAGTCACAAAGACAAGACTTTGCATTGTGGCCACATCTGTGCCATCTGAAAGATTTTTTTCTAAAACTGGGCAGATTATCTCAGATAGAAGAAACAGACTCAGCCCATCCAAGGTCAGGGAGCTTGTTTTTTTTTTAATGCAAACATGCCTTAAAGCAAGTCCTAAAAATATAGCCACAGTGTGTTATTTATTTTAAAGCTTATTTAGAAAAAGACTAGCTTGTTGTGCAATATTTTTGTTGTTGTTGTGATTTTAAAGGTAATTTGTTATTGTTATAAGGCTCCGTAGCTTTAGTATCTCTTAATTTTCATTTATTTTTATTTAAATGGTTTAAAATTATTTGGGGAATAGTTATCCTCTTTGATATAAAGTTTTTATTTTGGCACAAAAGTGTTATTTATTTTAAAATGTATTCATTTTAAATTATTATATAAAAAAAGCAAAGCTTGTTGTGCAATATTTAGTTTTTCTTTTTTTTTTCTTTTTTTATATTGTACTTTTAAAGTTCATTTGTTAAGGTTATTAGACCCTGTGGCTTTATTATCTTTTAATTTTAATTTTAATTATTTACTTTTTTATTATTTTGATTTATTTTGGAATAGTTGTCCTCTTTGTTACAAAGCTTTTCTGGCACAAAAATAAACAATAAACAACAATTCAAAAGTATGTACACAGTGTTTTTTAATGTTTATAAAGTGTCATATGTTACAAAAGTATGGTTTATCTGATTTAATAATTACTCTAGCCAATGTTGTCACATTACGGGACAAAAGAACGAACAACCCGAAGAACCGAAAGATGAACTAATCAATTCTCTCTCCGGCTTAATACTGCATTCTTTTACTGTCTATGGTTTTAGCGTATGGGGCTGTCACGTGATTAAGGAATGACTCGACCCGACCCGAAAACTCATGAGATGAACTAATCAATTCTCTTTCCGGCTCATATTGCATTGGTTTTAGCGTATGTGGCTGTCACGTGATTAAGGAACGAGCCAAAAACCCGATAGACCCGAACTATGAACTAATCAATTCTCTTTCCGGCTCAGACTGCATTGGGTAAGCGTATGGGGCTGTCACGTGATTAAGGAACGAGTCAAAAACCCGATAGACCCGAACTATGAACTAATCAATTCTCTTTCCGGCTCAGACTGCATTGGGTAAGCGTATGGGGCTGTCACGTGATTAAGGAACGAGTCAAAAACCCGACAGACCCGAACTATGAACTAATCAATTCTCTTTCTGGCTCAAGACTGCATTGACTGACAGGTGAATCACTACTACTAGAACAGAACCTATAGAATAATGCGCATGCACGACTGAACGAATCACTCCCCGAGACGACTCGTTCTTCCCGAGTCACATTAAAGATTCGTTCAAAATGAACGAATCGTTCAAGAACGACACATCACTATTTGGTTTTGGGGAAGTATTTTGCTCATGTATTAAGTTATTGTATACACACCCTACAGCAGAGGTTCTGACCAATGGAATAATTTCAAGGCCTTTCAAAGTAAACAGAGGCACCCGGCAGGCAGGGATGTCCTCTGTAACCACTTTTGTTTCTCTTGGTAAATGAACCATTTGCTATTGCAGTACAGGATGAAAGCAACATTAGTGGAATTAGGATCGGCTCAATAACACACTGCATATCCCTATATGCAGATGATGTTTTATTATTTCTTACTGAGCTCAGCCAATCTATTCCAGCTTTACTCAATCTCATAAAAAGGTTCGGGAAAATTTCTGGCTATAAGATAAATCAGTCTAAATCCTCTATTTTATTTCTCAATCAAGAGAAAAAGTCAAAATTATCATACTTAACTTCCAATCTTAATGTTACAGATTCATTTACATACTTAGGACTCCAGATTGTGGCAGATATAGAAAAAATAACCTCATTGAACTACAATGCGGACCCACTTTATATTAAGTGGCCTTAACTACTATGTACTTACATTTTAATTAATACTTTAGTACAATGTACTTATTGTGTATATACATGTTTTTACTTTGTACCTATATTTAAAAAAAAACTACATGTAATTACATCTGTATTTAATTTTTGTAATTACATTTATAATTACACTGTTGACCCATACCTTACACCTTAACCCACCCTTAAACTTACCCATACCTCCAACCCTCTCCCTAACCTTACCCGTATCCCACCTCAATAGCAGCAAAAGTGTTTTAAAATACAATATGAACACAGTAAGTACATTGTACTTATTTTTTTTATGTAAGTATAGAGTAGTTAAGGCCACCTAATATAAAGTGGGACACAATGCCCTAACAAATTCAATTACTAAGTCTGTAGATAGATGGTCAGGTTTACCAATCTCATTAATCGGTCGCATTAATATATTAAAAATGAATACACTACCCAAAATAATTTATTATTTCCAAAATATCCCTTTGCCCCCCACTACCTCATTTTTCGCCATTCTATGAAGAATGTTTATCCAGTTTATTTGGAATAATAAACACCCAAGAGTCCGGACATCTTTTCTTTACTTACCATACGATAGGGGAGGATTGAAACTCCCAAATATTCAAGCATACTATTGGGCATCCCAGTTAAGAGCGATAATGTTTCATTTTTCGGCAAGTGCTCTCCTAAATGGCTAGAAAAATAAAATTTATTTGTGAAATCGAAGATTCCTTTTAACTTGTATCTTTATTCAGCCAATATTAATTTGTCTTTTCAACTTGGTAAATTTCCAGCCAAAATGAAAGTAGCGAAAGTAATACCATTATATAAAACAGGAGATAAACACCTTTTCACAAATTATAGGCCCGTTTCTATACTTCCACAGTTCTCCAAAATCCTAGAAAAACAGTTTACAGAAAGATTAGATAATTTTATTGAAACACACAAATTGCGGAGAGTCAATATGGATTCCGGACAAACAGATCAACATCTTTAGCTTTAATGGAATTAATTGAGGAAATTACAAATTGTATAGATACTAAAAAATATGTGTTAGGAATATTTATAGATTAAAAGAAAGCATTTGATACCATAAATCATGATATTTTAATACATAAATTAGAGAGGTATGGAATCAGAGGAGTTGGATTGAACTGGGTAAGTAGCTATTTGAGAAGCAGGAAACAATTTGTGGAAATCGGTGATCAAAAATCTGTATGTATGGATATAACTTGTGGAGTACCTCAGGGATCGGTCCTTGGCTCAAAACTCTTCATAATGTACATTAATGATATTTGTAGAGTATCAAATAGATTAAAATTTATCTTGTTTGCTGATGATTCAAATAATTTTTGTTCAGGGGATAACTTACAGCAGCTTTTAAATGCAATAGCAAATGAAATGATTAAAATAAAACACTGGTTTGATGTAAATAAATTATCACTAAATATAGCTAAAACAAAGATTATGTTATTTGGAAATTATATTAAACCTGAAATAGAATTGAAAATTAATAATATTAGTATAGAAAGAGTCTACGAAAATAAATTTCTTGGTGTTATTTTAGACCACAAAATTAGCTGGAAACCACATATAAAACACATTGAAGCAAAACTGTAAAAGACTATAGCAATATTAAATAAAACAAGATATATTTTGAATAATAAATCACTCTATATTCTGTATAATACACTCATAGTGCCTTACTTAAGTTATTGTGTGGAAATCTGGGGAAATACCTACAAAACCAACCTACAGTCGTTATGCATATTACAAAAGAGAGCAATCAGAATATCTTGAACACACAAATTCACTATTCTTGAAATCATATACACTAAAGTTTATTCATTTGGTTAAATTTAAGATGGTACAAGTCATGTTTAAAGCAAGAAATAATTTACTTCCGGAAAATATACAAAAAATGTTTATGGAGAGGCAGGGTGGGTATAGTTTGAGAGATGAATTAAACTTTAAAAAGCTCAATATAAGAACTACTCTGAAAAGTATGTGCATCACTATATGTGGGGTGAGGTTGTGGAATAAGTTGGAGCAGGTGTTAAAATACTGTACAAACTTTAAACAGTTTAAAAAGTTGTATAAAATCGAGTTACTAAAAGGTTATGAGGTGGAACAAGAATAATGAGGGTGGGTTAAAAGATTTATTATAAGATATTTTTTCTTATTTTTTATTCATTTAATGTATTTGTTTAATGGGTGTTGTTCAATAAGGATATGTTGTATGTGGTGGGATAATTCATATATGATGGAATTTTGTATGGTTATATAAGAGGTGGGAAAATAACAAGCTTTTTGCTTTATCCCGCTCCTTTTCAAACACATGTAATTTTTTTTTTTTTATATATATTGTGTTTATGTGGTAACACAATGGTTGTATGTTCATATTTTACTTTATTTGTATTTTTTTTATTTTACTGGTTGTTCGAAATAAAAAAATAAATAAAAAAAGAAAGAAAGAAAATATAAAAATACTACAGAAAAATTTGAGTGCAATATCATTTAATCCAATAGTACTGAACAAGATTAATGTCTGGGGGAAAGTACAAATTCATCTAAAGGAAAAATAGTCTCTATCTGTATTAAGCCCAATATGGGGGAATGATAATTTTATACCTGGTCGAAAGGATTTAGGCTTTCGACTCTGGGCTCAGATGGTGTGTGGAAAGTTAAAGATCTATACAAAGATGGCGTTCTAATATCATTTACTGATATTACTGATAAGTTCAAAATCCCTAAAAAACATTATTATAAATATTTGCAAATTAGGAATTTTATACGTACTGCCCGGGGACAAGGACTTGCTGAGCCAGAGCTAACTAATCTAGAGAAATGTGTATCTAAACCAAGCCTTGGTGGAGGACACATATTTTGTTTATACAACATGTTATTGTTAGGTTCTCAGGAGTCATCTACATCCAGATTAGCCATGTGGGAACAAGACCTTGGATTAAAGATATATAAGAAAAAATGGGAGCAAACATGTACAAAAGCTCAAACACAGACAGTTAATAGCAGACTAAAACTGTTACAGTACAATTGGCTTATGTGTACTTATACAGTATAACTCCGGTAAAACTAAATAAAATTTATAGCAACATACCAGTTACTTGTTTTAAATGTAATAGTGCAAAAGGCACATTGATTCATTGTATGTGGGAATGTGATCAAATAAAAGAGTTTTGGAAAGAAATTAATAATATGATATGGCATATAGTCTCAGTGAGATTGCCACTGGATCCTGGGCTTTTCATTATTGGTATTCATCCAGATAACTGGAAAATTAAAAAGGACACTCAAGTATTGATAGATATGTGTATTCTACATGCTAAACGGCTCATTGCCATTTATTGGAAAAAGATAGAAAGGCCGACTATAACTCAATGGTTAAGAGAAATATCTTCATGCATTGCAGTGGAAAATATAACATATATTCTTAAGGGTAAAGAAGACCAATTTAAGAGGATTTGGAGTCCCTTTTTATTATTTATTGAGCAAGGGGATATGAACAATATAATAGAGGAGGAACAAAATGCTTGATTAGGTATTATATTCATTTGAAAATACATTTTAATTTGCACTAATCCTATTTTATTTTATTTATCTTATCTGTGGCTATTATTGATTGCAGTGTACTGTTAACTCTGTCTTCCAAAGTACATACTTTATCCAGTGTTGGTTTGTGTTATTGCATTTTTCAAGTAATATGAGCCCCGGTGTTTGTTTGTATTTTTTTTGTTTTGGTTTTTGTACATTATATGTGATGTTACAGACATGTGATGTACATTGTTGTGTAAGTGTTTAAGAAAATGCAATAAAAACATTATTACGCAAACTGTTGCATCGGTTCTTGCAAATCAAACTGTTGCAGTTTGTTTCAAAACATCTGAAATCCGCATCTAAGATAAGTGAATGCTTTTTAATCCATATCGCTGTGTATGTTGCCTGGTGGTTAACATGGTTTTGCATCGGTTGCAGGAACGAATACTAAGCATATTTGCAGCAGCATTTATACATCTGTGTTCATACACCTGGAGCAATACGCAGCTAGAGCATGCAATCGCTCTAAGGACATGCCGATAAGGCCATGAGAACAGGGTTAGGCCTAAACGAGACCAGCATTCTCGTGTAAGCGTTTCAACGGGGGTTCGCTGTATTTAGCAGCGAAATATCAATGTCACTGCTGTTTATTTCTAAGGTTGGTGTCACATTAACTGTGTGAGTGTTTCAGATGCACGCAGCTTCAAAAGCAGGCATTTATCGCTCAATGGCTTTTATACATAGGGTTATAAGAATGTGACAAAAATAGCCACGTTTACACGTATTTTATTTCTTTATCCAGATTTAAAGATTCGGTGGACCACATGAGACCTTATCTAATCCGATGTGGTGTTTACATGTGCTCGTGCTTCGATTTTGGGACATAGGTGGCTAAGATGACATGCAAATTACCAGAGAAGGAAAAAAAAAACGGGGTTGCATTAATATTTTTAATAGCTGCTCGCACTTGCTTGGAATTAACAGACTAATATTGAACCTCTAGTGTTCATTCGTGTGCTCAGTCATGTGGCCTGAACACGATCACATACACACTAAGGCCGTCTTCTATCGTACCATGTGGTGTGGTCGGAGTATACCCACTTGTTTTGTTGCTTCGCAAAATCTGTAATTTACTATAATGAATCGTTCCCTTTAATGGTGTAACATACAGTTGTGAAACTAGTGATTCTTTGTTGTAATTGGTGCATTATCAGTTCTGTCATCTCACATTTCCCCGCCCATCATCTACTGAGTGCGCTTGCCTGCTGCAGCGAGAGAACTCCGCCCAAATGCCATCGGGAGCACCGGGACATTTCTGGTCCGGTTGAGTGAGAGCTGATCGCCGAAGCGAGGGAATTCTCCCCCACTTTAGGCACCGTTTCTAAATTACACCAAACTGCAAAAAAGTGTGAGGCGACGCTACGCACTGCATCCGCCAGCTGCATGCAAGAGCAGAGTCTCCCGCACAGCGCTGAGTTTGCGCAACAGTGTAAAGTGATAAACCGGTTCATCAATTCAGATGTTACACAGAATTATTGATACTGTCGTGTCGTGTGACACACGAGAACATTAAAGGTTCTGTAATGTTGCTGGCTGAAAACATCCAGAATAATGTTAATGGCATGAAGAGGAAAACTGGAAAACACCAAGGCATGTCAATTCAGCAAGGGGAAATAACTGTAGCCTAAGACCTTCTTTAATGCAGCTCTGAAATGAATTGTACTGTATTATGATATATTTATATATTTAAAAAAAATTAAATGGTAAAATACATGATTCTCACCAAGTTTTGTTAAAACATGAATCACGAAGCGGCAGCTTATGAATGTAGATAGTGCTTGCAATGAGTTATCTTACAACATTTACAAATGGGTTTATGAATATGTAATAATTCATACAATGACAGGCAAATTTTGGTCGTGTTTTTTTTAGCTATTCACTATCGTAGGCTGCATCCGAAAACTGAAAAATGCTGCCTTCGGAGGTCGCATTCCAAGGTAGGAAGGCTTCAAGCCACGTCCGAAATAAATGTCAGCTTCATTTCCTGTCTCCTGAGATGCCTTCATCTAGCCTGTTTTGAGATATAAGGTGTTACGGAGGTGTTTCTATGGAGCATTTTCATTCATACTGGACGCCATTCTAAGTTTCCGAAGGGTGCATGCTTCCCCTGCTGGACTACCACCCCCCATTATGCAACCTACAGCATTAATGCATATTACATGTTCCTCATGCCGCAGCAAGTGGTCGTATGTATCACATGTTTGCTTGAAGGGGGGCTACAATGGTGTTTCATGGATTCAGAGTTGTTCAGTGTTAAAGAGATGGATTTTCAGGCTAAACATGGCCAATTCGGGTGAGTGGAGAAATCTTATTTCTGGGTGGTACAAGTTTCGGTAGTTTTTTCGATGATGGATCTATGACGTAGACGATGGTGGAACATATGAGCATTTCTCTTGGGAAAGCACGCCCATGCACATCTCGACCTGAGGAGAGTGAGACCTCGCCCGTAAACTAGTGTTGGGCGATATGGTCATTTTTCAAATCGTCATATCGTCAGCCCGTGAGATCGACGATACACAATATTATCGAGCATGGGTGGAGCAAGAGAGAGACTCTTTGTTCTTGTCATAGCATAACTATTTGGTGTTTTAAACTGCGCAGGTGCGCGAGAGAGAGCCTTTGGAGTCACCAATAATCAAAAAAAAATTACTTTCAAACATACTGACTGATTTAACTAACGTTAAATATAAAAATACTGTATTTAAAACAGCTAGTTCATACATAGTCGGACGCAACTGTCATATCGCACGTCCGCATCTGCGCAGGGAAGTTATCAGTCTAAATGTTCTGCAAAATCAGTCAACGGTGAAAATCAATAGCAGATTTAATTTAAAGTCCAACAGTTAAACACTAATATTGGGCATAAATGAACATTTAAATATAAAATATTTAAAACAGGTAAGTTGATAAATTTGGAGTAAAGTTGAATTGAACTGATGCATCAGTCATACAGCGCTCCGGACCGCGCCTCATGATGAGTCTGACGCACCGTCACAGAAACAAGAATGAGATGCATTCTAACATAACTGTGGCATTAAACTCAGTTAGTGAGGGCTCGTTTAATATATTGCACATACAGTATATAGGCCGTTTAGATTACTTGTTAAAGTGCAATGAAATACCTTATATCTGCAGACGATGTACGTCTGTTTGTGGATGGAGCCTTTGTAACGGCCAAAACTATGTATTTTGCATGCATCACATTATAGTGCGGTGTGCATGAAAATAATAACAAGGCGGCAAATTGAACTTATTATCCATAGTGGTTCTCACATAGTCCTTCTATACGTCATCACCACATAGTGTGTTTTATAAGTTAAGTGATCAGTCTTTAAGAAAAGGACTACGTGAGAACCATGCACTATGGATGATAAATTCGCTCTGCGCCTTGTTAATTATTTTGTCTTTACTTTATTTGTGACACCAAGAAAGAGTTAATCTCTCATGTATGATAAGAGCGCGTTGCCGTATACCAGCCATTAAATGTGTGGGACAACAACTCGTCGTTTTTCTATCTCTTTCATTTCATGGATTTAACGAATTATCCGAGTCAAAGCGTTACAACTTCACCGACTACATGCTCTAATCCTCCTGCGCGTGCGAGGTGTGTGTGTGAAATGCGGGCAGTGAAATTAAGTGAAATAGCTGGGCAGTTTAAAAGCCGAATTATAATAAGCAGCCTAATAAAAATAAAAATAATAGTTATTATTATTATAATCTAATACATTAATAGGAAAATGAGCCTAATATCGTCTTGATTATCGACAGAGAATTCTGCTTATGTCGATATCTCTGACGATCGTCGATACACGATACTATCGTCTATCGGCACAACCCTACCATAAACATGATTCACCAGGAAATCGTTGGCAGCGCTGCATAGGATTTGTTTGAGAATGTCTCCAAATAAGTGTGTTTTGGATGTGAGGGGAAAGTTTACCACGTTCAGCTTCTCAAAGAACCTAGCATTACATGGACCGTGGATGCAGTTGCTTTTCTGGGGCAGGAATGGAGTGTAACAAGTGTTGTTCTGGTCATTTCAGTGATGAATGTTTTATAAACAAGACCAGGTTGACGCTGGATTTGCACATCGTTTGCTATTAAAACATGGTAGAAGACCCCCGTCAGGTAAGTACAACTGCATCAGATTTCTGTCTTGTTGGAAATCAGCACATAAGTGAATATATGTTATGGAAACAACACAAACATCAGTATTATAGCTCTGCCCACAGTATGCCTCCAGGAGCTTGGTTTTTCCAGAGAGAATCAAAAGCTGTATTGTTGTTTTGCAGATATGACCAGGCTGGGGACTTTTGGAGATGGGGATTCGTACTGCTCTGTCGGTACTCAACACATTGGCATGAGATTTAAGCATTTTAAGAAACATGCTTGTTGCTCATCCTCAGTTGCTTAACTTGGGGTGACGCTTCCCCCTTTGTGATTTTTACAGCATAGTAGATAAATAAAATTGGATAATACTGCCATCATATCAGACTGCTGCTGCTAGGGGCGTATGCTTCCCCCTTTACAATCACAGTCGCTTAAGCATTTTAAGAACATACTTGTTGCACATCCTCTATTGCTTAACCTTGGTTGATGCTCCCACCCCCCACCTTAATGTGATTTTTCAGCATGTTAGACTTAAATTGAATGATATACAAACTGCTATCGTATTAGGCTGCTGCTGCTGCTAGGGATGTATGCTTCCCCCATACAGTTCTCTCAAATATTTTGCATAAGCAGCTAAGCAACATGCTTGTTGTATGCTTCTGTCCGAGTTTGGGTGATGCTTCCACCATAAATATAGTATCAAGCAACATTTCTCATTGCTGGCCATTCAAATTGCATCAGTTGTGTTGGGGAGTTTTGGCATATGGTTGTTTTGGGGGTTTGACTTGCTGCTCTCCCCTCTCTGTCCAAGCATGGCTGCATGGACAGGCGTGTGGAGTGTTGCCCAGAACATAACCATACCTCCAACACTAACTGTATGCAATTATAATTGTCATAAATATACTTGACGGAAGTGGTCCTGATTGAAATCGAGCATCGTGTTAGTTCAGTCAGGCCATGTTAGTCAAGCTTGCATCAGCTGACAGTCAGCTGTTCCTGACGTGTACCAATCCAGTCTTGACACCTATCACCTGCGGTCTATTTAAATTCCCATTATTCAGTGTCTCTTCCATCGCATTGCTGCTTGCAATTAACTCCCTCCTCCAACCCAAACTCCACCAACTGAACCTGTAATCCAATCTAACTTGTTCTTTCTTTACAGTGTCTTCATTGGAAGCAGTCTCTATGACATTTGTTTACAACTCATGTAATTGTGAATTGTAATTATATATGCTTATAATGGTTCTGTTCTGTACCCCAGGGGGGTTTGTCTTGCTGCTCTCCCCGCTCTATCCAAGCATGGCTGTATGGACAGGCGTGTGGAGTGTTGCCCAGAACATAACCATACCGCCAACACTAACTGTGTGCAATTATAATTGTCATAAATATACTTGACGGAAGTGGTCCTGATTGAAATGATGATTTATAACACAATACACAACTTGCATCCACTTTTACAATGATTATATTTCTCATAGTTATAATGTATTATACGTCTCATATCTTGCATTTTTCTGATGTTACTTTACTTAATAATAGCCATAGAGTATTACAGTTCTTGGAAGTGAGATACTGAAAACTATTACAAACTTGATAATCATTCAAACTAATCTGCATGAGGAGGGGAAACACATTCTCATCAGAATGGCAGTGAACCCAAAACCTTATTATAGCTTTAGACTATAGTAAAAAAAAAAATAGAAATTTTCTTAAATCAGATTCACTGATTTGAAAATACCAATATGGGCAGTGAAATAAATGCATGCTACTTACATCAGATCATTCTGTTTTTACAGAGAGAACAAAACGTAGAATTGTAGCAACACTGGAGCAACTTGCACAATTTTTGATGCTCAAGGGACTAATTGCTATGCATAGTGTAATAGAGAAAGCTTTAGTTTTAATTAAAGCCCCAGTGTATCATCACAATTGGTGCTCTTACAAAATCTTTGAACCACTGACCCTAGTATGTACAGGCAGTCTTCATTCATTTGTTCTCATACAGATCTTTCAACCACAAACTCCAGTCAGTTTGTGCATTTTTTTTTTCTAAATGATTCTATAACAAAGAACTTAGAAACCTCAGAAATACCTTTTTAGTCCCAGCTCCTTCAGTACAAAATAAGTCACACAGGTTTGGGACAGAATGAGGGTGAGTAAATGATGGCAGATTCATCATATTTCGGTGAACTATCCCTTTAATAATCCCACTGCCACCATCTTACATTTCAATTCCATTTGAACGGCTAAAAATATGAAGCAGACAATTTTGTGGTCAAACTCAGATCTCCGTATGTAAGCCTACCCCCTCTGATATTTTCACTGCACTTACATGCTCAATCACCAACGGGGTCATATTTTAAACATGCAATTGTGTTTAAAAGCATAATAATCCCAGTTACACAAGTTAATTAACTCTCCATAATGGTATACAATTTCCAATATCAAAGAAAAATGCAATCAATGATCATTTGCTATAAACTTTTAGGTACTCTGTGAGAAAAGCTGCTTTTATCTCAGATGATCATTAGAGTGTTACATTCACAGACCCCTGCTGGGTCTTAAACTACCATATATTTCACCATTCATAGGACGTATTCTCTTTTCCCACACAGTATGCCATTTCTTGCCTGTTTTCCTCCTCATCTCTCTGACGCTGAACATGACATGCTCATTCGGTAAGCATGAATGAATTACATGCATAAACACACACCCACACCCTGATAAGAACTGTATGGCAAATCAAAATTGGCAAATTCTCTACTATATGCAATGCAACATTGTGAATAGTGGAAATTAGATTTCATAATAAAGGATAAGTATGGAAATAAGAGGCTTTTCTTGATAAGAATAACTCCAGCGTGTCTTAAAACAGGAGGAATCCCTGAGGAGCCATTCACATTTTGAGCTTAGATAGAGTGTGAGGCCACCTGGGCTTGCAGGCAGAGAAAAGTAATGCCATCTATGTTGATCCTGTTCATATGTTCCAGATAGATACCTTCATTTAACAAGGGTAAAGATGGTAAAGCAAAAAGGGTTAGAGGGCAAACACTACGAAGACTTTGTTTTTTCCGTTCTTTTGAGCTTAAAGTTCAGATGCCATCTTCTACGGTACTGAAAGTCTGAACATGTCTCAAAAAGACAACCCAGTCATGCATGTGTGGACATTTCTGTAAAATATCACATTGCCTCTTGCATGTTTTATGACACTTCCAAAGTGAAATGTGAAAGTGGAGTGACATGGGGCCAAGTATGGTGTCCCATACTCAGAATTTGTGCTCTGCATTTAACCCATCCAAGTGCACACACACCATGAACACTGGGCAGCCAATGCTGTGGCACCCAGGGAGCAGTTGGGGGTTGCAGTCTGACAACTTCTCTGTTTTATGGATGGATAGAAGCATCAGGAAGAAGCAGTCAGAGCAGCAATAATCATGTAATCACTGTGTCAGAGAACGAGGTTTGGAGGGCCCTAAAGCGAGTGAACGTCAGGAAAGCAGCCGGACCTGATGGGGTTTCTGGCCGTGTTCTGAGGACGGTGATCAACTTGCTAGTATGTTCACATCCATCTTTAATGAGTCCCTTGCTACCTCGGTGGTTCCCACCTCCTTTAAAAAAATCTGTCATCATCCCTGTGCCTGAGAACAATAAACGATCTAGTCCATCAATAGTCATGAAGGTCTTTGAGGGACTGGTAAAGAACTACATTTCCTCCTCCATCCCAGATACTCCAGATCCTCTTCAGCCCCAATAGACCCACTGAAAATGCCATCTCTCACATCCTGTACTCTTCTCTGACGCACACTGACGGCAACAACGGGAACTATGAAAGGCTGCTATATATTGACTATAGCTCAGCTTTCAATACTATAGTCCACATCAAGCTTGCTTTTAAACTCATACACCTCAGTCTAAACTCTTCACTCTGTGACCTGATTCAAGACATCCTCACCGACAGACCTCAAGTGGTGAAGTAGGCCAGTTCATCTCCAGTTCCATCACCCTGAATGTAGGAACCCCATACGGCTGTGTTATGAGTACCCTGCTCTACTCTCACTACATACATGAATCTTAAATCTGGTTATGTGATGCAAAAACATCAAAATGTATCAGCATGCACAAAGCATACACTATGGTAACTGCGTTTTAAGATCATAAAAGAGAATTGTGCAAGTAAACACACAAATTTTTTTATTAATCAATAATCTCCTCCTATAGTCACAATTTGACTGCCTCAAGTATGCATTTTAGCTGGAAACTGCATTGAATTGTTTGTACTTTTTTGGAACAGAGCCATTATAAAAATAATTGTTTCTTAAAGATTTGTGACTATTTGTGAGCTATGCTACCTGAGTTAGGCTTACAGTGATGTTAAGGACAATGCACATCTCATAGCTGTCAAATGTCCCATCATGCTTGCATTTCCTTTTTGCTCTGCGCTCTGATGAAGAATCCAATTAAAGAAAATAGTGAAGCATGCCACAAGCCAATGAATGTGTTCACATTCAAATCACACAAAGCAAACCTCATACAGAAGAGATTGTGGTAACACTTTCTATGAAGCCACTATTTATAAAACATTAGGTATTCTTAAGGCATTATAATGAATACATAACGCATTATAAAAAAAACGTATAATATATCAACTCATGAATAATCATAACAACAACTATAATACGTCATAATACTTACGTATTTGTGGTTATAAGTTTAAGAATAGGATTATTTATAACACTCAATGAACACCATACTAAATCATACTTCATTTACAGTATAATGGACTATATCATATCTTGACATTGTTTATTTAAGATCTGCACAGTATCATAACACAGCTTGTGAGTGGTTAGATGTTGAGTGTTATTAGAGTGTTTCCTGTGGGGCTTATGTTAATTGACTGATGTGAGCTTAATGCTCCAACTGAAAAAAAATGCAATGTTTTATATGGTTACATTTTATTTTGATGGTCCCCTTAATCAATCGACTATAAGCAACTTTGCAACTACATGCCATTTAACTCTCATTAGAGTATTAGTATGCTCAAGAATATGCTCAATAAGTTGACATATTGCAAAGACACTTATAGTCAGTTTATCTGTTGGTTAACCATAAAAATAATCAAACTCATATTACAATAAAAATAGTTCAAATCAAATGTGTCATATTACACATTCATCTGATCTGATATCTGATCTCATGGCCGTTTGAGAGAAAAACGTCTCTCAGGGAAAATCCCTTGGTCTTGAACCACCACTGTAGGGGTCTCATGTGCAGGAGGCCAAAAGGTATCACGTTGGACGCAGCTGCCATAAGCCTAACAGTCTCTGAAACTGCTTGACAGTGAGTGACTGGCCTTCTCTGACTCTCTTGACTGAGGTAAATCGATCCGAGCAGGAGACATACGTGCCTGCATCGTGGTCGAATCCCACACTACGCCTAGATAGGTGGTTCTCTGAACTGGAGAAAGTACACGCTTCTTGGCGTTCAGTCTCAAACCCAGCTCCCCCATCTGCTCTGATTGAGCTAAAATCAAACAATCATCGATATAGTTCAGAATGCGGATGCCCTGCATACGGAGGGGGACCAGAGCCGCATCTACACATTTCATGAACGTGCGGGGTGAGAGTGCAAGGCCGAAGGGAAGTACTCGATATTGGTGGGCTTTGCCCCCGAAAGCGAACCTCAGAAACTTCCTTTGTTGTGGAAGGATGGATATATGGAAGTATGCGTCTTTGAGATCTATTGTGACAAACCTGTCCTCGGATCTGATTTGAGCTACAACCTGTTTGACAGTGAGCATTTTGAACTTCAGTGACATTACTGAGAGGTTTAGATGACGTAAGTCTAAGATCGGACGCAACCCCCCCATCCTTCTTTGGAACTATGAAATACCGGCTGTAAAACCCAGACTCCCTTTGTAGAGGATGGACCACCTCGATGGCCGCCTTCCTTAATAGGGTATTCACTTCTTGTTCCATCACCAGAGCCTGCTGGGGGCCGACTACTGTCGGTGTAACCCCATTGAATGTCGGCGGTGGATGGCCGACGATAGCGTTAATCACATTATGTTTTCAGTTTGAATATAAAATATATAAATTATTTTTAAAAAATAAAATTGATTACTCAGCTGGAGCGCAGGCTGAGAATCGCGTTGTCATGTCATGACATCATCAGTCATGCCCTCTCTACCTTACGCCGACCACGCCCACTTAGATCAGATATCACATCACATCAAAGTCTCAGCTTGAGGGGTACTGAGGGTCATCGCTTTTGTCGTCAATAATTCGCGCCTAAAAACGCGTGGAAATCGCTAGTCGCGCCGCTTTCTCATTGTTTCCAAAGCGCTCGGGCAGTTGCGCCCCTGAGGCGTCGAGCGTGTCGCACCGCGTGCGAGTCGCGACAGCGTTGCTTCCATTATGAGCGCGCATACCGGTGGCGCATACATGGTGGGATAGGCCACATCGTGCTCGGCTTGCAGACAAGACTCTCGAATCTTATATTTTGCAAGTGCAATACCTTGTAATAGAGGTAATGACTTTAATAACTCTGAGAGAGAGAGATTGTGTGTGTGTGTGTGTGTGTGTGTGTGTGTGTGAGAGAGAGAGAGAGAGAGAGAGAGTGAGTGAGTGAGAGAGAGAGAGAGAAACACACTCGTGCTTCACCTGATGAAGGAAAGCCAAACTGAGTCTGACTCCAATCACAACCCCAACATTCAGAAACTAATTGACAAAAATCTGAAGTATAATTATGATGAAAAATTTAAAAAATGAATTTGAGCTCCAAACCAAACTCCAGTGTTATTCGGCCCTAAACAGAACCACAAAACTGGCAAATTACTTATCACTCAAGCAATTAAAAGAAAGACAAATCCTTTCAAAATATCGACTCAGTGATCATGATTTGGAAATAGAGATTGGTAGACATAAAAGATCCTGGCTACCGAGAGAAGAGAGACTGTGCAAACACTGTGAGCTGAATCAAACAGAGGATGAGAAACACTTCCTTCTTGTCTGTCCCAAATACAGCACTACAAGAGAAACATTCTTCCCACAGTTTGAAGCTTTGAATCCTTCATTCTTGTCTCTAAATGACTCGGAGAAACTACTCTATATACTTGGAGAGAATGAGACGGCAGTCACAATAGCTGCTAAATATTTATACACCATACACACCATACGAAAGGGATAATTTATTGTATTCAACTGTTTTATTTTATATTCTTAATTCTATATAATTACTATTATTAATATTAGAAATATTATCTGCTGCTGCTATTTTTATTGTATTTTATTGTAATCATATTTTATTCTGTATCTAAATGCTAAATTTGGCAATACTGTAACTCAAATGTCATGCTAATAAAGCAACTTGAACTTGAGAGAGAGAGAGAGAGAGAGAGAGGAGAAATGTAAGAAAGTTTAATGTTGTATGTAAACTGTGTTTGAGGGGAAGTTGTGGCCTAATGGTTAGAGAGTCGGACTTGCAATCGAAGGGTTGTGAGTTCGAGTCTCGGGCCGGCAGGAATTGTGGGTGGGGGGAGTGCATGTACAGTTCTCTCTCCACCTTCAATACCATGACTTAGGTGCCCTTGAGCAAGGGTGTGTGTTCACAGTGTGTGTGTGTGTTCACTGCTCTGTGTGTGTGCACTTCGGATGGGTTAAATGCAGAGCACGAATTCTGAGTATGGGTCACCATACTTGGCTGAATGTCATGTCATGTCACGTCCTTTGTGTGTGTGAGAGAGAGTGAGAGAGAGGGAGGAGGAGAGAGAGAGAGGAGGAGGGGAGGGGGGTGTTCAGAGAGGAGTCTGTTGGATGTTTAGCTGTTATTTGTTCCCTTTCGAGAGTACTCTCGTACTCTCCCCTTTTCTCGAGAATATGAAGCCAAAAATTATCCTTAATTTTTAATAATGTAAAACGCAGTGCTGACAGCAGACCTAAGCGACAGCAGACCTAAGCGAAGCGGCTCACGCGCTTATTGGCTGTGCTGTGGCAACTGCAGCAACCTATGGTGAGGCGGCGGAGAGGAACGAACCAATGGGGGCGCTTCGCGCCCATTGGACGTCAGAGCGCGCCAAAATAGGCGTGGCTGGAACTACACGCCGTCGAAAAGCCTCTCAGCGGGATAGCACTGCAACGCAGATCTGAGGACGTCGGCTCGTGCTTCATCCCGACGCCGCCTTCAGCATTCGCTTCCTGCTGCGCCATCCGGCGTGACTATATCCTTTAAAAAGCTAAGTGTGTTTGCCGCTGAATCACACTTTTTCGCAAAAGAGCAAATTTCGAGGCGTTGTTTCAAATGCCTCGGGCCTGCGCTTCCTGCCGAGGCCCTCTGCCCAGCAAGGACCGCCACATCCTCTGTGTCTCCTGCCTGGGCCGCGAGCATGCTGAGAATGCACTCTCCAAGGGCGGCTGCCCTGAGTGCGACAACATGGCTATATCGACCCTGCGGGCTCGATTAGCTCAAACCAGCCACGACGCTCCACCCGCTCCGCCTCTTCTCTCTCAAGTGCCGCGTAAGAAACGCCGCGATCAGAGAATGCCTGAGCACACTGCTACACGCGAGCTCACGCCGGAACACTCCCCGCGTGCCTCGCCCGCTCTCTCTCCTTCGCCTGTCCTCTTCGTGGACGAGCAGCGCCAGTCTCTGCTCACCAGCGCCCCCTTCTCCTTCGGAGCGCCAGAAGCGGAAGAAGACAGACACGACAGCCTTTCTCTCACCGCGTCCAGTAGTGAGGAATGGTCGGGCTCCATTGCGGAACGCCCCCCCCCCCTTTACAGCCCCCAGCTGCACCGGACAACGCGCTGATATCGACGCGGAGCTTACTCGCGTGCTTACAAGGGCTGTCAGCGACCTTCAGCTCGACTGGTCTCCTCCAGACGAGCCCACTAAAAGCAGGCTGGACGAATGGTTCTTGCAGGGGCGCCCTTCGGCTCCTCCGCAAAGAAACGCCCCCTTCTTCCCGGAAGTTCACGATGAACTCACGAAGTCGTGGAAAGCCCCATTCTCCGCACGTTTGAAAGCTCTCCTCTGTCGACGGCGCCCGAGACCATGGTTACGAGAGCCTCCCCCCTCTCGAGGAGGCAATTGCTGCACACCTCTGCCCGCCCTCAGCCGCAGGATGGCGGTCGAAGCCCGTGCATCCATCCAAACCGTGCCGCACCACCTCAGCTCTCGCTGGCCGAGCATACACCTCCGCTGGTCAAGCTGCTTCGGCTCTACACACCATGGCTGTGCTTCAGGTTTTTCAGGCCAGACTTCTCCGTAACCTGGACGAGTCTGCCCCAGATACCTATGATTTTAAAGATCTCCGCAGCGCTACTGATCTAGCCCTGCGTGCGACAAAGACCACAGCACAAGCGATCGGCCGAAGCATGGCAAGCCTCGCTGTTTTAGAGCGACACCTCTGGCTCACGCTCACAGAGATGAAAGACGCTGACAAATCCGCCTTTCTTGACTCTCCTATCTCTCCTTCCGGCCTCTTTGGCCAGTCGGTTAAGGGTTTCGCTGAACGCTTCACTGAGGCTCAGAAGACGTCACAAGCAATGAGACACTTCCTGCCGAAACGCTCTAGCTCTGCTGCGGGACGCCGTAGAAATGCGCCGCCCCCTCAGACCTCGAAGCCATCGCAGCCAGACTTACAGTCTCGCCCAGCGACCAAAACCCAGCACCGCTCTCGCTCTACGAGCCGCAAACCGCCAGAGAGACGGGGACCTCGGCCCAGGATTGTGCTGAACCCCGATCCTCCGAAGCCCTCCTGACCTTCGTGCTGAAAAGACCGTGGTTAAGTCCCGCTGCGGCCGGACCACCACACAAGAAACCTCACATACTTCCTCCAATCCCCTCACTAAAGGCGGTTGGAGATGTCTATACTGCAGTAAACGAGCCTGTTACAATGCCCCGTACGTTTACACGGTGCATGGATGCCGCTCTCTCACCCCTGAGAATGCCGGGAGTGCGAGTATTGAACTACCTCGACGACTGGCTAGTTTTAGCCCATTCCGAGGAACTACTGACGACACACAGATCCTGGATCATCAGCCATTTAGAATGCCTGGGTCTCACGATCAACACTGTCAAGAGCGCTCTGTCTCCCAGCCAGAGGATTTCCTTTTTGGGGATAGACATAGACTCTGTGACATGTACAGCGCGTCTGACGTCACAGCGCGCTCTCACTATTCAGCATCTAGCCGTGTCGTTCAAAGCCGGGTCTCTTTACCCGCTCAAACGATTTCAAGAAATGCTAGGTCTGATGGCATCAGCCTCTGCGGTTCTCAAACTGGGCCTGCTGCGCATGCGCCCACTACAACGCTGGCTGAGAGACCGTGTTCCAGCGCGCGCCTGGATTTCCGGCCGCGCGCGCATCAAGGTGACCCACGGCTGCATCACAGCTCTGGCCCCTTGGAAAATAGCCAACTGGTATCAGTTAGGCGTAAGCACGGGCGCTGTCTCGAAATGGAAAGTAGTCTCGACAGATGCATCCAACCTCGGTTGGGGCGCCCTGTACGAGGGCAGGTCTGCCTCCGGCCTCTGGTCGAGCCCGGAGCGACTGTTACACATAAACTGTCTGGAGATGATAGCGGTCGAACTATCCCTGAAAGCTTTCCTCCCATTTTTAAAGGGCCACCACGTTCTAGTCAGATCAGACAACATGTCAGTGGTGGCCTACATAAATCGCCAGGGTGGTGTCAGGTCAAAAACCTTGCACACCCTGACCGAACGTCTTCTGACATGGGCACATTACAACCTGCGCTCGCTAAAGGCAGCGCATGTACCTGGCATCCTGAACCGGGGCCCGGACATGCTTTCCGGGGCGAATGTTCCCCCTGGGGAGTGGTCTCTTCACCCACAAACGGTTCAGTTGATGTGGAGCATCTTCGGCAGGGCAGAGGTCGACCTCGTCGCCTCAGAAGACAACGCTCATTGCCCAATATATTTTTCAAAGAGCAGGGACGCGCTGGCCCTCGATTGGCCCAGACGCCCGCTTTATGCCTTCCCACCGGTCGCGATGCTACCGCAGGTCATCGATCGGGTCAGGAAGAACAGATGTGCTATGCTGCTAGTAGCCCCACTCTGGACGACCCAACCTTGGTTCTCCGAGCTGATGCAGATGTCCAGTACAGCCCCATGGCCAATACCGCTGCGGAAAGATCTCCTCACGCAGCTGAAGGGCGCGCTCTGGCATCCCCACCCCGAACTTTGGGCCCTTCGTGTATGGCCCCTCAACGGGTACCCGGGAACCTCCCTGAGGGAGTGTTAAAGACCATTATGGAAGCCAGAGCGCCCTCAACCAGGCGCCTTTACGCGCAGAAATGGTCAGTGTTCTCCACCTGGTGCGGGACACGGAAACTAGACCCTCACTTATGTGACGTGACGGAGATACTCTCCTTCCTACAGGAGCGTTTAGATGCGGGCAGATCCCCGTCTACGCTCAAAGTGTATGTGGCAGCCATTGCAGCTTCTCATGCTCCGGTGGCCGGCCTATCACTGGGAAAAAACGAACTGGTCATTCGTTTCCTTAAGGGAGCTCGTCGGATGAACCCTCCCCGACCCCCTTCAATCCCTTCCTGGGACCTGTCTACGGTCCTAGAGGCCTTAAAGGGCCCCCCTTTTGAACCGCTTCAGTCTGTCGACATGAAGCTTCTTTCGTTCAAAACCGCTTTTCTACTGGCTCTGGCCTCAGTCAAGCGAGTGGGAGATTTACATGCGCTATCTGTAAGCGCTGACTGTCTCGAATTTGGGCCTAATGACTCCAGAGTCATTCTCAGACCAAGACACGGCTATGTCCCCAAGGTGCTCTCAACACCGTTCAGAGCACAGGTCATCTCGCTGTCAGCCCTTTCCTCGCAAAGCGACGAAAGCAACACGAGCTTCATCTGCCCCGTCAGGGCTCTCAAAACCTATATTGCGCGCTCCGCCTCATTCAGGAGGTCGGACCAGCTCTTCATATGCTTTGGTGGGCGCACCCGAGGTCTCGCCACCACGAAGCAAAGCCTATCGCGATGGATAGTAGACACTATCTCGCTGGCTTACAAATCTAAGGGCCTTCGCTGCCCGTTCGGCATCAGAGCCCATTCCACCCGAGGTATGGCCTCATCATGGGCGTGGTCCTGCGGGATACCACTGGATGATATCTGTGCGGCGGCAGGCTGGGCCTCTCCGTCCACATTTATTAGATTCTATAATCTGCAAGTCCCTGCCCTGCAGGCCAGGGTACTTTCTATATAGACGTGCTAAGCCTTATCACGTCCCCCTTTTTTGTTCCCTATATAAAGCTCACTAAGGTTGGCTGTTGGGACTGGGATTTCTCCTGCTATAAAGCCCCGGGCTCTCGCCTCGGGCTGTGACAGGTCGAAGTTCCCGAGCACGCACGGCGTTTTACATTGTGTTCCCATAGCGTAAGCTAGCTTACTCAGTACGAGAGTACTCTCGAAAGGGAACGTACTTGGTTACTAACGTAATCTCGGTTCCCTGAGATGAGGGAACGAGTACTGCGTAACCTGCCGTGCTATGTGCTCGGATCGGGTGATCGCTTCAGCTGATTTAAAACCTGATCGCTATGGCAAAGCGGCGGCTTATATAGTTCCAGCCACGCCTATTTTGGCGCGCTCTGACGTCCAATGGGCGCGAAGCGCCCCCATTGGTTCGTTCCTCTCCGCCGCATCACCATAGGTTGCTGCAGTTGCCACAGCACAGCCAATAAGCGCGCGAGCCGCTTTGCTTAGGTCTGCTGTGCTGCAGCACTGCGTTTTACATTATTAAAAATTAAGGATAATTTTTGGCTTCATATTCTCGAGAAAAGGGGACCTTTTCCCATAGCGTAAGCTAGCTTACGCAGTACTCGTTCCCTCATCTCAGGGAACCGAGGTTACGTTAGTAACCGAGTACGTTTTATGGACTCAATGTTGAAAATGTAAAACATTTCTGTTGGCAGAAGTGAAAAATAAATAATTTTATGAAGTTACAATTTTGTTTGATTCCATGATGTATTTTACTGAACATGAGTATTTACAATGCAAATCCAAATTATTTTAATTTACTGTTACTTATATCTTGTCTTTTAACTTTATTAAGATCAGATTCTGCAGGTAAAATTACAATAATAAGGTGACTTGACTTGGACTTGACTTGACTTGACATAACTTGTGACTTGACTTGACTTGCCCAAGAAAAAAATACTTGGGACTTACTTGAGACTTGAAGGTTAAGACTTGAGACTTACTTGAGACTTGCACATGTGTGACTTGGTCCCATCTCTGCAACTTTATGTTTGTGCAACTACAAGCTCGCCGACGCCCTCCGTGTCAATCTCCTCGGAGAAAGAAAGGCGGAGCGTCAAGCCCGATGCTCGGGGGGAAGAACCGAAGCTCGGGCTTCCGAACCCAGGAATCGGGCAGATCTAATGGGTAAGGTAGGAGAAAAGGACGTGCCCGTCTCCATTCCCTCCATCAGATCGATCTGCGAACCCAACGAATGCCGGCGCCGCTCTGCCTCGGCGAAAGCGCGACCGGTAACGCAAGGAACGCTGGCGAAGACTCCCTCCTCGAAGAGAGCCCTCCGGGATCGAACATCTACATCGGCCGGACAGTCGGCTCCCTCGAGAGCCGACTCAGCGTGCTTCGATCCCAGGCAAACCACGCGTAGACTGTGTGTATCCCCACCCGTGATGTAGCGTGGGCAGGGAGGAACACACAATCTATAGCGCAATCTGAAATCGCCCTTCAAATGTCGTGTCTTTGCTTTGCTCTTTGGCATTATGTTCTTTATTGGGACAGACAACAATAAATAAGACTCACAAGACAGACTTTAGACATGCACACACAGAGCGCTTGCTGAAAGACGCGAAACTGAAGTCAGCTGCGTGGCAGGTGCCTTTATAGCTTCCTGGTCACTACGTCACCCCGCCCGTGACGTCACGCCCTTCCATTGAACAGATTGCACACAATATTCAGAGTTGATCTTGCCAAAGGAGTTTCCCCAAAGCGCTTGACGCAGCTCGAGTTCCTGAAGAGGAACTTTTATTATTATTATTATTATTATGCAACAATGTTAGTTTAAAAGCACAGCATGAGCCTTTTGTTGTAGTTACACTGCTGCTTTGCTCAAGTGTTGCTCATGTCTACATTGTGAAAGTAACAGCTCTTTTACTACTATCCTGGACTGTGTTGTCCTAGAACAAAATTGCAAAAGGCACATTTTATTACAGTTTATAATGTTTGAATGACAAGGTTATGTTTCATCTTGCTTTACTGAGCAATTTATGCCTATCCAAAACCTCACGTTTCAATACCAGTCACCTTCACTCCCAGCACTCCATCCCTCTTTTAGCTGTTTTGATGATACTGTAATTTTCTCTGTCATTTGCTTTGACTAAATGATGTGTGCTTAAAATTTACTGCACAACAGCTTTTTAAAATGCTTCTCAGGTTTGATAAATTGGCTTAAGTCATACATATTTGTATTGATCGTTTTAAAAGCCACCTCCACTTCAGCTTCATTTTCTGAAAAGGAGAAATCTTATTTCTTAGAAAATGATAAATTAATTCTTCATGCCATTTTCAACACAAACTTTGGCTTGATAACACGAAAATGTCAAGTGGTGTAAGCTTCAAGTTAAAATTATTTAAATATTTTCTTTGCTGGTTAAATGCACATACTAAAAAAATTATAATATTATAATCCTATATAAAGATTATTATTTAATGATGCAAAATAAATACTTTATGGATATTAAGAAAATATATTAGGGTTGATCAGTCGTGTTTACTTTTTTCATACAAAGGTCAAATAATTATTTGTATTATTATTATTATTTATACAAAATCATGAGGGAATAAAGGGCTCTTGTGTATTTTTTTTTATCATAGAAAATATGTATTCAATCTTTTTTTTAAAGTACATTAAATCTCACATTAGATTATCAGGTGTAAGAACATTTAATGTTTCAATTATTTCTAGTTAAATCACTTTGCAAAAAAGTAACATCACAAATTATTCGTAGTCTGTAGTGAGTGACTTTGATCCTTGAATAATTGAAATGTGTATTGATTTAGACCACCAGTACACTAGTGAAAAACTCAGTTTATAGGATTAGAACAACAACAGGATGTTATTAAAAACTGGAAGAGACACTAATAGAAAGGTTAAAGTGATGATTTCTCTGTCTTTTTTAAAAGTACTAAATAGTTTTTCAAGAGCATTTTTGGGTGTTTTGTGGAAATCTCAAGGTTTACAGGTGGAAAAGGATACTGACACTTGCTGCACTTCTCAGACTGACCTCTCGGTGGCAGTGTGGTATAGCTCTTCACATCAGGTTTCAATCGTGTGGCTCAGGCGTCTGTGATCCTGGCATTACCACTTTCCCCAAATACAACCCCTTTCTCCGCCACATCACAAATCTTGGAGAAATTAATCATTGAAATGCATTGTAAACTCTATGATTGGGCAAAATGTCTCATCAACCCAATATTATTGTTGTCTTGTTATGTGTTGTACAACAGTACAACACTGCCTGAAGCGACAATCCAAGGATCCTCTCGAGTCCCGGCTATAATACAATGCAGTGTCTGTAGTCTGAATGAGCCTTTTGGAAAGAGCAAGGGCCAGGAACTGCTAGAAACAAGCACATTCTCTCTTTCTCTCTCCATCCATTTCTCCCTCTCTCTCTCACACACACTCATTTGCCCACACACATGTAAAGCAGGTCATTAGTATGCTTGTTGGTCACCTCTCTTCATCAGAAGTGTAACCAAGCTTTATTGAAAAACAAGCCAATCAGCAAGGATGTTGTCATTTAGAATTAGGTATTTTTGGACATGACTGTCAGCTCACATTCTCATTTTCTTGCATAATATCTTTCCTGAACACACATACTAGCTCAAGACCCTGTTTATGTGGATGGTAGAGAAGAGAAACTGAATGTCAGTAGCATGCATCTGCAGTATGCATTATATAGTATATATATATATATATATATATAGTAACAAAAGGTGTCATATCTGACAGCGAATCATAAACATTGCTGTCTGATGTTGCTCATACTTGTAGCTAATCCCAAACCCCAAATACTTCAGTCCATAGTTTTTTTCTGCACCATTTGCTGTACAATGCTTACAGTTCGTTTTCAGGAACTCGAGCTGCGTCAAGCGCTTTGGGGAACGTCCCTAACGAGACCGACTCTGAATATCGTGTGCAATCTGTCCAACGGAAGGGCGTGACGCAGTCACGGGCGGGGTGACGTAGCGACCAGGAAGCTATAAAAGCACGTGCCGTGCAGCTGGCTTCAGCTTCGCATCTGTCAGCAAGCGCTCTGTGTGTGCATGTCAAAAGTCTGTCCCGTTGGTCCTATTTATAGTTGTCTGTCCCTTAGCCATTAAAAGATCGCTAAAACAGCTCAATATGCCAAAAGTAAAAGCAAAGACCAAACATATCAAGGGCGATTCCAAGCCACGTTATAGATTGTGTGTTCCTCCCTGCCCTCGCTACATTACGAGTGGGGATACACACAGTTTGTGCATGGCTTGACTGGGATCGAAGCGCGCTGAGTCGGCTCTCGAGGGGGCCGACTGCCCGCATTGTGAACAATTGCCAATGCGGACGCTTCGATCCCGGAGGGCTCTCTTCGAGGAGGGAGCCTTCACCAGCGTTCCCCGTGGTGCTGGCCCCGCTTCTGCCGAGGCAGAACGGCTGCTGCACTCGTGGGGTTCGCAGGTGGATCTGTCAGAGGGAATGGAGACGGGCCAGTCCTTATCTCCTTCCTCATCTGCCAGATCCGGCGCCCAAACCCTGGGTTCGGAAGCACGCTCGTCGGTTTCTTCCCCCCAGGGTGAGGGATCAACTCTTCACCTCTCTTCCTCCGAGGAGGTCGATGTGGAGATGGTTGCTGGGGATTCGCCACCCCTGTCGCCCCAGTATGAGGAGCTTTTGGAGGTGGTTACACGTGCAGTAGATAAATTAAAAATCGAATGGCCTGCTGAAAAACATTCTGAGCCGCAGAGAAGCAAACTAGATGAACGCTTTCTGCGGCCGAGGCAACCACCTCCACATCGGAGCCTACCTTATTTTCCCGATCTCCACGATGAGATATCGAGATCATGGAATCACCCATATTCGACCCGCCTCTTTGGCCCTGATTCACTATATTATGGCAACGTGATGGGGCTGGGAGAGCGGGGTTATAGAGCGATGCCACGGGTTAAAACAGACGCTCGCGGGCTATCTGTCACCCGGATCGGCATCATCTCTAAAGGCTCCAACATTGCCCACCAAGCCTCTTAGAGTTGCATCATCGCTGGTGGGCAAAGGTTATGTGGCAGCAGGTCAGGCTGGGGCTTGCCTTCATACTATGGCAGTCCTTCAAGCTTATCAAGCTGACCTGCTGGAAGATATCGATGAGAGAGAGGGGATTAAGTCTGAAGATGTCGAAAAACTTAGAAAGACTGCTGATCTCTCCCTCCATGCCACTAAAGAGACGGCTTGCGCAATTGGGCGGTCTATGGCAGCCTTAGTGGCCGCGGAGAGGCATTTGTGGCTGACCCTGTCAGAGATAAAAGAACGAGACAGGGTCTGCCTCCTGGACGCCCCGCTTCAGCCTTCTGGCCTGTTTGGCGACAGGAGTTGGTCGACAAGTTCCAGGAGGCACGTAAACAGGCTTCGGTGTTCAAGAATTTCCTCCCTCGTCGCTCTCGTGGTGCATCTGAGCGGGAGATGACCACGCCACATACCGGCTCCTCATACCGGGAAGCGCAGAGACAGAGTGTCACCGCTCGTGCTCCCCCACGACGGGACCGAGGGCCTGGCACGATGCAGGCACGTCTGTCTCCTGCTCGGATCGAGTCGATCCTCACATCAGTCGAGAGAGTCATAGAAGGCCAGTCACTCACTGTCAAACAATTCCAGAGATTGTTAGGTTTGATGGCAGCTGCGTCCAACGTGATACCTTTTGGCCTGCTGTACATGAGACCCCTACAGTGGTGGCTCAAGTCCAAGGGCTTTTCCCCGAGGGGAAATCCATTTCGAGTTATCAAGGTCACGCGGCGATGCCTTTGTGCCTTAGACATGTGTAAGAAACCTTGGTTCTTGAATCAGGGCCCGGTGCTGGGAGCTCCTTGTCGACGTGTAACGCTAGTGACAGACGCGTCCCTCACCGGTTGGGGTGCGGTCATGAGTGGCCACCCTGCCCACGGTCTGTGGAGTGGTGGCCATCTGACATGGCACATCAATTGCCTAGAGATGCTAGCAGTCTATCGAGCACTGAAACATTTCCTTCCAGACCTGAGAGGTCACCATGTGTTGGTGCGCACCGACAACACATCAGTGGTCTCTTATATCAATCACCAGGGGGGTCTGCGTTCACACCCCTTGTACAAGCTGGCACACCAGATCCTTCTGTGGTCCCAGGGCAAACTCCTCTCGCTCAGAGTAGTGTATATTCCTGGGAGATTGAATGTGGGAGCAGACAAACTGTCGAGGCAGGGGCCGAGGCCCGGGGAATGGAAACTTCACCCCGAGGTGGTGAAGGAGATATGGAGAGTGTTTGGCACAGCCCAGGTGGACCTCTTTGCGACTCAGGAGACATCGCAATGTCCCCTCTGGTTCTCTCTAGTTCATCCAGCTCCTCTGGGACTGGACGCTATGGTACAGACCTGGCCGAGGCTTCGTCTGTATGCTTTTCCCCCTATCGCTCTGCTCCCGGGAGTTCTGGCGAGAGTACGCCGGGACGGGGTCCGTCTGTTATTAGTAGCCCCGTTCAGGCCGGGCTGAGTATGGTTCGCAGATCTAGTCTCGCTCCTCGACGGCTCTCCGTGGGAGATACCGATCAGGACAGACCTACTCTCACAGGCACAGGGCACGATAATTCACCCTCGCCCGGAGCTGTGGAAACTGTGGGTGTGGCCCCTGAGGGGGCACAGCTCATAGAATCCAGTCTCTCAACTGAGGTTGTTGAGACCCTCCTCCATTCCAGAGCTCCCTCTACGAGGAAACTGTACGCCCTGAAGTGGAAACTCTTCACTTCATGGTGCAGAGACCGCCAGCTTAACCCTGCTAACTGGCCAGTTGGTACAGTTCTGGAGTTTCTACAAGCTAGGCTCTCTGCGGGGTTAACCCACTCCACCTTAAAGGTGTACGTGGCGGCCATAGCTGCTCACCAGGTCCCTTTCAATGATCAGTCAGTGGGTAGACACCCCCTAGTTACACGTTTCCTCCGCGGTGCACTGAGGCTGAGACCTCCAGTACGATCCCGTGTTCCCCCCTGGGATTTGGTTGTGGTTTTAGAGGCTCTTTGTAAAGCTCCATTCGAGCCAATACAAGATATCTCAGATAGACATCTGACACTTAAAACTGCCCTGTTACTGGCAATCACCTCACTAAAGAGAGTTGGAGATCTTCAGGCCCTTTCGGTGGCCCCTACTTATCTAGACTTTGCCCCTGGTATGGCCAAAGCATTCTTATACCCTCGAGTGGGTTATGTTCCAAAGGTTCCCTCTGTTACACCACAACCTATCATACTGCAGGCCTTCTGTCCTCCTCTCTTTCAGGAGCCAGACCAGGAAAAGCTAAATTGTATGTGTCCAGTGCGAGCACTGGACGCATACGTCCACAGAGCTGCCCTGTTGAGAAAATCAGACCAATTGCTTGTTTGCCACGGTCCTCCTAAAAAGGGTTCTCCTGCCTCCAAGCAGACCCTAAGTCGTTGGATAGTCGAGGCTATCAACGTCTCCTATGAGTCCTCTGGTCTTCCCCTTCCTTTGGGAGCCAAGACTCACTCTACTCGGGGTATGGCGGCCTCTAAGGCCTTCTCAGAAGGTTTGTCCTTCTTGGACATATGCAACGCTGCGGGGTGGTCCACGCCCTCTACATTTGTCAGATTTTACGACCTTGACATGCGAGCCACTCCGGGCTCTTCTGTTCTCTCGCCTTAGCTGTGGTCTTTAGATACACACTAGGCAGGGATTTGGAAGTCTGGCAGTGTGGGCACATCGTTCCCCAAAGCGCTTAACGCAGCTCGAGTTCCTGAAAAGAAATTTCTCAAGGTTACGTATGTAACCCTGGTTCCTTGAAGGAACGAGACGCTGCGTCGCAGAGCCATACTCCCGGCACCCCTGCCGGCGCTTGCTTCCCTACTTGAAGCTGAAGCCAGCTGCACGGCATGTGCTTTTATAGCTTCCTGGTCGCTACGTCACCCCGCCCGTGACGTCACACCCTTCCGTTGGACAGATTGCATAGATATTTAGAGTTGGTCTCGTCAGGGACGTTCCCAAAAGCGCTTGACACAGCGTCTTGTTCCTTCAAGGAACCAGGGTTACATACGTAACCTTGAGACGTTTTTCCTTTAACCAGTCCATTGAATGGTGAATTTTCACAATAGTCATTTAATGTCTACTTTTGAATTCTACAGGGAAAAAAGGGTGTTAATAAATTGGATAATAACAGTTCAAGAACAGCATGGTGAGGTACTTCCACAACAAAAATTAAGATATTTTTAATGAAATCCGAGAGCTTTCCGAGCCTCCTGAAATGTTCCCATGCCCAGAAACATAGTAAGGACATTGTTAAAATATTCCATGTGACATCAGTTGTTCAACCAAAGATGAACGAAGGTCTTACAGGTTTGGAACAACATGAGAGTAATTAATGACAGAATTTTCATTTTTGGGTGAAATATCTCTTTAACCTAACTAGAGTTTATGCTTATACATCTGTATCTGTTAATAGCTGCCAAGAATTAATATTGAATTTACTGGGTGTGCTGGTCACAGGTAGTGAAGAGTTAGGAGAGTTGACTATTCAATTGTCAATCAGAAAATTAATTTAAATGGGATGAATTTAATGATGCAGCTTCTTAAGCAGGGTTTTAGCTTGCTGAGAGTGTGTTTTGCTTTAACATGCTGTTAAGACCGTCAGCGAAGTTTCATCTCCAAAGCGCCACCACAACAGCCATCAAAACATTGCTTGTGTAACAAATTCACCGCACTCAGTAATAAATTTCAAGACAGTTAATGTCTGTCTCTCAGATCGCATGCTGTGAGCAATGTTCCCGTTTTCATGCATAATACATTGATCTCCATTTTTGTGAGAATTGTGATAGTTTTGTGAAATAAAGGTTATAAACATTTATCTGGTTTATTTGTTGAATACCTGCCAGTTATGCAGCCATGAATACTAGCCATAAAATGTGCCCTATATCTTTAAATGCTGGTCGACTTAGACTTTCAGACAGACATTTTTTGGCTTTTGCATTATGTATCTCCTTCTGAGCATTGTGTATTAAAGACAGTTAAACTTTTAAAAAAATGCATTTTGAGACCACTGTGTTATGTTTTATTCAGTCACGGAAGGGCATGTTTTATGTGAACGCCCCTTGTTTATTACAAATTCATCATTAAGATATTTTTAACTTCACAGATTGCAGGGATGCATAAATTAAGCATGGTTTACAAGATAAAAAAGTTCTAAACAAACATGTTAGAGGGTTTTGACAAACGGCATGGGATAGTGTTTTTGGGTTATGGACTGGTATTTTTGCCAGTAGCAATGTTTAAAATGTTGTAATGATGGATTTGTTTCTTACAAACACATAGCTTTTCACTTCACAATATGTTTGATGGACTGTAGTCGTATTGATTGTGAATTATTGTGATGCTTTTATCTGTTGGTATCTTTTTTTTTTTGCTTTTTTATTTATGAGACACTTCTCTCATCTTCTTGAAGAAAGCACCCCTGCATTACAGCAATCAAAATCACCACAGTGTAGTAATATACATTATTCTAAAATCGAAGAACTGTCTTCTGTCTGTTTTGTCTGTTTTTTGTATTTGTTGCTGATCTTTGAAATTCATTGTTTTATATGTTCAAATATACTTTTGTTTAAGGAAAAACATCTACAAACATTTTGGTCCCAGGCCCCATTTCAGACATGTTTGATCCAGTCGGATTTTAGAGTCAGAACTATGTGTTTTTGAATTTTCAAATTAATATTTCTAAGGATTTACGTAATTGTTCTTTTCATCAGATCTCTACTGAAGGTGAGAAACTCCCCTACACTCATTATTATTATTGATAGAACTGATGATGATAGATCCATCACCATCCACACAAAGGGTGAACATCGTCTGTGTGTGTACGGCTTCTCTTTTTCATAAAGCTTCAAATTGAAGTCATGTTTTTTGTGAGGGTGGGTGGTACTGTGTGTGTTGCGTTGTTTTCATCTCTCACGCACACATAGAACTGACTCTCTATGGTTAACACGATGGCTTCCCAGAATGACAGAACCCATTCTACCATCTATTCCCTTTCATTAGGTACCATAACGAGATAGACCCTTTGAGATGTATTACAAGACTCCTCCACCTCACACCATCTTTTCTGTTTTCCTCTCCCTCATCATTCAAGTCACGTATTCAATTACCCCAGACTTTATTACATACTTATATGTGGTTTTAAAGGGCGAACAGACACTTGTTACAAAAAGGAAATTTATTTTTAACTCATCTTGCGGTGGGTGTCCTGGTTTGCTTTGTTTATTCCTTTGAGTGACTCTGTCTCTGCTCTGGCTGTCAGTGCTTTGCAATGTCCCAGCATGACCAGTTACAGGACACACAATTGGGGTTTGACTTCATCATGACTGATCCTCAATGATTCACTCAGGGAAAAACTCATCATGAGGATGTATTCAAAGAGACAGCGGGAGTTAAAAGACCTTAAAAACGACCTGCTAGATTACATAACGACATGCTGGATATCAACATGGTAAACAGTCAATTAGTGATGAGAGAAAGGTAGTAGGAACACATTAACAGTATATGAGATTATATTATTGATTATATTTAGTTTCATATATATCATTTCAAATGTGTGTGCTCTTTTTTTCATATTAAATATAGTTCAGATCTATTAACATATTTACTGACATATCGCTCTAGACTTACTGATATAAAACTTATAATTAAACTTTATTAGGAGTACTACTTTCTTAATATTAAGCCTAAAATGTGTAAAAATGTCACTATTGATGAGGATTGGATGATCTTTGAATAATATCAGTCTTTAAAAGCAAGATATTTCAAGTGCACCTGAAGTATACTTGCAATATTTCCACTTTACGACATTCAGTTATACTTCAGTATATCTTTGGGTGGACTAAATTAAGTATAAATACCAATTTAGTATACTAAAAGTACAATTGCACAGTATTTTTAGTAAGTGCTTAAATATGTTAATATATTTGTAGTATACTTACTATAAATTACATTTATTTCCAATAGATTTTAGAATATTTTTCATTATGGGTTTCATAATGATAAGTATATAGTTGTCATTTTAATGTGTTCACATCCAGATAGTTTCTATGGTGTCACAGTCTCCATCATTAAAGGTATTGCATTTCTGGTAAATTCATCAGAATGAGATGAGAATGAATTGTGACTAAGTGCAGCATGACTCTCCTCCTCTTCATCAATTGAAGAGGCAGAGCTGTTGTGCGTTGGTGGTACGGTACGAGAGAGAGTTGGCCACACAGGGCTCAATGTAATGCATTCTAACTTGTGCTCATAGTGCAAAATCACACCAGCTGGCTGAGTCACATCGTCTCTGAAACACACTTCATCTGCCTCATTATAGATGATCTTAATGCTCATGATCGCTTTCTCACATTAGATGTGACTTCTCAAAGGCTCTGGAACTGTAATAATTCCTAATTTTTATTTATTTATTTTTTTATAGGTGTTACCAGTCATAGAACAAGTCTTTCAGCTTGCTTATTCTCAATTTAGTTAATTCCTGCACTATGTTTGCAATTTATATATATATATATATATATATATATATATATATATATATATATATATATATATATATATATATATATATATATATATATATATATATTAGGGTGACCATATGAGCCATTTTCCCAGGACGCGTCCTTGCCAGGATTAAAATATCCAGATTTTGGGTGTTGTGCTGTGCAGATCGATTATTGTATGACATTCATAAGAGCTATAGAGAGCAGAGCAGACGGCTCCTTATGCATTCAAATCACTCTCTTGGTACTTTGGTGTCATACAATGATAGTTGCAAAGCAACGCTTCAAATTGAATGAACGAACAAACACGTACGCGTATTTGCATTCCTTTGATCGTTCTCTGTAGATCTCACCTTCTCACATGATACGATTAGTTGATTATGTAACATCTGCATTTTATTGGTCAAACTACTTTGGATGTTTTAGGCAATATAGAAATCCTGGCAAGGACGCATCCTGGGAAAATGGCTCACCCTAATATATATATATATATATATATATATATATATATATATATATATATATATATATACTCTCTGTGCTGAACTGATCTCCCATTTTAAATAATAAACTTCTTTGTAGGTTTATTACACTGATGGCTTCGGTGTTCATCATTTTTGTTCTGGAAAGATGGTCAGCCTGTTTTCATCACAAAAATGCAAGTGTAAGCTAAAAAAGTGGAACTCAAGCTGCGAGTCTTATCTGAATATATCAGCACGGTAATAGATGTCAAAAAGCACTAATGTGTAGGATGTTGCATGATCGCACTGTTATTGCACGTGGAGATTGCATCTGCATCTTAATTAGGACTGCTTTATAGCAGTTATTGGCTATACTAAGGCAAAATCTCCTGCATATCGTGAAGGCCGTTGGTAAATTGCAGATTTTAAATCATCATCAAGACAAGAATTACAGCATCGTGCAGCTTTTCTGAAGCTCGGTCCCAGAGAGGGGCGTAATTACTGCACGCTCTCCCTCTTCTCTTCTTCCTTTCTCCTCCTCCTCTCCTCTGCTCCTCTTTTGTTTTCTTCACTTTGTTCATTCTCTATCACAATGCCCACACATCTGTTTTTCACAAGCAAAGTATTCTCCTTTTCGGGCTGTTATGCTTATAGTTGAGAAATTATTTCAATTGTTTTGTTCTTTAAGCCTTAAATTTCTCTTATAATTGTCTGTTTTTTTATTATGCATTGTATCTCCAAACCATGATTCTCAATTTTCTTATTCCTTAAGATTTTGGGTCGGCTTGATTAAGTATGCCTAGTGCTGCTCCAGTGTCCTGCGGAGCATGGAACATTTCTAATAATACATTGTAAGCTGATTCACCTGTGATTAATTAAGGTTTGAATTTAAAGGTGCATTCACACCAAGCCAGAATCGCTGCAGTTAAGAGATTAGGATTTGTAAAAAGTGTTCACATCCTAATAGAACTCGTAATAGCAAGACACAATGGCTTTCCAGAATGGCAGAACCCATTCCAACATCTATTCCCATTCATTAGGTTCCAAAACGAAATACACCCTTTGAGATGTGTTAAAAGTTTCCACCACATCGTCTAACAGGAAAAAAACAAAAGACAGTTTAATGAAATAGCTAACTTTTAGTTAGATATTTAATGTCTAATATTCTGCTTATATAAACATTAAAAGTTTATTAATAAGGCTTTTGTATATATATTTATATTTTATTGTGGTTTTGAATAATTTGATGTAATAATACTGTGTATGTTATTTTATGCATATAGAAATACAAAATTTCGAGGGTGGTCTTCTAGTAACACCAAACGCACTAAGACTCTGCAGGACAGTAGCCTTTTTGAGGAACAGGTTTGGGCTCCCTTGAATTAGATTAAAGATCAATTGTGACTGGAGATTAAATTGTCTTTTCTCTGGAAAAAAACGTGGGGTGTCTTGTTTGTTTCTTATTTAAATTTGATGGGTGTATCTCATAACATGTATTGTGTCACTAAAATAGTTTTTTTGGGGTTGCTCTTGTCCTCTTGACTCAAGGCTGTTCTCAGATTGTAGGCAGCAAAATTATACCTTCAAGATATTTTATAATGTGGCGCTTGATTCTGATTAATGTTAATGGTTAATGTTGATTCAGAGTGACCAAATATTGCTTTATAATGAATACCATGCCATGTACAAACTTTTTGTCGGGTCTCGGGGCTAATCACCTGTCTTTTTGGTGTGGGTGTGTGTGTGTTGGGATGGTTTGACAGCTCACCACGTCTGCCTGTTTGTTTTCCCCGCCTCCCTTGTTTCCCCGTTGTTAACCTTAATTGCTCGCCACCTGTTCTCTATGTCCTTCTAATTTTTTCCCCTTTATTATTCCCTGTGTTTCTCTGTCTATTGTCAGACTGTTGTTATTCATACCAATAGCTCCGATCATCTAGTAGCTCTTTGTACTCACCTTGTCGTGTCTTGTCCTCAGGCTCCAGTGTGTTTAGTTGATTCCTCTGCCCTTGTTCTTACAAGCCTTGAGCTCCTAGTAGCTTCCAGCTGTTCATCCCTCCGGTCCGGCGGTTATACGTACTTCTGTGAAACGTGACTCATCTGCTACTCATCCTGTCACTGCGAGTGTAACCTGTGAACCGTGACGCTTCTCCTGTTTCGAATAAAGCCTTGAGTTTACCCGCATCTGAATCCAGCCTGCTTTCTCCTGACAGAACAGTCTGACCAGATTATGGATTCAGCGGGATCTGATCCGCTTCGCTCGGCTCTCGTTCAACAGGGAGTGTTGTTAGGGCAGCATGCCACCCAGCTCAACACCACCGTGCAGGATGTGGACGTTCTCAGTGCCCGAGTCTCCGAACTCCTCACACGGGTGGACGATCTTCAGCGAGAGGCAACGAGCCGGGGGCCCGTTCCTCACACCAGTATGTCACACGAGTCCGAACCCCATGCCAACAATCCGCCGGTCTACGATGGCGATCCTAACGCCTGTCAAGCGTTTCTCTCCCAATGCTCGCTGGTGTTTTCTCTGCAGCCCCGGCGTTACGCAAATGAAGAGACCAAGGTGGCTTATGTCCTTACACTCCTCTCGGGCCGTGCCCGCGAATGGGGAATCGCCGTATGGAGATCGCGGGCTCCCTGTTGTGCCACTTTCGCGGATTTCAGTCTAGAGATGGCCAAATTGTTTGATCGCTCTGCTCAGGGTGACGAGGCGGCGGCCCAGTTATCACGACTGTCTCAGGGGAGGAGCTCCGTCACTGACTATGCTATCCAGTTCCAGACTTTAGCTGCGGCATGCGGCTGGAATGAGAGCGCGCTGCGCGCTCGTTTTCTTGAGGGGTTGGATTTCGCCATTTCGGATGAACTCGCGGCCATAGAGCTCCCGCGGGAATTGGATAGGCTCATTAGTCTCGCGCTCCGCATTGAGGGTCGTCTTAGCCGGCGCCGCCAACGACGGCAAACACCCGCCCCGTGGCGCCACCTAGAGTCCTCCTCTGCCAGTTCAGCCGGCCGACAGCCCTCGGAGGAGGAGCCCATGCAGTTGGGTCGTCTACGGCTTACACCACGGCAGAAGCAGGAGCGTCTGTCGTCGGGGGCGTGTCTATACTGCGGCAAGGGAGGCCACTTTGCCCTTCAGTGTCCGTTAAAAGCCAGGGCCCACCAGTGAGGAGGAGAGTCCTGGTGGGCACGGTTCTCAGCTCAAGCTCTCCTGCAGCACGCACTCAGCTGCCGTTCCAACTCTCCTTCCAGAGTCGTTTACACACTGGTCTCGCCCTTGTGGACTCAGGGGCTGAGGGGAACTTCCTTGACGCTGCCTCTGCTCAACGTTGGAGAATCCCACTTGTTCCTTTAGTTAGTCCCGTTTCAGCATGGTCATTAGCTGGCCGTCCCCTTACCACCATCACCCACGTCACTCCTAAGATAGACCTCCATATTGCTGGCAGTCATCATGAGCGGATTGAACTGTTTATTATTGATTCCCCTAAGGCTCCTTTAATTCTGGGACACCCATGGTTGCACAAGCACAATCCCCACATTGATTGGGTTAGTAATTCTGTTTTAGCCTGGAGTCAGTCTTGTCACGTGTCATGTTTGGGTGCTGCTTTTTGTCCTGTCTCTGTGTCTTGTGTTCCTCAGGAGGATCCCTCTGACCTGACTGGTGTTCCGGCGGAGTACCATGATCTTCGGGCGGTCTTCAGTAGGCCCCGGGCCACCTCGCTACCTCCGCATCGCCCTTACGACTGTGCCATTGATCTCCTCCCGGGCTCTTCTCCGCCTAAGGGTCGTTTATATTCCCTTTCAGGTCCTGAGAGAGAGGCCATGGACAAGTACATACGTGAGTCACTTCAGGCTGGGCTCATCCGCCATTCCTCCTCTCCCGCTGGTGCAGGGTTTTTCTTTGTTCAGAAGAAGGACGGCTCCCTGCGGCCTTGTATTGATTACAGAGGTTTGAATGACATTACTATCAAGAACAGGTACCCCCTACCTTTAATGTCTTCTGCTTTTGAATTATTACAGGGAGCTCGGGTCTTCACCAAGTTAGACCTGCGCAACGCCTACCACTTGGTGCGCATTCGGGAGGGGGATGAGTGGAAGACGGCATTTAACACCCCTTCGGGACACTACGAGTACTTGGTTCTTCCGTTTGGTCTGACCAATGCTCCAGCCGTTTTCCAGGGACTCGTCAACAGCGTGTTGGGTGACATGATTAATCAATTTGTCTTTGTGTATTTGGATGATATTTTGATTTTTTCTTCTTCTCTCCAATTACACACCCAGCATGTCAGACGGGTTCTCCAGCGGTTACTAGAGAACCAGTTGTTTGTCAAGGCGGAGAAGTGCGAATTCCACGCTGAGTCTGTTACGTTCCTTGGCCATATTATTTCTACGGAGGGGATCAAGCCTGATCCCGCTAAGATTGAAGCTGTTGCCCAGTGGCCGGTCCCTGACTCCCGGAAGGCTCTGCAGCGTTTCCTGGGTTTTGCCAACTTCTACCGGCGTTACATCCGGAATTTTGGTCAGATCGCTGCACCGCTGACAGCCTTAACCTCCACTAAGGTGTCCTTCAGGTGGAACCGGGAGGCGCAGGTAGCCTTTGACATTTTAAAGTCCCGTTTTGTCTCTGCACCTGTTCTGATGGTTCCAGATCCGGAGGCCCAGTTTATTGTCGAGGTTGATGCTTCGGACGTTGGGGTTGGCGCAGTTCTATCTCAGCGTTCCCTCCATGATGGGAAGGTTCATCCTTGTGCATTCTTCTCTCATCGTCTCAGCCCTGCAGAACGTAACTATGACATCGGCAACAGAGAGCTGCTGGCGGTACGATTGGCCTTGGGTGAGTGGCGTCATTGGTTGGAGGGGTCAGCGCAGCCCTTCTTGGTCTGGACGGATCACAAGAACCTTGAATACGTCCGTTCGGCCAAGAGGCTGAGCTCGCGTCAGGCCCGCTGGGCGCTCTTCTTTGCCAGATTCAACTTCACCCTCTCGTACCGGCCGGGATCAAAGAACACCAAGCCTGATGCCCTCTCTCGCCTGTTCGGTGCTCCGGGAGGGGAGTTTGCGGCCGATGCCATCCTTCCTGAGGGGGTGGTGGTCGGGGCCCTTTCGTGGGGTATCGAGCAGCGAGTTGAGGAGGCCGGTCGAGGGGTGCAGGTGCCGGGAGAGTGTCCGGCGGGCAGGTTGCCGGTGCCGGCTGCGCTGCGCTCTGAGGTCCTTGAGTGGGGTCACTCATCCAGGTTAGTCTGCCATCCAGGTATTCGGAGAACGTTGTCTGCCATCCGACAGCGTTTTTGGTGGCCTACTATGGCCGCGGATGTTAGACAGTTTGTGTTGGCCTGCCCCACATGTGCCCAAAGTAAGCCTGTCAATCGCCCTCCTGATGGTCTACTGCATCCTCTCCCTATCCCTTCCCGTCCTTGGTCACACATTGCCCTTGATTTCGTCTCTGGGCTTCCTCCTTCGAAGGGAAACACTGTAGTTCTCACGGTGGTGGATCGCTTTTCCAAAGCGGTTCATTTTATTCCCCTGCCCAAGTTACCCTCCGCCCGGGAGACCGCCCAACTGGTGGTGGATCACGTCTTCCGTCTCCACGGGTTACCGGTGGATGTTGTTTCAGATAGGGGTCCCCAGTTCGTCTCCCGGTTCTGGAGGGAATTTTGTACACAGATTGGGGCCTCTGCTAGTCTGTCATCTGGTTTTCATCCTCAGACCAATGGGCAGTGTGAGCGGGCCAACCAGGATCTAGGAAGAATGCTCCGCTGTCTAGCATCCAACAATCCGAGTTCCTGGTGTCAGCAGCTCTCCTGGGCAGAATACGCCCATAACACCCTTCCTGCGGCCGCGTCAGGTATGTCCCCTTTTGAGTGTGCTGTTGGTTATAATCCACCTCTGTTCCCATCACAGGAACCCGACGCAGCGGTTCCATCCGCCCTGGCTTTCGTCCAGCGCTGCCGTCGCACCTGGGAGAGAGTCAGGAGGATTTTGGTCCAAACCTCTGACAGAACCAAGGCTGCAGCTGATCGTCGCCGGTCCTCTCCTCCTACCTATGTGTGTGGTCAACGGGTTTGGCTCTCTACCAAGGATCTGCCTCTCCGGGCGCCTTTTCGTAAGCTGGCACCCAGATTCATTGGGCCTTTCCGCATCACCAAGGTGGTTAGTCCGGTGGCGATCAGGCTCAAGCTCCCTCCTACTCTTGGTCGGGTTCACCCGGTGTTTCATGTTTCCAGGGTCAAGCCTGTGTTCTCTTCCCCCCTTAATCCTGCTTGCAGTCGCCCCACCCCCCCACCCCCTCGTCTTGTGGATGGATCTCCTACCTATACGGTTAAGAGATTACTCGATGAGCGGCGTCGCGGCAGGGGGTTTCAGTATCTTGTGGACTGGGAGGGGTATGGTCCAGAGGAGAGGTGTTGGGTGCCGTCCCGGGACATTCTGGACCGCTCGTTGATTGAGGACTTCCGGCGGCATCGAGGTAGGCCCCTTCCTAGAGCGCCAGGTGACGCTCCTGGGAGGGGGGGTACTGTCGGGTCTCGGGGCTAATCACCTGTCTTTTTGGTGTGGGTGTGTGTGTGTTGGGATGGTTTGACAGCTCACCACGTCTGCCTGTTTGTTTTCCCCGCCTCCCTTGTTTCCCCGTTGTTAACCTTAATTGCTCGCCACCTGTTCTCTATGTCCTTCTAATTTTTTCCCCTTTATTATTCCCTGTGTTTCTCTGTCTATTGTCAGACTGTTGTTATTCATACCAATAGCTCCGATCATCTAGCAGCTCTTTGTACTCACCTTGTCATGTCTTGTCCTCAGGCTCCAGTGTGTTTAGTTGATTCCTCTGCCCTTGTTCTTACAAGCCTTGAGCTCCTAGTAGCTTCCAGCTGTTCATCCCTCCGGTCCGGCGGTTATACGTACTTCTGTGAAACGTGACTCATCTGCTACTCATCCTGTCACTGCGAGTGTAACCTGTGAACCGTGACGCTTCTCCTGTTTCGAATAAAGCCTTGAGTTTACCCGCATCTGAATCCAGCCTGCTTTCTCCTGACACTTTTATTTGTATTTTATTTTATTTAAGATTTTATTCAAGAACAAATAATTTGATCACAATTGACAACGACTACTTTTTAATTGTTACAAATTGTTTTTCAAATAAAGTTTTTAGTTTTCTTCATCCTTAATGTTTTTAACATTTATAATAATAAGAATAAGACGTTTCTTGAGCACCACATCAGCACATTAGTATGTTAATGCGACACTGAAGGCTGAAGTAATGGGTTTGTTTGACAACAAAGGAGTAAATTACATAAAAATAAATAATAAATATACACATATATATATATATATATATATATATATGTATATGGTATGTACAGGTCCTTCTCAAACAATTATAATATTGTGATAAAGTTCATTATTTTCCATAATGTAATGATAAAAATTTAACTTTCATATATTTTAGATTCATTGCACACCAACTGAAATATTTCAGGTCTTTTATTGTTTTAATACTGATGATTTTGGTATACAGCTCATGAAAACCCAAAATTCTTATCTCAAAAAATTAGCATATTTCATCCGACCAATAAAAGAAAAGTGTTTTTAATACAAAAAAGTCAACCTTCAAATAATTATGTTCAGTTATGCACTCAATACTTCGTCGGGAATCCTTTTGCAGAAATGACTGCTTCAATGCGGCGTGGCATGGAGGCAATCAGCCTGTGGCACTGCTGAGGTGTTATGGAGGCCCAGGATGCTTCGATAGCGGCCTTAAGCTCATCCAGAGTGTTGGGTTTTGCGTCTCTCTACTTTCTCTTCACAATATCCCACAGATTCTCTATGAGGTTCAGGACAGGAGAGTTGGCAGGCCAATTGAGCACAGTAATACCATGGTCAGTAAACCATTTACCAGTGGTTTTGGCACTGTGAGCAGGTGCCAGGTCGTGCTGAAAAACGAAATCTTAATCTCCATAAAGATTTTCAGCAGATGGAAGCATGAAGTGCTCCAAAATCTCCTGATAGCTAGCTGCATTGACCCTGCCCTTGATAAAACACAGTGGACCAACACCAGCAGCTGACATGGCACCCCAGACCATCACTGAATGTGGGTACTTGACACTGGACTTCAGGCATTTTGGCAATTCCTTCTCCCCAGTCTTCCTCCAGACTCTGGCACCTTGATTTCCGAATGACATGCAAAATTTGCTTTCATCCGAAAAAAGTACTTTGGACCACTGAGCAACAGTCCAGTGCTGCTTCTCTGTAGCCCATTTCCTGCACACGCCTGTGCACGGTGGCTCTGGGTGTTTCTACTCCAGTCCAGACTCAGTCCACTGCTTCCGCAGGTCCCCCAAGGTCTGGAATCGGTCCTTCTCCACAATCTTCCTCAGGGTCCGGTCACCTCTTCTCGTTGTGCAGCGTTTTTTGCCACACTTTTTCCTTCCCACAGACTTCCCACTGAGGTGCCTTGATACAGCACTCTGGGAACAGCCTGTTCGTTCAGAAATTTCTTTCTGTGTCTTACCCTCTCGCTTGAGGGTGTCAATGATGGCCTTCTGGACAGTAGTCAGGTCGGCAGTCTTACCCATGATTGCGGTTTTGAGTAATGAACCAGGCTGGGAGTTTTTAAAAGCCTCAGGAATCTTTTGCAGGTGTTTAGAGTTAATTAGTTGATTCAGATGATTAGGTTAATAGCTCGTTTAGAGAACCTTTTCATGATATGCTAATTATTTGAGATAGGAATTTTGTGTTTTCATGAGCTGTAAGCTGTAATAAAAGACCTGAAATATTTCAGTTGGTGTGCAATGAATCTAAAATATATGAAAGTTTAATTTTTATCATTACATTATGGAAAATAATGAACTTTATCACAATATGCTAATTTTTTGAGAAGGACCTGTATATATATATATGGTATATATATATATATACGGTATATTATATATATATATACCATATATATATATATACCATATATATATATACCATATATATATATATATATATATATATATATATATATATACATACAGTAATGGCCAAAAATATCGAAACCCTTGGTAAATATGATCAAAGAAGGCTGTGAAAATTAATCTGCATTGTTAATCCTTTTGATCTTTTATTTAAAAAAATGACAAAAAGCTAACCTTTCATTGGATACTAAGAATGTAAAATGTGGGGAAATATTGTTATGAAATAAATGTTTTTCTTAAATACATGTTTGACACAATTATTGACACCCCTAGAAATTCTTATGAGTAAAATATCTCTGAAGTATATTCCCATTCAGATTCACAATTTTGAGCACTCCAGCATGAGTATAAACATGAAAATATCCAGCCATGGCTTCCTGTTTCACAGAAATATAAAGAGGAGGGAAAACAAATCCGAATTCCATTAATTATCCATCACAATGAGAAAAATCAAATCATATATTCCTGATGTGCAGCAAAAGATGATTGAGCTTCACAAAATAGTGAAGTGGCTATAAGAAAAGAGCTAGAGCAGTGAAAATTCCCATTCCCATTAACATAAAATGTTACAAATCTGCTTGGAAGAGGACATGTCTAAATCATCCTAATGCACGGTGAGAGGGAGAGTTTGAGTGGCCAAAGACTCTTCAAGGATCACAGCTGGAGAATTCCAGAAAATAGTTGATGAAACTAAAAAATGAGCTTAAAAAATGAACACTGGGATGAAAAATACCCCATGTATACAATGTAATATACTGCTGTATTTTTAATGTTGTGGGCCTATATTTCTGCTGGAGGTCATGAACGTCTTGTTTAGATGCATGGCATCCTTGTTTTTATCAAATACCAACAAATAAAAATAAAATAAAAAAGGGACTGACTGTTGGAAATTTTATAATGGGCCATGTTTGGATCTTCCAACCGTACAATAATCCAGGGGCGTCACTAGGCCCTTTTTAGGGGGGCTTCAGCCCCCCTAAACTTCTGCCCAGCCCCCCTAAAAAAATATTTGATTAATAAATTTTTTTACCGCTTCAGTCCCCTTTAAAAAAAACACATTTGAAACGGCGGCAAGCTGCGTCAAGTTTCTGCTCCTCCCCTTATCTGAGTCTGCTTGGATTTAGCGCATTTTTCAATCTTCAGTGGCGCCGAGCAGAGCGAACATCAGAGCGTACAAGGTGTGTCGTGAGTGCATTTATTGATAGATTGCTATGATATTACATCTGCATCGGTGCAGTTCTTTGTCATAAATGCATTGCAGTTTACATAATGTAATGTTACTGGAGCATTGGGAGCAACACGGGACGGTTCGGTTTCTCATCCAATACCAATACGTTTCGCTGCGTTCACCTTCAGCCCTATCACACAGTGTGATAGTTGTTTTTTATTCCTACAAAAATGAAGCGATTAACAACCATGAAAACATAATTTAGAAAACGATCATGATTTATTTTATTTATTTACTTTTTAAACTTTAAAACATATTATTTTGTATTTTGGCATTACATTCTGCTGCCATGCACAGAAATGATTAAAGACACACATTATCTGAAAGCACTAGATGGCCCAGAGAGAGAACATCATTATTATTTTGGAGTTTTTTTGTTTTGTATTAATAAATATAGTTTTGTATTAAGTAATAATGAATCAGGAGGAGTGTACATACATATATTAGAGTAAGAGTAAAAGGGATTTGTGATTTTTTTTAAGAACTTGATTTATAGAAGTGGCAAATTGATAATTCATGTTGTTATTTTTAATAAATAGAAATAAATATGGAACAGATTAATCATATTGCCAATAGACAGTTACATTAATACACGTTTAGCTGGTTAGTTAAATGATTTGAAATTAAATAGATTTTCACGGGGTGACTTGGTGAATAACCAACCGTATTGTTGATTACAAAGGCTTAAAAGCTTAAAAAATAAAATAATTTATATTTAATTGTTGATGGACTTAGTTACCTAGCTTTCCTGGTAGCTTTGTCTGAGAAAATGATTCATAAATCAACCTATCATTTGACCCTATGTTTACTTTCTTCACTGACAGACAAAAATAAAAAGCCTATATCAGTCAAAGCTCAGCTTTACGAGGGAAAAGACAGAGCAAGATAAAAACCAAGAGAAAAAGAGTGTGATGCTGATGAGGTGAGAAAAAAAAAACAGCTGCCCGCACATGGTTTTAAAGCTATTGTCATCCAATTTTTTTGGCCTTCAAAACATCTTAAAATGCACATATGTAGATCAGAGAAATCAAAATTTTCTCGGGGGAGCATGCCCCCGAACCCCCCTAAATACCTCACATTTGGTACCTCAGTGATTATAAAACTGTGCCATATGCATGTTACTGGATGAATGAATGAAACTACTTAATAATGAGCATTAGAGCATAAACTAATGTTTTTTTTTTTTTTTTTTTTTTTACATCATACCCCTCATTGGGGGCTGAGCCCCCCTAAAATAAAAATCCTAGAATCGCCCCTGCAATAATCCAAACACAAACCTCAAAACCACAACAAAAATGGGTCCTCTAGACCTGCACCCTATAGAAAATGAGTGAGTTGAACTGAAGAGGAGAAGCTGGGAATTAGAAGGATCTGGAGAGATTCTGTATGAACGAATGGTCTCTGATCTCTTGTGAGGTGTTCTCTAACCTCATCAGGCATTATTGGAGAAAACTCATAGCTGTTAAACTGGCAAAATGAGGTTTCAAAAAGCACTGAATAAAACAGTGCCATTGAATGTGGCCAATGTGTATTAGAGAAAAAAAACATTTATTTCATAATGACCCCCCCCCCCCCATTTTAAATTCTTATCATCCAGTGAAAGTTTAGATTTTTGTGATTTTCTAAAAAAAAATAAAAGATCAGAAGGATTAACAATGCAGATACATTTTCACAGCCTTCTTTGATCATATTTACCAAGGGTGACGATATTTATGGCCACGACTGTATATAAAATAGAGAAATTATTTTAAATTGTAGTAATGTTTTACAATATTACAGTTTTTATTGTATTTTCGATTAAATAAATGCATCATCAGTGAGCATAAGAGACTTCTTTGAAAACAACATTTCTAAAATGTTACAGACCCCAGACTTTTAACCAGTAGTCTACATAAATGGCATATACAACACATCAGCTGTATTTGACCTCTCGAAGCTGCTATTTAAATATCATATTCAAACATTCCAGTTTATGTATATTGTGTCAATGAAATAAATCCATCATCATAGGGACAAGAAATATGTTTATAAAAATAATGGATGAAACATTTATGCATTTATACAGTGGTCAGTGCAGGGTAAATACAAAACAACTAAAAAAAAGTTATTTCTGAACCCTGCTCTACATCTCACACCAAACATGATTGGCACTCTGAGAAATTGTATCCGTATGTCCTGTCTCCATCAACATGCCAGGGTGTCATTTCAATGACAGCTGGCCAGAAGAAGTGAAATATAAAATATCTACTGTGAGGCCCAAGAAGAACTCCATATTGCAAAATGTGTTTAAAAAAATAAATCTTTGTGTTAAAATTTAGCATGCAATTACTTTTTGTCTAGTCATTTTTATGTATAGTCATGTGAATATTTATAAATGGTTATTTCTTCAACCAACACGTACAATGATGCAACAGCAGCCATATTGCGCCAGAACACCCACCACACACTAGCTTATTGGTGGAGAGGAGAGAGAATGGTTAAGCCAATCAGTAGATATGGGGATGGTTAGTCTTAATATTTAAATAGTTTTTTTTAATGTATGTACATGTAACATGTACATGTAACGTTTTAATACATGACGTCATCATGTCACATGTAATTGTGTCATTAATGTTGTTTACTTGATCAAGTGCTAATTTGCATCATCATGAGACATGACTTTAGATTCTGTAGATAATAGCTGCCCAGAGCTCGCTAAAGTGGCTAGTAAGTGGACTGACAGACTTTGACTTTATCATCAGATGAGTCTTTTGTAGTTCAATAAATTGCATGGCGCACATGCGAAATGCCTGCTAATGAAGCTTATTTTTTTCTACGAAGAACGTATTAATTAAAACACTTAATGCATTGTGTGTTAGTTAAAATGCTGTTTATGTAGACAACGGGCCATTTAATTTAGAGAGTGAGTCAGCTCATTAGGTTTTGAGACACAGCCAATAAGATACTTTTATGGAGCTTTGGCAATGGAATTTCTTATTATACTATCAATTATTTCTTTCACTTAGCAGTGGAAAGATTTATTAAGTTCATGTAGGCATATATACAGTATGTTTACATTTTTGTTCATGTGTGCGTCATTGCCACCAATCAAAAGTTAAGTTAAGATCTTTTGTTTGTTTATTCAGCACCAAATCAGCATATTAAAATGATTTCTGAAGGATCATGTGACACTGAAGACTGGAGTGATGATGCTGAAAATATAGTTTTGCCATCACAGAAATAAAGTACATTTAAAATATATAAATATAGAAAATAACAATTTTAAATTGTAATCATGTTTCACAATATTACTGTTTTACTATATTTCTTAAACACATTATTGCAGCCTTTATGGGATTAAGACTTTTAAAAACTTATTTTCAAAAAATAAAATAAAATAAAATAAACATACTGGTTGTGGATTTGTGTGTTTGTGTGTGAGTGCGAGAACACAAGTGTGTACTATGTGTCAGTGTTCCTGCAGCTTGGCAGTAAGACTACTGAACATCAAGTTCTGTGCCTGTGAGCACATAGCCAGGCCTCGCACACAGATCAGACCCAATATTATCACATTATGAAATTGTGTAAAATGTGGAGGGAGATCACAGGGGAGAAGGAATTGAACGTAAATTAAATATCCATTGACTTACCTCCCTCAAACTTCTGTTTTGATCTGCAGTATTCTCTGTATCTGATCTCCAAGTGCGCACATTAAAGGATGTCTCTCTTATTGATGGGATTCTCAAGCAAAGCGAATGGATATTGCAAGATACACATATCCTGAATCAGTATATACTGTAAATACACTGAAAATGCACACAGAAAGGTGTTTGTCCATGACAGTTAGAAAGGATAAATCACTAACTGTCACTTTGACATAGTTGATACGGGCACCATGGTAGAATAGAAAGAGTTTTAAAGGCACTGATAAAGGAAACCTTCACCCGCTTCATTACGGTTCTTATGGCACTCGACAGCTTTCTCTTCATCTCTTGCTCTTTCTTTTCCCTCTTTAGTTCAATCAGACTGCTGTTTCTCTGACTGACCCCAGCTGCCTTGGTCGCAGTGGGATGTCATTTGCTGGGCACGAGAGGTGCTGTATAAAAGAAGCTGATGCCATTCTTCTCTTGACCTCTAATTTAGAGGATGTTTGGGGTCTCGTCTCAGAGGAGAGGCTTGGTTGACCTCAAAGCTTTGGCACTCTGTAAAACATACGTGCACAGATTTAAAACAATCAGCCCCGCCAGCAAGGTTTGCTTCAACTTTTAAAAGCGCCAAACATTCTCTTGCTTTGCGGGACGAAACGGAAGGCGGACTTTCACGATTTGTCCCTAAATAATCCCTTCTGCTTTCTGTAATTGCAGCCTCTTATCTTCAAAGCAGACCTTTGACTGCCCTTCAGTTTGGGTGGATTCCAATAGTCCACTTATTACAAACCTGAGTCCTTTCTCTTGCCTTAGAAAGGTTTGGCTTTGAACCTGGAGAGTCACGACTCAGCGTTTAGAAAACATTTATATCCACTTCTATATGACTGAAATCAATGTGTCAAGAAATGTAAAATAAAACTAAATTAATTTTAATTTAAAGGTCCCGTTCTTTGTGATCCCATGTTTCAAACTTCAATTAGTGTGTACAGGGGTGCTGCACAAGATCCCGGGCCCTATGCATAGGCAGTCCTAATGGGCCCCCTCCCCTTGAAAATATATATTCCAGACTTTTCAAGGGCCCTCTCTTCCTTTGGGGCCCTGGTAATCAGTACTGGTGTTACCCCCAGTCCAGCACCACTGAGTGTGGTTAATGTTGTTGTTAGAGTGTAAATAATATCTGTAAAATTCTAAACCTCAAAGTTCAATGCCAAGCGAGATATTTTATCTAACAGAATTCGCCTACATCGAACGACCAGTTTGGACTACATCCCTCTACTTCCTGCAGTAATGACGTCACTTAAACAGTTTTTTGACTAACCTCCGCCCACATTAATACACAAAAAAGGGGGCGTGGTCTTGTTGCGCTCCGATGGAGGAGGAGGAAGAGTTGGGTTTGTGTTTATCGCCATTTCGTCGAAACGCTGTTATTTTCATCTCAGAGTCCAATCACCTTTGTTTGGGCTTCCCAGGGACGCTGTACTTAGAGATCAATGGTTACAATTTATATTTAACTTGGTTCCAGAAAACTATAACCCACATGTAAAACTATGTGCAGCACATTTTGCTGAGGACAGCTTCCTCGATCTCAATCAGTTTAATGCCGGATTCGCACAAAGATTATTCTTGAAAGATGGAGCAGTTCCCTCTTTGTCTGGAGAAGGTGTTGTTTATGGACCACAGCCGGTAAGTGTATTTTATTATTTAAGTTGGTGCGTTTAACAGTTTCTGTAACTTATTACACAAAGGGCAACACTGTTTAGCTTTGTTAACTAGATGTTAGGGCTGTGCAAAAAATCGAATGCGATTTTCATGCGCATCTCGTCAGTGAAGGTGCTCCTGTGATTAGAAGTACATCTCAAGCACGTGCGTTCAGATCAGGATTGCCAAGTTTTCAAAACAAATCCGCCCACTTGCTTCTCAAAACTAATCCAAAACTAGCCCAATCGCGTTTCCAGGAGGGCAGCGTGCCCTAAGCTGTTGTCGAATCACAACACAGGAACCACTGGCACAATCAGAACTCGTTACGTTTTTGTGAAGGAGGGACTTATAGAACAAGGAAGTCATCAGCCAGTTTTTATGACAGTGAAAACAGCGGTATACAGATAGGTGAATTGTGTGAAAAATACTGTGTTTTTTTACATGCGAAACATGAACACATGTTATATTGCACACTGTAAACACAATCAAAGCTTAAAAAAAAAACACGAAAAACGTGACCTTTAAATACTTTAATTTAGCTCTAATTTAGCTGAACAAGGAGCAGTTAAGCTGAGAGTGGAAAAATTCTGTAATTGTGGAGCTCATTTAACATCCCTTCTGTGATCATTTTACAAAAGGTTTTGAGGTTTTTATTTTTATTTTTTATTTTTTTAATAAATAAAAGTATGTGCATTAACACAGTGCTGTGCCTGCCAATGGAAAAGCAGACAAATAGTTTACATGTCCTGTAAAGTGTTTAATTTTAATTTGACTAAAGCAATAATTTTTGGAATTTCTCAAGAGTGTGCATGATACAAAGTTCTGTCTAGATGAAGTGTTCACTAGTGTTTAGAAATGTTGATTCTTATAGGAGTCCACTGTTGAAACATGGACAAGTTGTTTTCCGTGGATTCATGATTTCTGTTTTCTACTGCTCCAGCTTTGAGGTCTCTCAGCACTCTGGGCCACGTCTTGCACTCTTCCAAATTCCTGTACTTTCAGAGTATGTAGCCTACTGAATATGATAAAAAAAAAAAAAAAAAAAAAAAAATTCTCTACAGTGTTCTGTAGGTATGTATTACACTTCCATTTAAAAGTAAGTTTGTAAGTTACCTTGGAAATTAAACGTTTTCTGAATGATTTTTTTTTTTTGGAAAATATTTTTATTCTCACTAAGGCTGAATTTATATGAAACATACAGTAAAATATTGTAGCAATATTACAAAAAAAGAGAACCTTATTATTTTATATATTCTAACATATTATTTATTCCTTTGAGGGAGAAGCTGAATTTTCAGCAGCTATTATTCCAGTCTTTCAGTGTCACGATTCTTCAGAAATCATTCTAATATGCTGATTTGCTGCATAAGAATTTTTTATTATAAATTGTGAAAATATTTGTTATATAATTATATATTGTATAATGTTCGTAGATACTGTGACCTTTTTTTTCAGAATTTATATGAATTTATTCAGTATTCCGAATAAATTATAAAGAACATGTTTTTGTAATAACTTTTTACAAATTTTACTGTCAGCTTTGACCACTTTAATGCATCATTGCTGAAAAAAATTAAAATAAATCTTGAGACATACGGTTGGTTTCACTCAAAAAAATTAATCGTTGGTCTAACTTAATATAATTATGACACCTATTTCCACATATTTGAAAGTGAAGTGACATTCAGCCAAGTATGGTGACCCATACTCAGAATTTGTGCTCTGCATTTAACCCATCCGAAGTGCACACACACAGAGCAGTGAACACACACACACACCCGGAGCAGTGGGCAGCCATTTATGCTGCGGCGCCCGGGGAGCAGTTGGGGGTTCGATGCCTTGCTCAAGGGCACCTAAGTCGTGGTATTGAAGGTAGAGAGAGCACTGTACATGCACCCCCCCCACCCACAATTCCTGCCGGCCCGGGACTCGAACCCACAACCCTTCGATTGGGAGTCTGACTCTCTAACCATTAGGCCACGACTTCCCCAAGGTGTTGTCTCAACTTAATTTAGGCAAATGGAACCCAAGAGCAAAATTCATTTTGAACCAACAAGATCAAATCATTTTCATTTGAATCATATTTCGTAATTTATCTGTAAACTTTTTAATCTTGTTGAGCCAATTAATCTTAATCACTTAATTTAGAAAACCAGAAATATTTTGTCAACTACTACCATTAAGTTAATTGTACAACTTTATTCACATCAAAAAAATGTTTACTTATTGACATGTCTATCAAAATGTAATTTAATGCACAAATAAAATGTTCTCAAAGTGAATGTCACAAGTTTCTCTTTATCCTTATTTCAAAGCAAATTTTCAGGTGAAAAAATACAAAAAAATATCATCCAAGATGAACAATACTGATATTTCAATGTATATGCACAGCTAATACCTTCTTGAGTCAAGATTTAGTCTTTTGAGAATACACACATAAGGAAACTTACTCCAGCATCTTGTTCTTGAGGGCTTGTACCTTTGGTGAAAGTTTTTGTCCATCCAAGATAAAAAACAATTTCTGGATGACCTCAAATAAAGCCTTGAGTTCTTGTGGGTAGCTGTGGTTCAAGGCGTAACTAAGTCCAAACAGCATGGTCACTGCTACAGCTACGTTCTTCAAAAAGCAGAGAACCTCAGTCCCTTCAATCAGGATACCAACGTCCACAGGTTTATCTCCTGGTTGGTGTCCTGTGGATCGGAAGATGTAGATCCCCATTACCATCTGCTCTATGGCTTCTTTAGCATTCATCCAGTCGCAATCCTGGGCAAGACAAATAAAATGTGTTTCGTGTGTAAAACAACAATATTTATTAATGACAGTAAACATTAGGGGGTGCAACAGTTTAAAATGCTCATGGTTTGGTTCGTATCACAGTACGGTTCAGTATGTTCAGGGAAAATAGGACTACTGTAAAATAAAAATTAAGAAAATAAGAACAAATAATCAAACTACAAGCAACATTACAAATAAATACAAAAGATTCAAATAAAATAAACAGTGCTTTTCAGTTTTTTCAGATATCTAACAGTAGTTTTTTTTTTAGGTACAGAAAATCTAATATAAAATAACACTGCATATTAGCTTTATTGAATAAATTAAAGATTCTTGTCATTCTAATCATTATTGAAGTAACATAAGCTATTCAGTCAAGAGCAGTTAGTAATTTCTTTGTCATTTCTTGTGTGATTTAACATTAAAAACAGGCAGCGAGAATAGTTTTTTTTCACAATCCAGTACATACTGTTACACATACAATGTCTTTCTCTTTTAATAAAACTTCCCTTAAGACATAACAGACTATGTTTGCTAGGATACTCACCAAGATGGGCATATTGATATAATTTTTGTATGAATTTGGCCTCTGAAGCACAAGACTTGAAAGAGAACTCAGTATTTGCACGTTTTCTGAAAAAAGCATGTGCGTGCTTTGGATGAGCGCACTCACAAATCATCTCACAGTTCTCTTTTGCGTCTTGCACCTGAATGTTTAAGTTAGCAAGGCTTAAATAAGTTTAGTTTAAACAAATATAGCAACAGTGTTCATGACTGGATGTTAGAGCAGCATACAGCACTCGCATTGAACAAAGTTTACAAAGAGTAACTGTTTTGTCCACGCTTTTTGATTATCGTTGTTATAACGTTTTGGAAACCCAGAATGCACAGCCATCGACTGAAACATACATTTATATGAGCTCTGTCTGTTTTCCCACGTTGTTATTTTAAACAAACCATATTAGCCTACAGATGCATCGTCATTAGAGGTGGACTGCGGTGCAAGTGTGTGCCGAACCGTAAGTAGAGAACAGTACGGTTCTATTTTTAAAGAGAACCGTTGCACCCCCTAGTAAACATATGAAACCTGTAACAAGCGTACAAAACATAACTTAAACATGAAAGTGAAGAAGAGAAAAGCAGTTGCTTACATTGTACACCTTGAACAGCTGTAGATGGTCCTTCTTTAAGTATACACACACTGCTTTGAAGATGCATTCTCTTTCCATGTCTATGCTGTTATTCTGTAAAAAAAGGCACAAAAACATTGATTATTTGACCATAGCATATCGATAACCAAGTATAACAGGACATACAATCTGTATGAAAGTTCAACCAATAATAAAAATTCTATCATTAATTACTCACCCTCGTGTCATGCTCGAAGACATTCGTTCATCTTTGGATCACAAATGAAGATTTCCCTCCATAAACAGCTATGCAACTGAGACTTTGATACTTCAAAAAGTATATAAAGAGATCATAAAACGAATCCATATAAATTGAGTGGTTTAGTCACATTTTTCTGAAGACTCGCTTTATATTATGAACTGATTTAATTTGGGATTTATTCACATATAAACATTCATCAACTCGCACATCAGTTGTGGTGAACGGAAGCTCAAGCATGTTTGTTTGACATGCGAGAACCAATGAGGTTCATTCTCGTTACGCAGCACGTTTGAGCTTCTGTTTTTGGGCATCAAGCAGGTTCAGTTGACCTTCTGTTTGTGTTTGCTGATCAATGTTTATATGCAAGTAAAAGCCTAAATTAAATCTGTTCATCATACTTTCGAACATCCTACTTGTTAAAGCATCAAAGTCTCAGTTGTGTCGCTGTTCATGAAAGGACAGAAATCTTTCAGAATTCATCAAAAAGATCTTCATTTGTGTTCCAAAGATGACCGAAAGTCTTACGGATTTGGAACGACATGAGGGTAAGTAATTAATGACATAATTTTCATTTTTGGCTAAACTAACCCTTTAAGAACATCACTAATACAACTTACCACATGAAAAATTTTACTAAAACCCAAACATGGGATGCTGTTTATTGCTCTTGTAAAACCTGTAAAATAAATAAATATACATAAAAATCATTTTTACATAAATTTGTAGTGTTCTCCTGTTTACCTGAACAGAGAAATCTCCTACAGATTGCTCAGCAGCAGTTGCCTGAATGAAATGGCTAATTTTATAACTGAAACAATCTAGTAAAATAACTATCAAATTGTATGAAATCAGAAAATTACATTATCCATTTCTATGTTGGTTATCGAAACATTAGGTATTTCCAAGCACACACTAATAAAACACTTAAAATTTTCCTTTATTTTATTACAGTAATAATGAGCCATTTTTCTTAACCCATTTAAGAACATTACTTAATACAACTTACCATGTGAAAAAGTAGAATATAACCCAAGTATATGATGCCATTTAATGAGCTCTTGTAAAAAACCTGTAAAATAAAACAATGTTTACATAAATTTGCAGTGTACTTGTAGAGATGTTTCACCTATTACATGCTCAGCAACAGTAAAACTATATATACGTACAAACACAAAACAATTCTGAAGAAAAAGGGCGATCCTGCTCTACCGACGAAACCAAAGCTGATTAATGTCGCATTTTCCTGTGCAATATGCATTATAACTGAAATCAATATAAAATTTAAATGTTGCCCAGAAGAGAAGTTTCGATCATTATATTTAATACAAATAAATATCAAATTGTCTTTAAATCTTGCTCATTTAATTACAGCAACTGTAACAATAATACTTACGGTCACAGTATTCATCTGTGCATAATTACAATGCGTGCACCCTAATCCTGTGCGATCATAGTCAAATGACACAGGCCTAAAGCGCACGTGCTCTATACTGTATTCCACGCCGCCTGGCTGCTTGTTGATTTACATCAAGCATATAATTGTATTTACGTTGACATCATTGTTTGTTCATTCGTTTTTACATTAATTTGCAGTGTTCTGGTCTTTACTTGTACAGTAGCATCACATACAGTACGCTCAACAGTAGCCCGAATACGTTAACTGAAACAATCTAGTAAAATCAGGGGCGTAGGAGCAATTTTGAACCTGGGGGGGACAGTAAATGCCAGGGGGGGTTCGGGAGAAATTCCCCAGATTTATATATATATATATATATATATATATATATAAAGCACTTAAATGCTCATTTCTCATGAACATTTGTTTTCCAATTTATTAAATATTGATGAGAATAAATATAAAGTATATATATATATACCGGCTTTATATCAGCCATCAGCCACCCTGCTCTCTATGATTTCGGCATCAGCCATCAAAAAGCCAATATCTGTGGACCACTACAGTAAACACAATGCAGTAAAGGTGGAAATATTAAAAATGGAATCAGCTGTTAAATGTAGAATATCACAGAATCTGACAAAATTGGAATTAAAAAAAAAAGGTTTTCAAAGGGCCCTATGTAGCTTTTCATTATAAAGCTTCAGCAATAAACTATTTTTACATGTAAATATATACACTGTATTTTTTCGGACTATAAGTCGCACCTAAATATAAGTCGCATCAGTCCAAAAATACGTCATGACAAGGAAAAAAACACAAGTTGCACTGGACAATAAGTTGCATTTATTTAGAACCAAGAGAAGACATTACCGTCTACAGCCGCGAGAGGGCGCTCTATGTTTTCAGTGTACATGTAGACTACAGGAGCACTGAGCAGCATAGAGCGCCCTCTCGCGGCTGTAGACGGCAATGTTTTAACTTGATTCATTTCTCTTGGTTCATGTCAAATTAATTTTGATAAATAAGTCACACCTGACTATAAGTCGCAGGACCAGCCAAACTATGAAAAAAAGTGCGACTTATAGTCCGGAAAATACGGTAATCATAACAACAACTAGTTAAATTAGTTGGACACAGTTCCCATGTATTCTTTTATCCTACAAAAATTAGCATTCTGTCATATTCCCATTACCTGTTTCTCACTTGGACCTAACTCTCCCTGTTCTGTGGTCTCTTCCTCTCCTGTCTAGGAAAGTAACATGTTTGAGGACACAGAACTGGTTTCAATGCAAACTCTGATGACATGCCGTTGGCCTAATTTTACTGATCTAAAGTACTTTTACTATGTAAATTTTATAATATACTGTATGTAGCTATCCATACAACTTACAAGCTCGTTCTCCTCTGTCCTCTTAAAGTATTATAGGATACTCATCTCTGTGTGAACATTTTGACTAATGTTACTTCTACATAGTTTATGGACACGTATCAATGGCACATTGAATTCACATTAGCTAATTAGCTATCATTTGCCTGTTTTACACAACATAAAATAAAAAAATTTGCTTCTAAGTAGGCTAAATTTGTCAGTTTTTAACAATACAATAAAACTAATGATCAAACTGAAAACCAGCAATCTCCCTCAAATACAAACTGCGTCTGTGAATAATATTGTTGTTTAACGTTAGTTGTAACGTTAAAATCAACCGTCCAAATCTGTTTGGCAGATCCAGCTGATGTATTCCAGCCCAAAAACTGTTCAAAAACCGCCAAAATGCACACAAATCCACCAAAAATATGTTATCACTGATCAGTATTTATTTCAGTATTTTTACTTCCACGTTTTTCTTTTCTACTATGTTACGGTTGGTTACACTTACATACAAGAAATAAACACTGGCTGCCGAAGCATACATAAAATAAACCGTTTTATGTGCATTAGCGCCACCTTTTGGACTGGAGTGTTGCCCTCCTTATAAATAAATGATTCCACCAAAACCTTACGGCGAAATGACAATATCCTCCACACACTCGTTTATAAGGCGGCCTCTTGTATCTTTGCTAGTCGATTTTATTTCATCCAGTGACATGATGGGTTTTAACTTCATTCAGGAGATTTTGGGTAACTGCACAACTGACAGACTTTGAGCGCACCGTCAACGGTGTGTGTGTGTGTGTGTGTGTGTAACCATACCATCGATTTACTATCTTTTTATCGAGTATGAACATGTGACTAATATAGTGGTTCAAATATTCCAATAAGTGGTCAAATATCCGCTTAATGTTGAATTCTGACTGATTTAAATAGTTTTACTCTCTATCATCACAATGCAGACAAAGATAATAAAGGATTTTTAAACTTACCAATTCTACAGCATTCCACCATGGACTGGACTCCACCACGTTAATGGCGCCCGCGGCAACTGACGAGGTCACGTGGATTTCCTGTCATCAGCGCATGCGCAAAAGTAGTAGTTTGACTCGAATCATTATTTTTCGTTGTTTCGACACAAATGAATTGAGCTCTTTTAAGGTTGTATGGATTTAGTTCAGACTGATTTAAAATAATTGTGTAAATCCCTTAAACTGATTAATTTTATTTGTTTCAAAATGCTCTATTTATTTTTATCGAACAACGCCCAGATTTCATTTTTTTGAGTGATTCAGTAGCCCGAAATGTGATTCAGTGGTGAATTATGGGATTTTTTCAGTCATACAACAGAACTTTTCTTTACCCTACTCCGATTAATAGAAATCAGTGGAACTGCAGAGGGAGAGAACATAATAACAAAGTACGAAGAAGAGATGAGGACCAGAGATGAAAATAGGTTTATAGGTTTATGACACCCCATCTTGCAAAAGACAGGAGGGAGAAGACAAACAAAAAGCACCAGTCCTAACTGACAAATCATAGACTTTGAAACCATTAGACACATGATTGATGGTAGACTGCAATTAAATTAGCTGGAAAGATTCAGATTTCAACCACATGCCAAAAATTCAGAGAAAGGCATGGGTGAAAGAAGGAAATGAACAGAAAACACATTTAGGGAGAATTTCTCCCCTTTATGAGTTGATCAGGTTAAACTACATTCATGAAAAGGTCAAAATAGAGATTCTGATGTCTGGTTTAATTGCCAGCACCTATGGCTTACTCCCACTCCTTCTCGTTTTTCCTTCCTGCTGTAAGTACAGTTTTTAGTTTATTTAATCTCTGGGCTCTGAGAGACTAATTCATGTTTTCAGCAGTGCAGCAGAGAATGCCATGAATTAAGCCCCGGAACGAACTTAAAGAGGTGGAGTGTTGATGTGAAAATCACCACCAAGACAGCAACCAGGCGGCAGAGAAGTGTGCAGCGAATATTGATACCAGATTAAAGCATTTTCCCTCAATTTCCCTGATTATTTTTCAGTCCTGCCACTCCAAGAGCCATTCTGCACCCATTTCTGATCAGCCTTACTGGTTTACTCTGTAATGTAGTTTTTTATGGCTATTTACACAATCCATCATTATGTAAGATGCAGAGCAATGATTGGGAATTATTGTGATTAAATGCTTCAGTCCTGCACTTAGCACAGATTGATCAAGGCATGAATTATGCCTCTAGAACTCGGAGCAGAAAACAAGGTCAGAGACAGGGCAGGATATTCGCTGGTGTGCTAGATTCAGAGTTACTCCTGGTCTCATTTAAGAGCAAATATTTTGGTGTTCCTGTTGTAATTGTGTGTAAATGCTCATATGAATACATCTGCCTTCAGAGGGCAAGCATCTTGGCAGTGCATCAATCTTTTGTGCTTTGTGTCTGTTGAGTGAGTGTGCATGTCATTTGATTACAGAATTTAACTATTTATAATGACATTAGTAATATTAGTATTAATTATATAAATTATTAGATTGATCATCACAATTGCTGTCTCATTGGACGCTGGACTAAACTGTAAAAAAAAAAAATACAGTTTTTTGTTTTGTGTTTTGTCATTTAATTATAGCATTTAATCATTCAGAATGGCATTAATAATACCGAGTGAGTTACAGAGGTGTAATATGGGGTTTGGGTTTTGTTTATGTTTCTTGTACATTTCTTTCAGATGTACTGTGTCAAGTACTAATATTATTAATATTATTATTAATAGGTATTAGGTATTTATAATTTAAATGATTTTAAACTATTTTATATATTATTATTTTCCTGTTTCCTTATCCATATTTTTGTGTTTAAAACTACATAAATTCTACAGTTCTTCAGCATTAAACACAGTAAGTATTTTACAATATTGTATGGTATAAGTGCCTCTTTAGATGCAGCTTTATTGGATAATGGCAGCTTCGTGGCATAACATGAGATGACGTTTCATTGTTTGAATCACTCAGCTTTGTAACAGATTGTAAGTTAAAAAAGAAAAAAAATATATAAAAACAATCTAACACTACCCACACCTAATAAAACACAATGCCTACAGTGTAGTACTCTGGTAATATCTTCATGCTGTGAGGCTGTGTTTCATTATCAGGATCTAGGCTTCTTGTTAATGTAGAAGGAGGAATAGATGGTACAAAGGAAATACTGCAAGATTACCTATTTCATTCCGAAGCCTCAAGCTTGGGAGAAAGTTAATTTTTCAAGAAGATAAAAATCCCGAACACAAAGCCAAATTAAAATTGAAGTGTCTCAACAGCAATAATTTGAATGCCCTGCAATGGTTATAGCAAACATACACCTGTCATTGCTGAAATAGGTGCTTCTTCCTTTTTCACTCCTTTTATGTGCATTTGTACAGATGCCAGAAAAAGGATGTGAGCCCTTGGATTTGCCATGGAAAAATGGATTGAGATGCTTTGGACTGACCTCAGCTGAGTGATTTTGACCAGGCACCCAGGGAATATTGCTGAAATGAAATAGTTTTGTAACAACAAAAATGCAAAAATTCAATGTCTCTTATACTTACAAAAAATGCATTTATTTGATCAAAATATAGTAAAAACAATCTAGCTGAATATTATTTCAATGTAAAATAACTGGTTTCCTAATTTGGGCAATTTTATTAATGCAATTATGCTGAATAAAAGTATTATTGCTTAACCCCTGACTACGGAAGTTCTAAGCGGCCATGCTTTATAATTTCTTTCCTTTTTGTTTTCTCGTTAAAACGACTTAATTTTCTCGTTATCTCGACATAACGAAAGTCGTTTTCTCGTTATAACGACTTAATTTATTCTAATAAGTTACAAAACTGCGCCAGCAGGTGGCACTATAGACCTGAGTATAACTGATGGGGTGTTGTACACTGTCCACTTTACTGTACGCGGACCTTCCTCGTGATCGAAATGTTCTGTGTATCTACAGTAGGACAGGATTTAACGATGTAGGCTATTTGTGATGTGCTTTTTTTCCTTATTATTAATCTTTATTGTTAACCATATTGATGAGAAATGTGATGTATATGTAAAATGCATAGGCTTATTTAGTTCAGTTTTGTTCTATAATGTTGTAATCGTTTTTTTTCTGCACACACACACATACACTGCACATGAACGATCTTTTCAAACAGAAGCTTGTAACGCACATGATATCTGCCACAGCATATAATGACTAATAAAAATTACAAATTATATATAATTTTATTTCAAATAAATGGAAAATTAAAAGTGAGTTTAATCCAAGCAGCTCAAGATCTAAGAATAGTTCTGCATCCTTCTGAAGGCACTCCGTCTGTGTTCGTGGTGTTGCCATTTAAACATGTTAATTACAAAAACAAAACGTTTGGTGTGCTGTCTCTGGAAAAATCAACAGTGATTGATCAGCCTTTATTTATGTACAGTATTGTAGACGTTATTATCTAGGCGAAGCAAAATTTGCTGAAATATATACTACAGTAAGAGCGCCTGCATGGTTGTCCATCAGATGCCTGTCAAAGTTGAGTTCGTTACTATAGCAACAGTAAAACTGTCATGTCATTATAACGAGAAAACAAACTTTCGTTATGTCGAGATAACGAGACAAATAAGTCGTTATAACGAGAAAACGACTTTCGTTATGTCGAGATAATGAGAAAATTAAGTCGTTATAACGAGAAAACAAAAAGGAAAAAAAATTATAATGCATGGCCGCTTAGAACTTCCGTACCTGACCCCAAAAGTTTGAACATTAATTGCATGCAAGCCTGTTTCCATCTCAGAATGAGAAATATAAATATTCGTTTTGAGATAATGCACCAGTTACAAGAAATAAGAAATCAGAAAACATAGAAATAAAGTTGTTTACACAAGATTTTGAGTCTCATAATGTGGAAATATGAAGTTGCAATTAGGGAAATAGTCAAAACTGTGAAAAATAAAAAGAGACAGAAACAAACTCCCGTAGAAATGCTTGGTAAATCCACCAATTCATATAGTTTTTCTTGCAAATGTATACTGTTCTCCTTGGCCATATAAAGACTGAGTTTTGGGAGTTAAAAGTGCATTTAAATGCGAGAGTTAATATCCTCCATTATCATTTGGTGTGCATATGGAATACAGGACCTGTTTGGTTTATTGCTATTAGCGAACAGAGACATATTATCATCCAGAATTTTTTGTAAGAAATCACCATCGATTAAGGCACCATATTTTGTTTATGCTCATTAAGCTGCTGCTTCTAAACAGCAAACTCTCTGTGGATTGTAATGTACTGTACAAGTTGGATCGTGGTAAAAAAAAAGGCGAGAAAAAGTCATAGTTGGGTTCTGTACACAACTTGAATTTCAAGTGAAATACCTTGCAGAGTGCAGTTGCCGCTCCTGTAACTTTGTATGTACAGAACAGGATTAAGAGATCCGTAGATGAGTGACAACCATATTTAGCTGCAGTGTGTCCATTGTGTCATTGTTGGCCTGTAGTGATACGTCCCACTCCGGCCTGGCAGTGCCTGAGCCCACTTCGACTCCCGAATCACAAAGTAATGAAGAATGAATGAGCAATCGTTCTCTTCACACCTCCATCTCCTGTCCCTTATTTCTCGCCTCTCACGTCTGCCAGGCACATCCCAGCCCTCAGTGCACACTACCAAAAATAACCCGCTCCTGCAGGAAGAGATATATGCAGGAGGAGAATGCATAAGAGACATAAAGTTTCAAATTGTGAAGGGAGAGTGTGAACACTGGGGTCAGAACGCTCCAGACTGTCTTTCTGTATGTGGGTGTCTGTTTGAGCGAGTTTGTGATACGTTCACTTCCTCTTTGCTTTGTCATGATAATCGCCATGCCTGCAGCTTGTCAGAACAGCGGTCCTCCTGTGTGCCATTAGTAAGATTAAACTGTAACGCTTTTTACATAATCACTTCTTAAATGCTGTCAGCTCTCCCATTGCACGGTGCTCTCCACGCCGTCCAGTGTGTCGCTGACAGTAAAGATCTGTTTTCACGAACCAGACTCGATCATAGAATTGTCATGCCTGCCATTTTCATTCACCTCTCCTCTGTCCGACCCATTAGACTCCTCACTGCTCACACTCACACATTTACATTTTTGGGTTGTGTGTGAACTGAGGCTCTACAGTGATCTGTCACAACACATTAAAGAGTCAGAAAACAGAATCTGTTGCTTGAATTTCTTAAAAAAATACTAAATTTGAAAGCGAAGACTTTGTTTCATATCAAAAGTAACCTGCTCTGTCTTGTCTGTTGGTATGTTTCCTGTGTCCTCTTTTCTCTGCAGTGTATTTTTTCATTTTGTGAGAACATAATGTGTGGCATAAGAGTGCCACGGCTTGTCAGACATAGCAACAGTATACTAGGGGGGCAGCACTTTGCGAAGGGTCAAATTATTTTTAAAGGTGATAAATAGAATTTACATTGAAATTACCCTTTTTAGTCATGGATGCCATATTTTTTATTGTAGCCACTTATTAAAAAAAATCTATAATATTAATGATATTAATATATAGTTAATGCCACCACTGCCATAAACCCACTAGGAAAATAGTTTGTCTGAGATTATTATTACTTTTCAAAGCTTTATAACAGTGTGCCATTTTGAAATTGTTGGGTATGCTAACATATTTTAAGGGGGCACTGGAGACTAGTTCTGAAATCTCATCACTTCCTCACATTCAAAACTACCACTTTTACACACACAAACCAATTATGTTTGTGCATTTTATTTTCTTCTTCTTCTCATTCTGTGGTGTAGCACACACTGTGCTAATATCAACAAAGACATTCTCTTGTGTATCTTTAATGTGGCAGATGTGAATGACTGAGGAGAAGGTTTCCCATGAATAATGGTCTATTTGTCACACAAAGCTATTGTTCAGCTTCAGAAGACTAGGAATATGGCACACAAACCTCTTGGACTACTTTTATGTGCTTTTTGGAGCTTGACAGTTACAATCACAATCCTCTCATCCCTATTCCATCTCCTGTGTTCCACGGATGAAAAAATACAGATTTGGAACAACATGAGGAAGAGTAAGTGATGACAGAAATTTTTATTTTTGGGTGATCTATCTCCTTAATATTGCTTCTGCAAAGCAGAATCGCTTTAATAAGTTCTTTTTTTTTCAGTGAAGAATGTAAGTCATTCAATAAAACAGCGAAAAAAGTCTTAATATCTGAATATCTTAATAATCAAATAATCTTAATACTGAAATATATTAAAAATTAAATAAATGTATTTGTTTATTCATACGTTTAACTTCTGCTAATATTGCTAGGTACATCGTTCAATTTGTTGTGTTTTCTTAATTTTTTTTATATGTTTGGATCAAATGTAGCTTCTACTATTTCAAAATTGTGCTAACATTTGTAAACCATGGATATGTTAATTATAATGATTTCAAAGGGTTTTCCCTCTAGAACTTTAGAATTGCAGTTTTTGGCTTATGAGTACAATTTTGTTAAGCATTAAACCTAAATTTATTTAGCAGAAGAATTGGACAAAAGTTGTAGCAACTTGTGTTTTTTAAAAAAAAGCTTTAAAAAGCTCTCATGTTGTGATTTATGTTGTAGAAAAGACTCAAAAACCACTACCCCAAAACCCCTTAAGTAATTCCTTTAGAAACCTGGGGCTCGAAAATGTTTATTTTTCTAGTGCCCTATTAATACTCCTATAGATAAAGCTTCTTCCTCGGTGGCCATTTTTGGGAAAAGCTTTGTGGTTTATTATTTGCAGCTGGTGGTTTCCAAAGGTTCAGCTTGACAGACAGCGAAGTTCTTCCCCCAAGAACCATAGACACTTCCCTGGGGAGAAGAGAGGAGTGAACAGGGGTTTCCGTCTACTGATGTTCTTCCCCAGAGATGAAAAAGGTAATGGCACTCCAGCTCACAGCCTGTCAGTAAAGATCTATGTCCATTGGCTGCAGGAAAGCCGACTGGGTCGCAGATGGTGCTGTTGGCTTTAGTGTCAGGGACCTAAAGAGGTGATGAACACAACACTGCCTAAATATCACCTGGGTCTGTGGAGACCAGAAATTCCCCAATGCTGGGTCCTGGGTCCTAGACAGAAATCTGACAATCCTAAGTCAGCGTTTTGCATGGTTATTTAGGTTTTTACATATGGATGTTACATGATTGTGTAGATTTATAAGATAAAATCCCTGTCCTTGTTTTTTGAAAAAGAATCGCTCGGATACATGCTCCACACCAGCAGTCACATGTTGCTGTAGGCAACATCAGTCATCGGGCATCCCATTCTACCTTGCTATAAAAGAGAATGAAACGATCAACTATGAATCATTGGTACAGACAAATGTTTCAGACTGCTGATGCAAACACACAATTTGTTGTCACGACTTGTCAAGTCACATTTATTTATATAGCACTTCATACAATACAGATTGTCAAAGCAGCTTCACAGTAATAAACAGCACAATAACTATTAATGCTGTGGAATTCATCAATCATAAAACAAATTCAGCAGCTCAACAGAAGACAATAGTGTGACAATAGCGGTAAAGTAAGTTTACCGATGATTCACATCCGTTCAATATCAGTGTGGTGTTGTAAAGTTAACCAATTATGAAACAAGTTCAATTTAGCTACAGTATAAGCAAGAATGTAATGGAATAATTTTTAGTTCAGATAATTGTATTATTTCTGAATATAATTTGTCTTTTAAACTTTTGAAAATCTTTTTGAAAATCTTTTGTTCGTTATCTGGCTCGGCTCGGTGTTCATCTTCAGTTCCCTTTCAGTCGGTCACTCTCGACGCCACGTCGGTGACCGACGAATATGGGATAACGCTTCGATAGACCAATCTACTTTGAGTGTAAACTAAACGAGCCAATTGTTATGGTTTCTGTCTTGTTTCCTCTCTAGTGATGACATCATGACTCTTGTGTTTTTCTGTCTGGGTTTGTCATTAGGTGGATGACACCTGTGGATCATTGTACACCTGCGTCTCGTTGGAGTCGTTTGATTACTCACTATAATAATGACGTTGAAGCGGAGCATGGCAGGAGAGAGGAGAACCAGCAAACAAGCTTTTGTCTCTTCTTTAGTTTTCCCTTTCTTTCTTTTGTTTTATTTTAGTTAAATTACTTTGTTGTTCGTCTTGTTAATATTGGTTACCTTCATATTATTTGAAGGTTATGTTTCTTTGTCAGTGATGCGTGTTGCGTGAGTTTTCTATAGGTTTGTGAGTAATAAATGTCAACGCAGCGTACTCGTGTTTCACGTGTCCTTCTTTATGTTGTGCAACCCTTACGTAGCCACTTTTAACAAAAGGGTTCGTAACATAAATTGGGGGCTCGTCCAGGATATTTGATTACTTTAATTTTGTTTAATGAGCAGATAAAGGTTGGTGGTGCTGGGCGATCTCCGGGTAGGTAGAGTAAACCAGGGGGGCCGTGCTTAGCGCCGGTTCTCACTACGGTTTACTATTTATTGTTTTCTTTATTATTTTAGTTTGTTATTTTTGGAGGTACTCCGGAGGAGAGGCTTGCCTCTTAACTGGTACCCTCTGAAGACTAGAGAGGTCTTAGTTAGGTCTCGGTTAGGTAGGTTTAGGTCTGGAGTCGTTCATAGCCTACTAATTTATTATGTTTGTTTTTGCTCATTAATTTATTATGGCGATGTTTGACTTAAATGCGTTTGTAAGTCAACCTAGCATTGCAGTGTTGGAAACATGTAAAAAGGAAGATTTGTTCCTTTATTGCTCAACATTTTGAAATACCTGTTTCTAAAACATTGCTTAAGAAAGACTTGAAAGCTTGTTTGTTAACTGGTTTAATTAATAATGGGGTGTTGTCTTTATTGGAGGATGTTCCTGAATCAGCAGAATCAGGTGCAGCTGTGATGGATGAGGAACAACCCCCATTGCATTCTTCTACCTCATTGCGTTCTCTCGCTGGCAATCCAGTTACGCCGGGTGCCGATGGTGGGGCGAAGGTAGGACCACCCCCTCTTTCTTTGCCTAAGTTTGAACCTTTATCCCTCTCTACCGAAGAATCACCTGTACATCAGGGAGGTTTGCGTTTAAAAGTACGTTTAGCTCGTTTACAGCTTGAGACGCAAGACAGAGCTCAAGCACGGAAGGATGAGTTGCAGCATCAGCTTGAATTGCACCGTATTGATGCGGAGATGAAAATTAAAATGTGTCAGTTAGAGTTAGAGTCTGGTCGAGATGATCCAAAACGATCTAAAAAATTTGCTTTTAAAGATCGACCTAGTTCTTCTGAGATTGAAGCTGCTGCATTGGTGCCAGATATTCCTGCGATACCTATAGTTAATTCTTTGCCTGTGTTAACGGATTCTCTTGATCATTCGACTTCGTTTAATGTAGCGAAAAATATTGTAATTGTTCCACCTTTTCGGGAGAAAGAGGTTGAAGCTTATTTTCAGGCATTTGAAAGGATAGCATCTGCTTTAAAGTGGCCAACAGAGGTTTGGTCATTAATGTTACAATGTAAGTTAACAGGGAAAGCGCAAGAAGTTTGTGCATCTCTTCCGTTAGAGGAAAGTGTTCAATATGAGACAGTAAAAAATGCGATTCTCCGTGCCTATGAGTTAGTACCTGAACATTACTGACAACGTTTTCGCTCAACGAAAAAATGTGCTTCTCAGACATATGTCGAATTTGCCCGTGAGAAGGGTATTGTTTTTGTTCGATGGATAAAGGCATGTAAAGTCGCGGATTATCAGTCTTTGTGTGAACTGTTGCTCATTGAGGAGTTTAAGAATTGTGTTCCTGAGCGTACTGCTTTATATTTAAACGAACAAAAGGTTACTACTGTGCAGCAAGCAGCTGTTTTAGCAGACGAGTATGCACTCATTCATAAACCTGTGTTTGTAAAGCGTGCAAGTGATTTAGGATACGCTTCACAAAGAGAGAATGAAGTTAATTCTTCTGACTTTAAAGTCAGGCCTAGTCCATCTAGCCCGAAAATGCGTAAAGAGTGTGGCTATTGTCACAAGGTTGGACATATTATTGCTGAGTGTCGAATTTTAAAACGAAAGCATGAACGTCAGGATTTTTCAGCTCAACCTCGCGGTTCAGTTTTAGTAAAAAATGTGTCTCCACAGACCATGATGTCAGTAGTTCCTGAGGAGTGTTTTCAGCCTTTCGTGTTTGACGGTTATGTTTCGTTAACTGGGTGTGTTGAGGATCAGAAAGCTGTGAAGATCTTACGTGATACGGGAGGATCTCAGTCTTTTATACTGTCTGACATTTTGCCTTTTTGTGCAAGCTCTGAATGTGATACTAGCACCATCGTGCAGGGTATAGAAATGGGTTTTATCACTGTCCCTCTTCATCGCGTCTGGGTGACGTCTGAATTAGTTTCTGGATGTTTTAATGTAGCGGCTCGTTCTTCCCTTCCTGTGAAAGGTATTGATTTTATCATGGGAAATGATCTGGCTGGAGGAAAGGTGATGACAGTTGTGCATGTTACTAAAATCTCAGTTACTGATCAGCAACCAGATGCGCTCGCACAACATTTCCCGAATGTTTTTGCTTTCAGTGCAGTTACGACATGCGCTCAGGGGAAAAGTTTCGGTAAGAATGAAGTGAATTTAGGTGAGTCTATTTTTGCAGAGATTTTTGAGAAGAATGCTGTGACAGAGCATGTGAATGTTAATTCAATCCAAGAATCTGTTTGTCCCGATCCTGACGTATTTTTGCCTATTTCGTGCGATGTTCTTACTGCAGCACAGAAAAGTGATCATACGTTAGAGAAATGTCGTTTAAGTGCTGACACTCAAAAGTCACCTTCGTATAACCATCAGTTCTATTGGAACAACACTGTGTTAATGCGTAGCTGGAATGCTCGATTATCGAATGATGAAAATTCGGATGACTGGAACGTGGTCCATCAGATTGTGGTACCCTCGAAATTTCGACAGCATATTCTGAGCTTGGCACATGATCATCCTTGGTCTGGGCACCTTGGAATAAATAAAACTTACCATCGGGTGCTCCAGCATTTCTTTTGGCCTGGGTTGAAGGCTGATGTGTCTCGATATTGTAAGTCCTGTCATGTATGTCAAGTAGTCGGAAAGCCCAATCAGATTGTGCCACCTGCTCTACTTCGACCTATTCCGGCTGTAGGTGAACCGTTTGAACGCGTCTTGGTAGATTGCGTCGGGCCGCTGCCGCGAACTAAATCCGGTTCTCAGTATATTTTAACAATTATGTGCGCTGTCACACGGTTTCCAGAAGCAATTCCGTTATGGAATATAACTGCCAAAAGCGTCACTAAAGCTCTAATAAAATTTTTCACAACATTCGGGTTGCCGAGAACTGTTCAAACCGACCAAGGAACTAATTTCTTGTCAAAAATATTCTGAAATGTGTTGAAAGGTTTGAGCGTGTCACATGTCACATCCAGTGCCTATCATCCTGAATCGCAGGGGGCACTGGAGAGGTGGCACCAGACGCTGAAGTCCAGTTTGCGAAAATATTGCCTGGAGGCAGGGAATGAGTAGGATGAGGGAGTCCCTTTGGTTTTATTTGCACTGCGTGAAGCGCGACAAGAGTCACTTGGTTTTAGTCCGTCGGAATTGGTCTTTGGACATAATGTACGGGGTCCTTTAAAAGTACTGAAAGATGAATTTTTCTCTACTGGGGTGACTGAGAAACCTAATGTGCTTGATTTTGAAGAAAATGAAGTGTCATTTTGACAAGATCGCGGTTGTGCGTAATTTTACGCCTGGAGAAAAAGTACTAGTGTTGCTTCCTTTGCCTGGTTCTGTTTTAGCTGCGCGATTTGCAGGTCCTTATGTAATTAAGAGCAAGCTGAGTGACACTGATTATATAGTCCATACCCCAGAACGACGACGGAAGACACGTTTGTGTCATGTAAATATGCTGAAACAATATGTAGCACGAACGTACTCGGTTACTAAACGTAACCTCGGTTCTCTCTAGAAGAGCGAACGAGTACTGCGTCTTAGCTAAGACGCTACGGGAAAAGTCTCTTTTCACGAAATACTGAAGCAAAAAATTATCCTTAATTTTGTATTTTTGTAAAGCGCATTTGCAGCAGTACACAGCCATAGGCGAGACGGCTCGTTCGCTCATTGGCTTGTTCTGCGGCAACTGCACAGCCTATCGAGCGCGGGCTGATGCAACATCAGACCAATAAGGGCGCTTCGCGCCCTTCTTGCCACTTCCCGCCGAAACGGGTGTGGCCCAACCTATAAAAGGAGCTCGAAAAGGCTGACTCACCTGATTTATTTCATCGGCGAAGCGAACCAGAGTGAATCGTGCGCACGGCAGAGAACGCAGTACTCGTTCGCTCTTCTAGAGAGAACCGAGGTTACGTTTAGTAACCGAGTACGTTCTCTTACGAGAGCTCTCTCGTACTGCGTCTTAGCTAAGACGCTACGGGAACCCAGTGTAAAACGCCGTGCGCGCAGGGATCACACACCAATAAACCTGAAGCAACGCCCAGGATTTACAGTGCACAGTCACCTGAGGGACTCACAGAGAGTCCAGGACAGAAAAGGGAAAAAGCCCTCCGTCCCATATCTAGCAGCATCCGTAGATGCGGCAATATGACGTCACACAGCCGAGGCAAGGCCTGACCAATGTGGCAATGCGGGTCTTACGCAATACTGCCCATATAACAGTCGGCAGCGCATAGCGCTCGTGAACTCAGAATTCCCCTCAGGGCCCTGATTCGCCTATACCGACAGCAGCCTGGCTTGCAAGGCGGGAACCTCCAGGTTATAGAACCTGATAAATGTAGACGGCGAGGCCCAACCTGCCGCCATACATATATCCTGCAAGGAGATCCCAGTAGACCACGCCCACGACGAGGCGATGCCTCTTGTGGAGTGTGCTCTGACGCCCAACGGGCACTGAAGGCCCCTGGAAGCGTAAGCTAACGCTATGGCGTCAACTATCCATCTGGATAGAGTCTGTCTCGAAACAGCCATTCCCTTGGAACGCCCACCGAACGAGACAAATAGCTGCTCCGTCTGCCGAAAGGCAGCAGAGCGAGACACATAAGCTCTTAAAACCCTGACAGGGCAAAGAAGACTCGAGTCTCCATCCTCCCCTGACACCGGCAGGGCAGACAGGGCAATAACCTGAGCCCGAAACGGTGTGTTGAGGGATTTCGGCACATAACCGTGCCTAGGTTTGAGTATGACTCTTGAGTCATTGGGCCCAAACTCCAAGCACGACTGGCTCACCGAGAGCGCGTGCAAATCACCCACACACTTCACAGAAGCGAGAGCCAACAAGAATACTGTCTTGAACGACAGATGCTGAAGGCTAATCGATTGGATAGGCTTGAAAGGGGGACCTTTCAAGGCCTCCAAAACCGCCGCGAGGTCCCACATAGGGACTGACGGAGGTCTGGGAGGATTCAGCCTCCTAGCTCCTCTGAGGAACCGGATGACTAAATCATTCCTTCCTATTGACTGACCGGACGCCGTTTCAGAAAACGCCGCGATGGCAGCCACATAAACTTTGAGCGTGGATGGGGCTCTGCCCTTATCCAACAGCTCCTGAAGGAAGGAGAGGACCTCCGTCACCTCACAACTAAGGGGTGAATAACCTCGAGCTGTGCACCAGCTGGAGAACACCGACCACTTCGAGGCATACAGACGTCGTGTCGACGGAGCTCTAGCCTGAGTGATGGTATTTAGCACTCTCACTGCGAGATCAGCGGGTAACCATTGAGTGCCCATACATAGAGGGACCACAACTCCGGTTGAGGGTGCCAAATCGAGCCCCTGGCCTGCGAGAGGAGGTCTCTCCTCAATGGTACCGGCCACGGGGCGACATCTGCTAACTGCATCAAATCTGGGAACCATGGTTGGTTCTTCCAAAGAGGTGCTACAAGCAGTATTGAACATCTCGTTTCTCTCACCCGTTCTATCACCTGCGGAAGGAGGGAGACGGGAGGGAACGCATAAAGCGGGCAGCACGGCCATCTCCGTGACAGCGCGCTTTCGTTCTTGGAAAAGAACGCGGGGCAGTGAGCGTCTTCGTGGGACGCAAAGAGGTCCACCTCCGCCATGCCAAATCTCTGCCACAACAGCCGGACTGTTTGCGGGTGTAGAGACCATTCGCCCGTAGGAACATTGCCTCTGGACAGCCTGTCTGGACCCAAATTCTGCAGTCCAGGCACATGCACTGCTCTCAGCGAGCACACGTTGCGCTGAGCCCAAATCAGGAGGCGTTCCGTCAGCCTGCACAGGTTTCGGGACCCGAGACCGACCTGGCGATTTATGTAGGACACCACGGACATGTTGTCCGAACGGACTATGACGTGGTGATCCTTGATATGGGGACAAAAGCGCGTCAGCGCGTTCTCCACTGCCAGCATTTCCAGGCAGTTGATATGATGGAGCTTTTCCCATTCTGACCATAGGCCAAAGGACGGTCTGCCTTCGAGCAGCGCTCCCCATCCCGAAGTGGAGGCGTCCGTCGACACCATTTTCACACTCGGGGAAGTCCCCAGGCTTACACTTGATCGGTACCAGCCGTTCGCTGTCCAAGGTGCTAGAGCCGCAACACAGCTCTGATCGACCTTGAAATGCAGCCGGCCAGACGCCCACGCTCTGCGCGGCACCCGAGCCTTCAGCCAGAACTGCAGGGGGCGCATGCGGAGCAGGCCCAGCCGCAGAACCGGAGATGCTGAGGCCATGAAACCCAGCATCTTTTGACAGTGTTTGAGCGACACAGTCGCGCCACAGCGGAAAGAACTCGCTGCACGCTGAATGCCCATCGCGCGCTGTGGTGACAGCCGCGCCGTCATGGAACACGAGTTCAGAACTATACCCAGAAACAGGATCGTCTGACTGGGGTTCAGCGAACTCTTCACCCAATTGACACTGAGGCCGAGCTTCTCGAGGTGATCGAGTAAAACGGCTCTGTGGTCCATGAGCTCCGCTCATGATCGGGCCAGAACCAGCCAGTCGTCCAAATAATTCAGCACTCGTGTGCCTCTGAGTCTAAGAGGAGTGAGCGCTGCAGCCATGCACCTCGTAAACGTACGAGGAGCTACGGACAAGCCGAATGGCAGGACTGCAAACTGGTATGCCTGGCCCTCGAAGGCGAATCTCAAATATCGCCTGTGGTTTGACGCTATCTGTATTTGAAAATACGCGTCCTTCAGATCTATTGACATGAACCAGTCCCCTCTGCGAATCTGCGCGAGGAGCTTCCTGGTCGTGAGCATTTTGAAACTGCGTTTCATCAATGCCTGTTCAGCTGTCTTAGATCCAGTATGGGCCGGAGACCCCCGTCTCTCTTGGGCACCAGAAAGTATCTGCTGTACAGCCCCCCCTCGCTTTGAGACACAGGCTCTACAACCCCTTTGCTCAACAGTTTTGATATTTCGGCCCGAAGTATGTGTGCTACTTCTGTTTTGACCGTAGTTTCGACGCGCGCTGAAAAGCACGGTGGGCGTCGAGAAAACTGTAGCGTGTAGCCTCTCTTTATAATGCCTAGCACCCAATCCGAAACCCCTGGAAGCACTGACCATGCATTTGCATGAATGGCTAAGGGCTGGATGCGAAACGCGCTCTGTTGACTGGGCAACGGCGGTGCTCGAGTGTGCTGCGCATCTGAGGCGGGGAGCGCGTTGATCACAGCGGGCAGATCGCTCTTCCTCGACCCCGTTCCGGCGCTTAACCGACTGGAGGGAGGCTGAGCGGGTCCCGTGGGACTCGATATATCTGCGAGTAACCGTGGGCTGCATGTGTGCACTTTTACCACTTTAAACTCGCTGTCTGCCTGTGCAGAATGTACGTGCACGGGCCTCGTTTTTACAGAAGCCCCGCGCCGTATGTGACATAGTGTATGTGGGCACTGGGAAGTGGGCACGTTTACTATGCGGCGCGCTCGACCGATCTGTGTCGATCTTATGTGCGCTAGCCCTGTGTGCAGGGCTGTGCTTATATGTGGAGATGGGCACTGGGTAGTGGGCATCGTCACTGCATTTATAGCACCATCGGCCGTGGCCGGACGAGCACGCACGGGTTTCGTTTTTACAGAAACCACATGACGCGTGTGACATAGTAATAGTGGGCACTGAGGGGTGGGCACGTTTACTATGCAGTGTGCGCGACCGACTTGAGTCGACATTATGGGCGCAGGCCCTGTGTGCAGGGCTGTGCTTACATGTGGAGATGGGCACTGAGGAGTGGGCATCGTCACTACATTTATAGCACCATCGGCCGTGGCCGGACGAACGTGCACGGGTTTCGTTTTTACAGAAACCACATGACGCGTGTGACATAGTGATTGTGGGCACTGAGGAGTGGGCACGTCTACTATGTAGTGCGCGTGATCGACTTGAGTCGCTTTTATAGGCGCGAGCCCTGTGTGAAGGGCTGTGCTTATATGCGGAGATGGGCACTGAGCAGTGGGCATCGTCACTTCATTTATAGCACCATCGGCCGTGGCCGGGACACCAGAAATTACACCTTTTTCGGGAAATATCTGGGTAGCCGTGATAACGGTTTTCGTGTGCAGGCAAGCGGGCAACCGTACAGGCTTGCGCATTGCAAACAACGCTGAAACAGTCACAATCTCTGGAAACTGAAACAGCGGCGCGCTTAGGTGAGAGCCCGGCCGCAGCGGAACTCGTACACCGGCGCTTCGATGAAGCAGCCATCGTGTGTAGTGCCGACGCAGCGTCATGCAGCATGCGTAGATGGCTTTCCCAGGATGGCTTCGGGGCTCCCGGCCTCACCGTAATCCTCTGCCGCGGTCCCCGCGGCGCGGGGCGACGGCCAGTAGAGCGGGAACGGGGGTCTCGAGCTGCGTTGCTGAAGCTGTTGTGATAACGGCTTTTGTGTGCAGGCAAGCGGGCAACTGTGCAGGCTTGCGCATTGCAGAAAACGCTGAGACAGTCACAATTCCTGGAACTGAAACAGCGGCGCGCTTGGGTGAGAGCTCGGCCACAGCGGAACTCGTACACCTGCGCTTCGATGAAGCAGCCATCGTTAGTAGCGCCGACGCAGCGTCACACAGAAGGCTTTAGATGGCAACACCGCTTTTGCCGGCGTCCAGCAGAGGGCGGACAAAGGTGCGTCGCTATCGCCTGTTCCACCGGCGGAAGTGAGTGGTAGTTCCTGTTTTTAGCATCATCAGTGTGGAGAATGCTAGTGAGACAGACGAACGAGTTCGTGCTGAATATGGAGCGTTCCAAGCCTTCGCCACCTCTTCGTGAAGCTCAGGAAGAAATGAGGCGGGCTTTGAGAAGTACGCTCATCCGAAAGGGAAATACCATCCAGCCGGGAACGAGAGGGGGGGGCGCTGGTGCAAACCACTCGCGGCCGAGACTCATCGCGGCAAACACGATCATTCGCCCCGGCTCCTTCTCGATGTCAGCTCGTCTGCTGGGCTTCTGAGCAGAAGGCGCGAGATCCTCGGAGCTCGCCCAGCCCTCACTGCCCGAAGCTAGCAGAGAGAGCGTGTCCTCTTCCCCCGACGCGGCCCTGAGATCGACTTCCTCGGACGACGCGCCGGCAAACAGCGGGCGCTGCCCACCGGGAAGCGATGCAGGGGGGGCCGGTGAAGCAGGGCGAACCGGCGAGCTCGGTTGAGCTGAAGACGGTTCCGGAATCCGCTGGAAGCGATGCTTTTACGGCGCCTCAGCGCAGCGGAGAATGCAGGCTCAGAGAAAAAGGCCAGGCGAGTCCTCAGAGTCACCATGGCAACAGCTCGCAGTGGGGGCATCCGCCGTCAGCGAGCGAGCGCTGCATGATCTTCACCCAGGCAGGAGACACAGATGACGTACCGGTCTCCCTCGCTGAGTGGGGCTCTGACGAGCCGCAGGAAGGCATCTTAAAAAAGACGCGAGCTCTTTTACGAGTGTGTGTCGCAGGGCGAACACACACACACACATAAAGAACAGCTTGTATATAACAGGATTGAAAGGATATAGGCGCCGGATAGCGCAGCAGGAACGGCAATGGAAGGCGGCGATTCCAGCAGCTTCAGAATGGCTCGTCCTGCTGATGTGCTTTCTCAGACGGCGCTTGCTTCCTCCGTGATCCAGCGATGCGTGAGCTTCGCTGAAGAGATGAAAAATCAGGTGAGTCAGCCTTTTCGAGCTCCTTTTATAGGTTGGGCCACACCCGTTTCGGCGGGAAGTGGCAAGAAGGGCGCGAAGCGCCCTTATTGGTCTGATGTTGCATCAGCCCGCACTCGATAGGCTGTGCAGTTGCCGCAGAACAAGCCAATGAGCGAACGAGCCGTCTCGCCTATGGCTGTGTACTGCTGCAAATGCGCTTTACAAAAATACAAAATTAAGGATAATTTTTTGCTTCAGTATTTCGTGAAAAGAGACTTTTCCCGTAGCGTCTTAGCTAAGACGCAGTACGAGAGAGCTCTCGTAAGAGAACTGAGAAGACTGATGAGGGGACTGATGTGTCCCAGAGTGAAGTACAACCGGTGTCAAATGTGGAACGAGTATCTTTGCTTTCCAGTACCATGGGTGCTGAAGATGTAGATGATGGGTTGAAAATGTCAACGGAGATGTTCAGTGGTTGTCCTCTAAAGAATTCAGAGATTTTAAGAGTTTTAACATCTCATTTGTCTTATTTATCTAGCGACCAGCGTCAGGATGTGATTGACTTGATCGAAGAGTATCCTAACTTGTTTAGTGATGTTCCGTCGGGTACCTCTGTCATCCAACATGATATTGAGGTGGGTAACGCACTTCCCATAAAACAGCAGGCGTATCGTTCTCCAGTAGGTAAACGGGAGATCATGAAATGTGAAGTGAACTATCTGGTTACAAATGGTTTCGCCAAAAAGAGTAATAGCCCGTGGAGTTCACCATGCATTTTAGTACCTAAAGCGGATGGTTCATTCCGTTTCTGTACCGATTTTCGCAAGGTGAATTCTGTTACTGTGCCGGATGCATTTCCGTTGCCTCGAATAGAGGATTGTATTGACAACCTTGGTACTGCTCGGTACATTATGAAATTAGACCTTTTAAAAGGCTATTGGCAGGTGCCATTGACTGACCGTGCTTCTGATATCTCCGAATTTGTGACTCCCGATTCTTTCTTTCAATATACGCGTATGGCGTTCGGTCTTCGGAACGCACCTGCTACCTTTCAAAGGTTAATGTCTACAGTGTTGAGTGACGTTCCAAACTGTAATATTTATCTTGACGATGTTGTTGTTTATTCTTCTATGTGGACTGAGCACATCTCTACTTTGCACAATGTTTTTAGCCGATTAGCAGCCGCCTCTTTAACTTTAAATCTGACTAAATGCGATTTTGCGAAAGCCTCCGTTACGTACTTGGGGAAACAGGTGGGAAACGGTCAAGTACGTCCGGTCGACGCAAAAGTGACCGCTATTCCCCCATACCCTGTGCCCACTACGAGGAGAGAGTTGGGCGGGTGGTTTGAGGGTCACAGTGGTGGCAAACCCCGCAGGGAACCAACCCTCTGGGGACCACCACTCCTCTTGCACCTCTGATCCAGTGGAGCAACCCACGGAACGCGCTGGGCCCTCTTCAAGGAGCGTACCAGCGGTATCCAGTGGGACTCCCACCAACCAGATGGCGATCTCAGCATCTCTGCCCCTCTCGTCTCTGTATGCCCTCTTGGGACCTGTCTCTAGTGCTTAAATCACTACAACAGGGCCCATTCGAGCCTTTGCATTCAGTTGAGCTAAAGTTTCTTTCATTGAAAACTCTGCTCCTGCTTGCATGCATTTTCGGTCGACAATTTGTGCCTAGAGTTCGGGCCGGCTGACTCCCAGGTAATCCTGAGGCCCCGGCCTGGCTACGTGCCCAAGGTTCCCACTACACCCTTCAAAGACCAAGTGGTGAACCTGCAAGCGCTGCCCCTGAAGGAGGCAGACCCAGCCCTGGCTTTGCTTTGTCCCGTCCGAGCATCAAGGTGCTACGTAGACATGACACAAAGCTTCAGGACCTCAGACCAGCTCTTTGTCTGTTACGGAGGCCGGCAGGAGGGGAGTGCCGTCTCTAAGCAGAGGATGGCCCACTGGATTGTGGATGCCATAACCCTGGCTTATCAGGCTCAGGATGTGCCCTGCCCGTTCAGGTTGCGAGCTCACTCAACTAGAAGTGTTGCATCCTCCTGGGCGCTGGCTCGTGGTGCCTCGCTGACAGATATTTGTAGAGCTGCGGGCTGGGCGACCCCTAACACATTCGCTAGGTTCTATAGCCTTCGTGTAGAGCCGGTATCCTCCTGTGTTCTCACCTCAAATGGGTAGTGGCACTGAGAGGCCCCGGTTAGTGTCGGCTTGCTTAAACTGCTCCAGAGTGTCCGTACTGTAGACCCTGTTGAGATCCTCCATCACCCTAAGTAGCTGGATGCGGCGGAACGTCCGGCGCCAGGCTTTCATGATGTATCCATGAGAACCATGGAAGGGTGGCTTCCATATTGAGACCTAAGCAGTACTCGTATGTGTATAGTCCACGGTATAGCCTTAGAGCCCGTGTTTCCCCGGCAGACTTCTGCCTTCCCAAGAGGGTTTTTAATCACCTAAATTTTTTTCCGTATACTCCTAAACGGATGCTATATGTGTATTTGCCTCCAAGACCTCCTTCCGGAAGGATTTAAGTTGTATTTACAACACTGTTCCAGAACAGTTCAACCCACATGTGTGCAACGCATTTTATGGAGGATGAGGGCTGTTTCCTGTGAGTGGAAGCTACAGCCATGGTGTCTGTTTCTATAAAGTGGGCCAGCTCTGCCTTTGCAAGGACAATCTGGTGCTTCTAACTCACAGTCTGTAAGTACATTTACATATGTAAAGGATTTGGCACTGATGATTCTTATGCGAGTTTTGAGCAGTGTAGAGAGTAGCACTTGTTGTTTGTTGTTTCTCAGATCACAAATGCAGACATTGTTTTATGTTTACGCAGCATGATATGCAACGCAACGCGTAAAAAAACAGTATAAGTCATTATAATCAGTAATTATGTCCTCATTGGATGCAACAAATGCCTTGAATATTTGGTTGGTAATATTTCCATCACATGCTTGAAGCATTTAGCCAATCACAACACATAGGATAGCTGGCCAATCAGTGCACACCTTGCTTTTCAGAAATATGAGCTTTGTAAAAATCATGTGTTTCATAATGTTACATTATGTGGAAAATACGTTTTTTTTTTTACACCTTAAACCGCATAAACACATTGCATTGCACCAAATACACAAAATAATGTTCCTTTTAGCAGCATCATATGACCCCTTTAATACTTTTATTCAGCAAGGATACATCAAACTGATCAAAAGGGACAGTAAAAACAAGTATTCAACTCTTACAAAAATGTCCATTTCAAATAAATGCCAATCTTATGAATGTTACATTCATCAAAGAATCCTGAAACAAATGTAGCATAATTTCCACAGAAATATTAAGCAAAACAACTGTTTTGATAATAATAATTAATATGGTTTTGAGCACCAAATCAGCATATTTAATTTCTGAAGGATCATGTGACACTGAAGACTAGTGATTAGCTCCTGAAAATTTAGCTTTGCCATCACAGGAATAAATAACATCTTAAAATATATTAAAGAAAGAAAGAAATCAAATAAATGCAGCCTTGCTGAGCAGAAGAGACATCTTTCAAATATTAAAAATCATACCGACCTCAAACATTAGTGTACACAAAATCTATTGCCTGTAATTTATCACATTTTGGTGTTTCCATAATGTGAACAATGACAGTGAATCCAATTGCGTGTAGCAGTATTCTCAGCATGTTTTTAATACATTTACATATATTCATTTAGCAGATGCTTTTCAAGGTGACTTGGAAATTATGACATGAGTGATAAATCATACGCAGTCAACAACATTAGTGCCACAATTTGTGTTCACAGAGGAGCTGTGTTTTCAGTGGTCAATAGACAGGTAAACCCTAATAAGCAGTAAAAGCTAAGAGCTAGCTTATGCTAACACAAGTTTCCTTGGTGCTGCAGTCAATTATTCCACTCTATTCATGAGAGAAAGAGAGTCCACAGCATATGACCAGTGACTGATTCATCATCCTTCTGGCGGCTTGTTTTACTCCTGCTTTGACCTTTCTTGTCTGCTGAAATCTACATAATTGATTGTGTGTGTCTTATTTGTTTCTCTGCCATTGGTAGGTGTTTTTTTTTCCACTAACCCATTTCCCACATGGCTTTGCCTTAATGAATGCATTCTTTGTCATATTTGCGTGGGCTGTCACCATTGTCAAAGAGTCCTCGATGTGAGATCAAACTGAGTAGAAAAACACTGTGGCCTTCAAATATTAATGGTTGGCAATTTATTCAACTATGAAAGATGAGCATAAGGGTTGTTATACTGTATGTCTATGGTTCTTATTCTCAATCTTTTTTTGACTCTTTCTATCTCTCTCTTACATTTCCTGCTCACTTTTCTCTTCTTACTGTCAGTCCCCTTATTGTGAACTCTTACAGGCTTTGTTCACTTTCTCTCTATGTCTTTGTCTCCCAATCTCAGTGTCCATATTAATTATTTTTCTTATCTGTACGTAGCATTTTTATGCACACGCACCCCAGCAGGAAGCCATTTTTTTAAAACCTGGCAAGGGGAACGTCTGCAGCAGTATTATAACTTTTAAAGTTTCCCTGTCGATTCAAAGACAGCTCTAATAATTCTGAAAAAGCGTCCCTGCAGTGGCGTATGTCTGCCCCAGCAGGATGCATATGGGTGGGTATGTTAAGACATTATGCTCTCTATTCATTAACACCTGATGAATCTGCCAGAAAAAACACTCCACAAATAATACACTTCCACTTACTATTCCTCTCCCTCTCGAATCCTGCTTTTTCTGAATGGAGAACTGTTGGAAATATGCCAGTAATTAATGACATCAACACAAAGACACTGCAACTTTCACATAGAAAACGAAACATACGTGTCTTGCCAGGGTTATCCATTAAGAGGCCCACACAGATGCATGTTTCAGGCAGACAAATAGAGGCTGCTTTCAGTTCTGTGATGCTTGTTCAAAGAAGGCTGCACATCATTTACAGGGCCAATATACAACATTTTTATACCTCAGTCTTGCAGCATGTTTTATAAAAAGCTTAATGTTTTTATTACTGTGGATGATCACAGATTTCCAAACAATTATGAAATTACTAATTAGCATGGTCTATTCTGTATCTAAATTGTTTGTGTGTAATGGAGGTAGTATTCTTTGAGTTTTGGTATCATTTGAGTTTTGTGAATTTTGCTTGACTTTCTGTGTGTGCTAGTGTACTTCTAAATATGCAGTACATATTTAATATTTTAATAAATGTATGCAAGCTTACATAGTATATAATTTGGAGATTGTAGGTTGGCCGATATACTGGCATTGGTCAATAAGTGTTTTTTTTGGCTGATAAGTGTCAGAAATGGGACCTTTATTTGGACTGAACCATGACTTCTATTTGGACAGCGACGAGAAAGTCAGTGCTTATGCACAAATGGACAAGTTTCCATTTCCATTTTTTTTGTCTTCATTACTTTATTGTCTTTGTTATGGAAGATTATTATAGCACTGGATCAAAAAAAAATAAAAAAAAAGTCATTGTGACTTTTTATATAAAAATTCTAAAAATTATTTTTATTAAAATTCATTAAATTTCATTAAATTTTTAGTTTTAGCTTTAGTTTCATACGGATTACATAATCAGAGAATATTCATTTCTGATTTGAATTTGTTCATTTAAAATGAGACATAAGCTTTCTATAGACATATTTCTCATGTCTCTTCATCAAATATTCTCTGAGTTTGTGACGTAGAAAGTTGCTCACGGAGACCTAGATGGCAGAAAGTGCAGCCTGTTTGTTTTGTTTATTTTGCAAAAGCACAATGTTTTGTTGTTATTCTCAGTGTACTGTACACAAATAAAAGTAGGCCCTTTTTAGATTCGATTGATTTTAGTCTTATCTGTACCTGAGTATTTAAGGCTTCTCTGTGAATAACGAAAAACTGAAAGTGAACGAGCTGGCACGCATAGGGTTAAAGACGCTGCATTCCATCTTAGGTTTCAAATTCAATATTGATTTAAGAACTGTTGAAATTATTTACTGTATGTAACACGTACTTTATAAGTAACTGTAATTAAATTAGCTGAAAATGAGCAGTAATCCTTTACTTTACTTTTTCAGTGGATAAGTAATTCAATTACTTAGTAACGTGTTACACCCAACACTGGTCATGCATAATGTGTGCTTTATAAGCACTTAAATTGAGCCAAAATTTTTATAGTAGGCATGTTAATAAGGAACTAGTTAATAGTGAAAATTGGTCCCTATATTAAAGAGTTGTATTATTTTCTTGACATTCTGAGAAAACATTTGCAAGACGTTTTTCCTGAACATGGAAGGATGCTTTGCATTTCCAGTTTCCAGTGCTTCTAGTAAAATTTGTGTAAATTCCGACGTGATAATCTAAAGTTTAACCTATTAAAATATTTTAAAAAGCACATGGCCCCCTAGCGCCATCACTTCGTAATATTGCAATGGCCATCATTTTTCAGTGCCTCACTCTTCAAAGTTTAATGAGTCTGTAGATGACACGAAGCTGCTAACTTTAGCTTCATTAAAACAGATGGGCACTATTTGAATGGGTTCCTATGGAGACCGGAACAGAAGAGCCTCCAATCAGAAGTTAGAATTCGTAATGTCAGCACTCATCGTTTACTCAGGAAAAAGGTCTATAAACTTAGAATTGTGAGATTTTTATCCTATTGCAGGAGGCTTATATATACACTTGTAATATTTAAATACTTTTTTTTTCTTACAACATAATATAATTTAATACTTGAATTAAATTACATGTATTTAAATACTTATAAAAAAGTCAAAATTGTGAAATATTAACTCGCAATTATTAATAAATGTTGCCTTGATGGGTGTTACGAACTCTTATGGCCTAAGGTCAAAAGAGGTAACATTGAGGTCATAGTTTTTCGGTGTGATTGGGGTGACAAGAGACAACACGTAACGAACTAATGGTGAAAGAAAAATGATTTATTATACATTAAATGAAAATAAATATACAAAAATGTGTAATAGTAATAATGGTGAATATAAGAAAGGCGAAATAATTAGTATTTACAACTCAAAAAGATCTCAGAAAAATAAATAACCCAAGAGAAAAAGGGGACAATTAGTGAAGCCAAAGAAATGAAAAGAACAAAACTCATTCTAACTTGTAAGTAAACCTCTTACCTGACTAATAAAATAAAGAAAAGAAAAGACGTCAAATCTTCAGCGTCAGAAAACGCCCTAACTTACTTACCCTAGCTAACAAACAAAACATACAGAAGTTGGCATTCACTTTCTTACCTGGGGTGTATATACATCAAGTCACCTAGGTGTTGTTTTATGTAAGTCACGTGACATTTTACCTGTCCACTTTACTCTGGGTCTTTTACTCAATACCATCAAAAAGTCCGAAATCAAACATAAAGTAAAACAAATGTCAAAACGATGTTCAAAACAAGATGGCAACGAAAACAAAAGGGTTACTGAAAGCAAGCGTACAAAGCAACAACAAAAACAGAGTGGCATCAAAACAAGTTCCTCCTCGCGTTCTTTTTAGCGTCCTTTTAACTGCTGGCAGGAACTTGATTGGCTGCAGGTGGGAAACTTGATTGGCTGCAGGTGGGAAACTTGATTGGCTGTGGGAGAGGTGATGTCACGCCAGTGATAGAAACTGACAGGTCTCAAAGCCAATCACCAGGCCAGAGGGGAGTGACCCTAAGAAAAGTCAGAGAGAGAGAGAGAGAGAGAGAGAGAGAGAGAGAGAGAGAGAGAGAGAGAGAGAGAGAGAAAAAAACACGGCCACGCACAACCACAGGGACAATGGGCATGACAGAAAAATCTTACCGACCCAAACTCTTGAGCGGCTGTGTATGAATACAGTACAGACCAGTTAATTATACAAAAAGTGTAGCTGAGAGCACAGCATACTGCAACCATTTAGCTATTAGACAGCAGGGACACATTATGTTCTTATCTGTCACTGAGCTGGGCCGCTGCAGGATAAACCTCCAGATGAAGGTATGAGCAGTTAATTTGCTCCTTCTTTTTAAATATTGAATGGAGGAGCCTGGGCATGCACAGTACGACCCCTCAGCTCATTCACGTTTAATTCATACCCAAATCCATTCCGTTGGGACCCCGTAGTCCTCCGCTCCACCTGAACTCATAAAGGGCTTAATTGAATCCATCATTGGCTTAATTGCTCAAATGAAGTGCTTCATCCAACGATGAGTTTCTTTGCCACAGACCCGTTGGCTTGGAAGGCAAATACACAAGCTTGGACACAATCTCACTCATCAAGTCTGGAGTTATTATGGCTGTTAGGTTATGCAGAGTGCAGAAATCATATTGCTGCCGGAGGCCCAATGACACTGAAGCCCATACTGTGAGAACGGCACCCAAGTGACTGGCTGCCATTAAAAATGCATTGCTGCCATTTGGTGCCACTTAGGTTACACATGCTAAGCTGATCTGCTCATCACTAACAGATGCTGAGGACGTCAAACCTGCTTCGAGATTTTACACATACATAGTTTATAAGCAGAGATAAATGCATTTCACTTAAACCTATCAGCACCCTAAAATGCAAGTATTATATAGCAAGTTCATTTGTTTAGCAAATCATTTGAGTTGTTTATAATGTAAGCACAGACACTTTATTTATTTTTTATTTATTATTTATTATTTTACAAGTTATAAATAGAAGTGTAATCACAAATGTGTTTGTACCAGGTGCAAAGTAATTATCTCTTGCATGGTTTAGGATATTGAAATGAAACACTGTCCAGACATTCTGTCTTACTTTAAAGTCACCGAATTGCCAGGATCTTCAGTGGCTCGTCTCACAGGTGTTTCTGTTGGAAAGAACAGGTTTATTTCTTTATCATTTTCCCCTTCCCCCTCCTGTCCCTTCTCTTTCGTCTGCTATTCACTTTGAGTGAAATAGCATTTGTTACACAGATGTGACCAATATGGAAATTCAGGATCAATTAGAATCGCGGGTGAGCGTGCCAAATTGACTGACAACACTGCTGAAGCAATTAGCTGGCCAACAGAATGCATCTATGAGTCCTCAAAGGCAGTTTGCATTGGCGGGTGTTCATTCTGGTCCCAAGATAGATTCTGACATTATTAGAACTGTCTGTTGATTTCCAGCAGCTTGTGCTAGGTAGAATAAATATTACCATTTGGCCCCTATAGCTAAGAAGTGTGGATTGGGCTAGATTGATGGCAGGTACAAATGAAATCCAAATTTAGATTGATCAGTTTTTGTATAATTCAACTGCGTTGTTTAATGACCTCCTACAATATCTCAATATATGCTATGTTGTGTGTGTGTGTGTGTGTGTTTAGAGGTTAGCATAAACTTGCAGCACAGTTAATAGGAAATGATTACCGTATTTTCTGGACTATAAGTCACACTTTTTTTCATAGTTTGGCTGGTCCTGTGACTTATAGTCAGGTGCTATTTATTTATCAAAATTAATTTGACATGAACCAAGAGAAATGAACAAAGAGAAAACATTACTGTCTACAGTCGCGAGAGGGCGCTCTATGCTGCTCTATGCTGCTCTATGCTGCTTCAGCGCCCTCTCGCGGCTGAAGACAGTAATGTTTTCTCTTGGTTCTTGGTCCTAAATAAATGCGAATTAAAGTCCAGTGCGATTTATATATGTTTTTTTCCTCATCATGATGTATTTTTGGACTGATGCGACTTATACTCAGGTGCGACTTATAGTCCAAAAAATACGGTAAATATTAGGTAACACTTTATTTTACAGTTTTTTTGAGCATGTACAGAAAAATTACAATAACTGGGTAATAACTAGGTACTAACTCTGAACTCTGAACCCCTAAGTGCACATACTGTAAAATAAAGTGCAACCAAATATTGTTATATCAATATGATTATTATAATATAATGTTATACTGCTCTAGTGCACATTCGTCCACAATTTACTACATTTAAGAGTTGACTGTTTTTTGACATTTTTTCAAGTCAACATATACAAACCCGATTGCAAAAAAGATGGGACACTGTGTCTTCCCTGAAAGAGACGACATCTGGGTGGGATCATATGTTGTTCTAGAACTTGGATATACCTTTTAGCATTGATGGTGCCTTTCCAGATGTGTAAGCTGCCCATGCCACACGCACCATGCAACCCCATACCATCAGAGATGCAGGCTTCTGAACTGAGCGCTGATAACAACTTGGGTTGTCCTTGTTCTCTTTAATACCGGATGACATGGGGTCCCAGTTTTCCAAAAAGAACTTTAAATTTTGATTCATCTCCACGGAACAGTTTTCTACTTTGCCACAGTCTGTTTTAAATGAGCCTTGGCCCGGAGAAAATACCTGCGCTTCTGGATCATGATTATATATGGCTTTTTTTGACCTATAGAGTTTTAGCTGGCAATGGCGAATGGCATGGTGGATTGGCATCGACAATGTTTTCTGGTAATATTCCTGAGCCCATGTTGTGATTTCCATTACAGTAGCATTCCTGTATGTGATGCAGTGCCATCTAAGGGCCTGAATATCATGGGCATCCAGTATTGTTTTCCGGCCTTGACCCTTACGCAAAGAGATTGTTCCAGATTCTCTGAATCGTTGGATGACATTATGCACTGTAGATGATAACTTCAAACTCTTTGCAACTTTTCCAATCAGTATTGGGGGAATTGTTGATCCTCTGCCCATCTTGACTTCTGAGAGACACTGCCACTCTAAGAGGCTCTTTTTATATCCAATCATGTTGCCAATTGACCTAATAAGTTGCAGATTGGTCCTTCAGCTGTTCCTTATATGTACATTTAATTTTTCCGACCTCTTATTGCTACCTGTCCCAACTTTTTTGGTATGTGTAGCTCTCATGAAATCCAAAATGAGCCAATATTTGGCATGACATTTCAAAATGTCTCACTTTCAACATTTGATATATTATCTATATTCTATTGTGAATAAAATATAAGTTTATGAGATTTGTAAATTATTCCATTCCTTTTTTACTCACAATTTGTACAGTGTCCCAACTTTTTTGAAATCGGGTTTGTATTTTAGTTCTGCCCTACAGGTGCATTCCATCTGAAGCTTCCCACCTACTGTTACTTCTATTTACCTCTGGGAGCTCTCAGTGGAATATCCCTATTGCTCTGAAGGGCAGTTCTGTGTCAAGGATCTCTCCAGAGGGTCATGACGACACTGTCATCCCTTGCAGGATTGATAGCATGCTTAATTCAGCATTCTACATCTCTATCAGAGCTTCAGCATCCATCATCTCAGCTCTGGCACTTTAAATCGGTTGCATCAAATTAACCTCATGACTTGCAGCTGAGATTTTACATGATCAAATTGGTTTTATCTCTGTGACATATGTGACTGTGCCCGTCAAGCCACAGACTGCCGGAGTTTCAAAATAGCTATGGGTTTCATAAAGCAGTTGATCAAATGAAAATGTTTCATTATTTTTACAATATCTGTAATGCAATCTGTATCGGGTGTCAAACAATAAAGTGTGTAGTGTTCAAATAAAGTGATATGTGAAAAACACACTTTTCATACACCGGAATGACTGCGGTGTCAGTATCTCTGATGCAGAAGGCAGATAAATTGCTCTGGCCGCTTGGTGTTGCACTTGTGGGGATGATGTGTGACAGCTTGGGGAAGGTTTTTGTTCAGGAGTAATTGCTCTCAGGCCTCTGTGCTGAGGTATGGAAGATCCATATTCAAATAAATCATGCCGGGATTAAGCAGCTCCTTCTTAGCACACTAAGAGAGAGAAAAATGAGGGGAGGAGGCTTATATATTAGGTGAAATGTACATGTATTTGTGTTGATTGTGTGAGTTGGATTTGGATTTGTGCGTGTGTCATTCACTTGGGCTCCTCTGTGGTTTCGCTGGAAGCTGCACACTAATTGTGACCTGTCATTGTTGAGAGGTGTGAGTGACAAGCTTTCATCTCTAGACTGGACGTTAGGGGTCCGCCTGCAGGGTCCACTAAATCACAAAGAGGGCCCACATCTGAGGTAAACACCTATTTAGTGTTTCAGCACGACACAAGCAAGCAAACATGTTGCATATACAGTACGGGTACAGTTATGCTTGAAAGTTGCACACCTCGTCAAAATATGCAAGTTGCTTATTCCATTTTAAACAAGGAAACATCTAAATGTCCAAAAGAAAATGTCAGTTATAAAATGAGATGTATGTATTTATTTACTAACTTACTTACTTACTTATCTATCTAACTACCCACCCAGAAAACATAATTTGTATTAAATTTATTTTTCCATTTTCAACTGGTAAATTGGTGGATCATTTATAAACCTGTTTTCTGTGGTTTTCCACCAACAACTCTGATTTAACATAATATAAAGTGGGACCCAATATTATTTTTATTTTATTTATATTACACAAATGAAATCAATTAAGAAATATTACTTTTTAATAATAAATCAATTAAGGAACTTTACTTTTTAATAATACTAATGAACTGTATGATTTAACTTATGAAAGCAAAAAAAAAAAAAAGTACATGAAATATATGAAGACGTTATTATTGTAATTTTTATACTGTTCTGTAAAATGTATTATTATCATTATTATTATTCACAATATTTTTATTTTATTTATTTTATACAAATTAATTCAATTTAGAAATATTACAATGGCAATAATGCTATTGTACTGTAAAATATATATATATTTTTGAATAATAATAATTATAGTAAAACATTTAACAGAGCAACAGCAAAATTGCATTCATCTTTCACTTATTCACAATATTTTCTTATTTAAATTATACAAATTAAATAAAAAAAATATTATAACATAATGCAATAGCATATTGTAAATACAAATAAATATTTAATAATAATAATAATCCTTAGTTGATCACATTTCTGTTAAATTGTTGTGTATCAGTGACTGTCTGTAGTCTTCTGTAGCTCTTGTAATGTCTCTGTTTTCCTATAGCATGCCCTACACATTTGAGGTCTTCCCTCCATTGGCTCAGTGATGTTGAGATCTACCTTTAGCACTCGGCAGCTCACTTTTTTAAGAACCAAGAGTACTGTATGTAAACTTGTAATATAGAAACAGTATATAAGTAATTATCTACAGTATGTAAACTTACACGCACAGTAAAGAGAAGATGAGAGGACAAAGTAACAGGAACCACATTTTTCTGATGTAAAATCAGACTGTCTGGAAAACGTACACCTACACTATTCCAAGGTCATTATCTTCAGTTGAAGCACAGCGAAAGCTCTCAAAACCTACTCAAAGATAACCTTGACAGACAGAAACAAATGCCCGAGCCTCACAGATCTACCAACATGACTGATAATAGACCAGCATGATCTTGATGTTGACCCACGCAGCAAGACAGACAGCGTGTCGGAGAAGAACAAGAGCTAGTCATGCTGTTCTTAAGGGAACTTTCTGCACAGAAACTTCAGTTCTTACTGGTTGCCAATAGCAATATACAGTAGCTGTTTCAAATTCTGATCCCTCGTGAAACTACAATATGCACTGGCTGACTGATCTTGGTGTTGCATCACACAAAAGGAGGACTTGAGATCTTTAGGGGATTAGGGATATACATTTTTGAATATATCTGTCTGATTGTCCCTAGTCAGTAGTTTATGAAGAGGAAAAAAAGTGATGCTCATTCCCGATCATAATATCTCAACGTAGTTAGTTACAAGAAAAGTTTTTACTTTTTACATCATCTCATTGTGGCCCATATTTTGCCTGTTTACTGAAGAATAGCCACCTTTCAAACAGCAGGCGCCACACTTAGGCAGCCTAGAACTGTCTTTCATATTCTTGATACAGCTGAGATGTAGTTTTCCCATGAATAATGCAACAACATTCTTCTTCTGTGAACAGTTATAAAAAAATGCATGAGGCATCTCTCTGGATGAGTTGAAAAGCTTTTGTTTAAATCTCATTTTTTGGAGGTTAAATCTCCTCCATCTCTCAGCCCAAATGGAGAGCAGCATGATCGGTTCAGAGTCTGTTCTCATTACTGTTCATATGCTATCTCACACAGACACACGCAGAGGAGACCCCCACTTTCCCAGTCCCCTACAGTGAGCAGCACGATCGGGATCAGCGCATATTCAATTACTATGAAGATCTTTGATTTGCAACGTAACATGCAGGAAAATTGCTTCTCCTTGGTCGCAAGAAGGAGAGCCTGTCTGTCTGACACTGATGCATGCAGATAAGCAAAATGACACACACACACACACACACACACACACACACACACACACACACACCCTCTGATCTGATAATGTCAGGCCTACATGAAGAAGTACATGATGTAGATGTATTTTATTTTAAATTAAGTGCAGATCTAGCACAGGACATCAACATGAATTGTGAATTTCAAATTCATTTTCTTATATTGACACCTCGAGTTATTATATTCCAGTATATGTTATAATTATAGTTCTGTTAATACAGGGGGCCTTCAGATATTGTTTTGCACAAGCAAAAATGTTTTATTTGTCAAATTGTTTAATCTAGTTTTTATTCAATAAAGGGATAGTTCAGCCAAAAATAAAATTCTGTCATTTACACTTCATTTTGTTATTTCAAACCAATAGGATATATATATATATACGCACACACACACACACACACGCACACATTATTTCACACATTATTTCAGGAAAACCTGCTTCTTCAGTAAACAAGATACATTTGCCTGAAATAATATAGGCAAATTTATCTCGTTTACTGAAGAAGCAGCTATTATTATATTAAATAAGGATATGTTTTTAGGGAATATATCTTGAATTCATTATTTTCCTACACCATTGGCAAACTGTTATTTTTGTTCTTAATTATTAGAAGAAAATGCAAGTATAACAATTTTAAAGCAAGAAAATCTATTTGCTGTAAGAATTCAAACTTAAATTATCTTGCTTGAAGGACATTTATATATTTTAAACTGGAAAAATAGACAATGATTTATTTAATCATTGCTTATGCAGTGCAGTAAACAAACATACATACATTTGCACAACTCCTACAGAAGCAGGCTATAATGGGTGTTCATTATTGTTTACATTTGTTTAGCTTGTCATTTGCGTTCAGACACTTGTGCTCTTATGTAATCTACCTCATTAGTGGGGTTTGAGGATGAGTAAAGGTGCTATAGACAAAAGGGAATCTGCATTAAAAACTAACCTGGACTGACACGAGAGAAACAACACTGCTTAAAGCAATAGAGCTAAAACTAAATCCAGGACACTCAGATTGTTTCCCACAATGCACTGTTACATTTCATCAGTCCATGCCACTGTTTCTTAATCCTGGAACAGGGCGTCCCCTAAGACTGCACACGTTGGACGTGCCATTAATTTGACACCCAGATAAGATCAAGATCTATGCTAATGAGTTGAATCGGGTGTTTAGAAAGTATTTTGACTCAAAATGCTCAAAGCACAACTCAGTAATCAGAATTAGAATTGGGACTATTCATTTCAAAGGGTCATTCACACAGATAGGGATATGCTGTGACATGAAGTGACTCATTTGTCACATGAAGTAATTTATTTTCATTTAAATTGAGTGTTTTCCTGCACTATGAGTGACCATGAGCGACCATCGCTTATGTAATGATCAGAAAAGATTAACTTTATGCAAATGAGGAATGATGCGATTGTGACGATTACCAATAGAAATTTACCCTGTAAAATTATGTAGTGAAGGATCAGAGAGATGGAGGACATGTTATTAGTGTGAATTATTTCACAGTTCTAAATGATTTGTATCTGACTATATAAAGAAATGATGTTTGTATAACCGTGTCAACAATTCTGAGTGAATTTGAGTAATGCATTTATAATAGTTTGTCTTGCTTATGATATGATGCATTGCACACTGCTGCAATTTATACTTAAATGCTTTTTCCTGCCGAATATTTGTTGTAAGTGCAAAAAAATAAATATTTAAATAAATAAAAAACCTGATTGCTTGTCAGATTAGAATAGAATGATTTTCGACCAGTAAAGCCCTCCAATAAAGTCAGGACTTGCAGCAGCATGAATGCCCACTAGCAACAAACTTTACAGAACCTGGTGATTTCCAGTGATAAAATCTGTCAGTGTGAACAGGTGAACGCATTAAATATCTACAATGTTTAGCTTTGGGCGACGTCCAATACCAAGTTTTTAAAAACAATTGTTTGTCAAACTGTCCAAATAGTTTTCAGCAGAGATTTTCACCACATAGCTACAGGATACATGATACAGAGCTCACAGATGGAAAGATCCTCAACATTTACAGTCCGGTGTCAGGCCAAGCGAGTTGGACTTGAACTTGTGCCCACCACCAAGGCTAAGTGTCTCTGGAGAACATGGACAATTTGCTGTGCCAAAGCACACATAGACAAAATGTCTTCTTTATGCAGTACATTATCTGAAGAGCATGGATGTTGAAAAGTAACAATACTTTGGTCAATACTAAATGCTAAAACAGAAATATTACCCCAATTTTACAGTCTCTGCACTGGCTACCTATTAAGTTCCGTATCAGTTACAAATTATCATTACTTTTGTAGGTTTAGCTCCTGCGTAGTTAACTATCCTTCTACCACGCTACAATCCATCACACTCCCTAAGGTCACAAAACGCTGGACTTTTGGTAGTTCCTAGGATAGCAAAGTCCACTAAAGGAGGTAGAGCTTTTTCACATTTGGCTCCCAAACTCTGGAATAGCCTTCCTGATAATGTTCGGGGTTCAGACACACTCTCTCTGTTTAAATCTAGATTAAAAAAACATCTCTTTCGCCAAGCATTTGAATAATGTATCTTAAATTGTGAGTGTAGTTGCATCTGATCAAATGCGCATTTTTATTCTTTAGCTTGGGTTAAACTAATTAATTTTACTTTGTTGGATCAGCAGCTATGCTAATGATGTCTCTATTTGTTTCTATGTTTTGCCACGTAACTAGGATTTACACAAGCTCCAGTCTGGATCCAGAACACCTGAGAAGAGATGATGGTGACCCCCTCAGAGGACCCCAGATGATGCTAACCCTGAATCAACAAACAGAACTAACAAATATTGCTACAAATGTGACTGCATCATATAATAATTGTTAAATAATAATAATATTAATAATGTTCATCGTCTGGCTGACTACGTCTTGTATTAATTTTTCTAAAAATCCTGTCATACGTGCACAAACTGACAGTCACCACTTATAAGCTATTACTAAATATTGTAGAAACATATTTTTCTGTAAAGTTGCTTTGTAACGATTTGGATTGTAAAAAGCGCTATACAAATAAACTTGAATTTAATTGAATTGAAATAGATTATTTCAACAGTTGAGTTACCTAATTGAGAAATACTTGTCATTTCAAATAAAATGTATATGTGTGTGTGTATGTATGTACAGTATGGATATATATACATATATATATATATATATGTATATATGTATATTTTGTAAACAAACTTTTATTTTTGGATGCAATTAATCATATAGCTCTGCCCCACACATACGTATGCAACCCAAGCAATGATTTTTGGTGGAATCTGCTGTATTAAACATACAGTATCTTACTTTTCAGACACACTTTGGGAGCTGACGCTTGAAAAAGACAGTGAAGGAGGTTTAGATGCTCCAGGCTTATCGGGTGTGGAAATGAATGTGTCTTTACTTTAGCTGAACGGCAATACAATTGTGAACATGAACACACGAACATATTCAAGCAAAAGCCAGCATAAATTAGTTCTGTGAAACAAAGCAAAATCAATGTACTCACCTATATTGAGAAGAAACAAAGCAATCTTGGTGTCCGATCGTAGCCTGAATGAATTAAACTTCACTAAGTCAGCGAGAGCTGGTCCTGACCTTGCTCTTAGCTGTCCAGAATGTCTGACATTGAAAAGTATGCCCCAGATAAATTTTTACTTTCCCACCAAAAATGTGTGAAAGAGATTGTGGAGAAGGGAGCTCTGTGTTCCATGCTGTGATCAGTGAGGGAAGAGAATGTCTTCGCATTACCAAGACCTCTGTCACCTGCAGTAAGTGCCAAGTGAATAAAAAGCCTCTTCTTGGCTCTGCATTAGGACTCTGGCCTCTTACCAACTACATATGCATCCTCACATCCAGATATTTCCACACACGCAAGCCACCCACCCACCCACGTGCATATCCTTCACAGATCCTTGAGATCTGTTCTTGAGGGGTTTCCGATAGAGGGGAGTATAATGACAGATAATAGTTTCTCAAATCCATTCCTGTTTCCTCTCTGGTTGTGACCTCTTACTTCACTTGCAATGTGTGGGGCCCTTCATGGCTCTGGGAGTTATCCATCTTCCCTTATTGAGTTTATTCACAGTCTGAGCTTTTGAAAGACTCTGTTTCTCCTCTCTGACCTGAGGGAGACAGTCTGTCTGTGTCTGTCTTCGCAATCTTTCACCTGCCTTCACACTTTCATCTGCTCAACACCTCAACACAAACCACACATGCTTAGAGAGAAAGAACTTATCTTTTAGCTTGTTACTCTGCAGTTGTAGAACTGTTTTACCTGATATATCACATTTACATTTATTTCGTATGCGTAAAGGTACATAAGAATATATTTACACATGTAATAAAACATGAACAGTCAGACAGTTAACGGAATCGTTAATGTGTATGTGATTCTTATCTAAACTATGCAGTGCCTCATAAAATAAGATATTTAAAACCTTAAACTGTTTGTCTTCTATGATATGTGTACTGATGCACTACTGTTGAAGCATGGAAGTTATCAGTGGTTCCTGAGCTAACTGCTTATAGTTAGGTCTATTTATAGGCATTGTCGAGCAATAAAGAATTGGCTCCTTCTGTGGAGATGGCAAAGACCCTGAGTTTAGGCACAGCTGCACACATAGCAGCAGTTATCAATAAAGTCCTCAGGTTCAGCTTACTAACATTTTATTACTGATAATATCAATGAAATGAAAAATTGTTATGGGACTCTCGGTCACAAGGTTGGTTTCCTAGAAAACAACAACAAGAACAACAACAACAGCAACTTCATATGTATAATATGATCTTCTCGCAATGTGCACATATTTTGTTGTTTTGGTTTATTTATGTTTTATTATTATTTTATTTTATTTATTTTTTCCTTAAAGATGACCTTTACTCTCATAGTCAGCCAATAAAAAAATAATTGGTAATTGTCATTCAGTCATCATTGAATTTCAGTAGTTGATAACTACATTTGCAAGACCTTTGAATACATCAATACCTTCAACTTTAATAACATTGATTACCCTATGTATGAGCTCACTAAAACATCTGTAATCTTAGTGATATTGGATTTAGTGTGTTGGGAACAGTGTAACCGTTTACACTGCCATGCCAATGGTTGTACTTTTGAGTTGTGAACATGTACAGCAAAGAGAATAATACTAGAATACAATACTAAATGCAAACAAAGAAAAGCAAGACCATGCTGATCCATATTAAATCTGCTGAAGCAAAACCAGTTTAGAACCAAAAAACTATATTGAGTTTTTCAATTTGTTGTGAGCCCTTTTATGCTATTTGTCTAGACTGGTATATACTGTACTGTTATATTTCAGATTTGCTTCTCTTTATTTCAATGACTTAGCATATTCTAAACCCTGAAAAAAGCAGCAAAGAGTTCATTTCTTCAGATCTTTGCAGGAATAACATTCTACGGATCAGCGCCCTCACAGTATGAGCCCTTTTTGCTTCTGCTCTGTCTGGTTTTCTTATCAAATTTGCCCAGTTAATCAATTCCCACAACAAAAATAGTCCTCAGGCAGGAAATGAATGATAGTGCAGAATGATGTTTTCGGCTTGATGTAACTATGAACCTCTCGGTGCTCCCTTGGGACAGAATTGACCTTGAGAGTCCATCCTACATAAATCAAAGTGCCATGGAGAGTTGGGTGAAGGGAGACAAAAAGAGACAGAGGAAGAGAGCGAGACAGAGAGAGAGAGTGCACCAATTCCCCACTAGCAATGTGGACAGAAGCCTATTGTTCTGACATTTGGGTTTAATTAGTGTACCGTTAAAATAAACCCTGAAAAAGGCTGACAATTGGAGTTGTGTTCTAGATGCCAGAAGGTGTAATAATGACCCTTTTTACATAACGTTGTTTGCGGCAAGATTGAAAAAAAGACTTAAAGACTTTTAAGTGAGCCAATCATTTAGTGATCAATTTATAAAGAGAGTCATATGCTCTTGTTTTGAATGAATCATCCATTTGAACCCTAATAGGTAACACTTACCACTCCAAATTTTTGAATCATCTTTTATTTTATTTTATTTTATTTTATTTTATTTTAAATAAATAGATTGTGTCACATGATTGACCCAGTCATTAAATCAGAGACCTACTTCTTCACAAATTTGAGACAATGTATTGAGCTTATTGCAGCCATTGCTGTCCTTTGTAATAGCAGTGGCCAAAGTAATCACTTCACTTCACTCTGTGTGTAATAAAGCCTGAGTTGGGCAGCATCAAGATCTATTGATCATAACAGCTGTAGATCATTGTTGAAACAACATTCTGTGGAATTCTATACTCACAGAGTATGAGGATTTCTTGGTTCTGCTGCTTGATTTTCTTATCAAAAAATAGACAGGGGCAGGAATAAAGTGATAGTGTAGAATGATGCTGCAGAGCTGATGTAACTGTGAACCAGTGCTCCCCTGGAGCAGCACTGACCTTGAGAGTCCTCTCTTTCTCTACATTCATCCGTGTTCCAGAGCGGGAAGGAGGGAGAGTTACAGACAGAGGAAGAGAGAGAGATGTGAAGAAAGAGCTGTGTGGTGTGACGCCTTTTGTTTTAACGTTTAGATGTAATTAGCATAACGTGAGCCTGTTCTATATAAAATGTGGGATTCAAAATATAATTAAATCCCAAATTAACAATGTTTTATGATTTTGAAAACTAAAATACAGTAAATAAATGTTGTGAGATGCTGTATGTTAGATTCTGAACTATTTCTGGGTCACTAATCAAATGAGTAAATATGTAACATCGATCATGTGACACTTTGTACAGATGGTTGGATTTTCTTGTTTCCACTGAAGCACAAGATGCTCTATGGATTGTCTCAATCCTCAAATTCACATTCCAGCTATTAACTCAAATTGTCAGACTAATATAATTTTGTAATGAAAAAAAAACTACAATAAAATAAATTAGAAGAATGCAAATATATCACTAGTGGAATAGTCTTTTTTTGAGGGGTTTTTGCAGGGCAAACAGGAAATTTAATCAGGAAACCACTAATTTGATTGATCAAGCATGTATTCCAATGGTGTTGATATACTGTTACTAAATGAATTAATCCAGATGATTAATTTGCAGTGTGGATATAATGCATAATGTGCTGGGAAAATAAATTAAATTATTGAAAATATAGTGTTCCCAGACATTTGGAACCCTCTCCATGAGTGTAGACAGGGCAAGCAGCATATCTGACTTTAAATAGGATATACAATTGTAAATGTGAAAATTCATTTATAATTTATAACAGTTAGTCCCAGTCCACGAAAAAAATCAGTCAAACGGCTTCCCAACAGTAATATTTATTCGAACTACACTTTGTCTCACTTTGCTCTTTTTTTTTTTGAAGATTTGCTGTAGTACACTACCGAATATTATTTATTCGGTATCTCTCTCTATAGAGAGGTATCTTAAGATGAACAGCAGAGGAACAGCAGTGTCTGTCCTAGCAAACAACAGATACACTTCATAGCATCCCCACAAAATATATATATATAACCTATTGCTATTTATATATATATATATATATATATATATATACATACACATACATATATATATTGTGGCGGGGTGAAGAAGGACACGACGAGGAGGTACATGTGAGTTCCCCGAAGGGTGGATTTTATTAATAAATACAGGGTTGAAGGCGGTGGCGTGAGGCGGCTTGGTGCAGGGTGCTCGGCTTCCTCTTTGGTCTGTGCGCTGTGGTAGTGTGGGTCCGTTGTGCTCTCCCGTGTGCGGTGGGGCTGGCGGTCACACACTGCTCTCTGCAAACAAGACAGATAGATTCGTGGAGACATCTCTCACCTCTGTGTTCGTTTGCTGTGCTTAAGAAGGCAGCTCTTGATGGTGTGCAGGTGTGGCCGCTCAGCCCGTGATGAGCAGGAGCAGGTGTGACTGCTCGGTTTCCAGGGCGACGCTGATGAGAGCTTGGGACACGTGTCACAATATATATATATATACACATACACTGTAAATAGATATCCGTTAATGGTCACACTGACATGACAGTAAACAAATAAAATATTTATATTGTTAGTGTTCAAGTATTGTTTTTATTTTAATAATTAATTAATAATCATAATTAATTGATGAGAAAAAAAATAGAACATTCTTTCTCTTTGCATTTTAACTCTTCCCCCACCAGTGTTTTTGAAAAAAGTTGCCAGCCACTACCAGCGTTTTTTGCAAATTTTCACTAAAATAATATGCAATACACCAAAATAAAATTAGACTCAATAGCTTCAAGCATGCTTTTTATAAACACTTGAAAATAGGCCTTTACCACTTTATGGATTGACAAGCATCAATGATTATATAAATATTATTAGTGTTTGCTCTCTTCACAGTAATCAGTGTGGACTCTGTTGCTTTGAGTGGTTTTTCTTACAAATGTCACACCCAGGGGCTGGCTATGCTTTAACTAAGCCACACCCCTTCTCAACTTCCACCTCGAGGAGGTCCCCAAACCCGACCCAATGGCCAAACAACACGAGAACAAGTAAGTGATAAAACAATCTTTATTTAAATATCTAAAAATAGCTTGGGGAATAGGGAAAGGGCAATTAAAACTAAACTCTGACTCGGCCCTCCAGATGGGCTATGGCCGGGAAGAGGTCAGGGAGCAAGGGGGCCACGGGGATCCGGGGCGTGGGACTCGGGCCCCGGCCTGAGTCTTAGGTATCCGTAGCGCCCTCCTTCTTCCTCCTCTTCGCTGAATACAGCTCACGGTAAGTACTGGTTCACACAGTTCGTTCTCGAGGTGCTCACTCTCTTTCTCTTCCTCCACAGGCAACGGGCTCTTTCTCTTTCTCCACAGGCAACGGCTGGGACACACAGGCACAGTTAATTCAGCTTGGTTTTGCTCTCACCTCTTCGCTGATTACAGCTCACAGTAAGTACTGGTTCACACAGTTCGTTCCTTGGGTGCTCACTCGCTTTCTCTTTCTCCACAGGCAACGGCTGGGACACACAGGCACAGTTAGTTCAGCTTGGTTCTGCTCTCACCTCTTCGCTGATTACAGCTCACAGTAAGTACTGGTTCACACAGTTCGTTCCTTGGGTGCTCACTCGCTTTCTCTTTCTCCACAGGCAGCGGCGTAAGTACAGGTTTCCTCAGTCTCTCCTCGTGTTACCCACTCTCTCTCCTTTCCTCTCCACAGGTATCAACTTGGGCACAATAGCACAGTTAGTTTGCTTTGAATGGCTCTCACCTCTGGGCTGGACACAGCGTACTGTAAGTACAGGGTTCGCTCTATTCCTCCTCGTGTTATTCACTCTCTCTCTCTTTTTCTCTCCACAGGTATCAACTTGGGCACAATAGCACAGTTAGTTTGCTTTGAATGGCTCTCACCTCTGGGCTGGACACAGCGTACTGTAAGTACAGGGTTCGCTCTATTCCTCCTCGTGTTATTCACCTCTCTCTCCTTTTCTCTCCACAGGTATCAACTTGGGCACAATAGCACAGTTAGTTTGCTTTAAATGGCTCTCACCTCTGGGCTGGACACAGCGTACTGTAAGTACAGGGTTCGCTCTATTCCTCCTCGTGTTATTCCCTCTCTCTCCTTTTCTCTCCACAGATATCAACTTGGGCACAATAGCACCGTTAGTTTGCTTTGAATGGCTCTCACCTCTGGGCTGAACACAGCGCACTGTAAGTACAGGTTTCCTCTGTTTCTCCTTGTGTTACTCACTCTCTTTCCTTTCCTCTCCACAGGTATCAACTTGGACACAAAACACAGTTACTCTGCTTTGGATGGCTTTCACCTCTGGGCTGGACACAGCGTACCGTGCTATCTCCGGAGATCTGAAGCACGCTCACAACATATACTGTACTGAACTAGGCTAGGACCAGCAATCTCCTTGTCCTCCCACGCCGAAGTGCGTGAAGGCGGGGGTTTATCTGACAGGACACACGGCAATACACAGCAGCCCACAGCAATATACAGCACCACGTCAAAATTATAGGTTTTCACAGCACGAAGACTCACCCACCACACTCAGTGTACGGAAAGGACACCCGTCTTCCTTCACTTCGCTTGGTTCGGATCTGGCGATGGAATATGCGGCCTAGCTAGTGATGTCGTCGTTGTGACTACTTCAATAAGTATTCCTTCGGCTCTCCCACCACACTATATTAGGGGTAGGGCCGCCCTCCTCCTCCTGGAGAGATCTACACAACGCCAGGTCAATATACAGGGCACTTTCGACTGGCTCTTAGTACTCACATCAATGCCACTTCCAATCCCCTTTTTCACGTCGTCTCAGTTCGCCGTATAATCTGTTCACTTCTCAACCTTTAAGGTTCGCGATGTCTTCACAATCATACAATTCCAGCCTGAGGGAGAGAGAGAGTTAGACAGCTACCAGCAGCGTACCAAGACGGGCACAACCCAGTGCTTCACACACACCAAAAAGAGCTTCACAGACTGGGAAATAACTTGGCCTTAAGTACTGCCTTGTCCAGCGTATCCTCCAATCACCAACCGCTGTCCCTAACTAGGCACAGGTGCATCGAATTCCCTGATTTTCCTTCTTACGGCGCCACCGGAAGTTCCGGTGTCCTGTTTTTCCGGTCCGGGCGGAAACGCTTCCGGGCGGAACCAAACTTCCCGAATTTTGGTTCCGCCCCTAAAGATCGTCACCTTGTGACATCCTCCCCCGCCAATCCGTTCTAGTCCCTAGAACGTCCTCGGGCTGTCCACTCCCCATAGCGGGCAGGGGGTCGGCCTCGGTTCTCTCGCTGGGATCGTCTCACTGGTGAATCGGGCTCAGCTTGTTCAGGGGCTGCTTCTGGTTCTCTCGGGGCGATCGGGGGTGGTGCCACCACGGGTCTCCCTGGTACCACAGCCCAACCTTCAATCCAGGGGGCCGCTGGTACAGGTTCCGTGGGGACTTCTTCCACGGCTTCAGGGTAGTTAGGGCATGGGCGAATCATGTTCCGGTGCACCACACGGTCGGGGCCTGACTTCCCTTCTGGCCGGATGGTATAGACCGGCTGCCCCGGCCTCTGCTGCCGGCAGACTACATAAGGGGTGGCCTCCCAACGGTCACTCAGTTTCCCCTTCCCCTGCCGCCGATTATCTCTCACCAACACCCTCTCTCCTGGCAGTAGAGGGGCTTCTCTAGCAGTCCGATCATACAACCGCTTACTTTTCTCTCCTGCCGTCTGTATCCTTTTCGACACCTGCTCGTAGGCGAAATGCAAGCGCTGGTGATGGCGCCCCACCCACTCCGTTACACTTGCTTCCTCTTGGTCGGCTATCACTCCTAGGACCAGGTCAGTAGGCATTCGTATGTGTCTGCCAAACATCAGGTAAGTGGGAGCGTAACCCGTAGTACTATGTATACTGTTGTTATAGGCCTGTAGGAGGTTTGGCAAGGCACTCACCCAATCGTCCTGCCGTTGTTGGTCCAAGGTCCCCAGCAGCCCCAATAGGGTCTGATTGAATCTCTCACAGCCGCCGTTCCCCTGAGGATGATACGAAGTGGTGTGAGTTTTCGTGCAACCGTACAACTGGCATAGTTCTCTAATTACCCTGGACTCAAAGTTGGCTCCTTGATCGGAGTGCAGAAACTCCGGGCATCCGAACGTCTGGAAGACGGCCCGCCATAAAACTGTAGCGGTGGTGGTTGCAGTCTGGTCGAGGGTGGGGATAGCCCAAGCGTACTTTGTGAACAAATCCGTTATTACCAAGATGTTCTGGTAGCGATCTCGTGGTCGGCCCAGTGTCAAGAAGTCCATAGCCATGATATGAAGGGGGGCCTTCGCATGGATGGGTACCATTGGCGCTCGGACCTCCCGTCTGGACTTAAACAATATGCATCTCGGGCAAGCTTGAATTAGGGCGTGCACCGATGCCTCTAGCCCGGGCCAAAAGAAGAATCTCCTAAGCAGGGACACGGTCCTCTCCTGTCCCTGATGCCCCAACTGGTTGTGGTACGCCGAAACTAAAGCCGTTACCTCATCTGCGGGTACCACGATCTGGCGTACTTCTTCGCCCAACTTCGGGTCACTGACCCTTCTGCACAAAACGCCATCTCTCAGCTCCAGCCTGTCCCATTGCCCCAGCAGCCTCCTCCCAGTATCCGTCTGGGCTAACCTCTCCGCTGGCGTCAGCCGTCGGCCCTGTTCCAGCCATTCTCTTACCAGCCGCACATCTTGATCCCTGGCCTGTCTCTCCCTCCACCGACGGGGATCCCATCCCCAGTTCTCAGGCACGGCCTCTTGTCTGCTGCCTGGTGCCTCTACTGCTCCTACCATATAGCCCTCCTCCGGGCTGGCCCCTCCGGGGCTTTCCGCTTCGGGCAGCCTTGAGAGGACGTCCGCGTTCGTGTGTTCACGTCCTGGTCGGTACTGTAATTGATAGTCAAAGTTGGCCAGTTGGGCCACCCACCGCTGCTCCACGGCTCCCAGCTTCGCCGTCTGTAAGTGTACTAATGGGTTATTGTCTGTAATGATCGTCACCTTGGCACCCCAGAGGTAGTCTTTAAATTTCTCACTTAGGGCCCACTTCAACGCCAGCAGCTCCAATTTGAAAGAACTATAGTTCGCATCGTTCCTCTCGGCTGGGTGGAGGCTCCGGCTGGCGTACGCGATGACCCTCTCAACTCCGTCCTGCCGTTGAGCCAACACCGCTCCCAGCCCGAGATTGCTGGCATCTGTATACAAAAGGAATGGTTTTGTGAAATCTGCGTATGCCAAGATAGGGGCCTGTAGCAGCTCCTGCTTCAATGTCTGGAACGCCGACTCACAATTTGCATCCCAGTCTACGTTGGGCGACCCCCGGCCCCGGTTACGACCTGTGCCAACCAGCAACTGATTAAGGGGTTTAGCAATTTTTGAAAAGTCCTTTATGAAACGCCTATAGTATCCCACAAATCCTAAAAAGGATCGCACTTGCCTCACTGTCCTCGGGGCCTTCCAGTCCTTCACGGCCGATACCTTTCCAGGATCGACGGACACTCCAGCCGCACTGACCACGTGGCCCAGAAAGTTGACTTCTCTCCGTAGTAAGTGACACTTATTGGGCTGTAGTTTCAATCCGTACTTCTCCATGGCCCGAAAGACTTCCTCGAGGTGCCTCAGGTGTGAATCAAAATCTGGGGAGTAGACAATCACATCATCCAGGTAAACTAATACTGACTCCATTAACTGACCTCCCAAGCACCGCTGCATCAGCCGCTGGAAGGTGGCCGGAGCGTTACAGAGCCCGAAAGGCATCCGGTCCCATTCAAATAGTCCAAACGGGGTTGTAAAGGCAGTCTTCTCCCGGTCTGCTTCGGCCACCTGCACCTGCCAGTAGCCACTGGCCAAATCTAGGGTAGAGTACCATGCCGACTGCGTGAGGCTGGCAAGCGAATCTTCGATCCGTGGCAAAGGGAAAGCGTCTTTCTTAGTCACGAGGTTCAGCTTACGGTAGTCCACGCAGAATCTCCAAGCCCCCGTCTTCTTTTGCACCAGCACTATGGGGGCCGCCCACGGGCTGCTGCTTTCCCTAACAACTCCTTGCTTCAGCATGCCTTGCAGGAGTGTACGTACCTCGGTATACAAAGTGGGCGGAATTGGGCGATACCTCTCCCGGCTGGGCCCTGCATCCCCGGTAGGTATATGATGTTGTACCACCTGGGTGCATCCGTAGTCTTCGTCGTGGGTGGCGAACACATGCTGCCATCTCCGAAGGAGGGCCTGTAACTTCTGTGTCTGTGCTTGCTCTAAATCCTCCCCTTGTAACGACTCACCCGCCAGGTGGCTCGGCACACTCCTCTCCATACCACCCCATGGGGTGTCTACTTGTGTCAGGGCCACCTCGATGACAGTGGGGCACACCTGACGAAAACTAATATCCCTCTCTTCCCTTACTTGGTGGGATGTAACCGTTGTCAGACGGGCTAATCGTTGGTGCCGATGTAGTTGCACCGCGTATGGATGTACATTCCGTATCCTCACGGGGACTCTCCCCCGCCGGACCGTCGATAATCCTCGTGCCACTTCCACTTGTGGACAATCCACATGGGGCTCCACCAGCACCCACTCTTCTGGGCCCGCTCTTCGGGGCGGTACTCGCGCCCACACAACAGCCTCACTTTTTGCGGGGACAGACAAAGCAAAACGACACATCACTCTTCCTACCTCTTCCTGTTCCCTGCGGACTTGGCTCATTTGCACCCTTCGACAGTCAGCTACCACACACTCCCACTTGGGCCTCTCTGCAGGTGGTATCTTCGATACGGGCCTAGCCCGAAATAGCTCTTCCCAGCAATCAGCGAGGACATTCATGCCCAACAGGGCTCGATGTGCACCCAGACAATGGTCTTGCACGATAATCACACCTTTCTGGGGGACCATCACTCCGTGAACCTCTAGGTCCGTCAATCGGTAGCCAATATATGGGATGTCGAGGCCGTTTGCGCCCTTCAGAGTAAGCCAGGGGGCCTCCGCCCCTGGTGCCCCTTGTTTCCCAAACACTTCTTCGGATAAACTCTCAGCAAACAACGTCACTTGGGAGCCTGTGTCTACCAGGCATTGAATCTCCTTGCCGCACACTCTCACCTTCGCCACGGGGCTACGCCCAATCATCTGGCTCCTAGAGCCATATCCTCTTCCAGGGTCTTCTCGAGGGGTCCCGGCCACACGACCCACAGTGGCCGGCCGACCTAAAAACCCCCTTCTGACGCCCTGCGGGGCCCACACTGACGGCTATAGTGACCTGGTTTGCCACAGCGGTTACAGATGGGTCGCCCTTGCTCGTCCCATTCGAAACGGGGCCGGTTAAAGTGGTTCGGGCGCCTGAACGGCTCTCGGCCTCCCTCTGAGTACACTCGGTCTCGGGGCGCCGGCCGTGGTTCCTCCCGCGCCCGTCCTTGGCGCAATTCTCCTACGAGGGCTTTAGACAGTTCAGACATCTGATCGCGGACATCTTTCAAAAGTTCAGCCTTCAGTGCTTGCTTCCAGTCAGGGCCTCCGGGTTGTGCTGGTGCTACTTCACTGACAACCGCACACACTGGGGAACCACTCACCTCAGTCTCATCACCTTCCAGGGCCAGTGCCTCTTTCTTCAGATCTTCGAACGTAAGACCCGGGTCCCTTCGAAACTGGATACGTAGGCTCTGTCTCACCGGACCCTCCTTCAACCCCAGAAGAAACTGGTCCCGCAATAGAGTCTCTCCATCTCCCAACCCGTGGTCCCGACGGGTCTGTAGTCGGGCAAATTGCTCTCGCAACCTCAGGGCGAAAGCTCTAATCGGTTGGCGGGGGCCCTGCTTACAATTGAAGAACTGGGAGCGAAGGACAGCTACGGGGGTGTGGTCACCATACTGTTCAGTGAGGAACTGGAACACGGTTTGGGCGTTGGCTCTAACGGCTTCGGGGGCGGCATGCACCTCTCGCCGCGCTTCTCCATCCAGGGAGTTTAACACAAATTGAAGCCGCTGGGCTGCACTAAGGCCCTGTAGGTCGGCCAAGTACTCTAGTTGAGCCTTCCATTCAGACAATCGTACCTCGGATTCTGTCCCCCCATATTTTTGAATCCAGGGGCTCCCCATAAAAACGGGCATGGCACGGGGTTGGGCTGAAAGCCCCGCGTTGTCGGTCATTGGACGACCTTGGTTACTCAACTCGAGGTGGAAATCCTGCCGACTACGCCAAATCTGTCACACCCAGGGGCTGGCTATGCTTTAACTAAGCCACACCCCTTCTCAACTTCCACCTCGAGGAGGTCCCCAAACCCGACCCAATGGCCAAACAACACGAGAACAAGTAAGTGATAAAACAATCTTTATTTAAATATCTAAAAATAGCTTGGGGAATAGGGAAAGGGCAATTAAAACTAAACTCTGACTCGGCCCTCCAGATGGGCTATGGCCGGGAAGAGGTCAGGGAGCAAGGGGGCCACGGGGATCCGGGGCGTGGGACTCGGGCCCCGGCCTGAGTCTTAGGTATCCGTAGCGCCCTCCTTCTTCCTCCTCTTCGCTGAATACAGCTCACGGTAAGTACTGGTTCACACAGTTCGTTCTCGAGGTGCTCACTCTCTTTCTCTTCCTCCACAGGCAACGGGCTCTTTCTCTTTCTCCACAGGCAACGGCTGGGACACACAGGCACAGTTAATTCAGCTTGGTTTTGCTCTCACCTCTTCGCTGATTACAGCTCACAGTAAGTACTGGTTCACACAGTTCGTTCCTTGGGTGCTCACTCGCTTTCTCTTTCTCCACAGGCAACGGCTGGGACACACAGGCACAGTTAGTTCAGCTTGGTTCTGCTCTCACCTCTTCGCTGATTACAGCTCACAGTAAGTACTGGTTCACACAGTTCGTTCCTTGGGTGCTCACTCGCTTTCTCTTTCTCCACAGGCAGCGGCGTAAGTACAGGTTTCCTCAGTCTCTCCTCGTGTTACCCACTCTCTCTCCTTTCCTCTCCACAGGTATCAACTTGGGCACAATAGCACAGTTAGTTTGCTTTGAATGGCTCTCACCTCTGGGCTGGACACAGCGTACTGTAAGTACAGGGTTCGCTCTATTCCTCCTCGTGTTATTCACTCTCTCTCTCTTTTTCTCTCCACAGGTATCAACTTGGGCACAATAGCACAGTTAGTTTGCTTTGAATGGCTCTCACCTCTGGGCTGGACACAGCGTACTGTAAGTACAGGGTTCGCTCTATTCCTCCTCGTGTTATTCACCTCTCTCTCCTTTTCTCTCCACAGGTATCAACTTGGGCACAATAGCACAGTTAGTTTGCTTTAAATGGCTCTCACCTCTGGGCTGGACACAGCGTACTGTAAGTACAGGGTTCGCTCTATTCCTCCTCGTGTTATTCCCTCTCTCTCCTTTTCTCTCCACAGATATCAACTTGGGCACAATAGCACCGTTAGTTTGCTTTGAATGGCTCTCACCTCTGGGCTGAACACAGCGCACTGTAAGTACAGGTTTCCTCTGTTTCTCCTTGTGTTACTCACTCTCTTTCCTTTCCTCTCCACAGGTATCAACTTGGACACAAAACACAGTTACTCTGCTTTGGATGGCTTTCACCTCTGGGCTGGACACAGCGTACCGTGCTATCTCCGGAGATCTGAAGCACGCTCACAACATATACTGTACTGAACTAGGCTAGGACCAGCAATCTCCTTGTCCTCCCACGCCGAAGTGCGTGAAGGCGGGGGTTTATCTGACAGGACACACGGCAATACACAGCAGCCCACAGCAATATACAGCACCACGTCAAAATTATAGGTTTTCACAGCACGAAGACTCACCCACCACACTCAGTGTACGGAAAGGACACCCGTCTTCCTTCACTTCGCTTGGTTCGGATCTGGCGATGGAATATGCGGCCTAGCTAGTGATGTCGTCGTTGTGACTACTTCAATAAGTATTCCTTCGGCTCTCCCACCACACTATATTAGGGGTAGGGCCGCCCTCCTCCTCCTGGAGAGATCTACACAACGCCAGGTCAATATACAGGGCACTTTCGACTGGCTCTTAGTACTCACATCAATGCCACTTCCAATCCCCTTTTTCACGTCGTCTCAGTTCGCCGTATAATCTGTTCACTTCTCAACCTTTAAGGTTCGCGATGTCTTCACAATCATACAATTCCAGCCTGAGGGAGAGAGAGAGTTAGACAGCTACCAGCAGCGTACCAAGACGGGCACAACCCAGTGCTTCACACACACCAAAAAGAGCTTCACAGACTGGGAAATAACTTGGCCTTAAGTACTGCCTTGTCCAGCGTATCCTCCAATCACCAACCGCTGTCCCTAACTAGGCACAGGTGCATCGAATTCCCTGATTTTCCTTCTTACGGCGCCACCGGAAGTTCCGGTGTCCTGTTTTTCCGGTCCGGGCGGAAACGCTTCCGGGCGGAACCAAACTTCCCGAATTTTGGTTCCGCCCCTAAAGATCGTCACCTTGTGACACAAACACACATTAATTGTTGTTCTGTTTGATGAGGCCTTGAGGAGGGGAGATTTCAGTAGAATTCAGACAGGAAATAGACATGCATGTCTCATGGTGCTGTTTACACTGGAATCAAACATTTAAATACATACCCGCATGCTCTTTTCTCAATATACTGTATACACATTCAATGACTTTGAGTGCCAAGTGCTTTTCTAGCAATCGTTCTGTAATCCTTCTTTTGGTGTATTTCCGACTGAGAGGAGAAACAGAGGAAGTTAAGCACAGCTCAGACATCTTAATGTCTAAGACTCTTCAAGCTCTCTATCGCTGTTTTCCTGTCCTTCTTTTTCAATGTTTGTCTCTCTCTCTCTCTCTCTCTCTTTGGCTCCCCGTCTCTCTCTTCTTCTTATTCTTTGTGGTCGTGTATTACATAAATAAATTTCTTCTACTGACAATATACCTCCATGATAACAGAAACGGTCTTCTTATTTTTGTCTCTTTATGTCTATTTAATTCGCTGTGTGGAGTTTGCTGCAGGCAGGGTCATTGTAGCATGTTAAATATAATCGCAGCGCTGTACAGATGCAACCTCATATCAACAGTGATCTGCCTTTCCCCACATCATCCCGCCTGTAGAATCTGTCCTGATAAGAGTCACCATTTCCTCTAGAGGGGTATCTTTGGATGAACAGCAGAGGTGCAGTGTCTGTCCTAGTAAACAACAAATACACTTTCACACAACAGTGAACCCATGTTTTCACTGGCCTGGCTTCCAGAAGCACAGCCAGTTCCATGATGAATAAAATACTGAATTTTAAATAACAAAATAAAATAAATCATGTGTGAAGTAAAAATGACTCAAATCAACTCTAAAAGATCTGTTTAGAGAGCTTTCTTATCAGAAAACCAATAACTTGCCTCTGTTAGCCTGCAAAACTTCACTATTGTGGAGATTGCAATTGTTTCCATGGTAACAAAAGTTCTCTAAAAGGGGAATGTTGCTTCAGGCTTATGGGTAGTGTAGTACTGTACTGGGATTTTTAACTTTGGTGTATTTGCAGTCATTAGGCCTTGCATACACGGTTTATTTTTTGTGTAATGGTGACATTAGTAGTAAAATAATACATTTTATTTGGGAAACTGATGATTTTTGAGTAATAAACATGGTATTGGCATCTGTACAGGCAGTGTATGCATATTTACCGTAGTATATAGCTGTGCTGCTTGTTCACAGGAGCCAACAGATTTTTTCACCTTCGAGTATGTGTTAACACCCGTGCTTCTTCTGTTTATTTTCAGCCGTATCATTTTTCACAGGTTGCTCCTTGACAACGTTTTTTTTTTTCTTTTCTTTTTCCAATGCTTGCTAAAATATACATTGTGCTGAGAAGTAATCGCATGAGAGGAGGAGCTCTGTAGACCTTAATTTAGTAGCCAGGAAATATTTACAGAGCAAGACATATAGAGTTGCTATTTTGATCCGGCAATCAGAACACAAAGCAGTTGGAACATATTTTCTCATGAATACTGTGAGGGAAGACGTAGGATGTAATCAAATGCTAAATATGGCATCGCTAAGCTGTGACCAGCAGCCTAACAAACCAATTTGCAATATCACAATAACCTTTAATGTGAAGGATGTAATTTCTGCACCATTAGCGTCATAAAAAACAAAATTACAAAAATTGTTCTCTTGACGTTTCCCCCACACACTAACAGCCCCCATTTTCTATTGTTCAACCAAAAATATATAGTCCAAATTTTCAATGGCTTTGGCTCCAGAAGTATTTTTCCTGTTCATAAAAAAAGTTAAAAGAAAATATATAAAAAAAGATATGTCATTAACAAAACCAACAGCTATGACGTGAATCACAGCATTACAAACTTACAAAAAAAGTGAGAATTGACAAAGACTTTGCATAACATCAAATCAAAATGATGACTAAACATGAATAGATTGATTAAAATGTAATGTTTGTATGTATATATATATATATATATATATATATATATATATATACGTTTCTAATTGTGACTTGTTTTTTAAAAATTTAGCTGTTAAACACATAAAAAATAAACTGAAATTTATGTACAAACAAACAATTTTCACTGAGAAATTGCTAGTAACATTTGCAAATAATAACTAAGAAATGGCAAGTAATACATTGTGTTGCTTGTAAAACCTAGTCCAACATTCTTTGTTTTAATTACAAATTATTTTTTTTCAGTGTAACGTGGTCTGGCTTCAACAAAAGCATACTTTAATCAAATTAACAACATCTTAGCTCACAGTACTTTTGTCTTTCAAAGTTTATAAGTTATTTAAAAAAATCTTACTGCAGTGTAAAATGAATGGGATTTATTCTTCAGAAATGTAATAACTTTGTTACTCTGTCTGGATGCTTAAAGAAACTAAGCAAGGTGTCATAATGCTTCAGATCTGCAGTGTTTGCTTTTGAGGGAATAAACCTACATATTGCTTACTTATAGTTGTCTCTGCATATTAAGCTGGAAACGATAGAATATTTTAACACCAGCTAGGATTTATGAGTCAGCAATGTTAAAATCACTTTAGTCTTAAGCTAGTACAAAACAGTACAAAAAAAAAAAAAACCTTAGAAACCTAACAAAGATATTTATTCAGAAAAAAAACAAAAACAAAACAAAAACGTAATATAAACAAAACATTAAGAAGATGAACTTGCACTATGCAAGAGAGTTTCAATCATATCTTGAAACATAATGTGGCTCTGTCATGCCGGGAAGGTTGATTACAACTGTCTTTGTAACAATATATGCACAATGTTAAAGTGAAAATGAATGTAGGCTACAATTTTTTAAGAGACGCTTGACAGGGCTATGTTGTCGTAGAGGTAAACCATGTAATATGCAAGGTTTCCACTTTTCTCCCCTACTAGCATCGGGTTTAGTCATCAAACATAACTTTACCATTGTGGAATTCAAAGCAGCAGGCGAATAAAAAGAAAAAAAGAAATGAAATAAAGCTTAGACATCTTGGATATTGCTCACACAGAAAGAGACAGACAATGGGGATACTGGTAGATGCTTATAACTGTGTTTGGATGATTATAAACAAATGTAATTTAATCATACGGTCGTTTCAACACAAAACAAGGAATTTATCAATATGGATGTGAGCGGTGGCTACGATCAAATCTCACTTCAGGTCTCAGCTCGTGTACGGATGTTTTTGAGTAACCCAGGCTTGCACGCAGAATAGTAAATATGGTGTAGAATTGTACAATGACAGCATTTTTGTCATTTTTATTTTTCTGAGTGTCAAACATGTCATCAAACAGAATGTCTTTTGTTTTTTTGTTTTTTTTATACAGAGCTTTAGCTTTATATGTGCGAATAGCAGCATAAACAAGACCATGAGGATTCAGTCGTTGCATCATACACCTGCAGTGCTTCTGTGAAGAAAAAATAAATAGGATCACACAGAATATATAATAGGCTATAATATAATTAACATATTAACAAAAAAAAAAACTGTGCAACAAGTATAGGCTATGTTGTACTGTATAAAGCCATGTTTAGGCTACATAATGAGTTATAGTTATGCAAACAGATTTGACAAATATGGCAAAAATGTAAACATTTGGATTTTCGTGGTATGAGACAGGCTCGTGAGCTCAGTGCTGTTTCAGTGCTGTTAGCCTAATTTGTGTTTTATTTTATAGTTTAATATATAATTTTATAACTACTTATATTTTTTATTATTGTTCTGTTCTGAATACTGCTACATTTTAAATAGTTGTTGTAGAGTGAGGGGAACTAATATGCTGTTTATATTTTAATATATAAATTACATAAATCAATGTAGCCTAATTGTTTGCAATTACAAGGTTAACAGGTGTTTTTGGATCAATTTCTCTTCCACAAGATTACTTTCTCTTTTTGGCCGGGTTTCGTTTCTCCGTGTCGTTAACTCTTGGGGCGAGGCTTCTAAACCAGGGTGTTTTAAGGGGCGTGATACTTAAATGATGATTGTTTTCTGCTGCCACAGTTATCAACGTGCGATCATTCGGACAATGAAATTGGCAGCATACAAATGTTTCTCGAATCACATGTGAACTCTGCCGTAAATTGCTTTGTGTGCACAGCTTTGTGCTTGTTTTTACATTAGATTGATAAATGAGACCCTATGTGTTAGGAGGGTCCCAATCATATTTTCAAGAACAGATAGAAAATATAGTGAGATAAGAGTTTACTAAAGGATGTAGCTCCTACAGCCATGTGTTGCATTTTTTAAATTAATTTTTTATTTTATTTTTTTTTTTTTTATCTAGTGCTTTCTGATCTTGTTCTTGTCAGGCTTTTATTTTGAAGTTCTTGGTTTGTTTTTCTTGTTTGTGCTCCTTGATCCTTCCCAGATTGTTTTCCAGTGTTTCATGTGTGTTAATTAGTATTCTGAGTATTTATAACCATCCTGTTGTTATGTGTCTTGCATTGTTTGATGTAACCTGGGTTTCATTTCATAAGGTTTACCTCTGATTTGTATGTGTTTGATGTCTTGTTTTCCACCCTTGCCTATTAAACAGAGATGAATAATATATGGGTGCCATATCAGTTATCTGCCTTTTTTAAATAATCTTTTTTTCTTTAAAACCAGAGGTCAGTCTGTGATGTTTACATCTACTGGTCACTAATATTTGTGTGATTTTCATATGAGCTTGTGTTTCACATTTTTTTCATTCATATAGGATGGATGTGAAACGTTGTGTTTGGTGTCATACTCTATCGCATACTACCTTGTCAGTGTGTTCCCTTGCTTTGCCCTTTGTTGTGAATAACAGTAAAGTGTGTTCAAGTGCTAGCTAAAGTTAGTGTAAAGAAATACTCTTTGAGAGAAACTACTACTGCTAAAATTATTTGAGTGGACCTTAATTATTTCTACATACGTACATGCATTTTATAAATGTCCCCCAGGACCAGTTATTCAAATATGCCATTTGACCTTTGAATCACATCACACTTCTGATGATATATGTGCTGTTTTGTACTTTCTTGTTAAAGAGGAGCAAACTGCATCAAAAACTTTACAGTAAAGTAGAGGCCTTTGATTTTGTACCTAAGTAGACATTTAATACTGTAAAAGTGAGTAGTATGTCTATCCAGGTCTCCAAGTGCTCATCCAAGTTGTTTATGCCAACATTATGCTGCTGAAAATGGGAATTAAGCAGTGCAAATACACAGCATAATAAATGTCAAATGGAGGGAAAGATGTTATCTGTTAATATACACTATTATATCTCATAGGGTTTCAACTTAAAACATTAAATAAGGTTATTTGTGAACTCAATTATGTGTATAACAGAGCATAGCTGGTCCGTTTTCTTCTATATGTATGGCTGAATGATTTCCCATTTTTGTGCTAATAATGATTTGACAAAAATGCACAATTCACAATATTGCCATTTAGTATTTGTGGTTGAGATTGAGGTCTAGCTGTTTGCTTTTCAGTGAATACTGTTTCTTAGTTGTGTAACTTGGACTCAGTGGATATCATTGTAGCAATTAGCTAAACATCTAAACACAGTATACACATCTAGTCACAGTTCCATTTTAGTTGAAAGCTCACAGGAGTACAAATGCTCTGCTTCCTCTTAAATCTCTGTTGTTGCCTTCTGGAAGCTATTTGACAGCTATTTGTTTAATAACTGACACAGAATGCAGACATCAAATATCTGCTTAGGGAAAATACTAGGACAGGCATTGAGTCTTAAATCAATAGTGCAAAATACACCATAACATGCATGTGTCAGTTCCAGAAACTGATAAGCTAGTCAAAAACTGTGTGAAGCCACAAACCCAGCTGGATGGATAGCTTAAAGAAAAAATTAATCGAAATGAATAAAAAAATGAAAATTGCTCACAGGCCTTGGTGCTTGTCTTTCTGCCTCTTTGCAGGGGAGATGTAGACAAAATGGTTGATTCCACGGAACATCTGCCTTCTGTCCCAGTCGGGTCTCAGAGCAGCTTCTGCTCATCTGCATGCTGCAGATGTTAATCAGTCAGTCATTTAATGCATGCTAGCATGCCTCATAGCTGTGGGAGGTGGAGTTGTCCCTAGAGCAAAAAACTAGAGTTAATATGTCAAAAATATGTTTTCCCCCACCTTACTGCAATTGCACTGACTTGAAGTGTTGACACGTTTAATGTGAGATTTGCCCCTCTAAGAATTGAAAAGGTGTGTTTGTGGATCTATATATGACAAACTTTTGAGTTTATTTTGTCACTCAAAAGTGACCTTGTGTCCTCTTCTACCCCACTCCACCTTAAAGTTGTTTATGAGGGAATTTAGATTTCATCTGGAGAGTTTTTGCACATGCACAAGTTGTGTTTATAGCTGCTGTAACATGTTCTGTTTGAATTAAAAATGGCCTCTTGTGTAATAATGCATTAATTTTTTGTCCTCACACTACAAAATAGTTTATTTAAACATTTAAATGAACATTTAAATGAATCAGTGATTCTGAAGAAGCACTACTTTGCTGTTAAATTTGGTTCATATAATATATAATTTTTTAAAGGTATCCCTTGTATAAATTGTTGAAATATGTGTCAGTCCAAAAATATGAAATTCCTCAGTCTTGGTTCCTACCTTTACAATTAACTGGTGAAATACTGGAAACTTATTTTTGCTACGGAATCAAAAAAAAAAAAAATAATAATATATATATATATATATATATATATATATATATATATTTGTATATATATATATATATATATATATATATATATATACAAAATAATCACACTTTTGAGTTTTTTTTCCTCAGAATTACAAGTTATAAACTCATATGTGTGGTTTATATCTCACGATTGCAAATTAAATATTTGTTGAGTCTTGAAATTGAAATTTTTTTCTTTCTTCCAAAATTGCAGGTTTATATTGAAATTCATACTTTTTACCCTTTTTGTGAGGAATAAAAAAATCTGAATTGTGGGATAAACTCTTTTATCATTCATTTTAATTATTAGTATTATAGGTTTATACATAAATATTACTAGTAGTTGTATTCAGAATTATTATGCTGTGCATGTTTTTTTTATTATTCTAAATATCCATTAGTTATTACTTTGGGAAAATGGGAAAAATAATAATGAAATCTGCATGGTTATCAGACACTTAACTTTACACTTAACTGTCTCTAACTTTAATCTTAGGAATTTTTGTTACCACTTTTGCCTTTGGCTTTTTCAGTGGGGAGTTTGTAAGGGACTGTTAGAATGATATGTCTTGTGAAAAGTGCTATATAAGTGCTATTTTTGTTTTATTGGAATAGCTGAATATTCATACATGAAGTCCAAAAGGAAGTTGCATCAGCTATCGTGTTGCTCGGCTATAGTTAATACTGTTATGACACAAATGCTAAATGCAATTTAGTTTTTACTTTGTTCAGTTACTCAAAGTTCCCACCAAGATGTTAAAGGGATGATGAATAGATAAAGGAGACTAAAATATACAACAGAAGGAAATACAATAGACAAACAGCAACAGCATTTTGAGAGAGAACAGCATTGGGCTCTTTCTGCATCTCATTTCACATTTATTGCACTGCCCTCATTTTGGTTTCAGATGAAAGAGCCTTGCTGAATTTCCTATAGTGCAGCCCATATATCTTTCTATTTAAACCATTCAAATATCAATCTCTTCACCCCTTAAGACCCCCATCGCCAAGAGTGTTCGACTCAATTTTCATCTGTCCAGCTAAACTTCAGCATCACAGCAACTCTGCCATTTCATCTGCAGATGTTAACACCGCTCTTCAGATTTCGTCTTGAAAATGCATAAATAAATAAAACACATTTATTTCCTCTGAGTGCTTGAAAAATCATACCAGATTGAGCAACTGAAATCATTCCGGAGGCAGTGCAGTTCAGGAAAATGAAATGACAAGACACTGTCTTTCTCGTCACTGGTCTCTTAAGTGACTCTTCAACAATGTCAAAAGAGGAGAAGAAGTAGGGGCAAATCAGGCTACACAGTTTTAATCTTTTCAGCTAAGAGCATCCTTTTAATGCTCCCAACTTATTCTCACTCTTTTTTTCCTACATGAAAAATGGGGGTAGATTTAATGAAATTCTGCTTTCATTACCTTCCTTTATCATGTTTTTATCACAAAACGCCATGCCGTCCTTGACGGTAGCACTTGAAAGCAAATACCTTCTTTATGCGACCAGTTGTAAAATACAAATAAAAAGCCAATTTATCTGTTTGCAAGAGTGCATCAGCCAGAGAAAAATCTGTTCCGCCTTCAAGAATCTGTTGAAGTAGACAGAAGGTAAGCATGTTAATACACTGTTTCACGTCTGTTGATCAGCTCTGTGTTATGTGTTAGTTTGTGTGTAGGATGTGTTTGAATGCTGTACTGTCTGGGGGCTGAAGCTTGTGTTGCGTTCGATTTGGGTTTCTGTTTGGCTGCTTCCATACATCAGTGTATTTCATTTGGCATAGTCTGGCAGACTCTAGCAGTAACTGTTGATATTTACCGGTCAGCAAAACAGATGAACAGATTTATTTGAAGAAGAAATTCTGTCTTACACGCTGAAGAACTTATTAGAACCTAGAGATTAGAAGCTGCTCATAATCAACTCATGTAATCGCATGATCAATTCAATGATCAATGCCTGTTCATAAATGTCATTCTTTTATATACTTCACTTGATTATATTAAATCTAAATCAGACATAAAACACTCTTGTGCAAGTACACAAACAGTAGATACAGTAGCTAGCTAAATACAATTGACAGTAACTCTATTGCCCACCTACAGTAGTATGGACATAATAGCACTAACATCACACGATGTGTTAGTCAAGCATTCACGTTTGCATGTGCAGAGTACGGTATTTTTTTCTGGCCTAAATTTTAACACTTAATCCTTGTCTACCCTCACAGAGACTATTTGACCTTATGTTTGATCTAAAGTCTCTCTATCTTTAGTTTGGATTAGTTTTATTTCCAGAGTGAGTGCTTTCCCAAAGATTATTAGTCCTGTATGTTGCCTTTGATCGTATGCATTAAGTCTCGTTTTATGATCAGAACTTCAGATCAGATCTCTCGGTTGCCTCTGTTGTGATGGAAGTCAGCTGAACTAGATGGGCCAGCATGGACTTCACTACCCATCTTAGAAGCTCTTACCAGGGAGAAGTAGAATAAGATGAACAACTCCTCATATACTGAATGATTAATAGATATTCAACTGAAAACAATGGTATAGGCAAAAATGTGTTAGGCCCTATTTACACCTGGGGCAAGTTTTACTAAACGGTAAATTAGCACGAGAGCACAATTCCAAAACAGCAACGTTGGGCATGGAAATTGTTTTCAGGTGATTTACTAACAACGTGCAAATTTGAGAACACAGACACAACATTTTATTTACATATTGACCAACGCGATATACAAACTCAGCGCAAATAAGTTGCAAATAAAGAGTAAAGAAATGAAGAAGCCACAGTACGTTGAAAAAACCTGGAGGCCAAAAAATGAAGGGTTGCAAGAAGTTTTGATAGACCTGGTATTGCGTGAAAAAGTTGTCTTTTTTTCCTGAAGCAAATTAAAAATAACATGGCTTTGCAAATGATGTGTTCGGATAATGTATACTTCTGGCATTCCAAATAAATTAATACATGTGGAAAAAAAATTCTCCCTTTTACCACGCACTCTCTGTTCTCTGCAGTGCCTCCTCCTAGTGTAGTGGGACGTATATAGCCCACTGTAATTAGATTAATGTGCGTGGGGTAGTGCGAGTCCAATCACAGGCTGGGTAGTGCCGTATAAAAGAGAACCTGTAGTCACTCTTGTGTGTGTGTGTTTGTCGGTTTGGTGTCGCGTCATTGCCCGTGGGACCGACCCTCTTTCTCCTAGCGCTTCCGCTTTCAGGATTCTTCGCGGCCGTTGGCAGCTCCGGTTCTCCTGTTACATGCCTTTACTGCAGTCCCGTGTCTCATGATACTTCGTTCGCTGTATGAGCCTTAAGTGGCGGCTGCTCTTCTTCGCCTGCCTCTCTGGCATTCCCGTGCTTCGGAGGGATGTTGTGTCCCGTGTCCTCTATACGCCGAGTTTGTGAATGAAAGGACGAATAGATGTTCTGTGACGCCTGGTGAGCAACGCTGACTTGACGCTGCTGCTTTAAATATAAGTTAGCCCACGTTCCTTACAACAACTCTCTCTCCAACACACGTGTGTGCGTGTATGTTTGTGCGCACTGCGCAGCCTAACGTGACGCCCGTTCTCCAGTATTAACCATTCTAAACGATGCGTGTCTTCCACAATATGTACATTCAAATTTTGCAGTATTTTCACTTATAATGGTTTGTGTGTATTGAGTGGTTTGATTTGTTTATTTTGAGTGTTTTGCAGTGTTGTATTTATTTTGATTCGTGCGTTCCTTCAAGAGGTGCTGGTAGAAGGTCAGAGTAATACCCAATGCCAGCACCAAATTTTTTTTTCATATTTTCATTTTCTGTAGTATTTTCTTGTTTGTTGATCTAAATGTTTATTATTTGTGCATGTTTGAGTGAGCGTGTTTATTGAGACCATAAATACTTTTACACTCTTATTACAGGAGCTGAGGCTTTGGGGGCAGACCACTAGTAGGCCCGTACGTGGTGGTAGAGAGCTCATTACAGAGTGCTGTGTGATTTATTTCTTGAGTTTATTGCAGTGTGGGTGCTGTTACTTGTACACGGGGTGTGGAGAGTGATATTGAAGCCTTGGGTGTGTGTCTGCCATCAAGCCTCGGCCTCCTTTGGATTATGGTCTCCTTTGCATGTGTCTGTTGATGATTCTCAGCTTTTATATATTTTACAAATGATTGTATTTAAATAAAAACTTTTGTATTATTGGTATCCATGTCTCTAGCCCATTCTTGCTAATTACGTTCCTGTGTATCTTTTACCAATTCTTAGTAACATCTATAGTTCCCTATTAAATAGGGTGGCGTAGTCATGTGACGCTAGAGGCAGTGTTTCTATATTTGCCCCAAGTGTGAAGGGCCAAGGTCCCGCTACATCCTGGCGTAGTCGGCAGGGTTAGTTTCTCTTTTGGGCTGAAGACGTGGATGCTTATTGTAATTGTGTGAACGTGTACAATGTGTGATTGTGTATTACTTTTTTTTGTTTTTCTTTCTGTTTAAGTTTAGGGTTGAAGACAAAGCAGCAGCATCATTTCAGAGGATTTGGAGCGGTTCAACAGTGATTTTTCCGTCTCTGTGTCATTTACTTACAGAGGTTGCTCTGGTAAGTCTCATTAAAAAAAAAAAGAAGAAAAAAAATTATAAAAATGGAGGAAATGCGGGAATTGAGGGATCTAGTTGCTCAGCTTAGGGCAGATAATGAGAAATTGCATCAAGACCAGAGCCGAGCTGCCCCTTCGAGTCCAATACCTGGCCCTTCTAGGGAATCTTCAGTGCCCTCTGCTGATCAACCAGTAAGTGGTAGTGCCACATTAACTGAGCGGCTTGTGTTTATCCCAAGGGATCGAAAATGTCCAATATTTGACGGTAGGCCGGGTATCGGCATAAATGATTGGATAGAGGAGGCGAAAGCCTGTATAAGAACACGTCATCTGTCTGTGGCTGATCAAGCGTTTTTTCTGTTTGATCATCTAGCAGGAGAGGCGCGTGATGAGATTCGGCATCACCCTGTAGCTGAGCGTGGAAACCCCGAGAAAATGTATTTAATTTTGCAAGTGCTGTACGGTTGCTCCCAGTCCCATGTTGCCCTACAGGAGGCCTTTTTCTCTAGGAGACAGCGGGATGGGGAAACTTTGCTGGATTTTCCCTGGCCCTGATGGGTCTCTTAGAAAAAGTCAAGCAGAAGTCCCCTACTGTCATGTCAAATGCGGAAATTCTATTGAGAGATCAATTTGTAGAATATGTGTGCGACGTTTCCCTTCGCCGTGAACTGAAACAGTTAGTTCGCCGCCAGCCCCACTCCACGCTCTTAGAAGTGCGAGGGGAAGCAATCCGATGGGAGCGGGAGGGAATGCCAGGGGGGGCAAGGGGTCGAAGTCTTTCCGTCCCTGTGGCACACGGGTTTCCGTACGAAGTGCAAGGAGGTAATAGCTCGCCTAGAAACTCCGAAATGAGAGAGCTGAGAGAAATGTTAAAGTTACAACAGGAGCAGTTAAATCAGCTCACCCAGAGTTTTGCCCGGTTGCAGGGCCCCAATTCTCGCACCCAGCCTTTCCGTGGTGGGCCCGTTATCTGTAGGCGGTGTCAAAAGCCAGGACACTTTGCACGGGAATGTGAGGGGGATCGCCGTTGCGTTCTCGCGCTGATCCGGCCGTTGGGAAGGGTAGGCAACTTCGATTTGATGCGTCGGGAAACTAATTCCCACCGTGCTGAAGAGTCACAGCTGGGTTGGGGAAAAGTTCGGCTCCGACAGTAAGACGTTTGATTCTAGTCCAAATTTAATGTCCCCTTGTCCACATTTGGATGTTTCAATTGGGGGTGTGTTAGTCCCTTGTCTAATCGATACGGGTTCGATGGTATCAACCATTACGGAAAGTTGTTTTGTTAAGTATTTTGAGTCACGGGGTCAAGAGCAGTTGAGGTCATGTTCATGGTTGCAGCTGAGGGCTGCCAATGGTCTTTCCATCCCGTATATTGGTTATATGGAGGTGGACGTCGAGCTCTGTGGTAGGATGGTGACACGATGTGGGGTGCTGGTGGTCAGGGATCCTCCTGGTGGCTTGCGCTCTCGAGTCCCTGGTGTGTTGGGGATGAACGTACTCGGGTGATGCTACCAGGAGCTCTTTGGACACCATGGCCCTGCTTTGTTTAATTTCCCTCCTGTTTCTAGTGCACCACTTTCAGTTCTTCAAGCCTTACAACACTGCCACCAAGGCAGCGAGCGGGCATCCGTCGACATGACTAGGGTAAGGGTGCGGGGTCCCCGGGCATGTCGCGTTACCGGCGGTACCATTAAGATTGTTGCAGCAACTTGTGCAGAACAGCTAGCAGGTAGTACAGTGCTGTTTGAGCCCTCTGAATCGGGGTTGCCTGAGGGGCTGTTAGCTTCCCCCGCCTTAGTGAGAGTGATTGGAGGCTCAGTTTATGTGCCGGTGATCAATATAGGCACTTCCGATGTCCTGCTTTTCCTGGGTACCCTGGTTAGAGTACATGTTGTCAGTTTACCTACGGGTATAACTGAAGTTAGACCCATTACAGTTAGCGCCTATTCCCAAGGTACTCAAGTGGCCCGTTCCACTGTTTCTGAGCAGATTGCAGCATTGAATTTGTCCGCATTGCCAGAGTCAGAACAGGACAAGGTTAGGACCTTGCTTAATAAGTATCAGACAGTGTTTTCTGAGCACGATGGTGATTTTAAGTGAAGTGACATTCAGCCAAGTATGGTGACCCATACTCAGAATTTGTGCTCTGCATTTAACCCATCCGAAATGCACACACACAGAGCAGTGAACACACACACACACACTGTGAGCACACACCCGGAGCAGTGGGCATCCGTTTATGCTAGCAGTTGGGGGTTCGATGCCTTGCTCAAGGGCACCTAAGTCGTGGTATTGAAGGTGGAGAGAGAACTGTACATGCACTCCCCCCACCCACAATTCCTGCCAGCCCGGGACTCGAACTCACAACCTTTCGATTGGGAGTCCGACTCTCTAACCATTAGGCCACGACTTCCCTTGGGTTGTACCAGTCTTATCTCGCATGATATCCCACTGTTAGATGACATCCCTGTACGGCAGCGACATCGCCGTGTACCTCCTTCAGAGTATGAGGTTGTTAGATCCCACATTAATCAGCTATTGGAGTCTCAGGTAATCAGGGAGAGTTGTAGCCCGTATGCCTCTCCAATTGTGTTGGTAAAAAAAAGGACTGTAGTCTTCGTCTGTGCGTGGACTATCGTCAGTTAAATGCCAAGACTAGACGAGACGCATTTCCCTTACCCCGTATTGAGGAGTCGCTGGATGCGTTGACCAGGGCCTGTTGGTTCTCTACTATGGATTTAGCTAGTGGGTACATTCAGGTCCCGGTCACAGAGGGGGACAAGCCTAAGACCACTTTTTGCACACCATTTGGCTTGTTCGAATGGAACCGTATGCCATTTGGTTTGTGCAATGCCCCCTCCACCTTCCAGCGACTTATGGAGAGGATATTCGGAGACCAGCAGTGCCAGTCGTTACTTCTATATCTGGACGATATTGTGGTGTTCTCCACCTCTATTGCTCAACATTTAGAGAGGTTGGAGGTAGTTTTAGACCGGTTGGAGCGAGAAGGCTTAAAGGCTAAGCTGGGGAAGTGTGCTTTTCTCAAGCAGGAGGTATTTGGGTCATGTTATTTCCTCTAGGGGAGTAGCAACTGACCCAGGTAAGATAGAGGCTGTAGCCCGGTGGCCCCGTCCCTCTAGTGTAACAGATATGCGGTCCTTCCTGGGGTTCTCCAGTTATTACCAGCGGTTTGTAGAGGGGTTTGCCAAGTTGGCGGCCCCTCTGCATAAGCTGGTCGGGGAGTTTGCCGGTTTAAAGGGTAAGCAGACAGCAAGGAACTTTGAGAACGCCTGGAGTGAAGGGTGTCAGGTGAGCTTTGAGGGGTTAGAAGAGAAGCTTACTACCACTCCAGTCCTTGCATATGCAGATTTTTCCAAGCCCTTCATTTTGGAGATGGACGCTAGCTACCAAGGTATGGGGGCTGTCCTCTCCCAGGAATATGAAGTTAAGGTGAGACCGGTGGCATATGCCAGCTGTAGTCTACGGCCCACTGAGCGCAACATGTCCAACTATAGCTCTATGAAGCTGGAGTTTGTTGCGCTGAAGTGGGCCATGACCGAGAAATTCCGGGAGTACTTGTTGGGTAGTAAGTGTGTGGTATTTACAGATAATAACCCCTTAGCCACCTGGCCTCCGCAAAGCTTGGTGCAACCGAGCAGCGTTGGGCCTCTCAACTGGCAGCTTTTGATTTTGACATTTAAGTATCGTTCAGGTAAGAGTGAGAGTGAGTGCGCACCCTTGAGTTTGTGAGACAGAGGTGCTATTGGCCGGGATTATCCGCTGATGTGGCAAGTTGGTGTCAAGAATGTGATCGGTGCCAGGCAGCCAAGGACACCCGACCACTGGCTCAGGGGTTTATGGGGCGGCTACTGTCATCTAGGCCAAATGACATCCTTGCAGTGGATTTCACTGTTTTGGAGCCCACATGCTCTGGTATTGAGAACGTCTTGGTTATGACCGTTTTTAGTAAGTATACCTTGCCCGTTTCAACCAGGGATCAGAGAGCCGAGACGGTGGCCCAAGTCCTGGTGACAGAATGGTTTTATCGGTTCCGTGTTCCGGGCCGTCTCCATTCTGACCAGAGTCGAAATTTTGAATCCTCACTGATCCACCAGCTGTGTGACTTATATGGTGTGGAGAAGTCTCGTACGACCCCGTATCACCCGGCTGGAAACGGTCAGTGTGAACATTTTAATCGCACTTTACACAATCTGTTGCGCACACTGCCAGTCTCCAGGAAACGGGATTGGGTGGCTTGTCTCCCCCAGGTTGTGTTCAGCTATAATAGCACTCCCCATCAGGCCACTGGAGAATCGCCACATTTCTTGATGTTCAAGGCTGTTGAGGTTGGGGTGCGTAGAACGAGACATACAACTGCAGGGCTGCACCCAAACAAATATCACCTTCCCTGGGCAGTGAGTGAGAGAAGTGGCGTCTCTCTTCAGCAAATACAAGGTATAACTGGTCTCTTCAGACCGTGGGATTAATTAGCCGCGACGTGAGGATCGTCGGGGCGACGATTCAAGTGTGGGGGGGCAGATTGTAGTGGGACGTATATAGCCCACTGTAATTAGATTAATGTGCGTGGGGTAGTGCGAGTCCAATCACAGGCTGGGTAGTGCCGTATAAAAGAGAACCTGTAGTCACTCTTGTGTGTGTGTTTGCCGGTTTGGTGTCGCGTCATTGCCCTTGGGACCGCCCCTCTTTCTCCTAGCGCTTCCGCTTTCAGGATTCTTCGCGGCCGTTGGCAGCTCCGGCTCTCCTGTTACATGCCTTTACTGCAGTCCCGTGTCTCATGATACTTCGAGAGTTGGAGGGATCGTTCGCTGTATGAGCCTTAAGTGGCGGCTGCTCTTCTTCGCCTGCCTCTCTGGCATTCCCGTGCTTCGGAGGGATGTTGTGTCCCGTGTCCTCTATACACAGAGTTTGTGAATGAAAGGACGAATAGATGTTCTTTGACGCCTGGTCAGCAACGCTGACTTGACGCTGCTGCTTTAAATATAAGTTAGCCCACGTTCCTTACAACAACTCTCTCTCCAACACACGTGTGTGTGCGTGTATGTGTGTGAGCACTGCGCAGCCTAACGTGACGCCCGTTCTCCAGTATTAACCATTCTAAACGATGCGTGTCTTCCACACTATGTACATTCAAATTTTGCAGTATTTTCATTTATAATGGTTTGTGTGTATTGAGTGATTTGATTTGTTTATTTTGAGTTTTTTTTTTGATTCGTGCGTTCCTTCAAGAGGTGCTGGTAGAAGGTCAGTGAGAGTAATACCCAATGCCAGCACCAAATTTTTTTTCATATTTTAATTTTCTGCAGTATTTTCTTGTTTGTTGATCTAAATGTTTATTATTTGTGCATGTTTGAGTGAGCGTGTTTATTGAGACCATAAATACTTTTACACTCTTATTACAGGAGCTGAGGCTTTGGGGGCAGACCACTAGTAGGCCCGTACGTGGTGGTAGAGAGCTCATTACAGAGTGCTGTGTGATTATTTCTTGAGTTTATTGCAGTGTGGGTGCTGTTACTTGTACACGGGGTGTGGAGAGTGATATTGAAGCCTTGGGTGTGTGTCTGCCATCAAGCCTCGGCCTCTTTTGGATTATGGTCTCCTTTGCATGTGTCTGTTGATGATTCTCAGCTTTTATATATTTTACAAATGATTGTATTTAAATAAAAACTTTTTGTATTATTGGTATCCACGTCTCTAGCCCATTCTTGCTAGTGAAGTAGTGAAGTGAAGTTGGAATTTATTGTTTTTGGTACCCTTTCTTAAAACATGTCCAATAAAGCTCATATATTAGGTCAGTAGGTGGTATTTTATGGCTGTTTGATTGCATTCAACCACATGATCGTTTACACTACAAAAGCATCTTTGTTGTATGTGCTTTTGATTACCTCTGAAAGTGAATAAAACTGGAAAAGCTCAAACCGTTTTGGACCCAATTAAACCTGTTTTTAATGTTATCTACTGATCAGATCAAAGAAAATGCATCTTAGTACAAGGTGTAAACACGGCCTTAGTTAAAATAACACATACAACTAGTTTAATCAGTAGGTTTTTACAAACAATCCTTTATCATCAAGAACTTGAGTTCTTGAGTTTAGTTGCTATGGGTAAGTGCTGTGAAATATTGTCATAAAATTTCCTCAAAATGAAAAAATAGGAACAAGGCAGCATATTCTCACTGAAAATGAAACATAAATACAAAACAAAGGAAATACTGCTAACACTTTATAATAACTTTCATTATATCATTAACAAACATAATATAATGTTTAATTAATCATTACTTAATACATATTTACTTAACTAGAAATATGAGTTATATAAATATGAATGTGTGAACACAACCACCCTACAATGATAAATGCATTCTGGGGACACCCAAGACCAATATTACATCTTGTAAAAAGGGGCATAATAGGTGCCCTTTAGTGCTGGGCAAAGACATAACATGCATGGTAATTTGGGTGCAAAACATGTTTTTATTACATCAACACTTATATTAGTATACTATTTTGTTTTATTTACACAGAATATTGCTTGAATCATATATCAACAGGAGGGGGAAATTGTGAAAAAAAAACAAAAACAAATTAATTTTAATTTGCCCTACAAAGGCTAAGTGCAGTAACTATGCAAACACTGAAACTGAGAAAAATTCCTTTAAAGTTTTTACATCAGCCAGTCAAACATGTTGTGGGTAGATTAACGGCAATGCATTATTTTAAAGACTTTTTAGGATAAATCTTTTTACAGATAAATACCATGCTTACTGATGTGACCTTTGACCACCAAAATGCAGATACTGCACTCTGCATTGCATGTCTTCTTGTCTAGCTAGATGTTGTGCTCATGACAATCACATTGTTTGCATTCACCCAAACTTCTTTGCTGAAATCAAAACACAGGACGATGAATGGAATTGCAGTCAGTGCGAGTCCCGCTCGCTGTGAACCGGGAGCGACCAGGCAGCAGAGGATTCCACTTGGTCGTAAAGTCTCCTTTGAATGTGTTAACAAATTAATCTGCGATTTGTACAAAAAGAATGTTTACTTATTAATTAATAATTTGTTATTTGCATGGTCTGGTAGTCATATGGGATATGCCTGTGAATAGGGGACAAACTGCATTCTGTAGGCTATAACTCTCATACAGAAAAGTTCTTTGATGAATTCAAAGCCAGCTAACTTTGAAGGAAAAACCCCTGTTACTACAATTGGATTATCTTTCTGAATCGTGGAGAGATGTCCAAGTCATCAACATCAACGTGATTATAAATCAGATTTACCTTGCTAGTGGCTGGCTAGTTAATGTTAACTGATTATAAAGCTGTCATTTGCCTTGCTATAATAATATTTTGCTATCTTCCTTTACTTGCTTTGGATATTTGCATTTTAATGCCAGTTCAACAAAAATTTGGCCATGGGATACCAAGGCAGACTGCGTAGTATCTGCGGTGTCAAAGCTGGAAAACATGCCCAGAACGCCGTAACTACACTTACTGCAGTTTGCCTTTGTATTAGCTTGGATTTTGTAGTTACTGCAATTTTGACACTCTCGTTTCTCTGAAATTGAACCAGGAGGCATTGTAACAAGATGGAACAGATGTCACAAAGCCCAATTTAGGACTTAAATCAATTTTGACCAGATGTGTAGTTACCATATTTTTGTGAGATTCGATCATATGGTTGTAGTTCTTCAGCTTATTGGTTTCTGAGTTCTTTAGTAGTAGCAGTACATGAGGCCATGCATAAAAGTGACTTTACCGAGGCTAAGATCAGTGGTGTTAGACAATATTCAAAAGCAAAAAACCTTTAACCTATAATACTTATACATATGGTAAATTCAAGGCCTTGATTTATTTATTGCTTTTAGAAATTTACAGCAGCATCAATATAAAGGATATGAATATTCAATAATAATAAAAATATAAACATATTAATATATTAATAGTAAAAACCATTCTTCTTTCATGAGTAATATAATTTATTAGCCTAACCTGTAGGCTGTAAATTTTGTAGCAACTTGGTGCTTTAATATTAAATTCATTTGAGGTGTGCATTGACTGTTTTACTTTAAATGTAGCTCATAGAGTCAGAACTGTGCATTAAAAAGTAGAAAATCTTTCTGTGTGAAACTTACAAAACAGTTCTGCTTCAGCTATAAAGCACTTTTTTGTTTTCAATTAAACTCTTTATATTTAAGAATATAGGGTTATACCTCCTTTTATCATTTTCACTGAATTCCTCCATCTCTCTTCTCTGTCTGTGGTTATGACTGTAGAGAAGCCGTCTGGCCCCCATGCTGAATGAGCATAATTAAATTACATGCTCCTGGTGTGAACTCCATTATCAATATGCTTCCAGATACATCTGAATGATTGTATCTGCAAAACCCCAACAGACATCTTAACTTTTTAAATCAATAACTGTAGAATTTAATGTACTGAATTTAAGATATGTAGCTTTGATTATATTATGTGCTATTGGGCGATGGAGTGCTTAAGAAAATTGCTGGGTAAAGAGGTTTTCATTTTTACACGTTAAGTGTCAGTGTATGTACTGTAAGTGTGAGAAACTGAACATAGGTGTGGGAGCTCTGCAGAAGCATGTAGTTGCTGCTTGCCAGATGGACATATGCAATATAGGTCACATTTACATGAAATAACAAATCATAAATCCACAGAGCTCTACATGAGATGCATTGACACAATTGGACATTTCTTGTCAGGAGATATTTAAGGATAAAGAAGAGATTTAGATTGTTATATGGAACCAGAGAGCACTAGACTGTTATATCCATTCGTATTCTCTGAATTCTAAATAAGGTTGTTGATATGACACATCAATAAAGTTGGATTTTAAAGAATTCTATGAAAACATACCATACCATTAATGTTCATAATAATGTTCATATTTTTTTCTCCTTCTCTGCTTACCAAGGCTGCACTTATTTGATCAAAAACATTGTATAACTGTAATAATGTAAAATTTACTTTTTTAAATATATGATAAAATGTAATATAAACTCCTGTGATGCCAAATCAAAAATTTGAGCATTACAGTAATTATTATTATTAAGAAAAGAAATGACAGAAAATACGCCTTGTTGTTCTGTGTTTTTGCTTTGTTAATTGGATTTTTCTCAAAATCAACTCTGCGGACTCCACTTTCAAACGGATGTATTTTTTTTGTGTCTGATTCCAACAATTCATATACCATTTTGAAGCTATTTAATGGAGAATGTGAAAATAAAATAACTAATTTTAGAAAATTTGCTCATTCTGACACATTTTGCCAGGACTGGTCACAATTTGCATGTTATATAATTCAGTTTGAGTTGATTGACAGCCTTAATTCTTGTCACTAGCACTCCGAATCCAAGGTCCTCTTTTGTTCCTGTTAAAGGAGAGACCAGATTGGCTGGATTCAGACTAGTGCAGTGAAGAGAAATGAAAGAAATCTGGCATTATCAAAGGAAATAACACAACAGCTATTGTCTTACGTCTCTTTAGGAGGAGTTCTTTCGTTTTTTCTTTCTTAGAAAGAAACCAAGAAAGAACACCCAGTCAATTAATATTCATTTTTTTTAGTTGGAGATCTCTGAATATAGTCTACTGACAGTGGAAATACAAAGTGTGAAAGAACACAGGGAGGTGTTTGGAAATAAACTCTCGTCACAATCAGGGAACCAGTCATATTTCATGGAGAGATGAAAACAGCACTGGCAGTTCGGACGTGTTATACATTTGAAGCATACAGAATATCTGCTCTGGCATTCTTCCAATCTGCAGTATCATTTATTGGGCCATAAATATGGTGAGAATGTGTGTGTTAATGTATGTGAGTCAACAGGAGACTCTAGGTGATCTATGGTTACTAATAGGCAGTAAATAGGTAGTGACTCTTGCGTGAGAGGTCTCTTCCCATGCTGCCACTAGCCTTGATTTAATTATCAAAAAACTCATCGCTTTAAATATGCTTTGGTGTCTGAGGTCTCCCGCTCCCTACATTTCCACTCTTCCATTGTTTACTCTGAAATAAATAACCTTGTGCACAGAAACACACGATCGATCTGCAAACAAAAAATGATGTTGTGGAGAGGAAAGATAACTCTTGTTGTCAGTCAACACCTCCATCCTCTTTCTATCATTACTGATCTTAAATAGCAGCGTGATCTGTCTAATCTTGTCAGCGCTGAGACCCTGTCTATATAAATCTTACTGCTACATGTGAAAACCACATTCATTTTATTAACTCTTCACCTGAGCCTAAATGAAAGAATTATGTTTGACTTACTATGGTTAGATGGGCCTTTAGTATTAAGAGAAATGTCAGTAATGTGCCGTTGTACAAATCTAAATGAAAGGTCTCATCCCTCTGGAAATCGCATGACTTAAGTCTGTTATGCATTTATCAGTATCAATAGTATTACACAGGGGTCCTGAAAGCATTCATCCAATTGCCTGATGACGGCTGTTTTTCACAGCTAAATGGCTCACTGTTGATTCTGTGTGAGAATCAGTTTAGCCCTTCAAAATGTATGGACTTAATATGATGCACTGATCATGCAATAGCTAACAGTACAATGACCGTGGCAGAATATGAGTTATGGTTAATCAGGGCAAGTGCACAGCAACTTATGTTACTAGTGACTATTTCTATTTCTATCAAATAAACGTAAAATATTCTGCTTTATTCAGCAAGCTTTATTCAATCTTTGCTGAAGCACTTTCAAAATGTGTCGGATTAAACTGATCAATCTGTTCCCACAACAGCTCAACATCTCAAACTTAGGTCCTAAGTCTTTCATCCACATATATAATACTCGTCTTTGTTCCTTTGCCCATTCTACCCTTATTTGTGAATATCAGGTGTTGTCTTTTCTTTGAAAGTCTGCCTAAAAGCACAATCTGTTTCTAAAACTAGAGACTCTGATGTACTTGCTTAGTTGTTGAGCATCTGGGCTGTCCACTTCTCTTTCTTTCCTGCTTAGATCCAGTTGTCTTTATTCTTTCGAGACTGTAATGTATGGAATAGCCTTCATCTCTCAAAAGAACAAAAGATGGGTTAGTTTCAAGAGAACTTGTTTCTTTATGTTAATTTTTGAAACCCAATTTCGAAAGTGCAACTGAACAACTGACAGAACAGTAGGGTAACACATATTGGAGTAAACATACATTATCAATATTCACCCACCATTTCTCAGGCTTTGGCATGTCAACACATATCTCACAGCTACAGTTGCTGTCTGTCCCTCTCCCAGGATATTTTGTTTTAAATTTAGTCATGCTTTCTCATGGCTGTGAAGTTATTTATATGATTTGTGAATTGGTCCATGTATATGTCTCTTGTTGTTTTGAGTTTGTGCCAGTGAAGGAGAAAGTGCACACCTGTCTCGACCTGATCTGTCTAGCAGTGAGCACACAATCTTTCCTCTCTGGGAAACAATGCCTTCCTGTGTCTGCATCTCTTAATGGCAAGACTGTGCAAACTGAGCCTGTATTTAGTCGCTTTGTATCTCTGACAGTCAGTAGATACTCTTCCAATTCATAATTAGGTTGCATGGTAAAATTGTCTGTCTGTTCATATTTTTGTCTATCTGTTTCTTTTTAATTCTACGTCCATAACTTTTTAAATTGCATCCTATTTTCTATATAAATTCAAATTCAGTAAGTTGATTGGAATTTAAAAGTCATTCTCAATTCAATCCTGAATCAGAAATGGGTGCATAGGCAGTGTCTGGTTTCAACTGGCCATCACTGTGAGTGTGTATGGAAGGGCAGTCTGGTTAAAATGCATTCTGAGACGCTTAGTTCTTTTATATGGGCAACATCAAAATTCAGGACACATGCTTGAAGGTGTAGAAAGGAACATTGAATGCTGGGTTTGTACTTTGTGATCAAAGTCATTGCAGTCATTTCTGTTTTAGTAGCTTTTCTCTATGTTTATGTGATTATTCATTCTTGATTAAAAACATAATAGTCACAATTGATGAACGACACTGCAGAGTTTTTTTTTATGTCATCATATTGACTGCATTTGACAGGACACTCTCAAACAACAGGAGACCCAGGAAGGAAGGAAAAAGCTTGCCACACAGAGCATGGTATATGGATTAGATTGAACCATGTTTAGAAACAGCTGAATACATCTCCAGCAAATAAAAAATGAAATATTTTTAATAATGCAGCACCAAACCTGTGCCTTTTTGAGTATGACGTCAATAAGACAATCCTGCTGCAAATTAAAGTATTGATGCTCTAAATGTAAATGGTAAGTCACTGCAATGCTACAAAAAAAATTGACATCTAAGAGGTTTTTAGTTTGTACTTTCATGTCTTCCCAAATGAAACATGTATATAAAGTAATATCTGGAGCAAGTCTCTCATTACCCATTCAGAGGGCAGTAAGCTCAGAATTATGCAAACAAATGCATTAAATACTGAGGTATGCAGAGGTCACACACATTGTCAAGCAATACAATGTGTGCATACACCACCAAAATTAGTGCAAAAGGACCCAGCTTTGCTTTCATTTGAGTTCTCTATAAAGTATAATAGGCAATGAACAACTTTGCATTTGAATACAGATTGTTTGTAGGAGAACAGAATGCATTTGGAATTTGTCTTCCAGCCATCTTTTGACAAAAGCTGGGCTTTGGGTACATTTTGAATGAGGGCTCTGGTAGTCACATTTATTGGATGCAAATCTTCCCCATTAGTTTTCAGCTGAAGACGTAAATTACATTTAAGGTGCACTGTCAAGTGTCTTATATTCACAAGATGAAACAATTTTCTCTCTTGTGTAGCTAAAACACCTTGCTGGTAAACCAAGACATTTCTGAGAAATTCTAAATCAATTTGTCAGCTTTTCTGTCTTTTGTTATGGTTTTTATTTGAGAATATTGGTAAAAAGTGGACAGTAAAATATATTATTATATCTAGAAGTTCTTATAAATGCATATCTTTAAGACTTTCAAGTTATACATGTATAACACTATTTTTCAGAAAACATTATTCAGTGGTTATTTATACAACTTATTTTTTCATTTGTTTTTAAAGGTCCCGTTTTTCGCGCTTTTTTGAAGCTTTGATTGTGTTTACAGTGTGCAATATAACATGTGTTCATGTTTCGCGTCTAAAAAAAAAACAGTATTTTTCACATTATACACCTATCTGTATACCACTGTTTTCACTGTCATAAAAACGGGCTGATGACTTCCTTGTTCTATAAAGTCCCTCCTTCAGAAATACGTAACGAGTTCTGATTGGGCCAGTGGTTCCTGTGTTGTGATTCGACAGCAGCTGAGCGCGCGCTGCCCTCCTGGAAACGCGATTGGACTAGTTTTGGAGTAGTTTTGAGAAGCAAGTGGGCAGGAGCATGTGCTGGAGATGTACTTATAATCACAAGAGCGTTTTTACTGACGAGATGTGCATGAAAATCGCATTTGTTTTTTTGCACAGCCCTAACATCTAGTTAACAAAGCTAAACAGCATTGCCCTTTGTGTAATAAGTTACATAAACTGTTAAACGCACCAACTTAAATAATAAAATACACTTACCGCTTGTGGTCCATAAACATCGCCTTCTCCAGACAAAGAGGGAACTGTTTCATCTTTCAAGAATAATCTTTGTGTGAATCAGGCATTAAACTGATTGAGATCGAGGAAGCTGTCCTCAGCAAAATGTGCTGCACATAGTTTAACATGTGGATTATAATTTCCGGGAACCGAGTTAAACATAAATTGTAACCATTGATCTCTAAGTACAGCGTCCCTGGGAAGGCCAAACAAAGGTGATTGGGCTCCGAGATGAAAATAACAGCGTTTCAACGACATGGCGACAAACACAAGTGCAGCTCTTCCTTCTTCTCCGTCGGAGCGCAACAAGACCACGCCCCCCTTTTTGTGTATTCCTGTGGGCGGAGGTTAGACATAAAACTGTTTTAGTGACGTCATTACTGCAGGAACTAGAGGGATGTAGTCCAAACTGTCGTTTTTTGTAGGCGAATTCTGTTAAATAAAATATCTCCCTTGGCATTGAACTTTGAGCTTTAGAATTTTACAGATATTATTTAAACTAAATATTATGTAAACAACATTACACACTAACTAAAGTTTAAAACATGGGATCACGAAGAAGGGGACCTTTAAAAAATGTGAAAATGAATATTATTCCAAATCAATTAACAAATGCTGTAAAAGATTTGTCATTTTGTATTAGATATTGATGTTAATTTATAGACCCTTACACTTTTAAAAATAAAGGTGCTTCATGATGCCATAGAATAACATTTTTGTCTAAATGGTTCCACAATGAACCTTTCTGTTCCACTAAAGGTTCTTTGTGGCGAAAGAAGGTTCTTCAGATTATAAAAAGGTTAGAAAGAGATGGTTCTTTAAAGAATCTTTGACTGAATGGGTCTTTGTGGAACCAAAAATGATTCTTCTATGGCCTCGCTGTGTAGAACCTTTTAAGCACCATTATTTTTAAGATTGTACTGTAAAGTGTTGTAATGTTTTCTTCACAATAGCATCATTAAATGTATTGCTATGTTCTGTTTCTTGCCCCCCCCCCTCCTTTTGCTTTAATCTTCTTAACTTAATAAGGAATTTCCATAAATTACATTTCCATAAATTAGCATTATAGTTTTCTCTGGTTAGTGTGTATATTTCGTCCACATGCCATCATCAATCGACCGTGAGCAAACTATAAATCAGAAGTCTGTAGTCAAACAGCGTTCAGTTTTCCTAAGGTGAGTCATTACTCACTCTATCATTCAGGGGCGGATCCATGCTGCCAATAAGACTAAAGAGTGTAGCTCTCATTTGTGAATCATTTAAGGGTCACTGGAGGATCACTGACAAACTGTTTATGAGTTTGTAGTGACAGTTGGTATACAGTATGAGTGAGTGAACTCATAGAGATATACTGTAAATCATTCGGTTTGAACACTGTCATATTCCTAGAAAACTGATGGATGAGAATGCAAACGTTAGCTTTCCCAGGTATAACAGATTGCCTTGGTAGTGGTATTATTTTGTGACTTGGATATCGTGGTAGTACCGTAGGGCCACCATGCAACATTAACAGGGATATAGAAACCTAGAAAAAAAGAAAAATTGATGAGCAACGTGTCTTAGGGCGAGTCTGAGTGTGTGTCTGCAACCAATTTTGGCACCTGAAAGAGCTACTGATTATTTTGCAATTACTCCTCACCTTGAGCCAAAGAATGTACTGCGTTGCAAGGGATCGGTCCTCCTTTGACGTCCAATCACCCTTTTTGTGTCTTCTCTGCTTTTGCCTGCGGTGTCTGTTTATGAGTTTACGCCTGCTCCTCCTGCTTGTCCTCAAATGCTCTCTGCCAATTAGAGCACCTTCCATATACAGCTGTATTTTATACAGCTCAAACATACTTGATAAGAATGGATCTGATATAGTAAATTGGGTCAGGTAAGAAAAATAATTTTAAAAGATCTCTTGAATGTTTTGTTGAGGAAAACAAGGTAGCTGTAAACACTTTTTTTTCAGCATTCAGCCTTTCCAAGCATACTATTCTTTTTTTTTTTTGTCTGAATTAAGTGTTTCATCAGCCTGCAATGCATAAAGAAAACATGACACGAGGAACATGATACTAACAAGATGTTAAGTCAACAGCTTCTAGGATTTGAACAAAATCAACTCCAGTGACATACAGGTGCATCTCAATAAATTAGAATGTCGTGGAAAAGGTCATTTATTTCAGTAATTTAACTCGAATTGTGAAACTTGTGTATTAAATAAATTCAGTACACACAGACTGAAGTAGTCTAAGTCTTTTGTTATTTAAATTGTGATGATTTTGGCTCACATTTAACAAAAACTGACCAATTCACTATCTCATCAAACTAAAATATGGTGACATGCCAAAACACCTGCAAAGGTTTCCTGAGCCTTCAAAATGGTCTCTCAGTTTGGTCGACTAGGCTACACAATCATGGGGAAGAATGCTGATCTGAGAGTTGTCCAGAAGACAATCATTGACACCCTTCACAAGGAGGGTAAGCCACAAACATTCATTGCCAAAGGAGCTGGCTGTTCACAGAATGCTGTATCCAAGCATGTTAACAGAAAGTTGAGTGGAAGGAAAAAGTGTGGAAGAAAAAGATGCACAACCAACCGAGAGAAACGCAGCCTTATGAGGATTGTTAAGCAAAAACAATTCAAGAATTTGAGTGAGCTTCACAAGGAATGGACTGAGGCTGGGGTCAAGGCATCAAGAGCCACCACACAAAGACGTGTCGAGGAATTTGGATAAAGTTTTCGTATTCCTCTTGTTAAGTCACTCCTGAACCATAGACAACATCATAGGCGTCTTACCTGGGCTAAGGAGAAAAAGAACTGGGCTGTTGCCCAGTGGTCCAAAGTTCTCTTTTCAGATGAGAATAAATTTGTATTTTATTTGGAAATCAAGATCCTAAAGTCTGGAGGAAGGGTGGAGAAGCTCATAGCCCAAGTTGCTTGAAGTCCAGTGTTAAGTTTCCACAGTCTGTGATGACTTGGGGTGCAATGTCATCTGCTGGTGTTGGTCCATTGTGTTTTTTTTTTAAAAACAAAGTCACTGCACCCTTTTACCTAGACATTTTGGAGCCCTTCATGCTTCCTTCTGCTGACCAGTTTTTTGAATATGCTGATTTCATTTTCCAGCAGGATTTGGCACCTACCCACACTGCCAAACGTACCAGAAGTTGGTTAAATGACCATGGTGTTGATGTGCTTGACTGGCCAGCAAACTCACCAGACCTGAACCCCATAGAGAATCAATGGGGTATTGTCAAGAGGAAAATGAGAAACAAGAAACCAAAAAATGCAGATGAGCTGAAGGCCACTGTCAAAGAAACCTGAAAATGAACACCAGGTTAATTTTCATTCCTTATTTGCATAATGCCAAATATTTTTAGCCATTATTGTAAAAAAAAAGTAATGATGACACACAGATGAGAAGATGAGCCACTGATTTTATTTTTATAAAGATGACAGAATGAGGAGCATTTTAAAAGGTATTGTAAATTACACACAGACTCTCAAATGTGTTTTTTTTCTGCACCAGTGATGTCCAAACTGCCTTGCAATGCCACAAGAAAGTTAACAAAAATATAATATAATTGTATTTCAATTAGAAATACTAATAAACAATAAATAGTAAAAGTAAAGAATAAATAATACATTTAATAATAATAATTTAAAGGTGACATATCATGAAAATCTGACTTCTACAGGTTTTAAGTGCTATAATCAGGTCCCCAGTACATCTACCAACCAAGGAAACGTGAAATAGGTTAACACAGTAACTTTGTTTTGGTAAGCCTTTTTCTGCAAGCATCTGAGAAAACGAGCTCGTCTGATTTCGCTCTCTTGGTGCCGTGGCAAAGGGCTCTCATTATAATATTACCACCCCTTAATCTGTAAGCTTTCACCCACGGTGCAGACATTTTGTTTTTGCAAGCGCCAGTGGTGTACCAGCTCTAATGCCGTAGCAAAAGTTTGAGCAAAACACGCTAACTGTTCTGTCTTTGGCTGCACAGATGAGCACATAACTCTATTTAGAGTGCCAATCATATGCTGTGACAGCCGCTTTCTTTCCATGTGCTTCAGATGTATGCACTCAGAATACCCTATATCAGATGTTTGAACTAATATGGTTTAAAATGCATGATTTTAGCACGAAAAACATGATAATCAGAACCAAAACAGATGTTTTAGCAGGTCCAAGCTGTAAAGAAGCAGCTCTATACTGGAAAAGGGGGCGGGGAGCAGCAACTCCTTTGCATTTAAAGAGACAGGCATGAAAAAACTGTGGTTTCTGCCTCCCCTCAAAATAGAGATTTAAGGTATCAAAATAATATAATAAATGATCTGTGGGGTATTTTGAGCTGAATCTTTACAGACACATTCTGGGGACACCAGAGACTTATATTATACAAGATAAAAAGCATAACACAACCCAACATAACACATAACATAACATAATATATTTTCAGTGTGTGTTTTTCTGTCTGCAGCCCATGCATGAAAACATCTGAAAAGGGAAAAAAAAAAAAATAAAAAATAAATGAAAGCGTCAGTTATAAATGGCACCTTTCAGAAAGGCTATACATTATAGACTACACAGCTTGTAAATATCCTCAGTAAGATCAATGAAAGCAAGATCATGTATTGTAAAGAATGAGATCAGGCCTGGATCTAGTTTTCCACAGAGAGCCATTTAAAACAATGGATGTTGTTGCTGCACGGTCTCAAGATTTCAGTAAAGATGGCTGCCTGCAGGGGAGCAGCAGCTATATGTGAGGGTTCAGATTAATTCTAATGATCATGCAGATGATTAATGCATGACAAAGGGAGCCTGGAGTCTCTGCCAGGCTCGTGGTAAGCTGGTTAATTGTGTTGATTTGACAGTCCAACATAAACATGCGTGCAGTAGCGTGATACTCTTTAAACCAGACTTCCATTCTTCTCACCCTTGGGTTTAAGTCACACTCTATCTTTCTGCTGTGCTGTGGTGAATGATCATAGATCAGATTGCATATACCCGCTTGAAGCTTTTCTGAGTATATTACTTTCATTCTTTTTGGGACTTCCTCCTCTCTGGGCTGTCCATAGGCATGTCCATTAAAAGAGTATTGGTGACAGCTTTTAGCGGTGAGGTTCATTTAACACTGGAGGATTTTAAATCATGCCACAAAGTTTATGCAGTCTCAGTTCCAGCCATTGGACACCTTTTTTCCCCATTTTCTTTTCTCCCTCATTTCTCATCTGTCCTGTGTCTTGTTCACTGTTCCCTGAGGTTTTCCAAACGTTATGATCCATTTCCTCCCAGTCCTCCTCAAGTGTGTCTCTGACTCTCATAAGCTGGCTGTAGACCACCCTAAGGACTAGTTAGTAGGGGTGTGACGAGACACTTATCCCACGAAACAAGATGAGACACAAGACTGGGTTTGCTCAATGAGACGAGACAAGATTTTTTGACTTTTTTTGAAGAAATCCTCAATGATGAAATATATAGGGAAAAATTTTATTTTATTCAACTGAAAAACACAAAAAGCTAAAAATGTAGGTGCATTTTGAAATCAATTTGTACTTTATGAAATTAAACTTCTATTTTAATGAATTATATGCAGCAATAAACAACATGTAAACTAGAGGTCCTTGTGGATTGCTGGTGAATCATTGGTTGAGAGCTCACGCAGATGCTTCAGATTAAACTAATAATAGAGCTAGGAGTTTGAGAGTGGGATGTGCCAGATCAACTGGAGAGATCCAATATATTTTCACAGATTCCCATTTATTATGTTTAATTATTTAATAGCAACTGAATTCAGTTACTTATCCTCATAGTTATATCATTAAGCCCGGAACCATCAACATCGTCAATGGTCTAATTTGATGACGCCTCTAGACACATTCGGTGGAGGTTTCTACAGCGTGTGTTCATTTTATAATCACAGAGAAAATCTTCACTCTCAAAAGCATTGTGAGCATAAGTTTATCGTAAACCAGTTATACCTAGGGTTTCTACGGTCTACTCAGACTCACAATGCTTTTGTCACAGTTGAAGGAAAGAAACAACGTATAAAAAGAAAATAGTACACCATCTTTAACTTAACACACTCTCATTGACATCGGGATACTGTGGAATGTAATGTTTGGTCGTCTTACAGCCGCGATCCAAGCGAGCCAACGACTCTTTGTAATCTCGGATACTTGGTCTTCGTGGTCACGCCTTCAAGCAGGAAAGCGGTGTAAAGTTATTCCATCTTAATTTTTTTCCCCAGTTTCCCAGCAGTTAAGGAGGCCATCAACGTGGCGGCCAAGCCAAGTAATGACATCACGATGCCCAAGCCCTATTCCAATAGCATTTTAAGAGAATAGCTTACAGTCACTAAACCATCTGTAAAGTGTTAATCTACAAGTCAAGTAAATTAAGTATTATTTACAAACGATTTGAGTTTATTTTATAAATATAAAAAAATCTAACAGATACCAATGTCGTATGTAACCTTACAGATGGTCCTTAAACTTGCGAATATCGAGCAACTAGTGCCAAACCAACTTTATGCCAGTGGTTCGCATTTCCAAAAAGCATCGTGAGCCTGAGTAGACTGTAGAGGCATTTAGTGCAACTGGTTTTACGGTAAACTTATGCTGACAATACTTTTGGGAGTCTTTTCTCTGTGATTACAAAATGAAGACAAGCCTAAAGCCCCTTTCACACAGCGATTCCGGAACATACACAGGTAATGTGTCCCGGCAATTGTTCCCGGGTCACTAGATTTTGCACTTTCACACTGCCAGTGATTACCCGGAATATGTGCGTGCTTACACACAACCCGTAAAGGTCCTATAATGACACGTGACATCAAGATGTTTCGTGTAATGTACGAGTAAAAAATGCTAGGCATATTAACTTTCACTTTAACTGGTGAACAATCTCAGCTTCAGCGCGGAAAGTGAGGAACTAACTGATCTCTGCTTTGTTACAGTTTGCTTATATTTGTTTAATCTCGAACGCTGATCTGCCTTCAGAACAGCCGGTAAAAAAGTTGCGCGATAACGTGACGCACCATTACAACACAACATTAGTTCTTGCTTCTGTGCACACAGCGCTGGTTCCGGGACTGAACCCTGCAATATTACTAGGTTCCCAACCCGGGATCAATCTCGGTATCAATCCCGGGATGTGTTTGCTTTCACACAGAAGGTGACCCGGCAATGTTCTGGCAATTTTCCAGGTCCAACGTGCAATGTGAAAGGGGCTTTAGAAAACTCCACAGAGTGTCTAGTAGCATCATCAACCTACAAACTCATCGACGATGTTGATAGTTCCGGGCTTGATGTAACTATGAGGACAAGTAACTGAATTCAGTTGCTATAAAATAATTTTAAATGATAATGTGAATCTGTGAAAATATATTGGATCTCTCCAGTTGATCTGGCACACCACTCTTGCAAACTCTTATCTCTATCATTAGTTTAATCTGATGCTTCTTCGTGAGCTCTCGACCAATGATTCACCAGCGATCCACAAGGACCGCCTCCCTCATTTCCATGTTGCACATGGAAAAGTAAAAAGAAATAAATCTATCATATTTCATTTCTGCAGGTTTGGTCTGCTCCACATACACACAAACTAAAACCAACCACATCCACACCTAAAACTTTCCCCTTCTCCTTCTGTCCCCTCACTAAGGCAGACGTATCCAAACTTAGCCTCTCCAGCCATCCTACAACATGCCCACTTGATCCAATCCCCTCACACCTTCTCCAAGCAATCTCCACTACATTTTCCACCACTCACACACATCATCAGCACATCTCTTCTCACAGTCACCTTCCCCACTGCATCAAGCAGGCTCGGGTAACCCCACTGCTCAAAAAACCTTCATTAAACACTTCACTTATAGATAGCTACAGACTTGTCTCTCTCCTTCCTTCCATAGGAAAAACTAGTTGTTTTTAAGCAGGTATCATTATTTCTTACACAGAACAACCAACTGGATCCTAACCAATCAGGCTTCAGGAGTGGCCATTCAACTGATACTGCACTACTGTCAGTCACTGAAGCCCTGCAGTTTGCAAAAGCTGATTCCAAATCGTCAGTTCTTATTTTGCTGGATCTATCTGCTGCTTTTGACACAGTGAATCATCAGATCCTCCTGTCTACCCTCTAATCACTGGGCATCACAGGGATTTCACTTCACTGGTTTGAATCCTATCTCACTGGTATGCCTGTCAGGGGGGCCTGTGATGGGGAGGTATTCAAGGCACATTAACTGATCACTGGGGTTCCTCAGGGATCAGTTCTTGGAATCCTCCTCTTCTGCATATATACTACATCATTGGGACCCATCATACAGGCACATGTTTTCTTCTACTATTGCTATGCTGATGAAACACAGCTTTATCTTTCATTTCAACCAGATGATCCAATGGTAGCTACACGTATCTCAGGCTGACCCGTCCACCTTTGAGCATAAATGAAAGTTAATTTAAATGAAAATTGCAGTAATATATATATTGTGACGCGTGTCCCGATGCCTCATCAGCGTCACCCTGGAAACGCATGAGGAGCACCTGGAAACCTCATCACCGGCAGATCGGTCACGGCTGCCGACAATCAAGCGGCGGCTACATAAGCCGCCGCCACTGATACACAAGTGAGTGATCACTCCAGAAGAATGGATGCTAACGCTGTTCTCCGTGTTCCCTTGCAGAAAGCTCGTGACCGATCGGCACCCCCCACGCACGGACACGCCGCACCTGGGATTTGCACGCCGCACCAATTCACCACTAAAAACTCTCTCACCCTAATAAATCCACCCTCCAGGGCCTTACTTTGTACTTCTCGCTGTCGTGTGATTCTTCACCCCGTGACACTGGTGGAGAATGCGGGAGAAGCCCCTCACCGCTGTTTCTTCTCTCCCTTTCGCCGTGCAGGCGGACACTCCTCCACTCGTCATGGAAGAGCTTCTCAAACACCTCACCAAGATCAGCATCCGCCAGCAACAAATTGCTGAACACCTCGCCAGCCGTCAAGGGGAGACAGAACGCGAGCTCGCCACCCTCCAGGCAGGCCGACACGCTCCGCAGCCTGATCCCCGTGTCCAGGCCGCACAGCTGATACCCAAAATGACCGCCCATGATGACGTAGAGATGTTCCTGCAGATGTTTGAGAACTTCGCCATCCGAGAGCGTTGGGAACGCCCGGGCTGGGCATGACTGCTCGCACCCCTCCGGTCGTCGACCGGTTCTTGCGCGCACTACCCCTGCCCCATCGTCAAGCGGCAGGAATGCGGAATCCCACTACCCTCGGCGAGCTGGTGGAAGCCGTCGAACTGGCGGATGCGTCCCAACGACGGGAGGCTGGGGAGCGAGCGCCGCCATTTCCCCGGAGGGTGGTCCAGGAGCGACGCACACTGGAGGGCACCTCGCGACCAATGAGCAGGCCGGTGGCTCCCACCCCCCAGGACGAGCCCATGCCCACCGAACCACCCCGCCCTTCCATGCGGACGTGGCTGACAGGCTGCATCGTCCAGCACGCCCCACCCGGGGGGGCTCCACGAGCCAAGGTTAAGGTAAACGGCCACCCGTTGGAAACTGTCCTAGACTCCGGGAGTGCGGTCAGCCTCGTCCACCCCACTGTCTTACCCCCCCGCCCGGAGTCTAAAGCCCGCCTAGCCATCACGTGTGTCCAAGGGGACACCCAAGAGGTGGCAGCACGGCGCGTCACTATTTCGGCCGCCCCAAGATCTTGGCCGCTTGAGGTGGGGATCATCACGGACCTCCCGATGCCGATGCTCTTGGGGAGGGACTGGCCCGGATTTGACCACTTCCTCCTCGCCGCCACCCAGCCTGCCAGCCCCTGTGGGAGCCGCCGAAGACCCCTCCGGAAGAAGGGGGACCGACGTCGCACAGTGCTGCTGGCATCCGACAGCGCAAGAGAGTGTGAGTCCCCAAGTGTCCCTAACCTATATCTTGATGTCTTCCAGCAGGTGTCTGGAGAGGGCAACTTCAGCAAGGCCCAGCACGAGGACGACCGGTTGAAGCACTGTTGGGCCCAGGTCATCGAGGGGAAGGAGGTCCGGCCAGGGCCCCACCCGGTCCCACAATTCATTGTCAGGAAAGGCCTGCTCTATTGTGTCGCACCGCTAAGGGGGGTGGAAAAAACCTTGCTGGTAGTGCCTCGGACGAAGACGGAGACGGTGATGGAGCTGGCCCACTCACATCCCATGGCCAGCCACCTCGGGGTCCAGAATACCGTCCAACAGATCCGGGATCGCTTCCACTGGCCCGGCCTGGACGCCGAGGTGAAGAGGTTCTGCCAGGCGTGCCCGACCTGCCAGCGAACGTCGCCACGGACCCCTCCCCCCAGCCCGCTGGTTCCACTACCCATCATTGAGGTGCCCTTCGAGCGGAACGGGATGGATCTCGTGGGGCCGCTGCACAAGTCTGCCCGGGGCACGAGCACGTCCTGGTGATTGTCGACTACGCCACCCGGTACCCGGAGGCTATCCCCCTACGGAAGGCCACCGCCAAGGCCATTGCCCAGGAGCTGTTCCTCCTCTGTAGCCGAGTCGGCATCCCCGCTGAGATTCTGACCGACTAGGGGACCCCCTTCATGTCCCGGCTGATGGTGGACCTCTGTCGGCTCCTCAAGGTAAAGCAGCTCCGGATCACGGTCTACCACCCTCAGACGGATGGCTTAGTTGAACGGTTTAATTAGACCCTCAAACAAATGCTGAGATGTGTGGCCACTGAAGATAGAAGCGATTGGGACCAGATGCTGCCCTACATCCTCTTCAGCATTCGATAGGTCCCGCAGGCCGTCGATCGAGCATGTCCATCTGATGCGGGAGAGGGTCGACAGAGTGATGCCATTGGTCCGGGAACACCTCAGTCAAGCGCAGCGGGCCCAACAATTCCACTACGATCGGGCAGCGCAGCCACGGGAGTTCCGGCCGGGAGACCACGTCCTGGTCCCCAACACGGCTTGCAAGTTCTTGGCCACCTGGCAGGGGCCGTATACCGTGACCGAGAAGGTGGGCCCGGTCACCTACAGGGTGCGTCAGCCCGGGCGAAGACGGGAAAGCCAGTTGTACCATATCAACCTGTTAAAAAAGTGGATTGGAACCCGGACCCAGCTCTCCGCCCTTGCCACCTCCTCTCCCGTGGTTGTGGACATGGAGCCCCAACTGTCAGCTGCCCAGAAGACGGAGCTGCAGCACCTGGTCAGTCAGTTCCCCGATGTGTTCTCCCCCCTCCCTGGGCGGACCAACGTGGTACAGCACGACATCCGGACACCACCAGGACTCATCGTGAGGTAGCGGCCTTATCGTGTCCAGGAAGCTCGGCGACACGCCATCGAGGAGGAAGTTAAGGAGATGCTGAGGTTAGGGGTGATCGAACCATCCCGGAGCCCCTGGTCCAGCCCAATCATCCTGGTCCCGAAGCCCGATGGCACCCTCCGGTTCTGTAATGACTACCGTCGCCTAAAGGAGATCTCAGAATTCGACGGCTATCCAATGCCCAGAATGGACGAACTTCTCGACCAACTCGGGAGGGCCCGGTATATCTCCACACTCGACCTGACAAAGGGGTACTGGCAAGTAGGACTCACAGAGGAGGCCAAGCCCAAGACCGCCTTCTCCACCCCAAGTGGCCACTGGCAATACCGGACCCTCCCATTCGGCCTGCATGGGGCGCCAGCAACCTTCCAGCGTATGATGGACATCCTCCTGCGGCCCCATCAAGCCTACGTGGCCGCCTACTTGGACGATGTCGTCGTCCACTCTGAGCGGTGGGAGGACCACCTAGAACGGCTCCGGAGGGTGCTAGGAGAACTGCGGAGGGCTGGACTTACGGCCAACCCCCGGAAGTGCCACCTCGTCCGTACCGAGGCCAAGCATCTGGGGTTCCAGGTGGGCCGCGGCCTGATTAAACCCCAGCAGAAGAAGGTAACAGCTATCCTCTCCGCGCCATGTCCCAGCTCCAAGACACAGGTACGGGCTTTCCTGGGGTTGGCAGGGTATTACCGTTGCTTCATACCTAACTTCTCCTCCTTAGCAGCCCCCCTGACAGACTTGACCAGAAAGGGGCAGCCGGAGAAGCCATCCTGGGGCCCTGCAGAAGAGAAGGCGTTCCATCGGATCAAGGCAGCCCTCACATCGGAGCCAGTCCTGCAGGCCCCGGACTTTAACTGCCCCTTTCTGTTGCAAACGGATGCCTCTGACACAGCATTGGAAGCCGTCCTCTCCCAGGTACAAGACGGCCAGGAACATCCTGAAATTACATCAGCTGGAAGCTGACCCCCACAGAACAGCATGACACGTGTCCCGATGCCTCATCAGCGTCGCCCTGGAAACGCACGAGGAGCACCTGGAAACCTCATCACTGGCCGATCGGTCACGGCTGCCGACAATCAAGCGGTGGCTACATAAGCCGCCGCCACTGATACTCAAGTGAGTGATCACTCCAGAAGACTGGATGCTAACGCTGTTCTCCGTGTTCCCTTGCAGAAAGCTCGTGACCGATCGGCACCCCCCACGCACGGACACTCCGCACCTGGGACACCACCACGACCAGCGCACCAGCACTTCCCACTTCCGACCACTAAAACTCTTTCACCCTAATAAATCCACCCTCCGGGGCCTTACTTTGTACTCCTCGCTGTCGTGTGATTCTTCACCCCGTGACTATATATATATATATATATATACAACCCGAATTCCGGAAAAGTTGGGACGTTTTTTAAATTTTAATAAAATGAAAACTAAAGGAATTTCAAATCACATGAGCCAATATTTTATTCACAATAGAACATAGATAACATAGCAAATATTTAAACTGAGAAATTTTATACTTTTATCCACTTAATTAGCTCATTTAAAATGTAATGCCTGCTACAGGTCTCAAAAAAGTTGGCACGGGGGCAACAAATGGCTAAAAAAGCAAGCAGTTTTGAAAAGATTCCGCTGGGAGAACATCTAGTGATTAATTAAGTTAATTGATATCAGGTCTGTAACATGATTAGCTATAAAAGCTTTGTCTTAGAGAAGCAGAGTCTCTCAGAAGTAAAGATGGGCAGAGGCTCTCCAATCTGTGAAAGACTGCGTAAATAAATTGTGGAAAACTTTAAAAACAATGTTCCTCAACGTCAAATTGCAAAGGCTTTGCAAATCTCATCATCTACAGTGCATAACATCATCAAAAGATTCAGAGAAACTGGAGAAATCTCTGTGTGTAAGGGACAAGGCCGGAGACCTTTATTGGATGCCCGTGGTCTTCGGGCTCTCAGACGACACTGCATCACTCATCGGCATGATTGTGTCAATGACATTACTAAATGGGCCCAGGAATACTTTCAGAAACCACTGTCGGTAAACACAATCCGCCGTGCCATCAGCAGATGCCAACTAAAGCTCTATCATGCAAAAAGGAAGCCATATGTGAACATGGTCCAGAAGCGCCGTCGTGTCCTGTGGGCCAAGGCTCATTTAAAATGGACTATTTCAAAGTGGAATAGTGTTTTATGGTCAGACGAGTCCAAATTTGACATTCTTGTTGGAAATCACGGACGCCGTGTCCTCCGGGCTAAAGAGGAGGGAGACCTTCCAGCATGTTATCAGCGTTCAGTTCAAAAGCCAGCATCTCTGATGGTATGGGGGTGCATAAGTGCATACGGTATGGGCAGCTTGCATGTTTTGGAAGGCTCTGTGAATGCTGAAAGGTATATAAAGGTTTTAGAGCAACATATGCTTCCCTCCAAACAACGTCTATTTCAGGGAAGGCCTTGTTTATTTCAGCAGGACAATGCAAAACCACATACTGCAGCTATTACAACAGCATGGCTTCGTCGTAGAAGAGTCCGGGTGCTAACCTGGCCTGCCTGCAGTCCAGATCTTTCACCTATAGAGAACATTTGGCGCATCATTAAACGAAAAATACGTCAAAGACGACCACGAACTCTTCAGCAGCTGGAAATCTATATAAGGCAAGAATGGGACCAAATTCCAACAGCAAAACTCCAGCAACTCATAGCCTCAATGCCCAGACGTCTTCAAACTGTTTTGAAAAGAAAAGGAGATGCTACACCATGGTAAACATGCCCCGTCCCAACTATTTTGAGACCTGTAGCAGAAATCAAAATTGAAATGAGCTAATTAAGTGGATAAAAGTGTAAACTTTCTCAGTTTAAATATTTGCTATGTTATCTATGTTCTATTGTGAATAAAATATTGGCTCATGTGATTTGAAAGTCTTTTAGTTTTCATTTTATTAAAATTTAAAAAACGTCCCAACTTTTCCGGAATTCGGGTTGTATATATATATATATATATATATATATATATATATATATATATATATATATAATGGGCCATTTAGTGCAACTTTGTTGTTTTTATTCATTTAGTCTATTTGTTCATTCTAAAAGCACAAGGTGACCATGAACTTACAATAGTAATGGTCGAATAATACATGTTTTAGAGCAAAATTAATGCAAGGGCTTAGTGTATGAGCTTTACATTTTGGCATTTAACCCATCTGGATGCTGCAACTGTTTACTTCTATTGTAAGTGCACTGCTGTAACCATGAATATATTTTACTTGGTAATTGACATTATGCAACAAACGTGTTGTTTCAGCTTAACGTGAATTGATCTTGGAACATTTCCTTATATCGCAAAGGGATTTGACCCACCTGCAGGGGATGTGATGATGTGTGATGTAGCAAAAGTTCACATCACAACAGATTCAGTTTGATCTGAGGCCATTTTAGTGTAATGAAGCTTGAGGATGAAGCTTGGGAAAATCAAGGATTTCTGAGAACTTCAGCCTAAAAATATAAATAAATGAAATTAACATTAAGTTTTTAGACTCTGAGGAAATAGAAAGGAGGAGAGAGAAATTGAGTTGGTGGGAGGGGAGAATCAGACAGGCTGATTTTACAAGCCTTTAAATTTTTATGTGAGTGTTTATGAGGCAGATTTTTCTGACTATGATGCAGTGCCTGAAATAAAAAGGAGAAATGGAGAGAGAGAGAGAGAGAGAGGGAGAGAGAGAGAGAGAGAGAGAGAGGGAAAGAGAGAGAGAGGGAGAGAGAGAGAGAGGGAGAGAGAGAGAGAGGGAGAGAGAGAGAGAGTTTTTTGTTGTCTCCCAGCTATTTGTCTAAGGTTTGTTCTCTGTGTGAGTATGTGTGTGTGTGTGTATGTGTGTGTTCTCACTCTTGTTCAGGTCTTGTCTGTGATGGCGGCTTTGTGACCTTGGGAAATTTGAGCATCTCTTGGTGCTGTGTAGAGAGAATTGAAAATGTCAGAGTCATTCTCTCTCCACCTTGATAAGCCTCTATTAAAAAATGTTTCTGCAATCACCAGCAAGCACAAAAAGCCAACCTACAGATTGAAGGAGACTGCACAAGTGAAGGCCCTGAGAGTGTAAGTAGCAATTTCCCAGTCAGTGTTGGGTGAGAGTTATTTGATTTTTAGGCCAACAATAAAGGATTAATGTATACAGATTGAGTCAATGTTCTTGAGCTGAGCTGAAGGTTACCTGCGGAGCGTTTGTCTGATTTACACTGCTGTTTGGCAGAAGCGTTGCTCTCCCGGCCATAGTCCGAGACCCTCCCTTGCATATGTCTGGCTCTGGACGGAGAGAGAAAAATATGAAGACACAGAGAGAGAAAGCGGTTCATTAGCATTGCTCTCCGAGCAAGCATGTGTTCAGTGCAGATGGGTCTGTGAACAGAGTCTTCCACCTCCATGGCCAACCACTCCTGACTAAATATGTCCAGAAGCCTTCTGACCTTTGACAGCATCCTGTGAGTCCCTCCTTTCATTTGAATGTACAGGGGGCTTTGTGTTTGCTCTCCATGTCAGGGCAGGTGTGAGCTTGAATGTTATGATCGTCTGTGATAAATGGTGGATGGCCTGATTGACATCTCTGGTGTTTGCCTTCTCCATTTTCCATTAAATTGTTTTAATTATTTTTTCTTTATTAAGGGTTGCTGTTAGCATGTTGTTAAGCAGTGCTACATGACAGTGATAAAACAGTGAAATAGCAAAGTTGTAATATTCTGTAAAAAAAAAAAAAAAATAAATAAATAAATACATATATATAAAAAAATACATATACATATATATATCTTACTGACCCCAATCTTTTGCATAGTAGTGTATATCATGTAGAAAATTATATGGAATTTACTTAAAAAAAAAAAAAAAAAAAACAGCTAACAAAATTAAGACTCTTTCTACAGCAGTAGGGAAGTTGTGTCGAATGTGGTGCAGAAAATATTTATTGTATGTCTCATATTCCATTACTCCTATAGATTACGTATATAAACCTGTGAACTCCTTTTACTGTATATCGACTCCTCCCATGTTTCTAAAACTAAACTTCTCTTTGTACGTAGTGCAAGTGAGATTTTCCAGCCTTACAAATTGTATCGCCAACAAGTAAACATTTGCTCTTCTAGTTTAATTTCTAGTCTTTGACAATTATAATCCATGAATGACTGACTCCACTGCAGAATGGTGTTTATTTCCTGTTGTGTCCTCGCTGACATTGCCTGATTTTTCTCCAATAATCTGCTTCTCTTCCAATATGGACTGTTCACAGAGATGAGGCTAAATGCCAGCCAGGCCCTAAAGGGTATCCTCTTTCTAACAGAGGCAGTCTGTACCGCGGAATAAATCATGGCCATAATTACCACATCAGCATACTGCAAATTAGCAGCTGTCATTTGTTAACTGTCCCGCCAACAATGAAACCCCAGCACTCATGTCGACGTTTTGCCTTTCTGGTTTGCTCCAGGGCCTCAGGAAGTTACTTCCACAGGCTAAATGGAGGCCATTTCAGCATAGGACAACAATTACAACAACAGAATATGTCAATATAAAGAGGTGCAACAGTTAAAAAAAAAACTGTAGCATTTTTATTGAGGTCATGGAGTCTGGTTCACAGCTGGGTTCCAATTTATGCCAAAGGTGTTTACTGGGGTTCAGGTCTGGGCTTTGTGCAGATTAGTTTAAGCCAAATCTGTTATTTAGAAGGGGTGTCCAAGTGCTTTTTATTTATTATTTTGTTTTGATACTATTCCACACATTTGGTAGTTCATGACCAAGTGCCATTCTCTGATATATATATATTACTCAGTTAGGGAGGAATCTTAAATCAATCTTTTTCTTTTTTTCTTTTTTTTCTTCAGAAATGGCAAGTCTGTCTTGGTTCATTAATTCATTTTGATATGAAGATAAACACTGTGTGAGAAAAAAGATGAAAATGGGATAAACAAGTCATTGAGATGCATGAAATAAAAGTAATTCAGTAGTAAAATTAATGTACTTAGCAAACAAATAAACACACTATGTAAAAGAAAAAATTGTGTAAAGGCTTCATTTCATGATGGATCACTATTTTTTTTGTCATTTCTTAACTTAAAGGGATGGATCAGAACTTAAAGCAACCACTTTTGTTTCTTACACAAATTACTTCAGAAGACTTGTGCATGTGTCAAATGGACATTTATGCTTTTAATGTGGTTTTGCCTCCTTTTTTTCAGCTCGGATGTTTCAAAATCAAATTAATTGTTATAACATCTAGTACAACCTTCATAATTTCTTCTGGAAAGACTGGAGGATGAGTAAATGGCAAAAAAAAAAAATTAAGTTTAATTCACAGGTCCAGGCAATTAAGGTTATGATATAAAAAGCAGTAACAAACTCCAAAAAAAGATCATTTGGGAACACACATGACATATTGAGTGCCTCTGACACCACATCAGAGAAATTAACAAATTTCTTGTGTCGTGATGTCTAATAAACAAACCAATTTAGGGCATTGCCAGAGAGACAAACTTCTGCGTTTCGTTTGAAGAGATGGATTAGAAGTGTTCTTTGGTGCCAGCTGCACTATTAAGATCTAAGAGAGTGAAATGACAGATTGTTGACATCAGCCTTACATCTTTAATCAATCAGCAAAAACAGCAAGATGAAGTGTTGTAGACTCTCAGCCTGCCTTGAATGGTGCTGGAGGCAAACAGGAACAGACCCAGTCACAGCTGCAGAGATTAGGGCTTAATTAATGCTTTATTTCCATTTTAAAATGGGGTCGTAGCACCGCACAGGCATCAGGAACCGTGTTGGGTGATCTCTGCCGAATGGGGCGCAGCTAAAGACAAATAAACAAATCTGCGGCATAGCTTCGCACTTACAGTGTACTGAAAAATGACAGATGCACGTGCGCTTGTACGCATGAACTACTCGATGCTTGAAGCAACAAGAAACCTTTTTTTCCACATCAAAGCTAAAAGGGTTCCCAAGGCGTAATCAGTCGGTGCTTGGATGGAGTGTGTTTTGAGACCAGCAGCTATTCGCAGTCGTATTGACTCTAGAAAAGCAAGACTCTGTCAAATTAAATACATCATATGCATTACGTCAGGCTAAATGCTACATACAGACCATATGCTATAGCGGCGTCCTGTAGAGTGTGTGTGAGGTAGCCTCAGTGTACTAGAGCAGTATGGGAGTTCAGAGTAATGAAGTGATCCTCTCTCTAATATTTTCCTGTTGCTGCATGCTATCGTACTATTGTCCGAGAATGTGAATAAAAGCTCATGATAATTCTCCGCCAGCCCAGCACTTTATTACTTTGAGATATGATACAATTCTCTGAGTTCAGTGGTAATTGTGAAGATAAGTTTAATACTTCTCTCCCCAGATACAGGGTTCAGCCAAGAGATGAAAAGGCCTGAAAATATTAATGAGGGTAGAGGAAGTGAGCTTGGCTCACCGGTGCTTTAATGTCCTTATCTGTTTAGCACAGGGGCCGCTCTTTGCAAACCAGACCTTCCCGAGTATGCAAATATCTCTGCGATTGGACAGGCTGTGAATTGGGCTATAACGCTAATTTCATCCCTCAACGTGCGCTGCTTAATGTATATTATTAGTGTGTCTGCTGGGAAACCAGGACATAACGCTATTCTAATTGATGACACGGCAGATGGAGACTTTATTCGAATGCCAAAGTGTTGCTTCATAAATGTGCTTTTCGTCTGAAAGTGTTTGCTCAGAGTGTGAGAGAGGCTGATCTCTCCTCCACTCTTCCCTGCCCACATCCCTCACAGAGTTCTAACTCAGTGTTTGCCTGTGAGGAATTGCTGTCAGAATGGAGGAACAACATGCACCTATATATTATTATGATTATTCATTTTTAAGCATCAGTGGCTCAGGCTCAGAAGGACAGAAAGAAGCTACTTATCGTTTTTACAATTTTATTAAGTAAAGATGCAATAAAATGATCAAAAGTGGCAGTAAAGACATTTTTACATTGTTAAAATAAAATTATTTTTTCAAGTAAATGTTGTTATTTTGAACTTTTTAACCATCAGTAAATCCTGTGGAAGAAAATGTTTCATGGTTTTTGCAAAATATAACAGTACAACCATTTTCAACATTAATAATTAAAATATTTTAAATTTACTGCACACCAAATATACAGTATAATATTACAAAACTGAACATATCAGAAGGCTGAAATAAGGGCCAAAAATTCATTTCACAGGAATAAACTACATTTTAGAATATATTAAAATAGAAACAGAAAATAGAAAAATTACAATATTTTATATATATATATATATTACAAACCAGGTAAATTGCAGTTGACCTTTTATATGCTTGTCAAACATTTTTTGTTTGTATACATGTTATAGAAGGCATTGCTACCAAGCCCTGCCTGAGAAACCACCAATAGTTTTTTTTTAACAAAGACATTTTTCAAGGCGAGACGATCAACTGTGGTCTGTGGTTTAAGTTCACGATATGTGTCAGACACTGCGTGTGTGTATGAGTTGTATGTCTCTGGAGGATTGGCATGCAGAGAAAGAGCCAGAGGACGCTTAGACACCATGAGATAGACACAGAGGTGTGAAATGAGAGAGACAGAGCTGGAGTGAATGTGTGAATGTTGTCTTTGTTGGAGAATAGGAAGAGGTTGCCCTAGTGCAATCGCCCTTATCATGCTCTGTAGACTAATCCTTTTGTCTGGGGGAAATGATGTGTGTCTGTTCATGTGTATGTGTGTGTGTATGTCTGAGGAAACAAAAGGGCTTTATATCACCTTAATATGATTATTTCATGGAAAGCTTACACTAATGAATGATACATCAGCAGAAGGGAGGCAAGGAAATGTGTTTTATAATATGACCTAATTGTTAAACATGAATAGGAAGAAGTTGCAGAATTAAAAAGGAAATATTTACTTTTGATTTACATCTCTGTACGTGCTCTGCTTTCCTCTGTAAATGGTCCTGGCATATCAGTCTTCATACCTCAGGCTGTGAGAGACAGTGTGTTTGAGACCCCCTTCAGAGGACATGGTTTTCTCATCCCACTGTGCTTGTACTTCCATGGGGAGTGTGGGAGAGGAGTGTGACTGCGCTCCTATCAGAGCTGATTGTCAGTAACGACCAGAGATGAGTTGTTCCTTCCACCTCCAAATCACTGCACCCTGACTGAGGGCTTCCACTTGAAAAGTGATTTATTTGTGCACACGTTTGTTTGGCACATTTTGGTCACCATGTCACCTCTCACATCATATTCTGCTCGTTAGGGTTTGCTGTTAAATTAAAGGAGTCGCGTTTATTTTATATAGAGTATTTTTTGTAAAAAAAATTATATAAATGTATTTATTTTTTATTCATTATTTATAGTTTTGACTGCCTCACCCTCATGCCTTATCAGATAAATATTTTGTGGCACTGAAATGTGACTGAATGTGAAAAAACAAACAAAAAAACAAAAAACAAAAAAGCTTAGCAACTTATACTCATACTAGAAGAATTTGCAGAGCAGAAGGTGCTACAGTACACACAACCAGGAACAGTACAATGATTGGCAAAATTTCCCCCATCTTGCTTTTTCATTAGTTATTAAAGTGTGGAGGAGCAATCAACCCAGGCTCTTTGTAAAACCATGCCTGTGGCAACATTTCTCTGATAGGGATATCACATTGGTTCTTACATGTTTCTCATCAGATTCAACAGTATGTATGCCAGCGTTATAAAATATGTTTACGTATTTTAGAAATGAAATATCCAGGCAAATGGTGCTAAAAGATTTATGCTCTATGAAAATAACATACCAACTTTTGAGGTCATAGCATACAGTGGTATTGTACAGGGAACAGCTCAAAATAAGTCTTTATTAATCGTAAAGCTGCCTCTGCATTCATAATTTGTTTGAAAAAGAAAAAAAGTCGTTTAACTTAAAGTTGTGTTTAACTGCCTCTAATGTTAATTTCAACTGAAAACCACAATGAATTAAATGTATATGTATGTTTTTGGACTTTTGATAAAATGTAGGTAAGATGCTCGTTTTTAGCCTTTGATAATATCAATCCTGCTTCCTTCATGTTCTGGAAAGATCTAGTTTATGAACACTGAAATTGTTGTAGATGTGGATGCACGTATTCATCTATTTAAAATGTATTTTCAGAAAGTTCCAGGAGTATAGAATAAACCATTTTAACAGTCACAGTAGTTTCAGGAAATGCTGTTTTTGGACTTTGGAGAAGTTTTGTCCTTTTAAACTTACAGTATGTTTTCATCAAACAGTAATCTCTGTTATCTCAAAAGATCAAGGCGAATTTGATTCCTCATGATGTGACCTCTTTAAGGACAGCTGCCCAGAGATTCAACCCTAGTTTCTCTGATAAAAAACACATTTCCTATGATGCCTTTAGGTGGGAACATATCTCTACATTATTATCAGAGCTAGGTTCAGGGGCACTGGGTCGAAATACAGTTAAGATGCACTTAGGATTTAAGTAATTAAATCCTCTGGCATTACTTCTAATAACAGACTCTTTTTGTTCTCTGACTTTTTGGTGTTTCTGTGCTCAGTAATAACTTAAAATGAATGTGTATAATGGACTAAATATGTTTCCTGCTGCTTTGATCCCTCCATATAATTATCTGATTGCATTTTGGTCATGTTTTTCCCACAGTACTTTGTACTTTTGCAATGATGGATATATATTTCTTATGATGCTGCATATCTTTAAGTATAGATATACTGCATTTATAGACTGTATTACTGTATTATATAGAGTTGGACTAGGATCATTTTGTACAATCTGACAAGCAACCACTATAAATAAAAATTGTTTTAAAGCAACTCAAGGACAAAATAGTGCCCAGACTGGACCATAGCTTCTGTTATTATGAGGAAAAGCAACAACTCTGCATTTATCTCTGCAGCCATTACTCAGTTTGTCTTCAGGCAGCAGTAATAGTGCAGTATTGATATGGCTAGATTTTGAGTGAAAACAGTTGAGTCATGTGGTTGTGTTTTATATGTACCTGAGTGGGAAAACATGAGTTGTGTGGTGGCAACTCTGAGATCAGTCTTTGTGCTAGGCCTCAAATCAAAATGAAGGGGCTTTTTTTGGAAAGATTGGGTATCATGTTGTGTTTGCGTTTGACTCTTCCAAAAGGACATCTGTTTGAATTTGTGTGTAATGGAAAAAATCTTCTTCAAGAATCCTTCAGAGAGGTCTTTTATTTAGCCGTTTTGAGCTCCTGTTTGTCCAGATAGACAAATGAGGAAGAAGAAATACCCGAACTTCTGCTACGATTTTACAGATCTAACGCTGCCAAAGCCAGTGCTGGGCTGCAGAATACTGAACATTTTATTACATCACCTAGAGGTGATGGAGGTGAACTCATTTGCATGTATTTGGGTTTCGTGGAATCAATCTTTTCATGTTTTTGTAAGATTAATTTTTTTTCTGCCTGCATAGTTACTGCGTATTTCAGAAAACCACATGAAGAACATAAGCAGCTCTTCGGTTTTTTGTCTGATCAGATGTGCCCTCGTTGCTCTTTATATCATTACTGTTTTTGTTGTCATGAACACAACAAGATGAATATTGCAATGTGATCAGGCATGGAGATATTACATAACCAGCCTGGATTTAGCCTTCCTGTTTGGTCAATAGATGTATTTGAGGCAGATGCTTTAGTGTATTAGATGCATTAGATTTTTTATTTTTTAATATTGATTTGACTGGTGAAAAGGGCAGAAATTATTATCCTTTTCTGTTAGAATCACCATGTGCAGTGGCTGCAACACTGCCTCTCATTGCTAACAGGGACCATCTGAAGTGAGATGTAAGTCAGAGAATATCTGTACTGTTTTTCTTCTAAGGACATTTCTGTAAATTTCCACAGAGAATTTAAAATGTGCAGGAGAGCATAAATATAAATGTAGACATTCACAAAATAAAAACAAACCTGTAAGTAATGTATTTTACTATAGATTGATAATGTGCCACTGACACAGATACATCGTAACTTGTAATTAATTTGTAGATGGCCTGGTGCATTCTTAAAGGATTAGTTCGCCCAATTAGCAAAATTATGTCATTAATAACTCACCCTCATGTTGTTCCAAACCCATAAGACCTCTGTTCATCTTTGGAACCAATTTAAGATATTTTAGATTTAGTCCGAGGGCTCTCAGTCCCTCCATTGAAGCTGTGTGAACGGTATCCATGTCCAGAAATGTAAGAAGAACATAATCAAAGTAGTCCATGTGACATCAGAGGGTCAGTTAGAATTTTTTGAAGCATCGGAAATACATTTTGGTGCAAAAATAGCAAAAACTATGACTTTATTCATCATTGTCTTCGCTTCCGTGTCTGTTGTGAGAGAGTTCAAAGCAAAGCAGTTTGTCATATCCGGTTCGCGAACGAATCATTCGATGTAACCGGATCTTTTTGAACCAGTTCACCAAATCGAACTGAATCGTTTTAAACGGTTCGCGTCTCCAATACGCATTAATCCACAAATGACTTAAGCTGTTAACTTGTTTAATGTGGCTGACACTCCCTCTGAGTTAAAACAAACCAATATCCCGGAGTAATTCATTTACTCTAACAGTACACTGACTGAACTGCTGTGAAGAGAGAACTGAAGATGAACACCGAGCCGAGCCAGATAATGACTCCGTTTCTGTCAGACGTGTCCGATTCGAGAACCGAGGAGCTGATGATACTGCGCATGTGTGATTCAGCGTGAAGCAAACCGAAACGCATGTGATCGTCTGAACCGAACTGATTCTTTTGGTGATTGATTCTGAACTGATTCTGTGCTAATGTTATGAGCCCAGGTAAACCGAAGGCTTAAATCAAGGGCAATCATCGCCAATGACGCCATTACGTCGAGCGCAAAAGAACCGGTGAACCGTTTTCTTCAACCGGTTTATTGAATCAAACTGTCCGAAAGAACTACTGGTGATCCGAAAACCGATGCAACTGGTTCTTGACTCGTGAACGAGTCATTATCTGGCTCGGCTCGGTGTTCATCTTCAGTTCTCTCTTCACAGCAGTTCAGTCAGTGCACTGTTTGACTAAATCAGGGGTGCCCAACCCTGCTCCTGGCGATCGACTGTCCTGCAAAGTTTAGCTCCAATCCTAATCAAACACACCTGAAGCAGCTAATTAAGGTCTTCAGACTCACTTAAAAATTAAAGGCAGGTGTGTTTGATTGGGGTTGGAGCCAAACTTTGCAGGACAGTCGATTGCCAGGAGCAGGGTTGGGCACCCCTGGACTAAATGAATTCACAGAAGTTCAGTCAGTGCACTGTTTGAGTAAATGAATTACTCCGGGATATTGGTTTGTTTTAACTCAGAGGGAGTGTCAGCCACATTAAACAAGTTATCAGCTTAAGTCATTTTTGGATTAATGCGTATTGGAGACACGAATCGTTTAAAACGGTTCAGTTCGATTTGGTGAACTGGTTCAAAAGACTCCGGGATATTGTTTTTTTTTTTTTATAAATTGCCCTTAGCAAGCTTTAAGTTACGTCAGAGCTCAGTAATAATTAAACTTGACTTTTTTAATGTCTCCAATCAGCGTCCTTGCCAAGAAGATTCCCACCATCTAGAAGCAAAATCACAAGACACAACATTACATTGAGAATAACTTAACTTAATAACTACTATTTAAAGACACATACCATAGAAAGACAGACAGGTTCTTTCTTTCAAGGACCTACAACTTCATTCTAATGTTTATATCATAATTAGTGTGATTTAAAACATTCTAGTGTTCCTGTAGCTCAGTTGGTAGAGCATTGTGCTATCAAGCGTAAGGTTGGGGGTTTGATTCCCAGGGAACACATGATAGGTAAAAATTGATAGCCTGAATGCCCTCTAAGTTGCTTTGGATAAAAGCGTCTGCTAAATGTATTAATTTAATTTAATTTTAATTTAATTTTTTTTTTTTTTTTTGCCTTTTTTGTCCCAGTGGTGTCAGAGTTCTTGGACATTACACTGACACCTATTGGTGTGGATGTATGAAGTTTATCCACTAACTGCTTCCACCTCACCACAAAAATGTTTATGTTTTTTCTCATATCTGTGACTCACTCCAGTGTTACATTGTGTCTGTATTACATTGTGCTTGTTGTTATTTTGCTTTGTTTAGATATGCTTTTTAGCACTATCTGAAATCAACACTAATAATATGTTTATTTCATGGTGCTTTTATATGTAGAAATTAAATTGCAATTGCATGAAATGATTGGGCATGGTTGCACTTTCCATGACAAGTGACCTGGTCCATGTAGGATAAAATAGATTATTTTAAAAGAATGATATGACTAGAGACCTCATCAAATGTCATGTATGTTATTTCTCAATAAGATTGTTCATCCTTCATGCACAAGTGTATTATTATTATTATTATTATTATTATTATTATTATTATAATTATTATTATTAGCAAAATATGTTCCTCCTCAGTTGTATGAAATTAATATCCCTGGCTTAATCCTTAACCCTTTAGTGGTAACTATATTTATGGTATAGTATAGCCTATCATACCTTATAGCTTAATAAACTGTTAACAACAACAACAACAACAACTATTATAATACTAATATAATACAAATAATGGGTTACACTTTATTTGTGTCCTCGTTTCAGTGTAATTATACAGTTAAGTACTGAGTAATATGAATTAACTACATGTACTTACTTTATGGTCAAGGCTATGACTAGGGTTTGGCTTACTTGCATGTAATTATGCATGATTTATTGTTATTATAATATTGTATAGTACATGTAACATGTAACAAGGACATCGTAAAATAAAATGTTACAAAATAATGCAATTAAATCAATCTGATTCCTGGTTACTTGATTGTTCAAATATAGTGATTTTAAAATGCACACAATGTTTCAGAAGCTGTTAGTTAATTTTAATACATTTAAAGCATTAGGATATACACAATCACTTTCCTAATGGCTAGCTGTGGTAAAGTGCTTTGATTTTGGTTATGCAGATCAGGACCCTCTGGCCTGTTGCAGAAAAGTATTGAATTTGTGTTCTTGCTGACATAGATACTTATGTTTGCTGTAGTTAAGCTCCTTGGCCAGTTTCATTAGAAGTTTGAAAAGAGAGCTGTGTCCCCTGAGATGTGTTTAATATCTCACTTGGCAGTGAACCAAATAGCTTTTTGGAACAACAATCCCTAGTCTTTGAAAGAACACTAATTACCTGATGTTTTCGGTCAATCAGATGGGTTTAATTCTAGCTACTGTGATATTTTAATTGTGTTTAATTGTGATTAGATTGCTATGTAATCAAATTTACCCTACCCAATATAAAATAAAAGGAGAATGTGACACAGAAAGGAACATTTAAGTGAAGGCAGATTTTAAAAAGAATGAATTCATCGGTTGGAACCTGAGCCAGTTTTGCTGCTGGGTATATGAGGATTCTGGTTTTCTTATTCATTTTTACAAGCTTAAAAGTACAAGCTTAATTGACAGCATTTGTATATATATATATATATGTTTATCAATTGGCATTCATTTCTCCTTAAAAATAAATAAAAGAAAAAAGTGATAAGTTGAGGCACTTATGGCAAGTCCATAAGCGTTAAAATCCTGATTTCTTCAATAGTACATCCATAGGACGTAAAAAAATATGCACATTTAAAATAAGAAAATAAAAATATATCAAATAATATCTAATTTTACAAATTTTTACATTCTCATTGCTATAACAACACAATGGCTTAGATCCAAAAAAAAAAAAAAAAAATAATAATAATAATAATAATAATAAAAATGCTAATAAATAAATAAATAAAAATATATAAAACGATGAAAAATGACAGCTGTAAAGCACTTTTAAAAGACGTATTATGTGTTTAAATTTTAATTATCACTTTTCTGCTTTTAAATGCTCCAAATATTGGCCTCATTACTTTGTACATTGTAAATTTACCATTGTACATGTCAACTGAGCTTAACTTGTAACAACCTATTCCTATTAACGTTAACATTTTCATGAACAATTCACCATATTTTCACCTTTCATTTTGGGAAAAACACACTGAACTTCTGTTGTTCCTGTCATTATGGAAGTTCAGTTTTATTTTGATCAGTGTGTTATGTAAAGTGATTTGTCTAACTTCCCAAAATGCCTCATTTTAATTGTAAAAAGCATCCTTTTATGTGTCTGTATGTAGACTGTAAATCCTGTCATTTAATGTGTTTTGAGCTATTGAAATTTTTTAAAGTATTCTAAAATTACAATGTTTATTATGTCACTTTGAATTAAGAAGCTTTTTATAATAACTTGTCGTCAAAAAGAAACATGCCTCCTACCGGGCCTTTTTCTGGAGAATGAAAATAGTAGTTAACCAGAGCATCACAAGCAGCATGATAACGGAGGTTATAGATCATTATAGTTGTGCATTAGTGCACACTGCCTTATTTAAGCGTAAATCTCCTCTGATGTGAGACCTTCTGATTCGATCCATATAGAGCCATGAGTGAATCACCTGGTGCTGGTATTAAGGGAGGCAGTTTGCTGCTGAACTCATTCATATATGCTATGGAAACAAAGGTGGTGGAAAGTGTGTTCTCCTCAGTGCGCTGCAGGGAGGCAGTATGAGTGCACAGGGCCAATCTGAGCCTCAGACAGGATGAGTAATGAAGCGGCATCTTCTGTTCGTGTGCTTCACATGCTCTGGAATATTCCTCACTTGTGTGTGAGTGCAAAAGTTTGTGCACATCACAATATGCCTGTGTGTGATTGATCATGGCAGAAAGTGGGAACTACGTCTTGTATGTGTCCCTCTGTTCTTTTTGTAGTTTCTCTATATTTTCTCTATATCCTTTCAGAAAGCACTGTGTATAGTGTGTGTGTAAGTGTGTGTGTACAGTAATTAATTTCTCTCAAACTTCAAAGTGTTACATATTTCTTGCTTGTCCATGGAGATTCAGGAAGTGTTGTCAGAGGAGGGTCAGAGTAGCACACAAACACAACAACTGCAAATACACACTTAGACACCGCCAATACTATATTTAAACATCAGCACTGGGTTTATGCAATCACTCGCCATGATCGTGCATTGCAGTAAAAACCTGTGTTTTTTGCAGGGTTTTAGAAGCAGTGAATGCTGCCATAATGAACATGAAAATCCATTGAAATCTGTTTATTCTTTCTTCACAGCCCTCTTGTGTTTAAGGGCAGAAAGCTTGTGGTGTTCTTAAGCAGTGCATCAGATTTCTGCCCTGTCTCATTTGGTCTAAGCACATAATTCAATATCCTGGTGTCTGGACTGTCTCCTCTTCTATCTATATCACATCTCAGTTTAGGCTGCAATTGAAGATACTGTAGTAGATCATAACTGCACTCAGCAATTTATAGGAACTTATGGAATAAGTTAGTTTTATTTGGTGGCCCAGTAGTGCACACAACAAAATTGTTGTGTTAATTGTTGCTGCTTCCATTGTGTTGGGCTAATTTTGTTGTGTTGCAGCTTGTTTCTGTTGTGTTGTGCTAATTTCATTGTTGCGACTTGTTTCCATTGTGTTTTGGAGCTTTCGCTGTGATTTTGAATCAGATTAATTAAAGGATATGCTGATTTATTTTATTTTATCTTGCAATTAATCAGATTTATCTGTATTTCCTGAGAAAAGCTGCCAAACAAAGATACTTCAAAGACCTTAGCATACATTATTGTAAGATGACAGTATTGAAAAGTCATCGAAAAGGGTAAGCTTAGTATTGCTCGTTGTAATATTGTAAAATATTGCTCAATGTTCATTGAACAATGAAAAATATAGTGAAAAGTTAATATTAAATAAACTGTTTCAGAAAAAATTCCACTAAAATATACACTACCATTCAAAGGTTGGTTTAGAACAAACAGTTTTTGAGCTTTTTTTTCTCCCAAATAAATTAATACTTTTATAAAATATCAAGCAGCTCAACTCTTTTCAACATAACAAATGTTACTTGTCAATTGATATTGCTATTCTACATTTTAATAATATCTCATAGCATTTCTGTGTTTACTGTATGTTTTATCAAATAAATGCAGCTGTAGTGAGCTTTAAGCAGAAGTGTAAGAGAAAGCAAATCAAGCTTTAATTAGCATATTAAATTAGCACCCTAGTTTATCCCTAAAATCAGTTTTGATTCTAACTGCATTACATAGCTTATTTTGCAAGTATTCTGTAATATATAAAATATGCTTGTCCTTTCTTTAGAGATAAATTGATTTTGTGTGGTTGACTACTGAACTTTTCTATGGTAATATGTATTAATGAAGTCCCAGTCTTCAAAGACATGTGCATAGTGAAATTCTGCTCACATCTTTGCTGTAATGAGTAAAACGAAGTGGCAGAATCTATTCATTAGAGTCCAACAAAGGGAAAAGTCAGTGAAACTGCAATAAAACAGTGGTACTGTATAATGAAGCTTTATTTGTGTGTAAAAAAAAAAAGAAAAAAAGGGCATGTTTCTACTCTTTTTTTTCTTTTTCTATCTCTCACCCTCTTTTTGTCTATATTAGTGTGTAATCCAAAATGCCTGTGGTGTCTCCTGGCAGGAGATGTTTGTCATTCATACATCAGAGGAAGTTCAGTCACCATAAAACAAGATCACAGGGACAGGTGGGTATAAATGGGTAAAACTGCATGTCAAATGAACATTGTACATTCCTGAAAGATTATTTCTGACTACTGTTGGCAAATCATGGAAAGGGTGAGAAAAAGGTGAAATTTTGTCCATATCCCCATATAAAGTCATTGGAGATAGATGATGTCAAGTATATTTACATATGGACAGCGGTGTTTATATGAGTGTTTATATTAGTGTCAGTATGTGGAGATTAATATGCCAATAAATGTGCCTTCTGTTCAGTTCTGTTGTGCTACGTCTGTGCCAAGGTCCCCTGAGAAATCAGTGCCCAGGGCATGATGCGTCATAATCTCTTTCTAAAGTTCCTACAGTTTTGAGAATTAGATGTGTAGTTCTCACATAGAGTTGAAATAAAAAATTGTTACCATTTTAACAATCAGTTCTCATTGACTAGTAGAGCTCTGCGAGACGCTCAGGCCCGAACCCGGCTCGTTTCATACAGCTTATCAGAATTACCGTCTTGAACCTGCCCCGTGCCCGCCCCTTCTCCCAAAACAGCTTATACTTCTGTTGCAGTTGTTAAAAATAGTCCATCTTTGTATGTAATGGCAAAGTGATCATATTTAATGTTTTAATTTTAATTCCGAAAAACATTTGGAGCATTTTATGTTTGTTAAACATACATTTTTGTTTTTAAAAGTAATGACCAAGCGGCCAGCGGCAGACAGTAAGCTGATCATATATGTGTAATAATGTTCGTATGGCAGAGAAGGAAGGAGTCCAGGGTCGGCGTACTGAGACTCGTGGGAACTTTATTTAACCAAAAATAAAAGGACGGAAAAACAAAGTCGCGCCACATGCGCATAAATCATAACATTCACTTTGATACTCTCGGGTGCTTCTCGCGTTCTGACGGCCGCTTCCTCCCATGAGTCCTCAGGTCTCTCACTCGTCTCCGGTTAGCAGCTGGCTTAAATACTGCCTCCCCATGCCAATCACTGCAATGAGAAGCAGGTGTCACTTGTCTCTCACTTAACTCACTTACCACCGCTGATCTCTTCACTCTCTCTCCCGTCGCTAAACCACACCTCCCCTGCCACATACCCCCACCGCCCGACTCAGGCCGGGGAGCCCTCACCTCCTTTTTGGTCTTGGGTCTGGGGCAAGTCGCAATTGCTGCCGTCTTGTCAATTTGGGGACGCACTTGCCCGTGACCCAAGTGGAAACCCAGATACCTTACCTCCACCCGCCCAACCGCGCACTTCTTCGGGTTGGCCGTTAGCCCCGCCCGTCTCAGCGCCTCGAGGACAGCCCTCACATGCTCCATATGCCGCCGCCAGTCGCCACTATAAATGATAATATCATCCAGGTAGGTGGCGCCATATGCAGCATGCGGGCGCAGCACTCGATCCATGAGACGCTGGAACATAGCGGGGGCCCCGAACAAGCCGAACGGAAGCGTCACAAATTGGTGTAAACCAAACGGCGTGGTGAAGGCTGTTTTTTCTCTAGACATGGGAGATAAGGGGATCTGCCAATATCCTTTTGTCAAGTCCAATGTCGAATAAAAGCGAGCCGTACCTAACCGATCGAGCAACTCGTCAATCCGTGCCATTGGATAAGCATCAAATTTTGACACTGCGTTCACCCTGCAATAGTCCACACAAAATCGCACCGAGCCGTCCGTTTTAGGGACCAAAACAATCGGGCTCGCCCAATCACTGTGGGACTCCTCGATTACTCCCAACCCCAGCATCACCTCTAATTCTGTCGGAACCACTTTTTTCTTGTGTTCAGGTAATCTATATGGCCGGCTGCGAACCACCACACCCGGCTCCGTCTCAATATGGTGCTGAATCAGATTAGTACGACCAGGTAGAGGCGAAAACACGTCTGCAAATTCGGACTGTAACTGCCCAATGTCAGTGAGCTGCGAGGGCGAGAGGTGATCCCCTCCCGGGGCCAGGGCGAGGGATTTTTCTTTAATGACCGCCTCTGGCCCGAGATCCTCCTCTCCGCTCACTGCCGTCGCTAGCAACACTGACTCCTCTTCGCTCCATTTTTTAAGGAGGTTGAGGTGGTAAATTTGCCTGGAGTCGCCTCTGTCTGTTCGTACTACTTCATAATTGAGATCGCCTATTCGCTGTGTGACCTCAAAGGGTCCTTGCCACTTTGATAATAATTTGGAGCTGGAGGTTGGCAGTAATACGAGCACTTTATCTCCCGGTGCAAATTCTCGGAGCTTAGTTCCCCTGTTATACAGCTGGCTTTGTCTGCCCTGGGCCTGAAGCAAATTCTCCATTGAGAGCTGCCCCAGTGTACGGAGTTTTGCTCTCAGGTCCATGACATATTGAATTTCGTTTTTGCTATCCGAATGTCCGTCCTCCCAAGTTTCTTTCAGGACGTCCAGCACCCCCGCGGGGCTGGCGTCCGTAAAGAAGCTCGAAGGGGGAAAACCCCGTGGAGGCTTGGGGGACCTCGCGCACAGCGAATAAGAGGGGCTCTAGCCATCTATCCCAATTTTTCGCGTCTTCTTGTACGAATTTACGAATCATTGTTTTCAAAGTGCGATTAAATCGTTCGACCAGACCGTCTGTTTGTGGGTGAAAGACGCTGGTCCGTACCGCTTTAATGCCCAATAATTCGTATAATTCGCGTAACGTGCGTGACATAAACGCAGTGCCTTGGTCCGTGAGAATCTCTTTTGGGATTCCCATCCGGGAGATTAAACGAAACAGGGCGTCCGCCACACTCTTCGCCGAGATTTTGCGGAGCGCCACTGCTTCGGGATATCATGTTGCGTAATCCACTATGACTAACGCAAAACGATGTCCCCGTGCGGATCGTTCTAATGGCCCGATGAGGTCCATACCAATTCGTTCGAAGGGGACCTGCACTAGAGGTAGAGGGCGCAATGGCGCTTTTGGGGTGGCCGGTGGGTTCACCAACTGACATTCCCGACACGACGCGCACCATCTGCGGACGTTCTCATGAATGCCCGGCCAAAAAAATCGGGTCATTAGACGATTTAGTGTGGCTGTCATACCTAAATGCCCCGCCATTGGATTACAATGTGCCGCCTGGAAAAGCATTTCCCGACGGCTCTTAGGTACTAACAATTGGGCCGTATCTTCCTTTGTCTGAGCGTCATGGGTCACTCGATACAACCGGTCCTTAATAACGGCAATAAATAAAAAAAAACAAAAAATACGGATAAGAGAGCGCGCGGTCAGGATGGAGGACCTGCCCATCGATGGAACGGACCTGCTCGAATGCATGTTTAAGGGTCTCATCCTGGGACTGCTCCAGGGGAAAGTCATCGCGACTGGAAAGGTTTAGCCTCGCCAAATCGCTCGGTTCCCCTGAAGCTTCCCCACTGGGTCCTGGTACAGATTCTCCCACCTGAGCGCTCACCCGCCAACCGGGCCTCTCTTCTTCCCAGAGGCATCCACTGTTAAACACCCCAATAATTGTTCAAAAGCTGGCCAATTGGTACCCAAGATTAGTGGATGCCGGAGGCGCGGACTAACGGCCACCTCCACATAATGCTTTTGTCCCCTAAATTTGATGCCTATGGTTTTATGGGGTATTCCACTATATCTCCAATGCCCCGGATTGTATCAGGCTTTGATGGATGGAGGTCTGGTTACAACCTGAATCCACCAAAGCCTGATAGGTACCCCCCTTAATACTCACGGGTATTTGGTACAACCCGGCTTGATCGGGGGCAGCCTGCGGGTCGTCCCGGATCCGGACCAACGTCCCCACCTCCATGACTGGGCACCGGTCCACGAAATGGCCCGGATCCCCGCAACGCCAGCAGGCCGGTCCAGGCCTTCCCACCACCCTAGTGGTTGGAAGTGGGTCAGGTGATTGACGTGGGGAAGCAGCCGGTAGCTCAGCCAGTCCCTCCCCGTGCGGCGGCCCCATACCCCTGGCAGGACCCCGTGACATAGCGGCCGGCTCCGTCCTTGCTCTCCAACGGGGTGCGGCCCTCGGTGGCCCCGTGTACCGAGACCTGGGTAAAGGGACAGGCTTTGGAGAAAGAGGAGAGAGAGGAGGGGGGGGTGGGGGGGGGTAGGAGACAGATGGAAGGGGTTCGCCGACCCCGGAACACGCCGCCAGCTGATCCTCCGCCAGTTGGATAGCCAGATCCAGCAACGCCGGCCGGTGGCACTGGACCCACTGAGCAGTCCTCTTTGGGAGTCGTGAGATGAACTGCAGCACCACGGTGTTGATAATGGTCTCGGCGTCGCTTCCTCCGGCCAACAGCCATTTGCGGCAGGAGTCCCGGAGCTGCTGGGCTAAGACAAAGGGCCGGCCCGCTTCGGTCAGTTCTAGCGTCCGGAAGCGTTGACGGTGCTGCTCGGGGCTGAGGCCGACCCTTTGGAGCACTGCTCTTTTTAAGTCTGCATATACCAGGAGGTTCTGGACGGGCAGTTGTTGAGCAGCCTTCTGGGCCTCCCCTGACAGCAGCGGAATTATCCGGACCGGCCAGCTGTCCTCCGGCCACCCACACGCCTCGGCCATCCTCTCAAACAGATCGAGGAACGCTTCCGGATCATCTGTTGGCCCCATCTTTGTAAGAGGCATGTGGGCAGCAGGGCTGGAACTGGGGGAGGCCGACCTCGTCCGAACCTCCCGGTCCAGCATGCTCCAGAACAGCTCGCGGTCCTCCCGCTGGACCTGCATCATTGCCTGAAACCGATGTTCGTGGTCGGCTCGCAGCTCCAGCAGGGCTTGATGTTGTTCCTGATGCAGGCCCGCGAGCGATGTAATGAGCTACGCAAACGCTGTTCCCGATGATCCTGACGGGGTTTGCATGGTGGCGTCGTTCTCCTTCCTTCCCGGGTTTCGGGCACCAGTGTAATAATGTTCGTATGGCAGAGAAGGAAGGAGACCAGGGTCGGCGTACTGAGACTCGTGGGAACTTTATTTAACCAAAAATAAAAGGACGGAAAAACAAAGTCGCGCCACATGCGCATAAATCATAACATTCACTTTGATACTCACGGGTGCTTCTCGCATTTTGACGGCCGCTTCCTCCCACGAGTCCTCAGGTCTCTCACTCGTCTCCGGTTAGCAGCTGGCTTAAATACTGCTTCCCCACGCCAATCACTGCAATGAGAAGCAGGTGTCACTTGTCTCTCACTTAACTCACTTACCACTGCTGATCTCTTCACTCTCTCTCCCATCGCAGAACTCGCTAAACCACACCTCCCCTGCCACAATATGTTTGATCAATTTAGCTTTCTCAATTAATCACTACTTGCCTTAAATAAAATCTGTAGATATACTAAAACAGTTCAAGCATATAACAATGTTTAAATGTTAAACCTAGATAATTGTACGCTGTATCCAATAGTTTGTGCAGAGAGTGGAAGCTATGCATGCTTTGCAGGACATGGAGGCGCCAGCGTGATCACTTGCATGTTTTCTGTGGATACGTCATCATTTTTGCTCATAAGGTAAGAGTAATTCATAATTCGTAACTGTAAAGGGTCTACTTTTATTCTTGTTCTCTCACAATATAAACAAACCATTGTGCTTTTATTAAATAAAGAAAACAAACATGATTTGCTTTTTGACGTCTGGTCTTGAATAGGAGCGCTTCAAAAGAATGAACCGAAACTCAGCGAATACATGCCTCATAGACATGATAAATATACAGTACAGACCAAAAGTTTGGACACACCTTCTCATTCAAAGAGTTTTCTTTATTTTCATGACTATGAAAATTGTAGATTCACACTGAAGGCATCAAAACTATGAATTAACACATGTGGAATTATATACATAACGTATTGAATTATATACATAATAAAAAAGTATGAAACAACTGAAAATATGTCATATTCTAGGTTCTTCAAAGTACCACCTTTTGCTTTGATTACTGCTTTGCACACTCTTGGCATTCTCTTGATGAGGTAGTCACCTGAAATGGTCTTCCAACAGTCTTGAAGGAGTTCCCCGAGAGATGCTTAGCACTTGTTGGCCCTTTTGCCTTCTGTCTGCGGTCCAGCTCACCCCTAAACCATCTCGATTGGGTTCAGGTCCGGTGACTGTGGAGGCCAGGTCATCTGGCGCAGCACCCCATTATTCTCCTTCTTGGTCAAATAGCCCTTGATGCCTTCAGTGGGACTCTACAATTTTCATAGTAATGAAAATAAAGAAAACTCTTTGAATGAGAAGGTGTGTCCAAACTTTTGGTCTGTACTATATCTATAGGAAGCTTTAAATTAGTACTTAACTAAATAAAACATATCAAAAACAAAATTATTTTATTATAATCATATTCCATATAGATGCATTTCTTAAAGGTACATCTAATGAAGAGATGGCGAGCACTGCACATGACCAATTGGCTCGTTGTTTGTCGTGGTAATCAAATCAAATCTCTTTCAAAATGCAGCTTTTCCCGAAGCATTGGGAACTTTTAATAACTCCCTACTTCTCCCAGATGCTCTGCATGGTCAACTGTCACCTGTATGCTAATGCGTGTGTATATATATTCATTCATTCATCTATAATCAGAAGCTAAATGAGCACTAGCCCAACCCAAGCCCCATCTGTAAAAAAAAAACAAAAAACATATGGCCCGAGCCCGACGTGCTTGCAGACCTCTATTAGCTAGTTGTTTATTAACATTCACATTACCAGCATGTTGGCTATTTATTAGTACTAATAATCACCTTTTCTATAGGTTGCAATGTTTTAAATTAATAAATAAATTACATATTTTATCGATAACTTATATTAATTACTAACAAAATACTTTTATCAATATACAGTATATGTACATGACATGATAAACAGTTGGTTCCACAAAAGGTTTTTCTGATCTCATTTTAAAAATCTAGTAGGACAAATAGCCCTAGCGCTGTTACACTGACACTGTTACATCCAAATATCTTGGCATTTGGCTTCACAGTTCACGTACAGCTAGCTAAAAGCTACAGGCAAAAGTGAAATCCAGATATGGTTTTTGATACCTTGTCTGTCAAAATATTATTTGCGTGAATGATCATTCTCCCCAGTCTCATTATGTGTATACAGAATGTTAAGGTGCTCTCATATGCTTAGATATTTTGTGAGATTTGCCAGTATGTTCTCCTACAGAACTCATCAGTGTAATATGTATTCGGTTAAATATGTGAGAACTTCAGAATCTTGCTTGGTCTGACACCAGCTTATTTGCAAAATATGCTACAATGTCTCTGGAACATATCGATCATCTATTTACAGCCTTCACATATTCCTTAAACAAACTGTTTTTGGTAGCTCTGCCAGCAGATTTGCTCCTAGTGATTGGAATCAGTCATGGAAAATGAAACTGTCTCAAGTGAATGGTTTTGAAACTTTTTCTTTTTCAATGTTTGTATTATGTTTGGTTTATTTCTCGTTTTTAGTTTTTGAAGAAGTTTTGATGAATAATTTAATTATATAAAATTGTGTTATGATTGTTTTCTTTAATAGAATAATAGTCTAGTAAATAATATATTTTTTTGTAAAGTACTGCCCAGTGCAGTACACTATAAAATAAACATTTTTATTGTTATTTATTAATAATTTATTTAATGAAATTATATGACTGGTTATATGATCTCAACATTAACCACTGGTGTCAAAAGTATTCACATTCATAACTCAAGTAGAAAGATTGATACTACGGTTTAAAAAGACTTTTGTAGAAGTTGAAGTATCAACTCAAACTTTTTACTCAAGTAAAAGTGTAAAAGTACTGGTTTCTAAAATACTTAAAGTATAAAAGTAAAGGTAATGTAAGGGAAAAAAATATATATAAATAGGCCATCGCACCAATAAAACATTTATTTCTTAACAAATTAAATTAAGATAAATTCTAAATTAAGATGGGTATTTGGCAATAACGAAATTAAGATAAAGGCTTCGCCGAACTTGCTTCGCCACTAGCAGTTGACATAAAAGAATTATGCCAACATTAGCCTATTCTGTCTACATTATGCATTTAAGACTCAATTAATATTTTGTTATCATTTTTAAAACCTTTACTCACCAAGATTATGCTAGGCCTACATTTTTTTGTGGAGGAAAATTATTGAATCCACTGTAGATGGCTTCAGCCACTGATCAGCTCACTGATGGTGCATCCAGCAATATAACCCACTGGATCATTATACTCATTATAAACACCTCAGACTTTACTTTATTTGCAACCAAAACGTAATCGCCAGAGGCAAGCCTCCATTTCACCTACTCAGCATACATTTTCGCATTTCTTTCTCGCGCTAATCGAAACACATGACCGCTCATTTACCAAACTCAGTGCAAGCCCGAGCCCGGCCTGAGTCCAGCCCGAGCCAGTGGTAAATTATATAAATTAAGCCAAAGATCTTCAGCTTTAGTAACGAGTTAGTCTACTTATCACAACATTGTCAATCGCGTTGTCAATCACAAACACTTAATTTATAAAACGGCTCGCTACCGAACTACCTACAGTAGCTTAATTTGCAGAGGACGAAGAGAAAGCACCCATTTAATACATGAGCCAGTAGTTGAGAAATAATAACTTTTAATAAATATATTTTTTGATGAACAATCCCAACACTGGCTGTCCTTGCTGGAGTGTGATGTGATTTGTGTCATGTGCAGGTGCGATGGATCGCATGCAAACCAATAGGGTGTCAGTATATGTTTATACTATAATGGTATATGTTTATACTTCTCATCCAATCACAATCAAATTCACTCCATCCGGATGGCGCTGGATAGTTTTTTTTTTTTTTTTTTTTTTGAATGATGAAAAGCTGAAATTAAATAGCAGTAATGAACCTATTTTTAAAATGTAAGGAGTAGAAAGTACAGACAATTGCGTGAAAATGTAAGGAGTAGAAGTAAAAAGTGGGTTGGAAAATAATTACTCCATTAAAGTATAGACACCCAAAATTTCTACTTAAGTAAGGTAACAAAGCATTTGTACTTCATTACTTGACACCTCAACATTAACACATCGACGAGGAAATGACCTGTTCCAGAAACAGCAAGGTCACTTACATATTGTAAATGTAATCATATTTTTCAAATCCAAAACTTAATTGGCAAAAATTACAGTGTGTACCTTTTATTGAGTCTATAACTGCAAAAACTGCATCCTTCACAATCACTCTATGCTTTTGGTATTGATGGAGAGTGGAGATGTTTTACGCACTTACTGTATGAGATATACAAGATGTTTTTTCTTTCTGGACTTGATTAAATTCTGTGACCATTAGTGGAGCAGAATTTTTGTCTGTGACTCTTCTGTGGTTCCTATTGAAATTCCAAGTATGTGTGTTTGCTGCAGGTTGTCTTCATCCCTTGAGGCCTCCGTTTGAAATGGAAATTTTCTTGGGAAATCAAAATATGCCACACACACACAAACACACACACACACACACACACACACACACACACACACACACACACACACACACACACACAGACAGTGGACCTCTCTGCTCCATTTCTAAGCTGTGCTTGTCACGGCTCTGTGGCAACCCTGTGTGCTCATATGGCTGCTGACACCTGCATTAGAAATAGCACAGATGCAGCTCCCAGAGATCCTGTAGATAATTAAACTTTCTCTTTCCTTTTACCAAAGGTGGGTTAACTTCATTATGCTTATTTACAATACATTGTTTTTATTTTTTTATCTTTTTGGTGATTTTGATGATGATAATGATGATAATAATGATAATCCTGTAATATTCTCTGGTTTTCACATAATTGTACAATGCAATGTCATTGCATACATCTTCTGGGTAAAACTGATTGATTGATTGATTGATTGATTGATTGATTGATTGATTGATTGATTGATTGATTGATTGATTGATTGATTGATTGATTGATTGAGTGAGTGATTGATTGACGGAGTGATTGATTTATTGATTGATTGATTATTTTTTTGTGCATTTCTTAGATCATTTTACAAATCCTGAACATGTATATAAACGTATAAATATAAATAAATAAATAAATAAATACATAAAAAAAAAAATATATATATATATATATAACCATTTAAGAAGAAGAGGAAGAAGACATAAATAAGAAATAATAATAATAATAATAGGAAGAAGAAATAATGATCATCATCTCAGCTTCTCATTATAGTATGTTTATTATAATGCTGTATGCATGTCCTGTAATTAATTTTTTAACATGGGAAACATTTTAAATCTCTATGATTGTTTGAAATTCACACTAGCTTTATCGACTCGCTCAAATAATGTCTCCATTTTCTTTTAGCTTAGTTACTTAGCAATGAATTTCACCAGGCATACTCTATATTGATAATAATAACAATAAGCATTATAGTCAGAATAATGAAAATGACCATTCTGAATCACCATGAATGTGGAGGTGTAAATAAATCCTTCCTTTCTCCAAAACCTCAAACCTGCCAAATGTCCCTTAAATGTCTGCCAACACCACCCTCCTGTTTTGCAGAGATAGGATTTAACAGTGACGTTTACTCACAAAGCTGATATTAACTGAGCATGGTCCCATATCCACATGCAGGTCTTAAGGGGGTGTTCTTTCTCTTGGATGTAGTGGGCACTTTAAAGTCTCCAAAAGGAGTTTAACCCCCCAGCTGACCCTGTTGGCTCAGTATGGGGTGGGATCTGACAGAGGAGGACAGGCACTGGCCAAGCCCTTGTCCCCAGAGGTACCATACAGAGGCAGTTGTTGGTCCTAACCACCCTCAGTGCGCTGTTCAGCCTGAGTCAGCATGTCATCGCAAAGGCCATGCTAATTTTGACAAGAATCAAATGCTCAAATGCTCTTCATGCCTCATAATTCAGCACTTCTTTAAAGCCATTGCTTCTGGCCAAGTGATTTTTCTGCTATCCATTTGGAGATTGTATTGGTGTGTGGGGGCAGTTCTGTGCGTGGATGCTTCTATCTGCATCATCTGTACATGTATGTGTCAGTGTGTGTCTTTTTTATGAAACGATGATCCACACAGTCCAATGAATGTGTCACTTTTAAGAGCTGACAGTAATAAAGGTGGATTGTCCAGCTGTTTTATAGCTGTAACTGGCGAGAGACAGATTTTTCGGTGTTCCGCTCCTCTGAAAGAGAGAAAATGTGAAATGCATATACATATATTAATAAAACATGAGATCTGATGTCATTTGCCTCCCTCTCGACTGTGATTTGGAGCTCGTTATTGGTTGTTTTCTTGCGCTGACAGCATGTTTTGGTTGACCTGCCATTCAGGTGACATCATCTGCGAGATGTACAGTATTCTAGTGGGATACACACTAATAGAGTGTTAATTTATTTACACCACACTCAACCTAACCACAGCATGCTGAGAATAACCAAATGAATTGTGAGCTGAGGCATATTTTCTCTGCATGCACAACGAACTGTCTGTCTGTATATCTGTCTGTCTTTCTTCTATTTTGCTTGGACTTGCTTCTATTCTTTTGGAGTCTTTTGAGTTTGCATCTGCTTGTACAGTATGTGTGGTTTAGGCAAGGATAGATCATAAAAATCCATGTAAAATGTTTTACAAAAAAATGTGTTAGTAAAAGTATTTATCTATTAACACATAATTACCTGCACTAAAAAAATAATAATAATAATAAAAATAAAAGTGTTATAAATGCACCTGCCAAAAATAATAATAAAGAGTATTCAGTGTGTATTTTTACAAGCCTGCATTGCTTGCCGTTGAGGTTCTATTTAAAATACATCTGAAACAAAATACAGTGACAGATACTTAAGAGAAAATAATATAGAGTGTAAGAGGACGCCAATTTAAAAGTTAAGTTATTTTAAAATTTATAATTTTTTCATGCATGACAAAATTATTCAAGAATAATACACCCTGTTATTTAGAATAGACAGAACCCCCCCCCCCCCATAACCCCCCACCCCATTAGCACCAACTCACAATGTTTCTCTGATAGAATGTTTAAAAGATTATAAAATAAACAACTGTATTTTGTTTTTTAAGTAAAAACTTTAAGGTATAAAATAGACTAACCTATAGACAGCATTTTTCTTAAAATTAAAAAATATTGTATTTTAAGTAGAATATATTAATTTAATATATTAATATAAATATAAAGTGATATATAGATATATAACATCCAATTAACAAAATGCTGGGAGGGCAAACATATTTAAGTTGATCTAATTTCCTTGCTTGGGCTTAGTTTGAGAAGACATATTATATTAGGTCTACACAAATATATTTAAAAACTAATACAAAATAATCCAGCCGACAATTTATAATGTATATATTTATAAACAAACATACAACATATACTGTATAAACACATCGAATAAGCATTCGAAATTAGTGGAAATTAGTTGTTTAAGTAAAGGTCTTTCATCTTGTTTAATCCATAAAACACTTAATGTAAAAAGCAGCAGTGTATGAAATTCTATGTTTGAGGAATACAGTGTTGCCGTACAAGCTCTGCAAAGACATCCAACTTATATCATCTGTATAGTTAACATTGTCTTGTTATTCCGCAATCTACTGTTGTGTTCATAGAGGGTGGGAAAAATAGTTTTTTTGTCCAGTATTTTGGACAAATAAAGCAGTTTGTTTGCCGGTTTTTAGCTGTCATTTCCATATCTTAGTATTAGCTCCGGAGCAAACAGGGCAGTTTAGAGGTAAACAAAAGGAGATGAAGAACCAGAGCTGCTGTTTCTTCAGCAAAGCAGAATAATCGGCCTCACACAGACTCGCCTTATCACAGCTGCTTTGAAACAGCCTGAATCTGAGAACAGCCTGGCTGCCATTCTAACAGCTCTCTGTTTGTTTGAGATGGTGGCCTATTGATGTACATTTGTGACTTATACATCATGTGTCTTTTTTTCCTGATTCATTTATTTTTGAGTAGCAGTAAACTATTTTTCTTTTTTCCCCTTTCTGCATCTTATTGCATTCCCGTCGGTCTAGACTAAAAAATATATCTCAGATCTCATTTTAGCACATTAATCTATCAAACGGGATGGCAGCTGAAAATGTGAGTGTGTGAATGTGAGATGAGGGTGATGAAGAGAGCTCCTGTGATCTATGAGGACGCGTTCTGTGAATCTTGGTCTCTCTGCTCCTCTCACCAGATCGATCTGCCCAAACATCTCTCTTCTGCATGCGAGGGTGAGCATGTGCTCCTGCGTATATTGATGCGTGTGGGTGTGTGCTTGAAAGTTTCCCTCCACCCTAACCAAGACACCTGCTAACTAGAATGTCACTGAATGTGTGTCAGTGTGTGTGTGTTTGTGACTGAGTAAGCAGGGGTGTTAGAGGCTGCTTGTTGAGCTGGTCTCACCCACTGAAGGTTAACAGTGAGCAGATTTGTGATGTCATACTTGCCTGCCTCCATTCCATCCTCTCTCAAAGAGTCAACAGAGCTCTACAGTATTTACAAAACTGTCAAAATGTACACAGTACTTACATTTGCAGGAATAGAAAATAAATAAGCTGAAGTAAATGAATAGATGAAGGAAATGGGGGAGAAAATAAAAGAAAGTTGATAAGAGAAAATAAATAGGAAAAAGAATGCAATTTAAGGACAAAATATTATGCTGAAAGTAGAAATTACTCATCAGAGTAATAAATGTTTACAGTCTAATAGTTCTTATTGACATGCTGCCACATAGATACTTCCTAAGGGGGAATGGGATTCTCTCACGCTCATTTTGTTCTGTCATCTCTTTCATTTTTCAGGATGCTGTGTCTTCGGTTGCTCGGATGAAAGCAAAGAGAAATAGAAAGACCTGAGGCGAAGTATAGATACAAACACATTTGAAGGTGGTATCGCTAGTTCAAAGCAACACCCACAGTATTGTCAGGTACATCACATCTCTGGCTCTTTGCTATCTTTTGTAATGATCAACATTTCATGCTATTTGCTGTAGCATTATGTAAAATAAACAATAAATGTTGTAAAAAGGATAAATTAATCAGAATATGGAAATAAAGCTCTTTCACCATGTTTGAAATCAGGCTGCAAATAAGTAATGCAGCGAGTCAGGCTTTTAGTGAGACAGACTAGGGAGATGTCTTTACCCTCACTTGCAGTTTTGGGGTGTGGAAATGCTAACGCTGAGAAATCAGGGCATCCCCTGTGATCATTATTACTGGAGAATATTCCAACTGTCTGCCATCTGTCTTTGAACTGCAGATGATTTTCTTAGTGGACAGACTGTGATACAAATTCTCCTCTGTTTTCTGAGCATCAGTCAGAGTGTGACATCATGAAGGAGGGACAGAGGTCTCTCAAAAGAAACATTTTGTAAACATTTCCAAGTAATCACTTAATTATTTTGCATACAGTTCATGCACGATAAAGCACACTTGTTAAACATGCCAATGTTAAATTTTAAAATTGGCTAGGCAGCCTTGAAAATGTAAAATAGCATTACAAATTGGAAGTTTAAGGTTTTATCTGAAAGATTAATCAGGTGGGATATGGACGGACTTATGGACAGATGGATGGATGAATAGATAGTTTTATTAAAGAAAGTTTATTTGGAAGGTTATACAGGACTCACAGGTTAGGTATATACTGTATATAGGCCTGTGTTTTTATAAATAGATAAAAACTGTGAAATAGAGGACAGAGTGGCTCTCTTTCATCACCCTCATTTCTCCTGTGATGGACGCTGGGGTAGATTTGTCACTAATGCCACAGGGTGTATGCTTTAAACATTATAAACTAAATGATACATAAGTCATGTTGAGGAAGCAGTAGGGCTTGTGAAAAACCTACTGCGTGATGTTTCTGATGAGAGGGGGAAAGAGTGGAAGTGATGGTTTATCATCTTCACTGTGCCATTCTCATTCATTCGATAAGGGATGGAAGGGTAACTGGCCCTGGAAATGTCTGCGGAGTGAAAGTGAGAGAGATCCAAAGGCTCTCCTGTGTGTCAGCGCTAAAGGCAAGTCTTTGAGGGGTTTTGACACAAATGGTCTTTTAAAAGTGCCTTGAAAACACTTCTACTGACATTGAGGTTTTGCTGAAGGACATTTGTCTTGGGCAACAACAACAGATTCTATCAACACACACACACACACACACACACACACACACACACACACACAGTTAAGGTCAAAAGTTTACATCAGTTTCAGAATCTTTAAAATGTGATTTATTTAATCAAATTAATAGGGATCATACTAAATGCATATATATTATATATATATATATATATTAACATGGTATAAATTAGTAATTGCAAAAAAGTAGAATTATAATATACTGTATAATCAATATTTTAAAAACAATAAAAATATAAACAGTACAGAATATATATATAATACATTATTATGACCTTAGGGTGCCATTTGTTATATTTTATGTTCATATACATTATAGGTTTTTGAAACATTTACATCAAATACACTCTTCCACCCTCAGTACCCATGGCTGAAGTGCCCTTGAGCAAGGCACTGTTCTCTTACGAGAGTTCTCTCGTACTGCGTCTTAGCTAAGACGCTACGGGAAAAGTCTCTTTTCACGAAATACTGAAGCAAAAAATTATCCTTAATTTTGAATTTTTGTAAAGCGCATTTGCAGCAGTACACAGCCATAGGCGAGACGGCTCGCTCGCTCATTGGCTGCTCTGCAGCAAGTGCACAGCCTATCGAGCGCAGGCTGATGCAATATCAGACCAATTAGGACGCTTCGCGCCCATCACGCCACTTCCCGTCGAAACGGGTGTGGCCCAACCCTATAAAAGGAGCTCGAAAAGGCTGACTCACCTGATTTTTCATCTCTTCAGCTAAGCTCACGCATCGCTGGATCACGGAGGAAGCAAGCGCCGTCTGAGAAGCGTCTCAGCGGGACGAGCCATTCTGAAGCTGCTGGTCTTCGCCGCCTTCTACTGCCGTTCCTGCTGCACGGTCCGGCGCACATATCCTTTCAATTCTGTTATATCCAGCTGTTCTTTATGCGTGTGTGTGTTCGCCCTGCGACACACACTCGTAAAAGAGCTTGCGTCTTTTTTAAGATGCCTTCCTGCGGCTCGTCAGAGCCCCACTCAGCGAGGGCGACCGGTACGTCATCTGTGTCTCCTGACTGGGTGAAGATCATGCAGCGCTCGCGCTCGCTGACGGCGGATGCCCTCACTGCGAGCTGTTGCCATGGTGACTCTGAGGACTCGCTTGGCCTTTTCTCTGAGCCTGCATTCTCCGCTGCGCTGAGGCGCCGCACTCTGCTAGCTTCGGGCAGTGAGGGCTGGGCGAGCTCCGAGGATCTCGCACCTTCTGCTCAGAAGCCCAGCAAACGAGCTGACATCGAGAAAGAGCCGAGGCGAGTGCTCACGCTAGCCGCGACGAGTCTCTGCCTCGAGTAGTCTGCACCAGCGCCCCCCCTCTCATTCCCGGCTGGATGGTAGTTTCCTCTCGGATGAGCGTACTTCTCAAAGCCCGCCTCATTTCTTCCTGAGCTTCACGGAGAGGTGGCAAAGGCTTGGAATGCTCCATATTCAGCGTGAACTCGTTCGTCAGTCTCACTAGCATTCTCCACACTGGATGATGCTAAAAACAGGAACTACCAGTCACTTCTGCCGGTGGAACAGGCGATAGCGACGCACCTTTGTCCGCCCTCTGCTGGACGGCGGACAAAAGCGGTGTTGCCATCTAAAGCCTGCTGCATGACGTCACCTCTGCTCGCGCGAATCTTCTGCTACTGAGCAGGCTGCGTCTGCACTGCACACGATGGCTGCTTCATCGAAGCGCCGGTGTACGAGTTCTGCTGTGGCCGAGCTCTCACCCAAGCGCGCCGCTGTTTCAGTTCCAGGAATTGTGACTGTCTCAGCGTTTTCTGCAACACGCAAGCCTGCACAGTTGCCCGCTTGCCTGCACACAAAAGCCGTTATCCCAACAGCTTCAGCAACGCAGCTCGAGACCCCCGTTCTCGCTCTACCGGCCGTCGCCCCGCGCCGCGGGGACCGCGGCAGAGGATTACGGTGAAGCCGGGAGCCCTGAAGCCATGCTAGGAAAGCGCCGGTGTACGAGTCGCCGCAGCCGAACTCTCACCTAAGCGCGCCGCTGTTTCAGTTCCAGGGATTGTGACTGTTTCAGTGTCTTTTTGCAATACGCAAGCCTGTACGGTGGCCCGCTTGTGCCTAAAAAAAACAACAAAAAAAACCCAGATATTTCCTGAAAAAGGTGTAATTTCTGGTGTCCCGGCCACGGCCGATGGTGCTATAAATGTAGTGACGATGCCCACTGCTCAGTGCCCATCTCCACATATAAGCACAGCCCTTCACACAGGGCTCGCGCCCATGAAAGCGACTCAAGTCGATCGCGCGCACTGCATAGTAAACGTGCCCACTCCTCAGTGCTCACAATTACCATGTCACACACGTCATGTGGTTTCTGTAAAAACGAAACCCGTGCATGTTCGTCCGGCCACGGCCGATGGTGCTATAAATGTAGTGACGATGCCCACTGCTCAGTGCCCATCTCCACATATAAGCACAGCCCTTCACACAGGGCTCGCGCCCATGAAAGCGACTCAAGTCGATCGCGCGCACTGCATAGTAAATGTGCCCACTCCTCAGTGCCCACAATTACTATGTCACATGCGTCATGTGGTTTCTGTAAAAACGAAACCCGTGCACGTTCGTCCGGCCACGGCTGATGGTGCTATAAATGTAGTGACGATGCCCACTGCTTAGTGCCCATCTCCACATATAAGCACAGCCCTTCACACAGGGCTCGCGCCCATGAAAGCGACTCAAGTCTATTGCGCGCACTGCATAGTAAACGTGCCCACTCCTCAGTGCTCACAATTACCATGTCACACGCGTCATGTGGTTTCTGTAAAAACAAAACCCGTGCATGTTCATCCGGCCACGGCCGATGGTGCTATAAATGTAGTGACGATGCCCACTGCTCAGTGCCCATCTCCACATATAAGCACAGCCCTTCACACAGGGCTCGCGCCCATGAAAGCGACTCAAGTCGATCGCGCGCACTGCATATTAAACGTGCCCACTCCTCAGTGCCCACAATTACTATGTCACACGCGTCATGTGGTTTCTGTAAAAACGAAACCCGTGCACGTTCATCCGGCCATGGCTGATGGTGCTATAAATGTAGTGACGATGCCCACTGCTCAGTGCCCATCTCCACATATAAACACAGCCCTTCACAGGGCTCGCGCCCATAAAAGCGACTCAAGTTGATCGCACGCACTGCATAGTAAACGTGCCCACTCCTCAGTGCCCACAATTACTATGTCACACGCGTCACGTGGTTTCTGTAAAAACGAAACCCGTGCATGTTCGTCTGGCCACGGCCGATGGTGCTATAAATGTAGTGACGATGCCCACTCCTCAGTGCCCATCTCCGCATGTAAACACAGCTCTGCACACAGGGCTCGCGCCTATAAGATCGACTCAGATCGGTCACGCGCTCCACATAGTAAACGTGCCCACTCCTCAGTGCCCACAAACACTATGTCACACACGGCGCTTGGTTTCTGTAAAAACGAAACCAGTGCACGTACGCTCTGCCCAGGCAGACAGCGAGTCGAAAGCAGTAAATGTGCACACTTGCAGCCCACAGTTACTCGCAGACATCATGAGTCCCACGGGACCCGCTCAGCCCTCCCTCAATCGGTTAAGCGCCGGGACGGAGTCGAGGAGGAGCGATCTGCCCGCTGTGATCAGCGCGCTCCCCGCCTCAAATGCCACAAGCGTAACGCCCATGTTACAGCACACCGAAGCACCGCCGTTGCTCATGTCAACAGAGCGCACTTCGCATCCAGCCCTTAGCCATTCATGCAGATGCATGTTCAGATATGGGACGGAGGGCCCCCCTCCCCCCCTTTCCTGTCCTGGACTCTCTGTGAGTCCCTCGGGTGACTGTGCACTGTATATCCTGGGCGTTGCTTCAGGTTTATTGGTGTGTGATCCCTGCGCGCACGGCGTTTTACATGGGGTTCCCGTAGTGTCTTAGCTAAGATGCAGTACGAGAGAACTCTCGTAAGAGAACGTACTCGGTTACTAACGTAACCTCGGTTCTCTCTAGAAGAGGGAACGAGTACTGCATTCTCTGCCGTGCGTACGATTCACTCTGGTTCGCTTCGGCGATGAAATAAATCAGGTGAGTCAGCCTTTTAGAGCTCCTTTTATAGGGTTGGGCCACACCCGTTTCAGCGGGAAGTGGCGTGATGGGCGCGAAGCATCCTAATTGGTCTGATATTGCATCAGCCTGCGCTCGATAGGCTGTGCACTTGCTGCAGAGCAGCCAATGAGCGAGCGAGCCGTCTCGCCTATGGCTGTGTACTGCTGCAAATGCACTTTACAAAAATTCAAAGGTAAGGATAATTTTTTGCTTCAGTATTTCGTGAAAAGAGACTTTTCCCGTAGCGTCTTAGCTAAGACGCAGTACTCGTTCCCTCTTCTAGAGAGAACCGAGGTTACGTTAGTAACCGAGTACGAACCCCCAGTTGCTCCCTGGGTTCTGGATATAGCTGCCCACTGCTCCGGGTGTGTGTTCACGGTGTGCTCACTTCTCACTGCTGTGAGTGTGCACTTGGATGGGTTAAATGCAGAGCACCAATTTTAACTTCACTTCCCTTTCACTTCAAAAAATGTTTATACGCTTTTAAAGTTTAATCTATTACAGTTTGACAATTGTAATCTCATTCTTAATCATTATTTAATTATTATTTTTAAATGAAAAGTATGTATGTGTGCGTATTAACAGTGATGTCTCATGTGCATGTATAGTAGATCTGCCTCCCCTCAATACCATTATCAGTCTGACCTTTCTGAGCATGTCTTAGAAAGTTTATAGTCAGCAATACAGTGTGTGGATGTACCATTATTGTATTTAACATATTTGATTAGAAGGAAAAAAAAACTGAGTGAGTGAGTGAAGTCAACAGCTTTCCATAAGAAAATGCAATTAGAGAAACATGTTTGACATGATGTCATTGTCTTTCTCTGGTGTGCCACTGAACGATGCCTGTTCAACCTCATCTAAATATTTTATCATATTATTGAATGTGGCCAGCAGCCATCCTCAAGGTTTTTTAAATGTGTTGTTATGTGCATAAAGTATTCCTCTCTTATTTTAACAGTTGATTTAATGCCAAATAGACTAGAAGGTACAGTTGAGGGATATCAACATTTCCCTCTATGTCCTTATGCCCATGATAGGCATTTCAGTTTAGGTGACAGGCAGTGAGCCCTACTGAAGGGACTGTCCCTCTGATGTCCTTGTCCTCAAGTAGCTGGACACAGAAAATGGCAAATGAGAGTTTGGTGTGGGGAGTTTGCTATAAATAATTTAAAGTGGTGTACCGTCATCAGGGGAGATTAGGGTTCAATTCCAGCTCCCCGAGTCAGAACCAATGTTTGATTGGGGGACATGCGCACACACATATACACACAACAAGAGACAGACTGTTGGAACAGTTGAAAGAGAAATGTTAACTCCCTGAGGAGCAGTGCTAGTTTTGGATCAGAAGAGAAGCACAGCTCCATTCGTAGATTCAGATGCAAACCGTGTCTTCTGTCTGCAGATCAATAGTAGAGGAACAACTGCTGTTAAGTCAAACACCCAAAGAACCCCGGTGAGATGAGATCAGTCTACAGTGATTCTGAACCATCTCTAAAGCAACCAAATTAGACATACGTGACAGTTTTGGTTCAGGCATTATTATCAAAAAATGTCACCACTTCCGCTTCCACCTCGAAATTATACTGTTGCCTCACGTTTCTGGATAGTGAAGTTCATAGCAGAAGTATTTTACCCCAAAAAAGGCAATTCTGACATAATTTACACATTCTCTTGTTGCTCCCGAACTCACATGACTTTCTTCTTTCTCTTTTGATATTTTGCAGGCAGTCTATTCAGCTTTATCCTATTTAATGGAAACATTTTAAACATTTTTAAAAGACCTTCTTTTGTGTTCAGTATAAGAAAGAAACTTAAACAGGATTGGAATGACATAAGGGTGAGTACATTTTCATTGTAGGTTGAACTATTCCTTTAAGAATAAATTTGCTAATTTATTTAGAATAGTTATTTATTTAGTATTTAGAATATTTTTTATTCACAAAAACAAATGTTATTATTGCTACAAAACTTCCTTGGCTTTCTGGATGGTTGTGTTGTTCCTGTGGGTTGTCAATAGGGAGATAGAGCCAGAAAGAGACCTGGGCAGATCCTTTCACCCCTTCTGCTCATGTTCTGCTTAGGCAATTTTGGCTTCCCAGAAACCCAATAATAATAAGTATCTGATAGATATTTTGAGCTATAATTTGCAGTGAAAGACAAAGAGGTCCTTTACCCTTCAGTGATACAGCCAATGTTTGCAGTGATACTGCTTCTGAATGAATGGACATGTCATTAAGATTGGGTGCCATCAGAATTCTGTTTAGGCAATATTGGCTTCCCAGAAACCCAATAATGTATCTGATAGATATTTTGAGCTATAATTTGCAGTGAAAGACAAAAAGGTCCTTTACTCTTCATTGATACAGCCAATGTTTGCATTGATACTGCTCCTGAATGAATGGACATGTCATTAACATTGGGTGACATAAGAATGAAGTCTAAAAGTCTAAAAAGCTGATAAAAATTTGTTATTTCTTTTTTATCCATTCATTGAAATTCAGTGGGGTCCAGTGTTATTTGGACTCTTCAAAATATATTATTTTGCTATCCACAGGAAAAAAAAAGGAACATTTTTGGGTAAACTTTTCTTTTACAACTTTCTTTACCACCAAACTAGTTCATAAAACTTATGCACTATTTTGAATGTAAATTGGAATATTCTTATCACATCTCATTCTCATTCCTTTAAGCATGCCGTGGTGGTGGCAAACACATGGAAAAAAAATCTTGTCTGTTCATTTTAAGGTTATATGTTTAAGGTTTTTAAGGTTATAAAATCACACAGTCCAAGTGTGGTTCACCCAGAATTGAAGGGCTTCTGATATCACAGTCCTATTTTGTCACTCTAGTGACATTTGTATCTTAGAACTGGACACTTAAAGGCAGATTACTTTGGGTAACTGACCTTCTAATTAGTATATATGTATGTATTGTCAGGTTAGTAAAGTGTTTTTTTTTTTTTACCAGGGACCACAGATGTAAATTAGCTTTACAGCTAACTCTGGTACAGGGCTTGAACTGTGCACGGTCCCTGTCAAATAAACTAATAAAAAAAATAAATAGAACCCATGACTCTGTCCAGTTATTTGCTGATAACGAACCTGTTTGCAAGTCCCTAGATGGCATAGTCGACAACCAAAATTATATCAATAGCCTAATTATTTCTGTAGTTTAGGCCGATTCCTGTCTTGCTGGTACGCGTCCGGTCATACTTATATATCGAGACGTCAAAGCCACACAATACGAGATTCCGATCCTTGTCTCTTCTCTTGCAGTGGCAGTTCAATAGTCGAAGGATCACTCAGGCACTCAGGAGATATCAAGGTACGTCGGGGAGTTCAGATCATGGAATATGCCTGGGGTGTTCTGGAGACAGGAGAACAAATACACACAGGTTACTTTCTCAAATGTGAGTATACTTTACGGCTTCGTGAAGACGAGGTGAGTCGGAGACAAGTTCACGAGGTCGATCCCTGTTGGAGGCTTGACAATGCATTGTGGTTTCCGGAGGTGTTTTATAGAGCAGGGGTAATGTAGATCAGGTGCTGGTGATCAGTATTCGGGAGAGAGTGAGCACTGGTGATTGGTTGGAACCGGGTCTGCCCGATCCCTGACACTACACCCCCTTCCAGGGTCCGCGCCAGCGGGCCTTATTCTCCGGAGTCGTGGGGGTCTGCCTCGAGGTCGTGGAGTGGGTTTCTCAGGATGCTGGGCATGAAACTCAGTAAGTATACTTGGATCAAGGATGTCTTGGCGAGGCACCAAACACCTCTCTTCTGGTCCGTAATCTTCCCAGTCTATTAGATATTCTAACCGCCATCCACCACGCCGGGAGTCTAGGATTTCCTTAACCGTGTAGATAGGCTCCGCGTAGATGGGTGGTAATGGGGGTTCGTCATCAGGGACCGGGTCTGCAGAGGGAACAGTAACAGGTAAGTGATGGGGTTTTAACAAGGAGACGTGAAATGTAGGGTGGATGCGGAACTGTGCAGGAAGCTGGAGTCGATAGGTGACCGGGTTGATTTGTTGCTCTATTGGGAATGGTCCGATGTATTTTGGGCTTCGTTTTATACAGGGCTTTCGTAGTCTGATGTCTCGGGTGGAGAGCCATACTAGTTGGCCAGGCTGATTTACAGGGTTCTCTTTCCAGTGGGTGTCTGCAAAACGTTGTTGGCGATTGACCGCTTGTTGCAGGTGATGATGGGCTTGGTTGATGGTGACATTGAGCATGGCAAGGAAAGACTTTCAGACCCTTGAGATAAATTGAGGTCCCCTGTCAGAGACAATGTCCTCAGGAATACCAAAGTTACCGAATACATGGTTGAATAATAATTTGGCAGTTTCAAAATCTGTGGGGAGACCTTTTAATGGGATGACCTTGCAAGCCTTGGAGAACCTATCTATGGCTACTAAGATACAGGTATTACCTTCAGAAGCTGGGAGGTCTGTAACAAAATCCACTCCTAGATGGGACCAAGGGCGTTGAGGAATGGGTAAGGGTAGGAGCTTTCCAGTAGGCAGTTAACCAAGGTAACCAAGGTACCTTGGTTATCGCGCAAAGTGCGCAGCCGTTGATGAATTCCAGGATGTCCTACCGCATCCGTGGCCACCAGTACTTCCTCTGAAGAGCTGAAAGAGTTTTATTCAATCCTGGGTGACCGGTTCTGACAAAGGAATGAGCGTCCGAAATGAGTGGAACTCGATAATCCTCCGACACATAGCTCTTACCCTCTTACCCTCAGGACACATTGGTGGAGCTGGCTGGTTCTGGGCTTGTTCTCGGAGTACTTCATCAAGATCCCATTGAATTGGGTTTACAAAGAGTTTGGTGGGCAGGATGGGCTCCACTTCCTCTTGGACTTCCTCTAAGCCATGTAGTCGGGATAGGGTGTCTGCTCTTGTGTTTTTCAATCCTGGACGATAAGATATGAGGGAATGGAAACGTGTGAAAAATAGTGCCCACCTGGCCTGACGAGGGTTAAGTCTTTTGGCTTCCTTGAGATACTGTAAGTTCTTATGATCTGTAAGTACAAGGAAGGGTAACCGGGCTCCCTCTAACCAGTGCCTCCATTCCTCGAGGGCCAGTTTCACCGCCAGTAATTCCCGGTTGCCGATATCGTAGTGTCTTTCTGCAGCGGATAACTTTCTAGAAAAGAACGCACAGGGCATTGGTTTCCGAGCTTGCTCAGAGTATTGGGATAAAATGGCTCCTACCCCCGTGGTGCAGGCATCCACTTCGACGATGAACTTTTTTCTCTGGGTCTGGGTGTTGTAGCAAGGGAGCTTTTGTGAAGGCACTTTTCAATGCTTGGAAGGCCTGTTCTGCTTCCAGGGTCTACTGGAGTGTCTTGGGTTTAACTTTAAGGAGAGATGTTAGTGGAGAGGTGATGATGCTGTAGCGGTCTATGAAATGTCTGTAGAAGTTTGCGAAGCCTAGGAATCTCTGGAGTTCTTTGACAGACTTAGGTATAGGCCAGGAAGTGATGGCTTTGGTTTTCTGGTCATCCATCTTAACCCCTCTTGAGCTGATCTGATAACCGAGGAATTCTATGGAGGTCTGGTGAAAGAGACATTTTTCCGCCTTCACAAACAGGGAGAATTTTCTTAGCTGCTGAAGTACCTGGACTGCATGCTGCTGGTGTTCCTCTTCGTTCCGGGAGTAGATGAGTATGTCGTCGATGTATACGAGGGGGAATCGGTCCATAAAACTCTGGAAAACAGAAGGGGCATTTACAAGACCATAGGGCATCACTAGATATTCGTAGTGACCGGCTGGTGTAATGAAAGCAGTCTTCCATTCATCTCCCTCTCGGATCCTGATCAGATTATTCGCACTTCTTGAAGTTGTTCTAGGGAGGATGGAATTAACGGTAGGGGATAACTAAACTTCACTGTGATCTTATTTAATGCCCGGTAATCAATGCAGGGTAAAACCACCATCCTTCTTTGGGACAAAGAAAAAGCTTGCTGCAGCTGGTGAGGTAGATGGTCTAATATATCCCTGTTTCAAGGTTTCTTCAACATACTCATGCATTGCAGCTTGTTCTGGAAGGGACAGAGAGTATATCATACCCTTAGGAATGGGTTCTCCAGGTACGAGGCCTATCGCGCAATCCCAGGATCGATGTGGGGGTAACTTGGCTGCTGCGACTGGATTAAACATCGGAAAAGGATGAATAGCATGGAGGAACACGAATGGACAGATTTTCTCTTGGACTCTCAATAGACGTAGAATAAATGATCATAGAATCTGGCTTTTCATTGGTGTGAGATACGCAGTGTGTTTGGATCAGCCAAGGACGCCCTAGGATGATGTCTGTCTGGCTTTTCTCAAGAACGAAGGGAGTGAAAGACTCGTGGTGATTATTCTGTACAATGAGTGTAATGGTGCAATTTGGGAGGTCACATACCCTTTGTTTATCATCTCACCTGTCACTGTGTAGATGGAGTATTGTTTCTGGGTTCTGGTTGTTTGGAGGTCATGGGTTTTCGCGAACTTTCCGAAGTTACCTGCAGATCCGGAGTCCACGATGGCAGTGGCTGAAATGACGACATCTCCAATTCTTAAGGTGACACTGATGGTTAATGGGGAGGATACAGATGGTTTGGGAAGAACTGAACTCACCAGTAAACGTGGGGGACGAGATGGGCACGTGCGTATGAAATGATTTTCCTTCCCACAATAGAGACAAAGTCTGTTTTCTCGTCGACGAATTCGTTCAGTGGGAGTCAGTCTCTTGATTTCAACTTGCATTCTCTCTGGCGGTGTTTCCGTGGGTTTTTCAGGTGTGAGCTGCCGGGAAAGAGGAACTGAAGCAGGTGTGTCTTGATAGCATGATTGGGATCTAAGATGCACTCATTGGGCTTGTTGCATGAAATATTCTAACCCCATACTGTAGTCGTATATGGCAAGTTGTAACCACAGTGTAGGATTTAACCCTTCTCGGTACACCGTTAGTAGGGCCTTCTCGTTCCATCCACTCGCCGTGGCCAGGGTTCTGAATTCAAGTGAATATTCTGACACAGATTTTTTCCCTTGACGTAAATGTAGTAATCGTTCACTTACTGAGGAATCCCCCACTGGACGGCTAAACACCTCTTTAAAATGATTAATAAAACTCTGGAATGATGAAGTGACTGTGGTTTCTTGGAACCAGAGTGCTTCTGCCCATCTCAGCGCAGTCCCGGATAACTGCTGAATCACAAAAGATATTTTTGAACTATCCGTGGGATATCGATGTGCATGTTGTTCTAGCGCGAGAGAGCATTGTAATAAGAACCCGTTGCAGTCCTCCTCCCTGCCTGAGAAGGGCACTGGTCGTGTGATCGTGTTCGCGATGTACACCAGTGTGGAAGCGGGGTTTACGGAAGTGCCGTCCTCGGGTGGTGTTGAATCCATCGGTGTTGGTCAAGCCTTCTGTCAGGTTAGTACGCGGAGGCAGAGGTAAGTGGATTCAACACAGTCTTTATTTTAAAGGGAATAGTGCGAGGGAAGGAAGTGCACTCAGGAGATATCAAGGCACGTCGGGGAGTTCAGATCATGGAATATGCCTGGGGTGTTCTGGAGACAGGAGAACAAATACACACAGGTTACTTTCTCAAATGTGAGTATACTTTACGGCTGGAGTCTTTGTGAAGACGAGGTGAGTCGGAGACAAGTTCACGAGGTCGATCCCTGTTGGAGGCTTGACAATGCATTGGGGTTTCCGGAGGTGTTTTGTAGTGCAGGGGTAATGGAGATCAGGTGCTGGTGATCAGTATTCAGGAGAGAGTGAGCGCTGGTGATTGGTTGGAACCGGGTCTGGCCGATCCCTGACATGCATATTGTGCGATTTGTATTTTGCTAAAAATGTCAAGCGTCTACAAACAGACCATACAGATAAATACAATTGTTTGACATTATTGCTTATTCATTCAGTCTTCTAAGACCTTGCTGGATTGATTTATACAGTTAGAAGCATGTTGCCATGGTTAACATGCTATTGAGCTCTTAACTGTGAAAAACAGAAATTACACTATACTGAGAACTAATGTAACACTTTGAATCAAATATATTCATAACCAAGGAATTTGTTGATTTCTCATCTATGTGATATCCTTAATGTTTGTTATACTTCTTGGACATGGTGTATATGTGCACTTTCTGAGAGACTGAACAGTTTTACACACTGTGTGTGTGTGTGTGTTGTATCTAGCTAATGAGCAGATCTTCAGGTGACTTTGTCTTGTAGCCTCAGCACACTTCTCAGCAGGGGACCACAACAGTGAGGAGATTCTCATTATTTTCAGCAGAGTGAGTGAATGAATGAGCAAGTCAGTAAGCCAATAAGTGAGCAAACTGACTGAAAGAGTTAGCAAATAAGTAAGTGACCGAATAAGTAAGTTGAAGAGAAAATGGAATGATGTCTGATGGCAAAACCCCAGATCTGGACAGCCGGAATAGAAATATTTCAAAGCTCATTCATATTTGAACAGCTTCACTGAGGGAAGTAAACTTTTGCTCAGTGCCCAATTTTACTCTAAACCTATTCTCCCCCATTGCCAAAACAATACAGCAAACAAATAAATATAAACATGATAGAGATAAAAAATCATGGGTCAGCTTGTTTCAGATTGTTTTCACATCTATCTATCAGATCATATATGTGCCACTTTAAAGTCCTTTCTAATAAATTACACATAAAGAAGATGTGTACTAAAAGAATGAGAAACAAAATAGTGAGAAAAATTTATAAGTAAAACATATCAATACATATAAAGAGGAGATCTTTGGCATTAGAACTGTAGCACACTTATATGCATCTCTCTACACTGGAACAAATGTCAGTTTATTTGTGTTTGTCCTGTGTACATGGGAAAAAAGGAATGAGAGTACTCATGGATGTGTCTGACATAACAAAAGTGTATAAATTTTGTCACAGGTATTGAAGAATGGACTGAATCATAATAGCCAGCCCATGGTCATGAGTAATTTAGACGTTCAGCGTAAAAAAAAGGATATTAACTAGCCTAGACTGTTTACACAAAGCTTGAACATTGCATTCCTTGGATTGAACAACATGAGCAGATGGGAATATTTTATTGAAATAGCTTTTTTATTATAATAATTCTGTCATGGTATGTGGTTGTAGCAATCCCACACGATGAAGGAGTAACCAAAATATCCTTTAATTCCACTTTAAACAAAAGACAGGAGAATAACCTGGGGAATTTATCCACATCAACTCACATACTTTAATTAACATTAATCTTGGACAAAGAAGAGACAGAAACCGATGGTTTATAAAGATCAGAAAACAAAGGAGCAAAACGATATGATTAATCAACACAGATGAACAGAACGAACTAATCAGGGGAACTACACTGAACCAAATTATAAACGCAACACTTTTGTTCTTGACCCCATTTTTCATGAGCTGAACTCAAAGATCTAACACTTTTTCTATGTACACAAAAGGCCTATTTCTCTCAAATATTGTTCACAAATCTGTCTAAATCTTTGTTAGTGAGCACTTCTCCTTTGCTGGGATAATCCATCCACCTCACAGGTGTGGCATACCAAGATCTTGATTAGAGAGCATGATTATTGCACAGATGTGCCTTAGGCTGGCCACAATAAAAGGCCACTCTAAAATGTACAGTTTTATCACACAGCACAATGCCACAGATGTCGCAAGTTTTGAGGGAGCGTGCAATTGGCATGCTGACTGCAGGGATGTTCACCAGAGCTGTTGCCCGTGAATTGAATGTTCATTTCTCTACCATAAGCTGTCTCCAAAGGAGTTTCAGAGAATTTGGCAGTACATCCAACTGGCCTCACAACCGCAGACCTTGTGTAACCACACCAGCCCAGGACCTCCACATCCAGCATCTTCACCTCCAAAATCATCTGAGACCAGCCACCCAGACAGCTGGTTTGCAACAATTGGTTTTCATAAAGTAATTTTGCACAAACTGTCAGAAACCATCTCAGGGAAGCTCATCTGCATGCTCTTTGTCCTCACTGGGGTCTCGACTTGACTGCAGTTCATTTTCGTTACCAACTTGAGTGGGCAAATGCTCACATTCAATGACATCTGGCACTTTGGAGAGGTGTTCTCTTCACAGATGAATCCTGGTTTTCACTGTACAGGGCAGATGGCAGACAGTGTGTATGGCGTCGTGTGGGTGAGCGGTTTGCTGATGTTAACATTGTGGATCGAGTGTTCCATGGTGGTCGTGGCATTATGGTATGGGCAGGCGTATGTTATGGACAACGAATACAGGTGCATTTTATTGATGGCATCTTGAATGCACAGAGATACCGTGACAAGACCCTGAAGCCCATTGTTGTGCCATTCATCCATTACCATCACCTCATGTTGCAGCATGATAATGCACGACTCAATGTTGCAAGGATCTGTACACAATTCCTGGAAGCTGAAAACATCCCAGTTCTTGCATGGCCAACATTTTCACCGGACATGTAACCCATTGAGCATGTTTGGGATGCTCTGAATCAGTGTATACAACAGTGTGTTCCAATTCCTGCCAATATCCAGCAACTTAACACAGCCATTGAAGAGGAGAGTGGACCAACATTCAACAGGCCACAATCAACAACCTGATCAACTCTATGCGAAGGAGATATGTTGCAGTACGTAAGGCAAATGGTGGTCACACACAAAGCCAACGTTAAACATAAGGAAAACCCCCCAGCCTTTCCACATCACAGAAAAACTGTCTGAAACATTCCCTTGTTTTTGGGCAATTCAAAGAATTTTTGTGCAATTCTTCTCAATGAGCACTAGACACTTTTCAAACCAGTGTTAATTTTGTTAATCAGAATCAGAATCAGAATCAGAATGAGCTTTATTGCCAGGTATGTTCACACATACGAGGAATTTGTTTTCGTGACAGAGCTCCGCAGTGCAACATAACAGCGACAGAACAAAAAACACAATAAGGAATAAAAAATACAAAAAAAATACAAATAGGTGGGTAAGGATTGACAATATACAAATTGACAATGTATGGCAGGTATATTAAAAAGAGCATTTATGTATGTACATGTATATTATGTGGAAAAATTGTAACTGTACGCTAAGTATGTGTGTTTGGATAAATAAGTGTATGTGTATATAAATATAAATATAAGTAGTATAGTGTGTTCCATGTATGTACATGTATATTATGTGCAAAAGATTTACGTGTACGCTAAGTATGTGTGTTGGATAAAAAGTGTAGTGTATATAAATATAAATAGTGTAGTGTGTCCCACAGTTATTATCAGCTGTTCATAAGATGGATTGCCTGAGGGAAGAAACTGTTCCTGTGTCTGGTCGTTCTGGTGCTCAGTGCTCTGTAGCGTCGACCAGATGGCAACAGTTCAAAGAGGGAGTGTGCTGGATGTGAGGGGTCCAGAGTGATTTTAACAGCCCTTTTGCTCACTCTGGATAAGTACAGTTCTTGAATAGATGGGAGGGTTGTACCGATAATTCGCTCAGCAGTCCGGACTACCCTCTGTAGTCTTCTGAGGTCCGATTTAGAAGCTGAGCTGAACCAGACAGTTACTGAAGTGCAGAGGATGGATTCGATGATGGTGGAGTAGAACTGTTTCAGCAGATCCTGTGGCAGGTTAAACTTCCTCAGCTGGCGAAGGAAGTACAACCTCTGCTGGGCCTTTTTCACAATGGAGTCAATGTGAATGTCCCACTTCAGGTCCTGAGAGATAGTGGTGCCCAGGAACCTGAATGACTCCACTGCAGTCACAGTGCTGTTCATGATGGTGAGTGGGGGGAGTGCAGGGGGGTTTCTCCTGAAGTCCACGATCATCTCCACTGTTTTGAGCGTGTTAAGCTCCAGGTTGTTGAGACTGCACCAGACAGCCAGCTCTTTAACCTCCTGTCTGTAAGCAGACTCGTCACTGTCCTGAATGAGGCCGATGAGTGTGGTGTCATCTGCAAACTTCAGGAGCTTGACAGAGGGGTCCTTAGATGTGCAGTCATTAGTGTACAGGGAGAAGAGCAGTGGGGAGAGAACACAGCCCTGGGGAGCTCCGGTGCTGATTGTACGGGTGCTGGATGTGTATTTTCCCAGCCTCACTAGCTGCTGCCTGTCTGTCAGGAAGCTGTTGATCCACTGACAGACGGAGGTGGGCACGGAGAGCTGAGTTAGTTTGGGCAGGAGGAGGTTTGGGATGATCGTGTTGAAGGCAGAGCTGAAGTCCACAAACAGGATCCTCACATAGGTCCCCGGTCTGTCTAGGTGTTGCAGAACATAATGCAGTCCGATGTTTACTGCATCGTCCACAGACCTGTTTGCTCTGTAGGCAAACTGAAGAGGATCCAGCAAGGGTCCAGTGATGTCCTTCAGGTGGGCCAGCACCAGTTTTTCAAATGACTTCATGACTACAGACGTTAGAGCCACAGGCCTGTAGTCATTTAGTCCTGTAATTTTGGATTTCTTTGGGATGGGGATGATGGTGGAGCGTTTGAAGCATGAAGGGACTTCGCACAGCTCCAGCGATCTGTTGAAGATCTTTGTGAAGATGGGGGCCAGCTGGTCAGCACAGGATTTCAGACAGGCTGGTGTAACACAATCTGGGCCTGGTGCTTTTTTCCTTTTCTGCTTCCTGAAGACCTGGCGCACCGCATCCTCGCTGATCTGTATTGCAGGTGTGGGGGAGAGGGGGGATGCAGGAGGTGTGAATGGTGAGAGCGCTTGATTGGAGAGGTGTTCAGGGTGGGTTGCAGGAGTTGTGAGTGGTGTGAACAGTTGTTTGGAGAGGCATTCAGGGTTGGTTGCAGGAGTTGTGAATGGTGAGAGCGGTTGATTGGAGAGGTGATCAGGATGGGTTGCAGGAGCTGTTAATGGTGTGAACGGTTGTGTGGAGAGGCATTCAGGGTTGGTTGCAGGAGCTGTGAATGGTGTGAACGTTTGTTTGGAGAGGCATTCAGGGTTGGTTGCAGGAGTTGTTATTGGTGTGAACGGTTGTGTGGAGAGGTGTTCAGGGCAGGTGATGGGTGTTCTTTCAAACCTGCAGTAAAACTCGTTCAGATCGTCTGCCAGTCGTTGATTTTCCACAGTGCTGGGGGGTGGTGTCTTGTAATTGGTGATCTTCTTTAGGCTTTTCCACACTGATGCGGAGTCGTTCGAAGTGAACTGAGTCCTTATTTTTTCAGAATAATTCCTCTTTGCCACTTTGATCTCCTTTTCCAGTGTGTATTTAGCCTGTTTATACAAGACATTGTCCCCCTTCACGTAAGCATCTTCTTTGGCCTGACGGAGCTGTCTGAGTTTTGCAGTGAACCACGGTTTGTCATTGTTGTAATTTAGTTGAGTCTTGGTAGGAATACACATATCCTCACAGAAACTGATATATGATGTTACGGTCTCTGTGAGTTCGTCCAGATCGGTGGCAGCAGCTTCAAAAACACTCCAATTAGTGAGGTCAAAACAAGATTGTAAATCCTGCTCTGCTTCATTAGTCCATCTTTTTACAGTCCTTAATACAGGTTTAGCTGATTTTAGTTTCTGCCTGTAGGTCGGTATAAGATGAACCAGAAGGTGATCAGAATGTCCCAAAGCTGCTCGTGGAACAGAGTGAAATGCATCCTTTATTGTTGTGTAACAGTGATCCAATATATTACTGTCTCTTGTGGGACAAGTAACATGCTGTCTGTATTTTGGCAGTTCACGGGAGAGATTGGCTTTATTAAAGTCCCCAAGAATGATTAAAACAGAGTCTGGGTGTTGTTGTTCTGTCTCTGTGATCTGCTCAGCGAGTTTCTGTAAAGCTGAGCTCACGTGCGCTTGAGGAGGGATGTAAACACTAACCAGAATGAACGAATGAAACTCCCGCGGCGAATAGAACGGCTTGCAGTTAATGAAGAGCGTTTCGAGATTTGAGCAGCACGTCTTCTTTAACACAGTTACATCTGTACACCACCGTTCATTGATGTAAAAGCATGTCCCGCCGCCGCGCGATTTCCCCGTTGATTCTGCGTCGCGATCCGCTCTAAACAGCTGAAAGTCCGGCAGATGGAGCGCGCTGTCCGGTATGGTGTCATTCAGCCAAGTTTCCGTGAAACACAGAGCAGCAGAGTGGGAGAAATCTTTATTTGTCCGAGAGAGCAGAAGCAGTTCGTCCGTTTTGTTGGGTAGAGAGCGGAGATTTGCCAGATGGATGCTAGGCAACGGCGTTCGAAATCCGCGTTTTCTGAGTCTCACGAGCGCTCCCGCTCGCTTTCCCCGCCTGCGCGTCCTTTTGAAGCGTGTGATCAGGGCAGCCGCTCCGCCGACAAGAATGTCCAGCAAAACATCAGAATAGTCGAAAACCGGTGAAATATCGGGAGATGTGTGTTGCCGAATATCCAGCAATTCATCCCTGGTGAAACTGATTGCAGGAATATAACTAAAGACAGGACAAACTAACAAAAACACAAAAACAACTGCAGAGCACGTCACGGAGGCAGCCATCCTGTATCGGCGCCACTCCACTAGCCTGTGAGTGGAGTGGCGACAAAAAGACGACGACAAAAAATATTCGTTAACAAACATTTTTTATGCGACTAAGACGAGATGTTAACGAGCTAAAAATAATATCTGATGACGAAATTATGACTAAATTTATGACGCGTTTTCGTTAACTAGAGAGACTGGACTATAATGTTATTTCAGGACTACCGGACATTCAAAATGCATCCTAAAGGCTATTGTCAGGTTGAGAACCACTGCTCTATTGTATTTATCTAATTGTGCTTCTATATATATATATATATATATATAGAAGCACAATTAGATAAATACAATAGAGCATATATATATATATATATATATATATATATATATATATATATATATATGTATATATATATTATAAGTGGGCTGTTATCGGCGTTATCGTGCTGCGTTAATGTGAGACTCTTATCGGGCGATACAAAAATATCAACGTTAATCTATCCTCAAAGTTGGGTTAGGAGCTGGGTCTATACTACGCAAGCTATGATGACTTTCACCTTGATATTTTAGCACGAATGTATACCTAGCCGAATTTCACAGTAGGGGCGAGAACGAGTCTTTGAACCTGTGTGTATAACTACTGTGAAATTACCACATCAAACGTGACATGCTAACATGAATGCAGCTAAGATGTTGCCGGGTTTGCTTCAGGGATTTTTTTTTAAGAAGCTTCCCAATGGAAACCTCAACAAAAAGCATGCCTGTTTCACACATACTCCATCTGCAGTACGTATGCAGTCCGTTTGCATTTCGTAAGTTGTGCTTGAAGCAGCACAGACTCATACTCATTTTGCTTTCACACAATACTCGGTACGTGAACGATCGCTGCACTGCTGCAAACGCAATGCTCCTGGAATGCACTGACGGACCGCAACCGCGTGAATGCTGGAATCCGTTAACATGGGTGTGTAAAAAATATGAAACGCATACGCACTGCAGACAGAGTATGTGTGAAACAGGCGTAAGGTTGTTTGCACCTTGTGCAATGTGGAATTTGTTTACAGCTTTCTCGAGCAGTTTGTGATGCATTTTGGAAACAGGAGATGAGCCCCTGGTCTAATGCACCACCTGGCTTTAGAAAATAGTTCTCAAAGACTTACTTTTAGTCATTATTTTATTTGGGTAACACACATATTCTGAATGCTTCGGCAGAATTCAAATGAGCCAATTTAATCTAGATTAATTCCAAGACTACAGTCAGATTAATCTAGATTTAAAAAAAAATTATCTACAGTATGCCCACCACTAATATATATATATATATATATATATATATATATATATATACTTTTTTATATACAAGATAATCCTTTTTCACTTCTGTTAAAGGGATAGTTCACCAAAAACTTTTAATTATCATAATTTATTCAAGATTTTCTAAATTCAGTCCTTGAACTTAAATAATTTGGTCTAAAGAGAGAAGAATTAATGATTATTTTAATTTGAAAACTACATATAAAATAGCAACCAACATAAATTTTGGTAACTAAAGTTTGGCTAAAACTATTTACTAAAAGTAGTGACAAAAAGTTGACCAAATTGCAATGACTTTTCATCAACTAAAACTAGACTAAAACTATGAAAGACTCAAATGACTAAAATGTGACTAGGACTATTAAGCATTTTCGTCTCAAGACTAAGACTAAACCAAAAATGCCTTTTTACATGCTCATGCCCTACAAATCATCTTGCATTGTTCCCCAGCCAGCTGCTTGACTTATGATGTTTCTCTTTGCACATGTACAGCACTATGTGAAGCATTTGTATATTCTATATATTTTTCTTTTTCGGTTTATGTATAGGTTAACATTTATATATAATATATTTAAAGTCAAAATCTGTCAGTAGCTTAATTGTGTATAGCTATAGTATTATGTGAAGCATTCGTATAGTCTGTATTTTTTATCTTATGCATATGTAAACATTTATATATAGCATATTTATAGTCAAAATCTGTCAGTAGGTTAGTTGTGTATATAGATTTCTACTGTTTTACTAAATTGTTGTATGTCTGTATTTATGTAGCACCATGGTCCTGTGAGGCAAGACATTTCGTTCCATGGTATGTCCACACATATAGTGGAATGACAATAAAGCTCAACTTGAACTTGAAAAACTACCCATGCACATGTGGACATGGCCTAAACCTGAACAGAACATAAACGTGACAAATTCACCTTGCTGGTGGGAATTTCTCTTTCTGGTTTCTTTCAGTTAATTGAGATCGAATCTATTGTTTTTGAGGATTTTATACTGATGCGACAAAGATTCAATTTCTGAGAGCAAATGGACCAAACAGATAGATCTGCTTAGCACATCAGCCACCATAAATGTATTTAAATCTAGCAGCTCTTTTTGGAGAGTTTCAATCCCATCCTAATTTATTTTTGATCCATAATAGCACCAAGTAAAAGTTTTATCTCAAAATATTGTCAAAGATATCTTTCAAGATGGCTTCATATAAATTTGTGGGGAGATTAATTCAGAAGTTATCTCTTTGACATATCAAAACTTATCAATAACTATGTTAAATTATTATTATAATTTTTTTCTGTAATGGCGATTAGTTATCTTAGTAATTTTACTAAAAATCAATGGACAAGTAAGAGTCCTATATATAACTAATGTTACTATTATGCACTTATTGCACCTGCTTTCAATTCACCTGCATCACAGGAGAATTATGTATGTTTGTGTATTAATATGTTGGTATAAAAACTGCTTATTCTTCACAGTGTTGTCTGTCTCAGCGGGAGTAAAAGAAAACTGAGTTATCTCTGTGATCATGTGAAGCACCATGCCTTTGGACAAAATGTTCTTGAAGATTGATGCAAGATTGAAGAAATTTTGAGACTTTGGGCTGTACTGTTTATGCTGTTACAAACTTAATGTAAAAACACACACACATATATAGCAGTAGAAGTGAAGTAAGGTGATAAAAACTGTTTTAAAAAACTGGCTGGTTATATACTTGCTCAAATATTGATTTTGGATCATTTTCACAAAACAAAAAAACAAACAAACAAAAAAAAAAAAATTACAGACTGCAGCTTTAAAAAACTAACTTAATAAAGTGCAATAATATTATCACTATTATTAATTTATTTTAAAGCTATATTTAATAGGCCGCAAAATGTGCAGTGTGAGGACCAAGCCACATCTCCAAGTTCTCTTATGAGACCCAGGCTCAAAAACGTATGTGCACCCCTGTGTATTTAAATAATAGAAAAAAATGTAATGTAAAAACGTGTAAATGTAATGCTTTGCCCTCTTGTATAACTTAGAGAATTTGTCATAATTTCTGAGTTTAACATTAAAAAAATCCATCAGCTTTTGGTATTTAATAATCAGTCCAATTTCAGTTCAATTAGATTTAAATGGTTAGTTTACCCCAAAATTTAAATTGTCAAATAAAAATTACGTACCTTTATGTTGTTTTAAAGCTCTATAACTTAATTTCCTTTGAGGAGCATAAGAAAATATTTTGAAAAAATGTCATTGTGATTTTTGTCTATGGTCAGTGGGATCCAGTGTTTTTCAGTTCATCTTTTTTGTGTTCTGCAGAAGAAAGTAATGCATACAGTGATGACAGTGATTTACCTTACCTTTAAGCATGACAGAAATATAAACAAATATGTGAAAGACAAAAGTGGCACTTGTTACAATCACTGCTGGTTGGGACAAAACAATTCTGACTGGCATGGAAGATGTGCCTTTAAGATGCAGTGAAAGGCTCAACACTGTCCCTCCGTTTTGCGCCATAGTTTTGGCATTGTTTATTCCTAAGGTCACTCTCATTCTTAAGAACTTTATTATAATTTTGTCTGAAATTTTTATGTTTTAGAATTTTTACTGTATGTTAATGTAAACTGTTTTCTCTTTTCTGAGCATCATTGTATTGTAGTTTTATATTGATTAGTAGAAATAAATCCAACAAATGCATTCCTAGCCAACAACAGTCCATCTTACATGCCATCATTCATCTATCCTAGTCACTGTGGGAGTTCTCCAGTCATTAGGGTCCTGTCCCCTCGGGGCCAATGTTTTGAAAACTCCCTGATGAAAAGACTTTGCTCATTTACAGCCTGTCGATTTCTGTCACCTCTCTGGATGGAGAAGTGTGTTTGGATGTCTGTTTGTGTGAACCTGAAGGCTAGAACTGTATTTGCTTGATGCACAGTTCCTGACCTTTAGTTGAATGGTTTCATTCCCTCTGACTCTGTATGCATTTATCAGTCACAGCATTGTGTTAACCTTCTGACCTGCTTTATTTTTTTAATTTTTTTTTTTTTTTTACTTTATTAATTTCCATGACCAGTCCTGTTTCCCGTCTCTGTCTCAACCACCTTTATAATGTTTTGTCATTCTGTACCAGAAAATGTCACAACATTGGATGAATGACCTTTTTAAAGCTCTGTCGACTAGCTCTAATCCTTCATCTTCACTGTGTGATCTTCCATCTGTGACCCCTTCGCATTCATTCTCAGCCTAATCACCTCCACCATAACACAGACCCTCACTCATCTAGACAGCTGAGTGTCTGGTAATCTCCTACGTATGGATATCAGGGATCTCTCTTGGCCAAAACGCATATGAATTTGTGATTTCTGTGTTAGAGATCTGCTTATTCTTTTGTGTATGCTCACTATCTCTAAAGAGATGATTGCAGTGATGTGTAATGAGCTTTCAGTCCTGTTATAATGACATAGTATGAATAATATTGATAATATCTGCTTGGAAGATATTGTGAATGTTTTCTATCTACATTGAGATGTACAGTGCACTCCCTACGTATTGGAACAGTAAAGAAAAAAAATGCTTTCTCTGCTGTGGAGTCTAGACATCTAAAAATATGATTAAAAGATGAATATGCAACAGAATGTCACATTTTATCATTAGGTCTTTCGACACATACATGTTTTACCAAATAAAAAGGACAGTACTTTTAATCTTCATTCCACTATTTGATGTGAGTATAGGTATTGAAACAGTTGAATTTAAGGCAGATGTATAATATTCAAAGCTAATATTTAGTTGCAGATCCCTTGCATGCGCTCAGAGCAATGAGTCTGCAACCCATAGACATCAGCACTCTTGGTCTTATGCATTGAAATGCTTTTCCCTGGCTTTAATGCAGCCAATTCCAACTGTTGCTTGTTTTGGGAGTTTCTGTATTTAGTCTCCTCTTAAGCTGGTGAAATTAATGTTCAATCGGATTTAAACTTGGAGATTGATTTGGGCAATCTAAGACTTTGCATTTCTTTGCCCTGATAAAATCCTTGACTGAACTGGCAGGGTGTTTTGGGTCATTGTCCTGATCCAATATGAAGTGCTTTCTAATGAGTTTGGTGGCATTTTCTAGAATATTGGTAGCCAAGATGATTTTGTCCCCTTCCAAATTCATTCTGCTAATGCAATTATACATTAAGTCAACATTAAACTGAAGAGGTCCTGTTCTATAGACAGCCATGCATGCCCGTGCCATGACACCACCTCCACCAAGCTTTACAGATGAGTTTGGATGCTTATGCTCCACACTTTTGCTTTCCAATCACTCAGATAAAGGTTAATCTTTGTCTCATCGGTCCATCAACTCCGTTCCAAAGCTCTACTGGCTCACATTGGTGAAGAATCTGGCCTTTCTATTTTTGGTGCTGATCAAAGGTTCTGCACCTTGTTGTGTAGCAAGGTCGTCGTTGGTTGCTGATGTCGCTGGTAGTTTCCTAACTCTTGATTTCTCCATGCCCTTTGTTTTTCCTATAGTTCTAATTGACTTCCTCTTTTCTTTTAGCATCCAAATTGCTTGCTTTTCTTTCAGAGTTGGCTTCCTCGTCTTCATCCTGATTTGTGTGTTTCATCATTGAATGCAAGACTTAGAATGCAGAAGCTATGGATATAACTGATAAGACACATTATCTGATTTTAATATCTGAAGAAATAATGCAACAGGACACAGCTGAACTCTTAGAAAGACCTGTGAGGCAACTGTTCCAAAACTTATGCTCACATCAGATATTGATATGAAACTCTAAAAGTGCTAATCTTCTTAGCTGGTAAAACATCTTTGTGTTGAATCACAAAATAATCATAGAGTGATGATAGAACTTTCATTTTGGGTGCCCTGTAGTAAGTGAGACTTACGTCACCGAAGACGTTGTAATTTTTGGGTCACGCGTCACTCGAGGTGCGGTTAGGAGTATATCAGGTGACCAGTTCCCACCTTGCTCAGTTTAGAGCACCAGTCAAGGACTGTTTATTTATTTATTTATTTTTTGCAATAAGCTGTTCAACAATTTGAGATTCACAAACCGTAGGGAGTTTAACAATAGATATACAAAAGTAAATACAACAACTTGTAATGATACCAATAAATAAATATGTTAATAGATAATAAAATACAACTAAATATGAAGAATTTATATGTTATAAAACTTAAAACTTAAACTGTTCTAAAAAAGAAAAAGTCACGGGGCAGCGTTGACAAGTTTATTTGCTCCTGGATGTGTGAGCTGGATGATCTGTGATAGTGTGTGTGTGTGTGTGTCAGTAAGCAGCACATTAATATAGAACAGTAAGGCTCTAATGAACACCAATTTAGCAGTACAGGTGTGTGTATTCTAGGAGCTAGATGACGTATGATAATGTGTGTATAGTAGCGGTGTCCCAATTCTTAGAGGAATAATTTCACCCCTACCCCTTGACAATCTGTTTCGAGGGGCAAGGGCATGGGGTATAAAATAGAATTGGGATTGTGCCTTAAGGTCTCCAAACATGGGTATGAATGGGTTTGGATAGATCTTTGTGGCCTTTCCTTGTTTCGGCCACTGCTGTTGTATCTAGAGAATTGGAAGACTTTTTACGGCACCTAAACCTTAGGATTTGGTGTGATGGTAAGGGTCAACCCGTAGTCCAATAAGAAGTACTCTCTTAGATGGTTGTAGGTGCAGAAGGTCTCCCTTCCTGTCCTGCTAGAGGTGTCTGGCAGTTGTCTAGGCATCTTATCTGATGGTTCTGAACATTTGTTTATGTTCTTTCACCAATCAGAGTGGGGTACATCTCCCTCCACACCAGCAGTTAGAGAGGGGCCTTGCCATAAGCTGGTCCTTGGAAATCCAACTCTTTAAAATTGAGACGTGGTTTTGATATGATAAAAACTGACCTTTGTTCTGTGGAGGGTTCAGGGTTGCATGAGTTCTTTGAACAGTGGGAATTTACCCATCATATCCTTAATTTTGGTGCTTTTCACTCAGATGGCACACAGATGTGCTTTTGTGTTTCTTCATTTCCTTTGGACAGGGTGACTTCAGCTTTTATAGGATCTCAGGAGTGCCTGACAGACAAAGTGCTTTCTCCTCAGTCTTAGTAACAGGACTGTGTGGGCGTACGGCTTTGGGGTTTAAAACATGGAACAAGAAAGAATGGAAATGGGGTTTAGTGGAAGGATGCCGTGTAGATATGTGACATAAGAGAGAGAGATGTGGAGTGTGAGTGTGCGCACATGCTCACATGCTTGTGGATGCATGTGGCCCTTGGCAGGAGTGGTCTAATCATTGAGCTGATGTGAACTGGCAGGTTGATGCATCCCAAATCAGACAGGTAGAAACACACACAGAGCTCTGTCAGTCATTTAATGAGTAGCATTAGCTTAGATACATGCTGGTTGAGAAAACATTCAAATAAAGCATCTTTGCTGAGCAAAAGTAAAGCCTTTAGCAGGCTAATCTTGTCATCTGCTGGTGTTGGTCTATTGTGATTTTTGAAAACCAAAGTCACTGGTCCATTTACCAAGAAATTTTGGAGCACTTCATGCTTCCTTCTGCTGACCAGCTTTTTGAAGATGCTGGTTTCATTTTCCAGCAGGACTTGGGACCTGCCAACACTGTCAAAAGCACCAAAAGCTGGTTAAATGACCATGGTGTTGGTGTGCTTGACTGGCCAGCAAACTCACCAGACCTGAACCCCAGAGAGAACCTATGGGATATTGTCAAGAGGAAAATGAAAAACGAGACCAAACAATGCAGACGAGCTGAAGGCCACTGTCAAAGAAACCTGGGCTTCCATACCACCTCAGCAGTGCCACAAACTGATCACCTGCATGCTACACCGAATTGAGGCAGTAATTAAAGCAAAAGGAGCCCCTACCAAGTATTGAGTACATGTACAGTAAATGAACATACTTTCCAAAAGGCCAACAATTCACTATTTTATTTATTTTTTATTATTGTCTTATGAAGTATTCTAATTTGTTGAGAATTGGTGGGTTTTTGTTAAATGTGAGCCAAAATCATCACATTTTATAATAATATATATCATAATATATATATTATTTTCTGGGGTATGGCTTCAATACAAAGTGGCACAAAGTGCTCATGCGCATCCTGTGCACAGAATTATGCACTTGAACCAACACAAAGTCACATTGCATAGTGCTCCACATAAAAAGGGAAGATATATTGATGCATAGTGTATTATATCGGTGCAATATTTTATTGAGCCTTTTCTTATAACAGTTTTAAATCTCAATTATTGTGCGCTCTTGAAAAGAGTTTCATCGTTTTGACTGTAGTAACCGAACGCTCAGTTTGAATGCTGAATGAAGAATGACAGACGCAGCAGAGAGCAGAGTTTATGTGAACCTAAATATTCATCTAGCTATACTTCACATAAAAAACTATGGAATGGCTTCAGAACACTTAAAATACAGTGCACAAAAAAGTATGGTGCTTTATAATGTTTTTGTGCCTTTCGTGGGGCTTAACAATAACACAGTATAGAATATGCACAATATCAGATTTGGATCTGACCGATACACGATCCAGCAGAAGATAACAGATTCGGAGTCGATACCGATACTGAGTATCGAATCGATGCATCCCTAGTATTTTAAATACAAAAATAATGAAAAATTCAGATTAATTGCTAGTATGAGATATTTTTCTCAATCCAGCTGTGGACGCATTTGTGCTAATTTTGAACCCTGACTGCCCCGCTCAAACCATTCAGGTTGATTGGTGTCCCAAGAAATTGTTTCTCCATTGACTTGTCTCCATCAACATGGCAGGTTACCGTTTTATTGACAGCTGGCTGGAATATTAGAAATATAAAACAACAAGTACTGCCCAATGTGCAAAAAACACACCAATTTTGTGCTCATCGGCACTCACCAGCCATTTTAATTGTGACCTGGGTCAAATATTTTGTTGAAATTAGTTCCTTTATTTAGATTTAGTTTTCACAGTCATTATCTAAAATGACAGTTTAGTCCCAGAAAGTAAAACATAGGTAGCTAGAAATGGAACACGCTAACAGAATGGGAAGGTTTCATTCTGGGGGGTTTTGAAAGGCAAACTGTCATGTTGTACCTGGAACCAGAGTAACTGATTCATTTGCAGAGTTCTCATTGAAGTAGCTGCTGATAGTATGGATTTATGGCAGTGGTGAAAAAACACACAACAAGAAAAGGTCATTTAAATATAGTTACATGTGTAAATGTATAGTTCAACTGAAACTAAATGGACAAAGGGTATTTTTGTGTTATATCTTTCAATATGTAATTTACTCAGAACCATGTTGTTTTAGTTGTTCTGCATTATTAAACGAAAATGTGCAAGCACCTTTTAAGCCTGGACATTCTATTGTGATTTATACTGTTTATGTGATTTATAAAGGCAAACAACCACCATAAAATTAAAAGAAAATTAATCTTTTACTATGCATTGTATTTTGAATGCAAAAGCATGTGTGGTCATTTGTAACTTGAATATGCAAGGCTTCTAGTCATTTTAGCTGTACAAAAACAGCCCTGCACACTTCTTTCCATATTAGTCAAATTTATTATCCTAATTTACATTTATTTGTTGTTATTATTGTTATTTACCTATTGTGGCTAATAATTAACATGTCTCACTTTGAAAATAGCTTATTTCTGTCTTGCAGAGTGGTAAGGGTGGTTATTCCAAGATTTCTGAAGACTGTATAATCAAAAATGATGTGTCACCTTGAAACTTTTTATGTGTTTTACACAGGAAAGAAAACAATATGGGGCTCAGAGCAACATTATTTTTTGTGTTTTTGTACCTTTAACTTGTAATGCGTTTTTGGGATTACTTGCTAAAGGACTTTCTTTTTCTGTTTCAAATGGATTGGATTTACTCCTGTTATTCTGTATTACAAAATACTAGAATTAGGTCATCCGTGTTGGAACAGTTCATTCACATGCTCTTTAAAGGTGCCCTTCAGTGATTTCTGCTTATTAAATACTGATTCTCCATGGATCATTAAAAATGTTATTTAATTTTAACGTAATAAAAAGTCTTAAATATCTCAAATGAAAAGTCTTAACTGTCATTTCAGGAGGTCTTAAATATGGAAGCGAAAAACAGGAATTGCGATATGGCTTAATGTGATTACTTTAGGCAGTGATTTAAATAAATGTGAATAGTTCATGTTTCAAAGTAAAAATGGGCCACTGTTGGATGTTTTACATGCTCATGCTTTTAGAGCAGTCGATGGCCACATGTTTGTCAAGTGATTGTTTTTTATCTACTCTTGATTAATTATGACAATATTTGCATTGCAGTGTTTAAATCATAAACTGCGAAGTCCTAATAAAATACTACTTGCTTTTATTTTATTTATTTTTATTTTTTTTTACAGCATATACACAATGTTATAAATATTAACTAATGAAGTCAGAGTCATTGTGAATACATATATGAATAAGTAAAATGACACTATAACTAAATATAAGTTTGTTTATGGCATAAATTAACAACTTTAAATAGTTTTGAATCTCTTTTTTTTTTACTTTTTTTTTTTTTGCTGTAAAAGAAATGTTAGTTTCTAATTATAAATTATATGTCATTCCGTCTTAGAAATAGACTTACAAATACATTGTCAGAATTGCCATATATTTTATTTTAAATTGGACTGTAAAATCGTTATAATTTTAATAATATTATTATTAATAATAATAATAATAATAATTATAATAATAACAAATTTAATAGCATTTTATTTTTGTTCTGGGAGTACCATCTTGGTAATTAAATTGCTTCTCACTCAAGTTGTTGTTGACCAATTTCAGTAACATGCCTGTTAATTGAGACTGTCTGTTGTGGAATTAAGTGTGGCTCATTGGAAATGGCTTGTTTGTACAGTGGCATCGGTGCTTCATCTGTGACTCATCTGTGCCTCTAGGTGTCAGTATTAATCCAAGTGGGCTGCCATATCATCCAGCACAACATAAACGAAGAAAATATTGAGTTCACATTTAAAACAAGTTAGAACCAACAGGAAACAAACTAGCATCTCTGTAGTCTTTAGGTATTAAAGTGTCATCCACTCCCTTTAATTACAACCCTTTTGTGTTGCACAACAGTCTATTTAAAAATACCTCCCATTAGACACTGCACACGATTTTTAATTCATGCCATCCATTAGGTTTTCCTCCCTTCTTAGAGTCTTAGACGTGAGGAGGGGCTGGTTGCATGATTGACAGTCCTGAAAGAGAGATGCTAAGACTCACTTTGTTTACAGCAGTCAGTAATCCCTTTTTCTGCTAATACCACAGAGCACTGACACGGATCTCTTTATTTCTTTCCTGTATCTTGTCTTTCTCTCTCTTGCCCTCTGCTTCTCTCATTTTCTATCTCATCCTGCTGTGAATGCTTTCTCAACTTGTACTTATCTCTCCTTGTTTCTCCCTCCCTCCCTCTCTGTCTTTCTTTCTCTGTATTTTTCTAAAGGGGTGGGGAATGTTCCTGTGTAGAAAGCAGGTGCAGTGCCTTCTCTCTCTCTCTCTCTCTCTCTCTCTCCCTCTCTCTCTCTCTTTCTCTGTCTGTCTCTCTCTCCCTCTCCCTCTCCCTCTCCCTCTCCCTCTCTCTCTCTCTCTCTCTCTCTCTCTCTCGCTCCCTCTCTCTTTCTCTGTCTGTCTCTCTCTTTCCTGGCATCAGCAGTAGGGGAGAGGAGAAGGCTGTCTGTGTATGTGTCTGGCTGCAGTGTCGTATGCTTGAGCCACGGTAAAATCCCACAGGAGATTAGAGCGGGAACACACGCTAGTCCGGACGCTTTAGAAATGGCAGCCCTAGGAGAGAGCAACAGAGAGGCAAAACAAACACAACAGTACTGAGGAATGGATGAATGTTGTCTCATGGTAAACCTGCATGGTGTCTCTCTTTTTTTAACCCTTCTCGTTTTCTCTTTCCGTTTGTCTTCGATAAGCTTACTCCCCCCTCCCTCTCCTCCATCCCTCCGCTCCTCTCCCTTCCTGTCTCTCTCATTCTTTCTTGCGCTCTCTCAGTGGAGGAATGTAGATAGAGGCTGAACGTACGCCCGCTGCTCTGCACAATATCAACGGCTCGTTCTACGGTGGTGGGTCGCTCATCAGATGCTGTTCAGAAAGGAATTTTACTGAATTTGACTATCCACCATCTCTTCCTGGACAACTCTGCGCCTGCCACTGCCTGCTCTGCTGGGTTTATTGCTCAGCTTGCACATACCGGGATCCTCGCTGCAGATCCCTTGCTCCCTTAAGGATGCTATAAATCAGCAGGAGCTTTGGTCAAGGAAAAAGGGACATATTGCTTCACGGTCAATGCTGAGTCCTCTTTCGTGAGGGAACCAGTTTTCCGGGATATGTATAGCTGACTCAGCACTCGAATACAAGACCGTGAGTCAAATCAAGACCTTGAAAAATGAATTGGTAAGAACGAGGGAGCCAGAGAGGAAAAATATAAGCCAGTTTTTAACTTTTACTGAACTCAACGTTCAAATATTGCAATGTATGGAGGAACGAGGTCGGAGGATAAATCTAACGGTGGTGTCATCTGCAAAAAGAGGGATTTGATAATCTGACGACAGAGAGTGCTGCTGCAACGGCTGGTGCTCGGAGTCAACATGCAGATGATTTCACTCCTCCCTTTCTTTCCACCTTCTTTGCTCAGCACCTTTATTTAACATTTGTACCATTTTAGTGATCTTACGAGGAGCTGGAAGTCATCTGGACGTATAAGTGGAACTGGACTAAAGGACTGTCCTTTTTTACCGGATTCTGAAAGATTTCTACATCCGGAATTCTATTGGTGGAATAAGCTTGTCTGTTTGTGAGTGTGTGTATGTGTATTAGTTGTGTGTGGATGTGATTTGTCTGTCTTGATTGTGTTTGTAACTCTGTGTTCTTGAGGTTGTGATATACTTTCCCATCTTTTTCCAATGTCTGGCATTGCTGGCCAGTGTTTCGTCTTGTGCTCTCCATGTCTGCCAAGTGCCTGGCTGTGGGGTTAACCCTTACCGTGCTACAGGCAAGATGAGTGACAGCTCTGGAACAGTGAACAACTCGGGGGCTATGGTACTGGAGGAGCCGGATGGGAGAGATGGCTCCGGTGGACGTGAACAAGCCCAGGCCCCTGCTCGTGGTGGTATTTTAAGGTGTGGGAACTGTGCCCTTTGGCCACGTCAACAGACTTGGCTCTGTGTGGTTCCACTTCTCATTGGCTTCATAGGCCTAGGGCTCAGTCTGATGCTGCTGAAATGGATCGTAGTGGGTTCTGTGCGGGACTACGTGCCTACTGACTTGGTGGACGCCAAGGGAATTGGCCAGGACCCCATCTTTCTGTCCAAGCCTAGCATGTTTCCTAAGGGATCTGACACCACCACAACCACTATTGGAGGGGTCAGCTCAGCCAGCCCCACCGTTACTACTGTGGTGCGGAGCAGGACTCGAACGGGAACTCCTCCGAACGTTCCCCCTAGGGGTGGTGGAGCATCCGGCAGCCAGGTGACACAGAAGAGCCCCTCTACACGCTTTGTCACACGTAATCCCACCTTTACGACCACCATGGTCTCTACCACAACATCTACTGTCCAGACATCCACCTCCAGCCCCTCTCCCTCCAATCCTGCCGTTCTAAATGACTCCACCCAAATGTGGACCAGAGAGCAGTCATCCACTGAGAGGCACGTGACCACGCCTGGTGGAACCCACATCAGCCGCAAGACACGTAAGTTTAATACTTTTTGATTGTTTCTTGATGGTTTTTGCTTTGGAAAGAGATGTGCAGTACAGCTTCTGATGGGGACTGGTAGTGATCAGATTTTTTTTTTTAGTTTTGCATTGTACTCTTAGCATGTGTATACCGTGTTAATTATGACAGTCCAGATGCAAAACATGAAGGAATTTCATGCTGTGTGCAGTCCTGTCTATCATGTCGCCAGGGAGTGGCAGATGCACTAATGACAAACATTGACTCTGACCACTCCCTGTGTTTCAAAATATGATAGAGTGAATCAGGATATATAAAGAGAATTTCATAGGTGTAATAGTGTAAAACAGATTTAATTTTTCTTATTTTGTATTTTTATCACTTACTGCAGCACATAAAATAGTTTATGTATCAGGATGTCAGTTAGTGAACATCAGAAGATGTCTCCTATAGCTCTGCATTTGCTGATTCATTTTTCATATTGGGTTACTGTAAGAGCTTCAAGTGATGTGTCTAATAATGGTGACATACTTTACATAGATTTATGTAATTGACAGGTACTACACATTTTGCTATTCATTTAAAAACTACAGGAGCCTCTGAAAATAAGAAATTGTATTGCATGTGCTAATGGTACACCTCAGTGTAACATCAATGGCATTTTAATTGTCTGTGCATGCATAAACTGATTAATGCGTCATCATGCCAGATTGCTCACACCTGCTCATAGTATTACCTGAAGCCAAGGTATGCTGTCCATATGTGATTCTGCTGTGGGATTATAGTGCCTTTACTATAGTCATCAGAATGCCTGGATAGAGATGTGTTCATAATTTAAAAATCACATTAATTTGCATACAGTGGACAGCCTGTCCACAGTGACATTTAGAAAGTTATGTCTGAATACTTGTCATAAGGATTACAATGACTCTTTGTAGAAGAGTTTTTGTTCTAGCGATGTAAGTATTGTAATATTTTGAAGAGCCCTTTCTTTGAATTCAGATGGTAATGTTGGATCATAGCATCAGGTAGTAAGAGGTTGTCATGCCTCACTACTCTATGAGATTACTTCACTCTCCATGTTTAATCCAGATTAAGTAACCTTCATTCATGGAAACTGGTACTGTTACATCTACATCTTTAGAAAAAAAATTACCTTATAAAGATTTTGCAAAACCTGCTCTGTATTTTCATGTGTGGGTTTTATAGGAAGTTTTTATAGGAAGAAAATTGTTACTAGCTTTTTTTATGTGTTTTCAAATTTGGAAAGCATAATTTTGTCACAATTAGTGTCCATTTTCAGGGCTCTATAAGGGAGGCCCACAAACAACATGGGTGACAATGGGAAACAACATAGATGATAAACTGCACTGAAACACTTTTGCAACTTTTATAAATTGAGGTTGTTGTGAAGTATTATAATTTGTTTGCATCATTGTTTTGTGAAAAAGCTGGAATATATATTTTTTTCTAAATGACTAAAATGACAAAAAGCAAATCATAATTAATCGAGAAAATACATTTTTCTTCCAAATATAAAAATGTTGCTTAAAAAAATCCTTAATGATGACCAGTTTATTTCAAGCACAAAGAGTCTATGTTTATAGTAATGTAGACCTCCCTCAACTGGCAACAATATGAACCACTGAATTTCATGAGGTGTCGTAAGGCTATGAACAAATCCTTATCGTATACTTTGGTTGTACAATAATTCATTTCCATTGCTATTGTCTGCCTGCTTTATGTCTCCAACAACAATTGCTTTCCTTTATCAATAGCACAGAGGAAAAGATAACTAAACCTTTTGTGATCCAAATGCATTTGACAGCTCACAGCTGTGGCTCGACTTAAAACCCATTATTGATAACTGTATTTGATATTAAAGCTAGAAACAGATCTGTCTTTAAAAACTTTCCAGGTAAAGAGGCCATTTTGTTTTCATAGAATGTGATTCTACAAGATTGGCTATGGTGAATTGAGTGGCCGGTAATTTTGTTTTCCCTTTTGGACTTCTGTTAGTTATGTTTGGTTGATGAAGTGCAAGGTCCAATGCTGGAGCCATGGATCTGTTAGTACTGCAGCTCATGTAAGAGCAAAGCTAATTAGAGTTCAATGCAAATTTGCATTTGATGCTGGGGGCACCTTGCGATGATCTGATCTTATAAAAGCCATATCTCAATGTGATCGATTATGAAGTTGCAGAATCAATTGTAGCATTAAGTGAAAACAGCTTTGGCTGAAACTTGGCTGACATGATTCCTGGTTCCAGCTGACTGCAATTTAATGACCATTGATTCCTCCTTTTGTTTTGTAACATCAGATTGATTTGGAGGCTGAGTTTATGTCATCTACAGTACCAGACCATATGGGGCATTTACTGCACACTACTTGGTCTTGAAATACAGTTGAGATTTGAATCATTTGATGATTCTGACATTAAATCATTGCCAGTGTTAAATGACCTAAAATCATTCAAAATGTTATAAGATGGTGATTTATTTGCCTTGTCTCCTCTGTCAATTTCCTGTTTTAATAGAAAACCACAAAATCTCTGCCTTCCAGTGACATTAGAACTTAATTTTACTATGAGACTATTTTTTTTTAAATGCCACTTTGATTTATCTTTTTAAGATCTCCTAGAGGAGGGTTGAAGCCTTAAATATTAATGCTTGGAAAGAGAAACATGTTCAATATGTAGAAGAGCATGTGAATAATTGACAAGGGTGTGTGGAAAAATTATCAGTGAAAGAAATGAGAAATGTGCAGGGTTTTATAAATAGAGGTGGAGTAGAGGACGATGAAAGCAGACAGTGGTGATTGGAATGAGCATATCAATGTGTGGAACATGCCAGAATTGGAATCTCTGTAGGGGGAAATGTTATTTCTAGTCAAGCCATATATAATGTACATTATTTTCTCCATAGTATAATAATCATTTAAATTAATATTATAAAATAGTACTTAAGAGATAGTTCCCTAAAAAATAAAAAATAAATTGCTTATGCTCATGTCGTTCCTGTATGACTTAAGATAATTTGAAGATATGGTTTTATTTTTATTTTATTTATTTTTTCCCTTTGGTCCACACAAAATAATCAACCCTGCTCTTACTGGAAAATGTGCCTGAGAAATATTTCATTGCTTCTTGCTAGTTTCATGGCATTTTCAAAAGTGAAATGTCCACTGAGTGGTGCTAAAAATGACCATGCAAAAATAATTCTGTGTTAATCATTAATGTGCTGAGTGATCATAATTTGTGTGAAAAGTAATATAAGTAGTTGCAATTTTACTTCTATAGTGTTAATTTCAGCCGGAATGTAGTGAATGTTTTTAGACTTTTCCAATGAGCCTATGATGAAAGTAGACACTCTTCTTCTTCTTCTGCCTTCTCCTTATGCCATTTCAAACCTGTATGTCTCTAATTTGAGGAAAGGCTGACAGAACTTTTTGGTGAACTATTCAAGTTGGTCATTCCATTTTTATGTTAAATGAAGCTTGAATCCTTAATTTAAATGATTTAACTTATTAAACCAGCATGCCAGTAAAGTTTAAACTGCTGTATTGTTGCAGTGCCGTACATAAATTGTTTTTAATTGTCTCCTTTTTTATAAGCTCACAATGATTCAGTCTAGATTCTAATCTGTTTAGTTTTAGGTAGAAATTAACATAAAAAAATATTGACAGCTGATATTTTTGCTTGAGGGATGGCTTTCAGAAAATATCAGTAATGATTATAAACTCCTGAATGACCATTTGTGAAGTGTTGAACTCTGGTTCAAATGCAAATCATTTTTGTATTTTCCTTTAGTTATGCACCAAATAGTGCAATCTTGAATCTTAAATCTGCCACCTTTCTGGGAAAAAGAAATACGCCTCACAGGAGAAAGGCTTAAATCGTTGACGATAAAAGATGCATGGGATGCTTATAAGAAAACAATAAGCTGTTCATCAGCTCTGCCGGAGGCAAATGTTAAAGGAGAAAGCTTTGTCTTCATTACCATAGGTTTAGTTTCTGTCAAAGAGTTTGGGCGTCTAGATCAGTCATATAGAAGATCATTATAAGCACCGTTTGGAAATAGATCTTTCCCTGAATCTACGAAGATAGAGATACTTGTCTATGAAATTGAATTCAATTAACTAATAGCTGCATTAAGTCTTAATGATGCTTTTTTGACACAGACTAATGCTATTTTTGTGTGCATGCTTCACATTGCAACATTACTTAATCTTTTCTGTGCTCATCTGTTTAATCGGTTTAAAATACTAATATTATGCATGCTCTGAAAACAAGTTATCAGTCTTATTTGCTTGTCAAGTAATTTCGTCTTGTGTTAAGAATTTGGATATTTTTTTTTTATTCTTTTCAGTGTTGTGTAAATTATGCATGATGTCATTAGGTTTGTCCATTGCGTTTTGTTTCTCCTGCTTCCCTTTTATTTCTTCTCTTTTGTCTCACGATATTCTGTGCTTTTGCAGGCCTACCACAATCCCTTTTATATCTGTGGACAAACAAATATCACGCTGGTTTGGTGGGTTGCCTTGGTCACTTGATGGTGTTCAGGCTTTCAGCCTAAGACCACATTGTGACTTTAAATAGAGCTGACCGGCATGACAAATGAGGACCATAACCCTTAACAAACCATTCTGCTCAACCAATCAGAGTTCAGGGATAATGTTTTCTCTCAGCCCAAAAATACAGCCCAGCATAAAGGAACACTGTGAATCCTGCTTATTACTGTTGCAGCTTAAAGCCTATTGAAATATATCGCTGCCAACATGAAAGTACGCTGTAGGAAGATGTTTAGCTAACTCTCCACCATAGTAGGATACTGTAAATTTAAATCATGAAGACATGGAAGTAAATATATTAGGGTTCTCAAGGGATTAAAACTTTTATTTTTTTATCAATTAATAACGCGTCAATTTGGCCTGATAAATTTACCCCAAAAGATCAGTCATTATTGTGTTAAATGAGAAAAGCAGTAATTAGACATTACAAAAAAGAATCTCTATTCAAGACAGAATTTATTACACATGAACTTCTAAGGATACAATGAGGCCATAACATTGTTTTCAGAAGCTGCATCTGAATTGGCACTTATTATTTACACACTTTTCAGAGGTGGCATGAATGCATTTATGCTACAATTAGAATAGCATAAATAATGCTATGAGATTATTATTATTATTATTATTATTATTATTTTCTTTAAAAAAAAATGCTAAACCATTACTGTACATAAGGCAAAATGCATGACACAAAAAGGAAATTTAAGACAATATAAGGCAAAAACCATACAGGGGCATTAATTTCTTAGCAACTGCAAGATGATAAACAAAATCCTAATCCAATAAACTGGAATGACGGGGGAGTGACTGTAATACCAGACCAATGAATAGTTAAATAAAGATGGTCTGTTGAAATGTATTGGTCTAGCCGTAATAATTCATTTAAAGCATTATTGTAAACAATGTCCACAAATTAAATAGCTCTTGGAATTAACTTGAACTTTAAAGAAGGTGATTTGCACAATAAGCAAGGCTTTTTTTCTTCAGTGGCCCATAAAATAACTCTGCGTGTCCATTTCATTCATTTGCTGTTTATGTTTATGTGTGTTTGTGGCTGGTCTGCATTGTCCCCTTTCAGCGCTACCTAAGGGATAAAAGAGTGGTGTCACCATTGTTTTTTGGAACACCTCAGTGCCTGCTTTCTCATAGCCCTGAGGGAATGATCCTACAGCCATGACATGATCCCTTATGCCTGAACTCATTTAGGCTGCTTAGAGCAATCTCTTCTTGCTTACCCTCGCTCGCTCCTATTCTATCTCTCCTACAAAATGCTGGTTGGTGGCTAATGTGCTCCATGTGCTCTCCATTTAGTTTTCTCTCCCTCACTTTTTCTCTTTTGCTTTCTCCTTATCCTCTTGTGGTTATCGAGGCAGATCTGTCACAGGGACACTGCACCTCAGGACATGGCTTCACACACCGTGACAGCATCCAGCCAACACACTCTCAGCTCAGATGGCAGATTAAAGAGGGGTCACACATGCCCCCACAAACACACACACATTTTGATGTCATACCGAGGTTGATGAATGGTGGAAATGGAGCGAGCGATTTGCACAGCTGTGTGGTCAGCGCTCCCACAGTGAGTGTCTGAGTACGTTCGAGGGAGTGGTCAGCACAGATGCGGACCGTTAGAGGCCATATGCTTCGTCTTCCCAATCAGATCTGGCTGGCATCTGCAGGGGTGAACACGTCAGTCCTAGTGCTGCCGCTCTCTCGTTTCAGCCACCTGTCAAATGTTACTGATGGTTTCCCACTGAGCTTCTGCCTCTCGCCTCTGACTCCACACATACTGTAGACGTGAGTCAGAATCATAAATGACTGCTGTGGTGATGAGATCTAATATGCATAATGTACGATTTAATGTACATCATTTTAAAATGTCAGTTAGGTTTTAAATTGGTGTCTGCTCCAAACCAAACAATTGTTCTTTACCTGAATCCAATGCCGATTCCTTACACAGAGGGAGATAGAAATAAACAAGGAGGCTTAGACTATTTGATTGATTTAATTTACAATTCTTATTTTTTTTTTTTTATAAAAACATATATACAATAAAACATAAAATAAATCTCAGATCTTTGATTTCATTTCATAAAAAATGTAGATACTTTTTTGTATATAATTTTTTTTTTTTGGAGGACCAGACCCTTATTGTTAAAAGCATAATTGCATTAATAAAAATGTTTCATTAATATTTTGCATAGTAATTATATCTTTTTGGCACTGCAAAACACACACACACACACACACACACACACACACACACACACACACACATATATATATATAGTTTTTTTGTTTGTTTGTTCATTTGTTTTTTTGTTTACAAATATATTTGTATTTATTTATTTTAGTTAGTAAAATGTGGTTCTGCATGGCTTAGCCTTTTTGCAAGTGCACCACTGTAGCTGTATTTACCCTTTTAATACAGATACAATCTAATCTTTGATATTCAACATTTTTATAATAATAATAATAATAATAATAATATCATTAAGCATATAAAACATATTGTTTACAACAGAATTGATATGATATTTAGGCTTAAATCTTGAAAAAAAAAGGTCTGCCATTGGGGTAACAAAAAAATAAATAAAAAAAACCTCCATTCGAGATACATTCTCTAAAAACATTGGGGTCCAATGCAGTTTTATTTTTCTCATAAATGTATTTGATTTTGAGCTTCTGAACTCTGCGTGCACAGATTTTGTGCCAATGACTGGAAAATGTTCTCAGTGGCATGAGCTCTCTTTAACTGACCTTTTCTGATTTCTTTAGGGGGAAACTTTGGGGTTAATCAGCCTAACAGTAATACCATATTATAAAACCATAAAACTAGATCCCACTGTCTCACTACAGTAGCACAAAGTAGGTCTGTACACCTACTCTGCTGCTTTCCTGTGCTGATGGGTGAATAGTTTGCCTACAATGAACCCCGCTAGACACTCTTACTGGCCCATATGATCTCCTCTCCCTTTATGTAGGACACCGTCTTAAATTATACATGTAATATTCTACAGCTTTAAGCTCAGAAGCAGAAACACACTTTTTCTGTAGGCACTGTAAATAATTAATTGTGCAACCACAGAAAGTAGCATCATTCTATCTGTTATTCAAGCGCTATGCGCTGGCTCTACCACTTGCCAATTGATAACATTAAGAGGACAGAAAAAATATGATGATAACGCCGTCATGTTAGGGATGAACTGTACCTTCCGCTCAATTTCTGCTCAATTTAGAATGATCAGAGATTCACAGTATCATCAGTGAAAGCTCATGCTTACACGGGATTCCTCAGATATAACACAAAATGGAGGCAGTGTGGATGAGATGATTGACAGTAGCAGAGGAACCTTGAAAGAGACGCAGGTTCAGAATGAAGTTCATTTGCGTCTGACTAGCTGTCATATCCTGAGTGACAGAGTGGCGATATATTGAAGTGACTGTGTTTGGCTGTGTGTTAAATGAGTAATTGAGAGAGTAAGTGGTAAGTGTGACAGACAGACAAGTTAAGATTCAGAGCAGAGATCTGAAGAATTTCTGTGTGAACGATACAATTTTAGAAAAGACCATAGTAATTGCCACAGAGTGGATGAGGTAAAATAGCACAGTGTCTGATCATTTGCCATTTGAATTTTCCACTCCAAAAATCAATATAATTATACATTTCTAGTCATTGATGATTACTGGATATGCCAAAAGACATGGCAAAGATGTTCTACAGGGAGAGGAAGCATTTTAAACAACAGGGTGCCTGAGCAAGACAGCGAATAGTACATTTGTAAAAGAAAATGCTGTTTTAAAGCTCACCATTCATGCTTTGAGTCCTGTCATTTCAAAGTCTTGGAAGAGTTGTCTTTTGCTCTCTTTCTCCACAGGAAAGTAGTTCACTACATCCTTGGCAGTTGGATCAGTGATGTTTTTACTGACTGAAATAAAGAAGTGGAGGCCCTCTCGGAAAAGTAGCATTTATGTGTCTGATATCTATCTCGGTGACAGCAAGGAGACCTGGGAAATTTTGCTGAAGTGAGAGAGGGAGTGATAGAAATAAATATGAAGAGAGAGCTATTACAGATTAGAGACATAATCTTTTATTTATGGAGTCAAATTCCAGCAAGCTGCACAGTGAGCTCCTATGGCACATGCCAATGTGCAGGCGTCTGATGAGAACCAGCACCCACCTGACTGGAGATAGATGCTGTCTTACTCCATTTCTCATTCTGTGACAAGACCCAGGTTTTGAAATATCTCTTGCGCTACTTCTCCTTTATCTTATCAATTCTGTAATGCATTTCCTAAACCACTTTCTGTTTTGGGGCTAAAAGTCCCAGTGTTATTTAATGCCTCAACAAATGCACTTTAAAGGGAAATTAAATTAAATTAAAGGGGAATAAAGAAAATTAAACTTGTCATTATTTATCCACCCTTATGTCAATTCAAACCTGTATGACTTTCCTTTGAAAGTCAGTGGGGCAATGTTGTTTTAAACCCCACTGACAGATCGTTGTATGGGCACAAAACATTAAGCAAACTTGTCTGACTTATATATTATTGAGTCACATTTGGGTACATTTTTTTCAGTGGGATGAACTATCACTTTAAAACTGAAGAATTAATTAATGTATATAATTCATTTACATGCTGTATATCTTATCAACATTAGAGCTGATTGGTAACTAAATTTTCTTTTGATTGAAGTTTTCTTCTGTGAGAGCATCAAATCTTTGTGTTTTGCTTTGCTTGGTCAAACGTGGTCCAATGAGAATACATCATAATTTGCACAAAAATGGTGAAATCGTGAGGCGATATATGAGTTAACCATAACTAACTATGGATCGTCATCCATAACCTAATCATAGTAGGTAAATGAAAAAGGCTGTCAGACATACACAAGTGTTAGCCAATCATAGCAGTGGGTGTATACATCCGACTCTACAATCCACCACACAGGGACAGGGCATTTCAATGAGGGGGTCAAAACCGGACAGAAAATAGCCTGTTACTTCTAAATAAATAAAAATAAAATAAAAATTATTTACCCCTTCAATTGGTAAAAATGCATGTGCTTTTTACAATAAGAAATGATAAGAAAAACACTTTAAAATAAAATCTATGAAAGTGGCACATTTTCATATGTTCCTAGTTGTACTGTGACATACGATTTTGCTGTCTAGTACAAATTCTTATGAATTATAGGAGTTTGTTGACTTTCAGGTCACTTTTAGTATGGATGCACCTGTGCTCTGACATTTCACTGTGTGTACAGTAAGTGCCACGTAATATTAGTCATTATCAAAGAAAATGGTTACTTTCTACTTGCAACAATGTAAAACTACAGCTTTGTCTCTCTATGAGGACTGATTTATGTTTTCTATCTTTCTTTTGCTTAACTTTTGATAACTTCCCTGAGCTTTTTGAACTTTTCTCACCCTCATTAGTGTTGGACACCCTCAGGCGTCCAGTTCCAAACAATTATTAACCTTTAAGGAGAGGCAGGCGCTCAGACAGAGGTGTGGTGCTCGGATACCTGAATCAAATTATTTCGGGGTTACTGAGAGAGTGATATATCGCCCTTTATGCAGCCAGCAGCCTGCCATTTATTGGTCCCCCATGACATTAGAAAGACATTAGAGTTAGAAAAGTGTGTGTGGAGTGCATTAAAACACATTATTGCACATTCTTTTCACCATCTGATGCTACATATATAGACAATCAAGAGTGTCCTGCATGTTTCTTGCATAACCCTCTTCAAAGTCCACTGTGTGGGTATGATGTGTCCATCACATGTGTATCTTTGATCTCAGCAGGATATCTGGGTGCGCGCAAAGCATTATATGATGAAAACACCTTATCTTACTACTTCTGCGACATCAAACATGACAGCCTTTGGTCTGTATGTGCTTTAATGTGGTATATTTTAGTGACACTTCAAATTTTACTCTCTTCTGGGGTGTTTAACAAATATTTTCTTATTTTCCATGCATTTTTGATGGACAGTAATCCTTTTGCGACAAGATATTTGGCTAAACGCCATCGAACGTATATCTATTGCGTCAACAACCGCTCAATAAGGCCTCAATCGAAGAGATGAACCTGTCTGTCACAATATACCAGACAGTCATTGATAGACAGCTTTAAGCAGGTTGTAGAAGGTTGTTTGTGTTTGTCGGATATTAAGGCCTTGCCTCAGCCGACCTTGCCTTTTGCAGTTTGCTCAGTTAGTCTGCGTATGTGTGTGTGCATATGTGTTTGTTGTTCTTGTGATAGAGTGTACGACCAGGGGCCACGGAGTGATGGATGGTGGAAGAGGACGACAGATCTCTCAAATGGCCGGCCTTTGCCAGCAATGGTGGTGAAATGCGATACCAGGGAAAAACAGGAAATGGGGGAATAAGCAGGCTCCAGCCTTAATGCTGACAGAATCAAATGGCCAGCGCTTTCTCTGAACTCCTCCAAAGGCGTTTTCTGCAGGGTTTCGAGTGAATAGTCTAGCGCTACCTGTTGTGTAATCTATATATTTTAGCCGGCGGCATGGCCACCCACCTTTTACCACTTCGGCTGCGTGTGGATAGCGGTATTTTGTTTGGATGGCCACCCCAAACACCAGCTGTTTGGTGACCCCGCCACTGACCTTTATCCAAGCTTGTGATTATCTGAAGCAGAGGAGATGTTATAAATATGTATGAGGCCAAAACCACTGTGGATTTGCATAATACCATATCAGCATGACATTTTGGCTTGTTACATAATCATTAAACGAGTTTAAAAAAGGCAACAAAATCACCCTGTTTAGAACTAGTGAATCTGAATGTAATGAGTTTGAAGGCATATCTGTGTGTGAGTGCTGTTAGTGAAGGGCATTTTCTGTTTATCATGCTCTCTATGGCCACAGGTGGCCTTCGTGGGGTGGCAGATGGGAATGTGGAGTGGAAGGATAGATGAAAAAAGTTTTTCTGTGTGAATTGTTGGTGGTAATCTCTATACAGATGGCTGCAGTTTGTAAAAGAGAGAGACAGAGACCAGTGGCGCGTTGTGTAATTGTGTGTGTGTACATAAGCAAACACTTATGAAGGATTAATGAATGCATTAGTCTCTTTGCCAGACAGACAGCGAGCATGCACAACATCCATATGTGTATGTGTGCGTAAAGTGTAAAGCTCATCTCATGAAAATCACACTAAATGGGAGCAATAAGTTCATGAGATGAGTTGATAAGTGCTTTGAGTACCTGCAGTGTGCAGCTCCATGTGCTGCATGTGTGTGAGAGAAGATAAATAAGATAAATGACACATGAGAATCTGCCTTTACTGGAGCCTTGTAATGGTGAATGGAAAAATCAATCATCATTGCTCATGTTTCATGCATGTTTGGTTTGATTGAATGCCCTTGCAGAACAACAGCACATCTTATAGTAGCATAATATACACATTATTTCAAAAAGATAATAGGATGAGATTTTCCTGACTTCTGAGATTTATTAATGGAATGATGTACTAGTATGGAACCATATTGTTACTTTCTGAACAGTAAACTTTGCTTTTTATAATAATAAAAAAAAAACATTTATGGAGAAACTACTGTTTTATTTATTTTTAATGCTTAGTCTCATGCTCACCATAGGTGCTAGATCGAAAAGAAACATTGTTGTGAAATATTATTGTTTTAAATAGTTGTATATGTATATGATCAATAAAATTAGTTTTCATATATTGTTATATATTGTGTTATGTGTTTTGCCTGTTAAATGGATGATAACATAAGTTTGTGATGGTGTCTATGGGCAAAAAAGGGAAAGCAAGTTTAATTTTTATAGATACAAATAAAATGTATTATTTTAATGTAAGGTTATTAGTAATATTATTTATTGACAAAGTATATTCTTGCTTTAAGCATAAACTTACTTGATTAATTATATTGTATTGATTTGTAGTGCTTATAGTGAAGATCTCTGTTCATTTATGACTCCCTGACAAGTCTGTTTGAAATCCATCTCCAGCCTCCCACTTCCTCTTTAGTGTGTCAGTCACAAGGCAGGGGTCCGTTAAATTGCATGGAAAAACAGTGAATGGCAGTAGCTCTCTCAGACTCAAATCCTGCTTTCAAAGCAGAGCTGCATTTAACTATTTGTGAACTGTGGGATACAAAAGAAAGCCATTTTCGTACATAGATACGTAGACACTCATGTGCCCCACACTGACTGTAGAGCTTGATAGTGTGATAGTGTCTTTCTGCAGGGACAAGGCTGTCACAGTGTCACACTGCTTGATGATGCCATGCCCTTTCACTGCAGCTCTTTCAGTCAGATGTAATAGTTCACATCTTAAATCTTCCCAGCGTAACCGGTCTGCAGTCTAAATGCTCCTGGGTTAGGTTAGCCTGTATTGAAAAGAGAGGGATTTGTTGGCAGCCTTGTATGTTGAGCAACTTCATCTCTCATGTTAACAAAAGTAGCAAAACATGTACACACACACACACACACACACACACACACACAAATATATATTCAAAACCCTCCAGAGGGGCGGTATCATCCCATGCTGTCAAGTATAGAAACACATTAGCATAGATTAGTCAGTCACAAGCTGACAAGCTCTGGGGAAAATAAACAATCAAAGCTAATTAATAATTTGTGCATCAGGTGTGAGTTCAGCCTTGTTATGATTAAATACTTTAGGTATAAATTTTCTGTATTTCGAAACTTGAACCATTCTTAAAAGATATGAATGTCATTTGCATTGTTCAATCTTTACAGATTCAGGGACTACCACAGCTAGATTCCCTTGCTCTACATTTTTATAACTTTAATAACAATCTAACATTAATTATTTTATAAGCACTGTAGAGTAAATAAGTCAAAAAAAAAAATTAAACCTTTTTACCGATTTTACGTGGTTTAATAATTTGGCTAATTTTATTACATCCATAAAAATGTTTGTGGATTAAATATTATTTTCTATTCCTCTGTACCATACTGTAGCTGTCTCCAGAATCAGCCCACCTTGTGTTTCATCTGTAAACATTGGTTTAGCTTAGCCCCTTTACTGTAAACCTTACGCAACTCTCTAATGGCCATAATTGTTAACCACTGCCATGCACAATTGGTGCTTGACCTAAATGTGACAAATAGACAAGGGATGAAAGAGAAAAGGAAACATTTCTGATGAGTCTCTTGTCTCCAGTTGTCCTTTGAACACTATATTCCTACACAATGTTTTTGTCTTCAACAGGAATTATTGTATGTTCTTGCAGTTGTCTTGGTATTGTTATTTGTTATATGGCTGTCAATTGATTATATTAATTGATATGATGATTAAATGAATGAAGATCATTTATAATAAATTACCCTAATGAAGATGTTTCACAAATATTACACTATTGTGACAGGGTGACATAAAAAGTGAGTTAAGACATCGATAAATTGTTTATTTCTATCTGATTCCACTTAAGCCTGTGGTTTACATACAGATCATGCAGCATTAATTAATAGCAATATTACTCTTTAGTTTATTTGTATTTTTCTAATTATATAATACAATATTATTTCATTCAGTTACATTTTAAAGTTTTATATATGCATATACTAGTGCTAAACAGTTAGGCTTTTTGTTTGATTTTGTTTGTTTTATTTATTGTAAACTGACACATCTACAATTTTTTGAGGCAAATTCTTATGCTTTTCCTGGAGCTGTTTATGTGCTGTAGTTTATAGTGCTGTTGCCTTGTTTTACTCTCTGCCGACGTTTAAGCAGAGAATCACAGGCAGCATTAAATAAATAGCTCTTTTTAATACAATCACAAGCACACTGGTCTTTTCTGAGCAGCATAGATTGGATACTAAAACCATAATGGTTGCTTCAGCTTCATTGTTTACTCTCAACCTCTCCTTTGCATGATGTGAGGAAGAGATTCCTATCGACTAGCCTTTGACCTCGCATTGCCCTGTTCTATTATGAGTGCCTGGGGAGAGGTCATGGGTCAGGAGCCTCCGGTTATTAGCAGATGTAGCATGTGAGAGAAATGTCAGTCACAGCTCTTTCTAGAAAAGACTCATTTGGCGTTCATGACAGGAATGGCAGGTTCTCTCTGTCTCTGTTGCCCTTTCAACAAATGACAAAGCCGTTATCAGTATACACTTGTAGTAGAATGAATGTATGTTGTTTAGTGTGACAGGTTGACTGAAATCTGATTGAACAAATGCTACAGAAAGGGATCGGCACATGCAACCAGTGCGATAAGTCTGTACATCCTTTATTTTCACATACAGCAAAGCTACAGTGTTGCTGGAACCACCACTTTGGCTTGATTAGCTTCTTACCTAAAGCCTTCTCTACTGATATCTCAGTTTCTGGTTTTAGACTTATCATAGGTATCACTGTTATCTAATTCCAGCCTTATCTTCCTCAGCGGAGCATGTCATGGTGCCAGGGAGGTGGGCACATGTTCACAGGGCCATGCTGAACGTCATGTAAATCTAGGCTAAGAGGCTTAGTGCCTGTTCCCTCTCTCTGTTTCCATGGTGTTCCCCACAGATAGGTGCCATCATGGCTGGCCAAATGCCAAGCATCCTTTTCCACTCTTCCTTTATCTCATTCTTTCTCCCTTCCTCCCAGTCTATATAGTATCATCAGGCTTGTTTGGAGAGGGTCTTTCTTGTGCAGTGCCAAGAGAGTGTAAGTAGGGCATCTAATCATTCCTGATCAGCTTAGTCCCACAACACCAAGAATGAAAACATGAGATTTCACTAAATCTCACTACTAACATTTTCTGCCCTCAGTTGTGCATGTTGCTTTTCAGAACACAGCAACTGAGGAATCATAATGATGTCACATGCAGTGTGTAAATGAGGACATCTCTGAGTGGTGTTGTGGCAAAGAGTAAGCAAGATCTCATTTGCATTTTGGTGGGCCATTTCTGAGTTCTTAGAGTTTCAGTGGTAGTCGACCTCTATGGAGGGTCAGTGCATCCTATAATGAGGATAATTAAACACACTCCCACAGTATTTGGTTTCTCTTTCTCTTAGTTGAATCTCTTAGTTTGCTCTCATTTTTCCTCTGTGCTCAATTTTTAGATCATTTCTGTTTAGTTATATTAAATGTGTCTGATTCAGTTATATTAAATTTGTCTTGAGGCAGTCCAGTTTGATTCAATACATTTATCTTGTGTACATTTTTTTTTACATTTTTTATTTATTTATTTTAAAAATGTTTTCAGTTTAGTTTGACTCAACCAAATGTGGACTGAACATTTTTTCTTTATCTGTGTATTTGACCTTTTTAGTTATTTATTATCATTATTATTTTAAATAATAATGAATTATTAATAATAATAATAATAATAATAACTATAATGTAATGTAATAAAAAATAATACATAACAGTTCACGTGAGTTCAGTTTATTTAAATTCAGTTTAATTCAGTTAAATTCATGTTTTGATCAGTAAGTCGGGGTCAGTATTTTTATTTTTATATATATTTCTATTCAGCAACGACACATTTATCCAAAGTGACAGTAAAAACTTTTACATTGTTACAAAATAATGTTATTTCAAATGCATGCTTTTTTCTTTTTTTCCAAAAAAGTGCCTCATTTATATATATATTATATATATATATATATATATATATATATATATATATATATATATATATATATATATATATATATATATATATATATTATATATTCAGCAACACTACTGTTTCCAACAGTGATGTTAATGTTTCTTGAGCAGCAAATCGACATATTGAAATGATTTCTGAAAGATCATGTGACACTGAATACTGGAATAATGGCTGCTAAAAATTCAGCTTCACTGCTAAAATTAATTAATTAATTTAAATTAATTTAAACTTTAATCTAGCAAACTGTTTGTAATAGTATTTGAGTTTTTTTCTTAATTTTGGGTATAATTTCCATCAAATGCCTTGGTGAAAATAAGATACTTTTCAAGGACATTAAAAAATTAAATTAAATAAATAGCCTATCCCAAACTTTTGAATGGTTATTTGTTAATTTTATTATGCTGTCATGTGGCATTATTCTTGTTGAATTCCAACATAACATAACATAAGTTGTTTGTGTATATGTGGAGAGCGTTTCCATAAGCTCTTGGGCACTGCAGGGTTTTGATAAATTTTAAGGCTCTGTGCTGTTTTTGCTGATATTCATCACATCCTGTCCCACACTCTGCTGGAAACTACAGCCCACAAATCTTCCAGCATTCACAGTGGTCAGCAGGGGGAACATGCCCAAATGTAGAGATTCTTTGAGCATAAAACACTTTCATGTCACTGCATTAAGTTTGGACTGGTCAGGTGAGCAAGTCAGAATGAAGGACACGACAGCTCATGTTCACTTCAGCATATAATACCCTCTACATAATTTTGTAATTTTCATGTGAAAGGTTTAAATGTCTACTTGAGCCTGGACATGCATTGCAGGCCCATCTCAACATATTGTACCTTTTTAAACTGGCACTCATAGGCTTATTTTTGGCTAATTTTTCCAGGTGATGTAGCATTATCTACACAATGTTTAATGCAAATAAACTAAACAAGATATTTGCATTTACTGTCCGTATCATCCTCCTCAACCCTGTTAAGTCATTGATATGTCCAACAGAACTGGAAATTAGCATTTCTATATCAGCCTGTTCTCCATGTGCGTCGTTTCTGCTACCATCTATTCGTCCTGCGTTTGACCTCATAGAGACTCACCAATCAGCACTAGTCATTTTCATGCATCTATCTTGTCCATAGGTAGCTATTAAACTAAAATGCTGTCAGGGAAAGGCAGGGTGATTTATATTACTACTTTCTCGCACCTCATGCTGTAATTATTGGCTGTGCTGACAGCAATACTTTCATGTGCCCCCCCCCCCCCCCCCCCGGAAAACAAATTAATAAATTCAAACCTTAAGGAGGGCAAACAGCATGCTGCCTTCTTTCATGAATGTGGCAAACTTGTTAGAATTGTGAGCAATGGCAATGGCTAATTCAGCTCAAAAAGGTCTTTGTATTTTATAAATGAACTTGAAACCACACTGTGGAAAGATGCTTGGCCAGTACTGAGTGCTTTACTCAGAGGTGAGTTCTGTCAAATCCTTTGACGGGAGGGTGCATTCGTTTTCAGAAAGCTAAAGCTGTGCCTTTTCCGGAAACAGTGAGAGATTAAGAAGGATGTGGACTAATTTTCTTCTTTACATTGTTTGATTATGGTTAATTATACCATGCCAGACTGTGAGACCCAATCTTATTTGAGTTTTCATCCAAATAAATTAAGCTATAAGCGATGTTCTTGTACAACAAACTGACAGATGCTTACGACGCTGAATATGACATTAAACTCAATTGATCTGCTACTACCACAGCTTCCTGCTTTCCATATACGCTGTTTGTGAAAATACTCTGATTGGCTGACCATAGATTACAGTTTTTATTGCCGCTTTACAGAAACTTCCAGCTGTTACAGAGATCTGTTTAATTAATATGTAATATGTCAAAATTATTAAATTGCAAAGGCGATCAGGGGTGCCCAATAAGTTGATCACAATCTACCAGTCCAACTCAAAGGCAATGCTGGTAGATTGCACATATGCTTGTGGAGAATGTAAACGGTGTTTTGTTCAGAGTTATACAAGTTCGCGAATCATCTCATTATAATATAGTGTACACATGATGTAAATAATAGAGTGATTGTGCAGTGTAGAAAGAGTCATTGATTATAACGGAACTTTGTGAGATTGCCAGAAACAATTAAAGGAGCGATGACTGTCAGTGCTGGTAACCTTTTAGGCAGGGTGCCAGCAAATAAGCTTGTGCTTAACGCTAAAATTGAGCAATATTATAATTGAACATTATTGTTTTTATTTCTTTTAGATTAAGCTTTTTTGTTTTTAAATTGATAGATCTCATTGAGTTTGTCATTTAAAAAGTCGATCCCCACTCAAAAAAAAGTGTGGGCACCCCTGCACTATATATTTCAGAGAGAACCATGGCAATGTGTTTATTTCTATGCGAGCAGCTCATGATTCAGTGTTTTCAGTGTCTCAGATTGACACAGTAAATGCTGCTTCAAATGAGCTCTATCTGCCCTGGATTTGGGTCACTTTTAAATGTGCATTTGGAAACACAGCATGCACCAACGATCTTTCCAAACTTGTAATGACAAGCACTTATAAACCGGCTGCTGTCAACAGAAGAGAAGCTTTCAGGGTTCCCTGTAGTTTTCCACAAAAATAAAATTAAAATTAAAAATTAAGACAGAAGTATTAAGTTGATTTATTTATTTAGTATTTTTGATAATATTAGTCATATTGACACTGTATATAGATCATCTTTTTTTAATTGCAATCACGTTTTTTAGCACAACAAAAAAAAGGAGTCACAATTAGATAACCTAATTTTGTGATATATGATTGGTAAATTATTTTTTTTTTCTAGAATTGAATGGTTTGCCTAAAATTACCAGGACATTTTTCATGTTACACCTGTGGTTGCAGAATTAGGAGAAAATTAAATATTTCAAAAGCGAACCATCTTCCTCCAGACACTGTGACAAGAGTTTCTGGAGAGAAAATAGGACACAGTAAATTTATAATAATCTCTGCAAGGCCAGACAGAGGTAGCTGCAGGGTGTTTTATTATGTGCTTATGTGTGTGTGTTTATATGAAGAAGATACAAGACTTTGTGTCCTTCTGAAAGTATGCTTCAGTGGATGTATGTTTAGTAAGTGTGCTAGTGTGCAACTTGAGTGTTTGACAGTGCCCCTACCAATTAGATCCACACTGAATCATTCATAAATATTGTAGCACATCACTTCAGGCATACTACCCCCCCCCCACCCCCTCCTTGTGTCTCTCTGATAGCCCAAGGAGAGGAACCGAGGGCTGAAGATGCATCCTTGCCTGTTAGTGTCTCACACCTATTGAAGTATTCATATCATCCTCTGTACAGAAGCAGCTCCCTTCAGAACCACCTCCGACCAGTCACAGGACCCCACAAACCCACAGTAGCCCATTAGTGTTCATATAACTCTAGCTGTGATTTTGACCAATGGGACAGCTACATCTTGTTCACTGCAACCAATCAGAGGTGTCTGCTCAGCATGGCAACTAATCATACTGCCTGTGTAATACATGCAGTAACCATGGGATCCATATACCAGTTATCAACGTGAGCAAGAGGTGTCGCAAAAAGGGTTATGGGAATGACAGGCGGCAGAGTGAGAGGGTGGGCGGCAGCCATGCAGTGTGTGAATGAATGTGAAACATTGTGAATCCTTTCCCCAAATCTGTTTTTTTTTCCCTCCATGGGCTATTGTGACTTACATACTGTAAATCATCGGTCATGATGATCTTCAGATATATAGTCTAGTATCTAATTTATATATATATATATATATATATATATATATATATATATATATATATATATATATATATAATTTATGATCTGCCCCTTCATGATTATGCACTGAAAAGTGAAAAGGAGGGTTTTTTTTTTGATTTGTGAAGATATAATTATGTTGTTTAGATATAATCATTTAAATGTTCGCTTTCTCAGCTTTTTATTTATTTATTTTTTTTAGACCTCTGAAGTTTTTATTCATTTTTTTCAGACTTTTTATAGAATCAGGAGATTTATTCAAACAATTTATAGTAAAATACAGTAAAAACTGATATTTTGTAAAATATGATTACAATTTATTGTCTATTTGTGTTTTTCATGTTGTAATTTTGTATTAGGAGCTATGATTGGAGTAGAGACATTATGTAGTGCTCTTGTCTGAATTGACAGCTATATGACTTCTTCAAAAAAATGGGCTCAATTCAAAACTCAAAACTTCCTTTTGATAAAGCATGTCAGATTTGGACCACATAATCATATTTTTACTATTACATATTCGAAAGATCATATACAGGTTCAGTCCTTTAAATCTGCACAAACCCAATTACAGTAATAAAAAAATATGTCATTCGAAGAGAATTGAAAAGCAATTTTCTTTCTCAATGCCGAGCATATCAGTGCCCACAGTCTTGTGACACAAAAAGACGTCTGGGCTAATGGTGACACCTGATATGATTTGAGCTCTTAGCCTGAGAATGATGCCTTTTTCGTCTGGTCTTGCCCCTTCAGGTGACATTTGCCTCAGAAGGCCATGTATCGATAAGATATATTAGACTGCAGATAAACAGAAGGGACACTTTATATGTGCTGAAAATCAATGGCATTAGATGGAAATTTTAATATGTCTAAAATTTGCCATTCTTTCTGAGCACGTCAGTTGTTTCTTATATGTTATTTTTGTTGGTTGCATCTGCATTTTGTGACTATTTATGACGGAGCTCTTGGCAATGAGTTATAGCAGGATTCGTAAGGTGCCACAGAAATCGATCTCTACACAAAACTCCCTATATTATTACAACGGCTCAACAAAGCAGAAGATAACACATCCTGCATCCTCTGAGATTTTTAATTAGACACTGAGTTGTGTTCATATCTCTTCAGCTATCCTTTAATCACCAGTGACCTCTTAAAGGGTGGGTGTAGAATATTTTGCTGTGATGTTTTCTCTGAAGCTGCTGCTGTTGGTATTCATTGATTTTCTTGGGTATTCTCGCAACTTTTGTATAGTTTATTTAAAAGAAGCCTTCAACTAAGCCTTGATTATACGGTAAAAAATGGCCCCTTAACACGCATGATCAAAATAAAAGTGGAAAAAGTGATGGCCATCATTATAATCAAAGACTTGCGGCTCATAATTCTATTTTATAGTGTGCAAATTTTCTTCAAGCTGAAATTTATGGCTAGTTGTCTTTCATATGTTTTTCTTTTATAACCCTAATCCAACAGCTTGTGTATCATGAGTGTTCATCTAAATCATCAGTGTCAATCAGACTTTTTTCATCAAAAGGTCAACATTCCTATTCTAAAATTCTTTCAGAAAAATAATAGTAATGAAGTCACTTTAAGTGCAATTTTAATGTGATACAACATTGATAGGTAGTTAATTTAATTTACACCCTCCTAAACAGATTTTTATTTTATTTATTTTTATTTTTATTTTGTTACTGAATAGAATACTGGCACTGTTTAATCACATTAAATAAACAGTTATAATATGCTATTGTTTGTAAGTCTGGGATCAATAAGATGTATATACATATTTTTTTTTAAAGAAATAAATGCTTTTAAGCATGGGTGTATTCAATTGATCAAAAGTGACATTTTGTAATATTGTAAAAGTTCAATTAAATGATGGTCTTTTGAATCTTACCATTCTTAAAAAACAGAGATAAAAAACAAAAAACAAAAAAAAAAAAAAAAAACCCTACTACAGTATTTTTATCATTATCATAAGAATAAACATATCTTAGGGACATGTTTAATATTTGTTCTTATTTTTTTTTATTTTTTTTTAATCATCCATGAAGAACTTGGATATGTATTGGAGATATCAGCAAAGTGAGGCTGTGTCTGTATGATTCACTCTTTCTTTCACTTTTCACATATACTGTTGAGCTCCCTGAATCAGTGAATAAATACTGTTGATGTTCACGGAATTAGTTTTAAGCCAAACATACTTTTATCTTTTAATCTCTGGCTAATTATGGCAGCTTCAGCCTTTATCAGACTTAATAGGTAAGTATTCATTAAAACTCTGAATCACACTATAACTTGCAGGTGGCGTCCTCTTTATTCCATGCCTTAGATTGTTACTGATCTTCACTTCCATTTAATAACCTCTTGTGTTTCACAGTTCAGCAGTATTGCCCCTTTTCATATACACTCAGTTTTGATTAAATTTGATAAATGAGTAATGAGTAATGTCTCAGACAATGGCTAGAGGATTGACTAAAATGTGCTGAAATGTTCTGGAACATAAAATTGTGTGAGGTCACAGTCTTTGATTAAAAGTAGTTTGAAATCTCCGTCAGAGTTTGCGGCGGTGATGAAATAAAAGTTTGTAATTTTTAACTCTTTAATATGATATTGCATTCATCCTATTGCTTCAGTTTAAATGTGCTTTGTAGTCGTCCCTTACCTAATTTTTTACTTTACAATTATTTTGATTAATTCTAAGATGACAAAATAGTATTTTTCTGTTTGAAGAGCAGGCTAAGCTTCATGAAGGAAGAGTCTAATCTTAGTATTATGGAAATTATTATGGAAGCAAGTTTTAACATTCTGCACAATGTTTGCTCAGCAATCTAGATGAATGAGAGAGGTGAGCAGAGGAAATAATGGAAAAAGGGGCCTCTCTCCAAAAGCTGACACCATCCAATGAATGTGCAATCAGAAGATGGTCAGTATGAAATGGCATTGTCCTTTTTAGATTGCTCTCATTGGGCAATCAATGTCTATCTCTTTGTGCCATACACCACTCTCAGGTATTCCTGGATGAGTCACACTTTCAGAAAAGAATGACTTGGCAATTGTCAAGTGGTAAGATAACTAATTTTGCTTTTGGTCTGTTTTTGAGGGTGGTTTTTACCACGTTCCGTCTGCAGAGCATGTAGGCAGGAGCATGATCAATATAGTCCCGCTTCAAGAAAACTCAATGACATAGTGAAATATTTTTATTCTAAATAAATATTTTTAGAAGGTTTTTACTGTTTTCTGAAGTTAATATTCCTAAAAAGTTTCAAATATTCATTGTTAACACTGAGTATGGTTTGAGTATACGGTATATGGCAACCTGCTCACCTGAGAAGTAAAAAAAGGCCCTGATTGGCTTATTTGATTACAGAAACTCTGCCTTTAAGCGTGACACTGGGGACTCTGTCTTTGTCTCCCACAATTGGTGTGGGATCTGGGTGCCAGAGAGGATATTTGGAATGCATGAGAACTAGAGGGAGCACATTGAGAAGTGTAGAGACCAGAGGGATTGAGGAATGAATTGAAAAGGACAGATTGAACTGAAAAGGAATAGGGGAGCCTCTGTTCCGGTTTGGAGAGGACTGTCCATACCAGTCTAGGGTGCATGCAGGGTATTTAAGATGGGAGAGTTTAGCATGCGAAGATGTTCTTGAAAGTTCTGGATGTTGAGTAGAATGGAGAGAGAAAAGGTAGGAGGGAGTCAGATGACAAAGCGAGGGGCCTTCTGTTGCATCGAAGTGCCAAGATTGTACCAGAAGAAAGTGTTAGAGGGATAAACAGCTTCACATGTCCTCTGAAACACCTTTTACTTTTTCTACTGCTGTTTCTTGAGGTCTTTGACCCAGTTCCCTCCTCAGTCCCTTTCTTTTTGCCCTCTATATTCCCCTTTTTGTCTGTATAGTCCTTTTTTCTATCCGTCCATGAGTGATTTCCACTGTGGGAAATCCTGACCTCAAGCTCTCTAATATTTTGGAGGCTGCTGGGCTGCTTGAGGATTGAGTGTGTGTCTTTTGTTGCCTTTAAGTCATGTCAGAATGCTGGTATTTATGAGATGAACACACATCAACACCACCATACGACCACATCACCAGTGGGGATTCTCAGGATTTTCTGTAAACCCCGACATGACAAATTGGTATTGATCATAAACAATAGTGAATGTTGACTTTACGGTTGTTTGTTCAAATTTCATGTGTGCACAGATGAAGATAAACCTCTTCTCTTCTCTTCTCTTCTCTTCTCTTCTCTTCTCTTCTCTTCTCTTCTCTTCTCTTCTCTTCTCTTCTCTTCTCTTCTCTTCTCTTTTCTTCTCTTCTCTTCTCTTCTCTTCTCTTCTTCCTTAGAGACATGCTTTGCCCACCCGCTGAGAGAAACCTCTGTTAATCTCTGTCTCCAGAGCTGCATTTGTGGAAGAGTTTGGCCTTCTCTAAATTCTTGCTCCCTCTGTGTCATTCAATCCATTTGAAGAACACCCCTCAGCAGACTTAAGCAGACAAGACCAGTTCAAAGTGTATCAGTCACTCTCAAACTGTGAAACTGTAAATTTTTAGCAAAGAGCGATCAACTTTTTCACAGCTTAAAAGTATATATGAAAGAAGTCTCATAGGGTTAAACTGAAGTGTGTCCCCTCCTTGGGGAGAAAAATAACTCATCTGAGAGGACACTCACTAGGAGCTGCCCAATGCTGTTAGAGCTCAGTGTCATGAAGTATCTTCAGGCTGTGGTGCTGAAACAGCAGGAGGCCTGGAGCTGTCACAGTCCTCCAGTGCTGAAAACAGCACTCTAGTAGGGAACTGTCGTCTTCTGTGGTGCTGAAAGAATGCTGTGGAGCTGTCCACTCCCTGGGGTGCTGAACCATTGTGACTTGCTCTGGGCCACAAAAGAAATGTTTATTATCATTGTTACTACTACTACTACTACTACTAGTAGTAACAAGAACAACAAATAAAACATCTCTTTAACTATAAAAAAATGTTGCCAGTGCAAGTCAATATTATTAATAATGATAATAATAATAATAATAATAATAATAATAATAATAATAATAATAATAATAATAATAATAATAATTTATTATTACTATTAATATTATTAGTCATCATCATCATCACAATTGTTTTCCACTGAAGCCTATATTATATGGGTTTCATGCATATTTAATACATGGATGTAAATTAGTTTTTCGTTTCTTTTAATTTAAAATAAACTTTAGATTAGTTGTCAGATAACTTTATGATAGTAGTGCTGTTGTATATCAGCTAGGGCTTGGAACATTAATGTGATAAAAATGTATTGTGCACTTGCCATGCATGTATGCATGCAAGTGTTGTTCAAACGTATTACTGTGAGTACAGGTGCAGCTATGTGTACGTTCATGGGTTTGTATACCCATGGCCTGATTAAAAAAAAGGATTTGACTGCTCAGTGGACTGAGCTGAGCTCTAGAAGCCAATTACTGTTTAATTTACCCACTGTCAGATGGAGTTTTTCTCTTTTCTCTGGGCTGCACTATTTGGAAAATGGCTGCAGGCATATTGATTGAGAATCAGAATAAAATAAGACCCAGAATATTTCAGTTGTGGCCCAGGAGGGAGTATGGAGGAGGGCAGAATGCGATTCAGACTAAAATGAGTACACATTGTATATTTATGGCTATACCTTACAATTTCTCAAGATCATTATAACTTCTCTTTCCTCCTGTTTTTTTTTTTTTTTTTTGGTCTGACAGTAACTAGATATAGTTTAATTGCCCCAGGTGACATCCCAAGTCAAACATGGCCTCACGCAGTCAGCTCCCATTACCATTGCCCATTCATCGGCCCCTATAGAATTGTAATAATGCACTCTTTGTACCACACTTCCTTCCATTTCTTCCCCATCAATGACTTTAGTCCTTGTATATCAAGAGCTGTAAAGAGGTTGTGCCATGCATTTGTCATTAATGTTTCTCCAGTGGTCAACTTATGTCAGAAAAGTGTCAGAAAAAAATAATAATTAAAAAATTTGAAAGTTGTGAAATGAGACATTTCTGCAGCATAGTTTCAATAAGTAGTCTTATTTGTCAGGTTTTATGTTCTGAAAGCACTACCATTCAAAAGTTTGGGGTCATGATTTTCATTTTATATATACTGTATATATATATATATGTAAAACTTTTTTTTTAGGAGTATAATACATTTATTCATCAAGGATGCATTAAATTACTGTCGAAAATTGCAGCAAATACATTTGTAATTACACAAAAAAATTGTGATTCAAGTTAATGGCACTCTACTGAACATCTGTGATAACAAGAAATGTTTCTTGAGCACTAAATCAACATATTAGACTAATTTCTGAAGGATCATGTGACACCGGAGACTGGAATAATAATGCTGAAAATTCAGCTGCCATAACAGAAATAAATATATAAAGTTTAAATATATTAAAATGGAAAACAGTTTTAAATTGTGAACTATATTTAAATATTTCAATTGCAAAGTGGTTGTCAAATTGTAATAATATTTGATTGTATGACTGTTTTTGTTGTATTTTCCATTTATACAGTAATACATACAACCTTGGTTAGTATAAGAGTCTTTCAAAAACATCTTACCAACGCCAAACTTATGAACTGTAATGTATGTTTTCATATAACATTGATCTATCAAAATATATAAATGTCAAATAGCAAAGAAATGTCAATCTTTAATATGAAGCCTTTAAAATCAAGGTTTTTTGGGGGGGGGGGGGGGGGGGGCTTACACATCATATTGCATTTCTTTTAAGGGAAAATTTTATGAAATTCTGTGTAAATCCGCTTTGTGAAAACCCTGAATAAGAGATTTAAGTGCTGGAGTTTTGAGTTTCATCTCAAGCCTGAGTCTCACACTGGTGTGTCTGTCGCTGATGCTAATGTGCAACTGGATGAGACAGGCACTCTCCACAGTTCATCCAGGAAAAAGATATGACGTGAGTCTCAGCAGGTTGTTTGGAACAGTGGTTAAAGGAGAAGGGCATCTCCCGTGCCCCAGAGAGCCCTGGTGTAATGGCATTCTGAGAAGTTTATCTTCTACTATGAAAAAAAAAACATGTTGTGCAGAGGAATTCTTTTTAATACAGCCCATTAGTTAGAGCTGGAACAAGGAGAGAGGAAGGGGGAAAAAAAACAGAAACTGACAGCAATAGAAAGAGGCTATGAAGAAACACAGCACAGCCCTCTAAGGGGAAACCGTATGGCCTGAAAGTGAACAGTGAGAGCTTTTCAACTCGTGTAGAGAATAGATACTTGTCTAGGATGTGATCTGAACAGGTTTCTGTTGTGTACTCTAACATTATATCCCGCTGTTGTCACTGCCATTCATGTCTCCACATTTATTATCCCATCATACTTCACTAAGGGCCCTGGAGTCCTCAGTCCATGTTAATTTAGCATGTCAGTGATAATAAATACAACTAATTTGGAATATTTCTGTTGCTGAATTTTGCTTATGGGTTAAAGATGTGATTTCTTTTAAAACATCTGCTTTGTAAAGGATAATGTACATCCAGCCGGTTGTTATCTCAGAATAGACTATTCCACTTCGCGTCAGGGTCCTGATCACCCAGTCGGGGTTTATTCTGAGATAACAACTGGCTGGATGTACATTATCCTGCTTATTACATGGCTAAAAATATTAGATTTTTTTTTTTTTTAAGCTTATAACATATAAAAACATTCAAAATGGTGTACAATTGGTTTACAATTGTTTTATTATGTCATCCTGGTATCGCGGACTCGCTCTTGTTTCATACAAACGCAGCTGATGCCATTTTGCTACGATTGATTTGTATGCTGTAATGGATTATAAGAGATCTAACAAACTGGTAAGGTTTTAAAACATTTTCGTCTTAATTCTTTTATTGCCTTAATTTTTTTGTGGTGGAATGTTGTGTAATACATGATTTTACTGCATAGTTTCCCTTAAATATCCGTTGAGTTTGAATTCGCCGCTTGCTCGCAGCTGCTGTTTTCACGGAAGCTTTGCGTTCAAATATTTCAACTCAAATCAATACTTATATATATATTATATATATATATATATATATATATTTAGGGGGTCATTGGATGGTACATGCACTTTTACAAGCTGTTTGAACTGAAATGTGTGTTGGCAGTGTCTGTACACAACCACCCTATAATGATAAAAATCCACCCAGTGTATCTCGTTAAATTATTTCCTCTTTCTCAAATCGAGCTGATCTCAGATGCCTGTCTTTGTGACATCACACAGACAGGCCCCTCCTACTATATATTTAATTGACAGTGGCATTTCAGCACAGACAGATCTGGCGTCTTACCCTGAGTGAGCTGTCATCAGTCCACCATTGTTCCACCGCTGGAGCAGATGTAGACAAGAATGACTCCTAAGCGATTGAGGTGGTCTGTTGTTGGATGTAATAATGAACATAGCAGTCGTCATTTTCTCCTGACATCTGAGCTGCTGAAGACGCAGACACATTACATTTGTTTCTGAAGGGAATGTTATGTCTGTTATGTTCACCAAGGCTGAATTTATATGCTCAAAATAAAATAAAACAAATTATTACCATTTAAAATAACTGCTTCTGATTTTAATGTGATGAAAGATATAATTTATTAGGGATGCCACGAATGTTGGGCAACTGAAATTTTTCAGCTGAAACTAACAAAAAAAAGCTCTTTCTGTGTTCAGCCGGATAAGCGAAAAGACAATGATGTGACACAATCAAATAGAGGCGCGCACTTATGCAGCAAACATGTCGGCAGTGGTTACTGTAAGGATTGAAATCATGAAATGGCCTTAAAACAATTATTAAATAAACTGCATAATATTATTTTTTGTAATATATGAACAAATTGCATGATGTATTCAAACAGCACTGAATGAGCTTGTGGTATATGCTTCTTAGCCAGGGTTAAAAATCCAAAGCACAAGGAAAATCTGTGCCGAAACACTGTTACTCGTCAGCTAACATTTTTATGTTCAGTGTGAATATTAAGTCAATATTTTAAATAGTTATTTTGTAATTGATTTTTTTTTTTTTTGAAAAGCAAGACAAAACAGTCACAAGCACATTTTGGCTATTTATTTAATTTATGCAATGGTGAAAAAAAAAAGGTAAAAGGTACCGTGTTCGGTATTTGTGTTTCATTGTTTAATTTTGTTCGATTTCAGCCAATAATTTTCATTTCGGTTTATCCCTATAATTTATTCTTGTGATGTCACAACTGAATTTCCAGCAACCATTACTTCAGACATTAGTGTCTCATGATCCTTCAAAAATAATCTGAATACACTTTTTTATGTTAATTTGTTTTTCCCCAATTGTTTCGTTTCTTTATCCAGGACACTTTTCATTTGTCATTTACCCTTTATCATTTTGTCTGCTCTAAGTGCAGCCCATTCTCCTTTGTTGACCCAGATCTCTTGTTTGCTGGGTGAGGCACCCTGTGTCTCCATTCAATTTAGAATGCAGTGGTTGACGCGGAGTCGGTTATATGATGTGTTTGTTGGACCATTGTATATTATCTGTTTTATTCCCATGGGATCCTGAGTCGGCCCATGTGGTTCCTCGAATGTAGCGGGCTGGTGTTGCTATGTAGGTCAGGAAAAGTGTTGTCTACGTGCACTGTAATCTTTGCACTCCCCTGTTCAATCTAAGTTTGTTTATGTGAGTCTGATGGTATGCTTTATCTGCTTCCCTCGAAGATGCTAATGGGTGGCCATGAAACTTTAAATACCCTTGACCAATTCAATAATTTAATAATCATCTCTCTGAAGATTCCTCCTACGCACGGCCCATTTGTTTTCTCATTCCAGAGGTGGAGAGAAAAAGTGGCCATTTGGAGAGGCACTGGTCTCAGCCGGCACAGCGCTTAGGCAGTTAGTGCTGATGTAGTAAAGTGAATGTATTAAAGAGAGTAAAAGTTGTTTTAAACACACTGTGACTGGTTTTATACAGCAGGTCAGAGCTGCTGAGAATACTTTCCATGGTTAATGTCTTACAGGTGCATGAAGAAATGATCGAATGAAGCGAAAAGTTAAAGTAATAGCTATTTTTTTTACATTCTCCTTGCTTATAGGCAGCAGCTGTCAGCCTCACCATCAATAACCGTCTTTTTTCACTTTACTCGTTTCAACTTTCATGAGGTTCCCAGCAGTTCCTATTAGATTCAAGGATGTTTGGCATAATACCAATACATTCTTTCTTCTCTTTCTATCGTCATTTCATTCATTGCACGCATACACTATGTATGCATAACAGTGGGATAGCAATCCAGATTCATAATAGCAAATTATTGCTTTTCCTTTTTCTTATGCATGCTGACATTTTATCTTATTTCACACGTCCAATTGTGATTAACGTCCTTTGAGTTACAGTGTTGCTCTGTGAATACATGTGTGGATTGCTCTCTCAGTTGTGGGTACATTCTCATTCTGCAGATGGCAGTGGTCCAGTCCCTCCTCTTTTTCCACTGGGATGAATGGCCTGCAGCTACCGCTCTTAATTAATGATGTGTGAGCCTGAACTACCTGTTCTTGTCTCTCCTGCAGGATCCTAGATAAAAATATTAAACTTCTAAAGAGAAGCAGACATAAATGGAAATGTTTGTAAAACATGAAAGATTCTTGACTCTATGCTGAAAACAACTGAATCCTAAACTAAAACTCCAACAGTCTTTAAAAAGTATTTTCGGTCATGTTTCCTTGTAGCAATATCAGATTTGATAAATGTTTTTAAATGGTTGCATTAAACATACAGTATTTAATATGATGACGTATGAACTTTGACAGCCCTAAAACATATTAATTAATTAACTAATTTATTTATTTATTTATTTCCATTTTAAAGTTTGGAATCAGTAATACCCAGCATCCATTACTCTGGTCCTCAGTGTCACATGATTCTTCAGAAATCATTCTGATATCTAAAATACTCAAGAAACATTTATTTTATTATAATGGTTAAAAGTAGTTGTGCTACTTAAACAGTGATACGTTTTCCATGATTCTTTAATGAATACAAAACTTAAAAGAACAGCATTTATTTGAAATGAAACTCTTTGGAACATTATAAATGTATTGATTAAAATAATAATAATTTTTCTGACCCCAAACATTTGGATGGTAATGTATTATAAAAAATGTAAAGTGTTTTTCGGAATGTTAAGTTCTCAATAAATTAGCTGAAGACTGTTTAATGCAACATTTTTTAAACACAATTATTAATTTACTAAAATACATTGTTTCCACAAAATATCACTGGAGGTAAATATTTGTTTTCTGTAGATTTTTATTTTGTGAAAAAAGAAAAGAAAAAAGAAAGAAAAAAGGAAAGAAAAAAGGAAAGAAAAAAAGAAAGTATTTTGACCATTGTTTTTAAACCTGTAAAATATTAAAATATTATCAAACATCTATCACAGCACATCACATCTGAGAGTCTATTTATTTATCTGCTTGAAATACTCAATGACGTTGTTTTAAACTGTTTCACACAAATGCATACGCATAAACCTAATCATAGAACAATGCATCTTTCCCAGATTGTTTAAGTTCAAGTATTTTAAATCATCAAAAACCTCCAGGTGTTTTTCAAGCTGATTTCTCTTTCACGGACAGTTAAGGAATCAAACGTTGCGTCCGGTCTGACCTGTATAAGAAAATAACTGTCTTTTCTGAGGTGTGCTACTTCAGCAGGCATCAGTATTGATGGAATCAGGCTGGAAGGAGACTCAGGTTGTGTGGCATTGATTTTGTCCGGTAGCATTCACACCCGGAGCTCAGCCATACTTTTCTACCCTGCATGAGCTTGTGAAGACAAATGTCCTGTTTTTTTGTGTTTTTTTTCTTTTTTTTTTCTTTGATGCTTTTGAATGGAGTACTCTCATCTTTCTTTTTTGCATATCAAAACTTTTTGCTTTTAACAGTTTTCTTGACCCGTTTATATCTGTGCATCTTGCTCTCTTAGTCTTGTCTTTTTCTCACTTTTTACCTTCATTCATTCCTGCTCTCTCTGTTTCCTTGAAAATCCCTTCTTCCGTTCCTCTCTTTATCAGTATCTTGCTTTCTTGTGTTGAGTAGAGCTGCTGATTGGTATGCTAAACATTCAGCACTGCAGACTTTGAGAGTCTGTCGCTGGCTGAGGCAATGAAGGCCTGCAATTTGATTGACAGGGTGAGGTAATAAATGATGCCAGTACTGTTTGGTGAATAAAGCACTGTAAATAAAGAGTGCAACACACGCACAGGATCGTGGAGGAAAGCAGGTTTGATCAGTGTGTGCATTAATGCAAGTTTACAGGCTTTGGTGCAGAAAAGATTAATAGTATAGAGACTTGAGAATCACATTGTCACGCAAGGTCAGATCCTCAGGAACCAGGCATGGAAATACAATTGCATTAATTCAATTTTCAGTATTTGACTGTTTTACACTGCACAGATAAGCAGCGCACAAGCAATGCAGCAGTGTAAATTATTTTACACAAACAGTTGTGGCTTTATGCAGAAAATAAAAATAAAAAATCCACTAAAATCCCAGAAAAAAAAGGAAAATATTACCAAGTTGTTAATGTCACAAATAAAGGACAAATATTCAGTGTATTGTTTCATTTAATATTCAGTAAGATCATAAACTAAATTTATAATCAGTATTAAATAATCAAAATGGTGTTTAAAATAATTCAAATAAAATGTAGCATTTTGATCAGAAAGTTGGCAGAACGTGAGTGCACTTTGTTGATTGATGTCCTCTCCAAAGCTGAACTTTGAGAATGGAGCGCACCTCACATTGATCTAATTGGACAGTGGATGTTAAACACCATTTGAAGGGTTTTGAGTACCTTACAAATAGCATAAGTGTGTGTCCATTTGCCTGGGAAGCATGTTCACTTCTCTTTTATATGGCAGCCCTCCAAACTGCCACTCTGCAGTCAACCATAATGAGCTCTAAAATCCTGTGGCAACTCCTCAGGCCTGTTTCTGTTTGCATGCGCAGTCGATGTATAGAATTCCCTCCTGTTCTCTATACTTATGTCCACTTCCATTTGGTATGAGTATAAATGCTTTGCACATTCAAATATCAAGTTACTGATAGTCAAACTTTTTATAAAGACAAAACATACTGCTAATTAGCAATTTAATTCATTTTTGCAGCTGCGTGTTTAATTGTGACTTAGCCTTCAATCCATATAGACTTTAAAGTTACAGATCAATTATTTGTCCACCCTCATTTTTTTCCTTTATTTTATTTGTAGGATATGCTCATGCATGTGATTCATTGATTAATTTTTTATTCTACAAACTTTTATTCTGCAAACTCTTACTCAAATAGTTTGAAAGCAAGTATGTGAATGTATGTACAATACTTTTGTGTTTGTGTGCATGTTTGATTAATTATCTATGCTCCTGAGGACATTATTCACAGCTGGAATACTGTCAGGCCAGCCAGGGCTAGGAAATGTATGCCAAGGTGTGTCTATGTATGTGTGTGAGTAAATATGCTTGCGCCTCCTACCGCCCCACACACAAGTACTTAGTGTACTTGGAAGTTGTTTATTATGGAAGCCCGTTTCTACCACTGAATAAAAAATAGAAAGAGTAATTGTTACTTTTTAATCGCACAATTCTGACTTTTTTTTCAGAATTGATAGTTATAAATCAGAATTACAAATGTTAAGAAAGAATTGTGTGACATAAGCGTGCAATTGTGAGTTATGAAGACAAAATTGTTAAATGTAATTCTGAGAAAACATCAGTCTTCTCCCCCATAAAAAAGTTTGTATCTTTTTTTGTATCTTGGGCTTTCGTAGTTTATTTTATTCAAGACTGTTGTCATATTCAGGTGCATCTTAAAACATTTGAATATCATGGGAAATTTCTTTGTAATTTCATTAAAAAAAGCAATCTCTCTTATATTCTAGATTCATTGCACACAAAATGAAATATTTCAAAAAAATATTTTTTTTTTTTTTGGTTTAATTATACACTCAGTACTTGGTTGGGGCTCCTTTTGCACGAGTTACTGCTTCAGTGCGGCGTGACATGGAGGCGATCAATCTGTTGCACTGCTGAGGCTTATTGAAGCCCAGGTTGCTTTGATAGTGGCCTTCAGCTCCTCTGTCAGATGTAACTTATCTTCTTCTTCACAATACCCAATAGATTCTCTGTAATGTTCAGGTCAGGTGAGTTGGCTGGCCAATCAAGCACAGTAATATGGTCATCAAAGCACTTGGAAGTGGTTTTGGCACTGTGGGCAGGTGCTAAAGTCCTGCTTGAAAAGGAAATCAAAATCTCCTTAAATCTTTTCAGCAGATGGAAGCATAAAGTGCTTCAAAATCTTCTGGTAGATAGCTGCATTGACTTTGGACTTGATAAAACACAATGGACCGACACCAGCAGACGGCATGGCACCTAAATTATCACTGACTTCAGAGACTTCACACTGGATTTCAAGCACCTTGGATTCTGTGCCTCTCCAGTCTTCCTCCAGACTCCAGACCTTGATTTTCAAATGAAATGCTAAATTTACTTTCATCTGAAAAGAGGACTGTGGACCACTGAGCAATAGTCCAGTTCTTTTCTCCTTATCCCAGGTGAAATGCTTCTGTCATTTTTTTTCTGGTTCAGGAGCAGCTTGGTTCTAGGAACGTGACAGCTGTAGCCCTTGTCCATAAGACGTCTGAGTGTGATGACTCCTGATGCGCTGATTCCGGCTTCAGTCCACTCCTTGTGAAGCACTCCTAAGTTCTTGAATTGGCTTTTCCTGACAATCTTCCCAAGGCTGTGGTCATCCCTGTTGCTTGTGCACCTTTTCCTACCACATTTTTTCCTTCCAGTCAACTTTCTATGAATATATTTTGATACAGCACTCTGTGAACAGCCAGCCCTTTCTTTTCCTTGTGGAGGGTGTTGATGATTGTCTTCTGGACAACTGTCAAGTCAGTAGTCTTTCCCAGAAGCCCAGGAGGTATCCGGTATTTATACTCAAAATTTGTAAAAAGAATCAAGCTCAAAATGGAATACTCAGAATTTTTAATTTTCCTATAAGCTGTAAGTCATAACCATACAGTTTGTCCATAACGAATGCAGCTGTACTCATTGTATTATATATCAAATGCAATTAAATAATAATAATAATAAAAATAATACAAGTCAAAATACACTGTATTTGATCCTATGTAGTATTTAGAACAAACTTGAGAATATTGCACCTCTTGTACCATTTTTTTTTTTTTTATTTGCTTGCTTGCTCAGAATACAAATAGCCATTTTATGTGTGGTGCCAATAATATTTTTACTCCCATGGCTTAGAACGCATATAATTTTTTTCCAATTTTTTGGGTCTAGTCACCTTTTTCGCTCTGTCAAGGCCTTTTGTTATTTCCTCCAGATTTATCTGCCACCCACAGGTTTCTCATTGCCATGGGAACTACTGCAACAACCAAAATGCAGTTACCCTTGATTGGTTCATCCATTCTCCCAGAACACCCAATGTAAGTCTGGTACTTTATGGATTTGAATTGTTGATCTTAGCGAGGAGACAAAGTTACTGTCGGCGCCCAAGTGTCCAGAAATAATAATAAAAATAAATAAATAAATAAATAAAATAAACAGTGGGTAGCCACATATATCACAAGATCCATGGCTTTACCGTCTTTAAATCCACTACATTTGTGCTGCTCTGCTTCCTCCATCCACTCCCTGCATGGATATATCCAGAGTGCTCTTGTGAAATGTGGAGGTCTGTGGTAGGAAATCACATCCGCAAATCATCAGCCAAGACTATGAGCTCCATTAGAGGGGAAGAGCTGGCCGGGATTCACTTTATAAACTCATTAGGGATGTGAAAACGGCATACTTTCAATGTTCCTCCACTCTCTACACAGACCTTGGACCGTCTATCTAGGCATAATGACAAACCAGGGAGTTGCCGCATACCTACCTGTTTATATATCCTTAAAGAGAGCATTTCACAGACTTGGTTAAGTGCCAATGTTAGTAGGCTGACGAGTAAAGGCAGGAAAAGCACTTTGTCAAGTGCATACTGAGGAAACCATCCATTTACCTGCATGGAATACAAACACAGGTTTTATTGTCCTCTTTGAATGTCTGGTCGACATCTGGCACATACAAGCGCATGTGCATGCATAAGCCATAATTTTCCTTTTTCAGTCTCTCTCACTTTCTGTCTTCATTTGTCTTTGTTTTTTTTTTTTTGTACAGAATGACCTGCTGTTTCATGCATTAATGCACCACTAAGCTGGCAGTGAGCATGTTAATCTGCTTTCAGGCACTGCTTAGAGGGAAACAGTGCCTTTTACATGGGTGCCACAGAAGTGGGTGCCAAACATCAGGGAGAGGAACAGATAAAGATGCCATGGATTTGGCATAATATTTGGATGTGACTGAGGCTAGTTGTCACTAGGCCTTGTCTCAGTAAGGTTTTGAGTCAAAGTCCAGTTGCATTCTGCAAATGTATGTTTTCTCTACAGGTTCAGATCCAGGTTTCATAACCTCCGTAATTGGATAGTTCACCCCAAAATCGTTTACTCAAGTTATTTCAACCCTTCTGTCTTCTGCTGAAAACAAAAGAAAATATTTTGAAGAATGAAACCAAATAGTTGCTGACTTCCATAGTATGGAAATCAATAGGGACTGTGTGTGTGTTCAGCAAAAGAAAAAATGTTCAGAACAACTCGAGGGTGAGTAAATTATGACAGAATTGTAATTTTTTAGTGAACTATCCCTTTAAAATAGAAGCAATATTTCTAAATTCAGTGTGCAGAGGTCTGTCTAGACTCAGCGGCAGGATGAGATTGCTAATTAATTTTTGCCCTACCAAAGTTTGAGCATGCATTACTATGTGTGTGTGCATCTGTGTGTTATATCAGCATAATCATCCTGCTTAAAAGTATTCATAGCACACAAAGCATGTGCCTGAAAGAATAGCTTTTTTATAATTCATTTAGTTTAACACGTACACAAGATTTGAATTTACTCTGTCTTTTGCTGGTGTTGTGCTTTAGTTGATTTATCAAGCATGTCCTTCATGAATGGTATGGACTGTAGTTTTATATGCACATACTGTAGATGAGTTTGTGTCTGTTTGTTACTGTCTCTTGGATAAAATGCTCTAGAAAGTTATGTTCTTAATTTTATTCCCAGATTGTCAATGTGTTATATAAGGTTCTGTTGCTATTATGGTGTGTTGCTTGCTTAGGTGTTTGCATATTGGTTGGCACATGGTGATACGTCAATATTGTGCCGCATCTCTCTCCCTCTGTCTTGGACAGGCAGACAATTGAAATTTATCTTGTCTACCTGGAAGTATTTGCAAATTGCCATCCTTTCATTCAGTCAGTTTAATTATTTATAGTTATCATCTATCTTCTTTAGGGGTTTCTGTGAGTATATCAAGTTTTATATTTCAGACAGTAACTTTGGACATATTTAGGTATCACCAATATGTAGAGCTTCAATAATGCAGGGTCTTTTCCTGTGAGTAATGGAGAGAGGAAGGAAGAGAGAGTAGAGTGCCTTCAATACAGCTTTTAAAATCCATTTATTCATTCATGTATAATACAATGATAAAATTAAATACAATATACCATATTTAAAACAAAGAGGCATTTAGAACAAACCTGACAATCATTAATAGTGTCCTTTATGTACTTGATACTCAAAAACCTAATTTTTCCCAACACCCTCAAGGTATTCTGCTGTAAAGAAGAGCAGATGGTGGGTTGGGAGCATGAGCCAGTCAGAGGAATTTTGGATGAGCTCCAGTTTAGAGTAATTGTGAATTTAGAGAAAAGTGAACAAGGTTCTGGTATGGGAGAGGTGTAGACCTTTGCAAGGACATAGTTTTTTTAATAGTAGCTACTGGTTGATGTATGTATTGTGGAGTGCTGGATTTTTCTTCATGGCACTGCATAATCAAGTCAGTATCAAGGAAAGCAAAGCTCATCAGTCTTTCATCAGCCTCATAACGTAACTGTAATATTAACAAGCCAGTCTATCAATCATGTTTATCCAGTGCTTTCTGGCTCATAGAAGACAAAGAAAAGATTATATGGCAGAGACGAAGCGTATATAAAGCATTTCAAGCTAGGACAACATCTTAGCAAAGGAGCTAAAATATGTATGTTCTTGAAAGAAATATCTTATGTTTACTGGCTGTATTATTTCATTAAAAATAAAAATTTTCTTTTCTTCTTTTTTCATATATTTTAAAATGAATTTATTCCTGTGATGGCAAAGCTGAATTCAGCATCATTACTCCAGGCTTCAGTGTCACATGATCCCCCAGAAATCGTTCTTATATACTGATTATACTGAATAATTTATCATTATTATCAATGTTGAAAAGGGTTGCAATGCTTAACAGCTTTTGTGGAAAACATTCTTTTCAGGATTCTTTGAATGAAAAGATCAAAACAGCATTTATTTTAAATAGTATAACAGTTTTAGAAAATATTTCTGACACTTATCAATTTAATGCATACTTTCTAAATAAATGTATTAATTTATTTAAAAATAATTATGTACCCCAAACCTTTGAATGGTAGTGTGTATATATATATATATATATATATATATATATATATATATATATATATATATATATATATATATATATATATATATGAAGAGTTCAGATGCAAAAACCTCTAAATGCCATCTGAAATTTTCATCTAAAATTAGGAATTTTTTCAGGCTCTTATATTTATGTTCAGTTATTTCACTTTAATAGCCTGGAAAACGACCTGCACATTACCATTAAAGTAAAATGACTCAACCTAAGCATAGGAGCTCGATAAAAATCCTAATTTTAGATGAAAATTTCAGATGGCATTTAGAGGTTTTTGCATCTGAACTCTTCATATATATATATATACACAAAGATTTTTTTTTTTTTTTTGTGCGTTTGTGTGACAATATAAGTGTGTAAGTTGCATTTGAAATACATTTGGGTGCACCCTGGCCCTTGATGCTTCTGAGCAACACAAGTCTGGTGTTGACAAAGAAGCAGGGGGAACTATCATTTTTGAGACCCAACATCCATGTCTCTTTGTGGCTGCCAGGCTTTTTCATCTGGGCTTTCTGGCACACTCTGCCTGGATTGCTGTTCACTTACAGTACTCTGTGGGCCTTGAGAGACACCAAGTGAATTGGTGCCCAGGCCTGACATTAGCCGACAATGGAATACTTGACGGGATGAAAGAGGAGTTTGGCAGTTGTAAAAAGAGAGAAAAAGAATAGATACAAGAGAAGTACATTGGAAAAAAAGCATAAGAGAGAGGAGTACAGGAAGTGACTCATACCATTCCTAGTGAGATATCTGCTATTAGAGGCCATTTCTTTTGAAAGAGGGATGACCAAGCCATTTTTTCTCTTCACAATAGTTGCAGAACATATGGGCCTCTATTAGAGATTAAGTCTATTACAGGTACAGTGCCCTCCATAAGTATTGGAACAGTAAAGACAAAATTGTTCTGTTTGCTGTGGAGTCAAGAAATATGTAAATATGATTAAAAGATGAATATGAGACAACATTACAGAATGTCACATTTTATTATTGGGTGATGCAACACAAAGATGTTTTACCAGCTAAGAAGATCAGCACTTTTAGTTTCATCTGATGTGAGCATAAGTATTGGAACAATTGCCTCACAGGTCTTTCTAAGTGTTCAGCTGTGTCCTGTTGCATTAATTCTACAGTCTGCAGGAGAATTTGACACAAAATTACAGAAGTTACACAGCAAGATGCAAACCTCTGATCAGCACCAAAAATAGAAAGGCAAGATTCTTCACAAATGTGATCCAGTAGAGTTTTGGAACTGAGTTGATGGAGCAATGAGACAAAGATGAACCTTTATCTAAGTGATTGGAAAGCAAAAGTGTGGAGCATAAGCATCCAACCTCATCTGTAAAGCTTGGTGGAGGTGGTGTCATGGCATGGGCATGCATGGCTTACTCTAGAACAGAACCTCTTAAAGGGACAAACAGAGCTTTTACTGGTTTGGAATGACATGGGGTAAGTTTTTAATGACAAAATTTTCATTTTGGGGTGGAGTAACCCTTTAATTTAATTATGACTTAATGTATGATGGCAGTAGCAGAATTAATTTGGAAGTGTACAAAATCATCTTGGCTACCAATATTCAAGAAAATGCCACCAAACTCATTAGAAAGCACTTCATATTGGATCAGGACAATGACCCAAAACACCCTGCCAATTCAGACAAGGACTTTATCAGGGCATAGAAATCTCCAATCTCCAGATTGAACATGTGACTGAACATTAATTTCACCAGCTGAAGAGGAGACTAAAGAAAGAAACTCCCCAAAACAAGAAACAGTTGGAATTGGCTGCATTAAAGCCAGGGAAAAGCATTTCAAAGCATAAGACCAAGAGTCTGGTGATGTCTATGTCTATGACTCACTGCTCTGAGTGCATGCAAGGGATCTGCAAATAAATATTGGCTTTTAATCTTTTACATCTGCCTTAAATTCAACTGTTCCAATACTTATGCTCACATAAAATAGTGGGAAGAACTCTAAAAGTGCTGTCCTTTTTATTTGGTAAAACATGTGTGTCTAAAGGCTTAATGATAAAATGTGACATTCTGAAGTTTTGTTGCATATTCATCTTTAATCATATTTGCAAATGTCTTGACTCCACAGCAGATAAAACTATTTTGTCTTTACTTTTCCATTACTTATGGAGGGCACTGTATATACAACGATTGCCTGCTTGTCTGCATGGTTCACAAGCACCACATGTATTAAACACCGCCTGCCTGGGTGAGCTGTGGGAGAATGGCAGCCGGACATTGACCCATCAGTCAAGAGCTACATCAGCAAGTTGACCTTTCCGTTACACCCACTCTCCATTTCCCGCTGCTTTTCACTAATGGAGAGATGGGAGGATGAAGGTTTAGAAAGAGATGTCTCTGTTAAGCATACCAGAAAAACGAATACCATTGGTCATCTGGAGCATCAAATAGAAAGATGTTTAATTTTAAGTGACACCTCAATATGTGAATATTTGCCTTATTTTTATACAGCCAATATGTTTTTTTTTTTTTTTTCAGAAGATAATTAAGAAACTAGCAAACCAAGTGGCATAACTATTGACAAACACAGACATTTTAAAACATTTTACAATCATTGATGTCTATAATGTTAAACGTAATTGTATAAATTGCTTAATAAATGCATTATTGAAAATGTATTTAGCATTATTTATTTTCAGATGCCACTTGTTTTTTTTATTTTTTATTTTTTTTGTTTATCTACCCATTTAACCCAGTGTTGCAAAATAACAACAATGAAATAAAAATCTAAAATGATCAAAATATATCAGAATACCTTAATATATACGGGATCTAGACATATCACTAATCACAAATATATATATTTCATTACTTGAATGATGATTTATCCAGTCCATTAAAACAAGAATATGTGCTTGAAAGGATGTGTGCAGGTTGTGTGAGTTCATCGCCAGGTAAACAAAGCCTATTTTTTTTAAATCTAGCATCAAATAGCATTGCTAAACAATAGGACCTAATAGTTGTGTAAATGGTCTTGGAGAGAAAAAAAAATCATGAGCAGGTTTATTTTAGTCAAGTTGAAAAATATGTTGTAATATTACAACTTTTTTTATTCAAAATGAAAAAGACAAATAACAGAAAGAGATCTGGTAATGTTAGCCTATAACCTGCTGCGCTTAGTCACAGCCAATACAGAAAAATCTTGTCATTACTTTTAAGACATTAAAGTATTTTTAAAATATTTTGCTGTATGCTACTTGTATAAGATTGCATTTACATTGCAAAAAAGAAAAAGGCTCAGTGACATTTTATTAGCCCTATTACATTCAGAAATAATGTAGGTTAAAATGTCAATAGGCTAAAGCAAAAGGTTTACAAGCATTATTAACACAGTTATTAGTTTCTCTCTACAACAAATCCTCTAAAATAAATCAAAGGCTGTTTACACTAGCTCCACCTACAAACATGTGATAGGAATGGTCAACATTATAAAAGACTGCACACAATTATCAGGTCCAATGGTGTAGATGGTAAAGCGTGTACTGTAGTTTTTTTGATTAGATCGACCCGGGTTCGAATACGCTTTTTATGGAACTTTTTTTTTCTGCCTTTTTAAATCTCATATCACATTGTAAAAGCATTTATTTTCAATAAAAATTAAGGGAAAATAAATAAATAAAAAGGAAAATAAATTATCGGGTAGGGCTAGGGTAAGGCTTTATTGTCCCAATAAGGTGGCACCCATTTAATAATTGTAATTTTATTTTATTTTTTATTTTTTATTTATACTCAATATGTTAGTACTGCATACTGTTTTATAATGTACTATAATACTAAGGTGCACATAATTGCCACTTTTTGCAATAAGTAGAAAAAATAGCAGAACATCCTGCTATTTTAACAGTGTAAATACAATCTATCGCTATCTTCACTTAGTGTAAATAGAATCCATCACTATTTGCACTTAGAGTAAATAGCATCTATTGCTAAGAAAATATGCTATTTTCACTTTGTGTAAATAGCCTCTATAGCTATTTACACTTAGTGCAAATAGCTGCTGCCTTATTTCTTTTTTTCTATTTGTTTGAAGAAAATACATTTATTGAATCATCTGGAATCATAAAATTTTATTTACACTTCCAGTTTACGTTTATAATGTAGTATAAATAGTTATAGTTCTGTTATGTTCTATAAAATTATGTTTTTAGGGGGATTTGGAATATTGTGTTGGACAGTACGGCTCTCAGGTCAAAAGGTTGAGAACCACTGGTTTCAAATGTCCAGCAGACAAACATTAATGTGTCTTTTAGCCTTGCATTGAGTCGAACCACCGCTGATAAATCAGACATGTTGTCGGGTCTAAGCGATTAGAGAGGTGTTAAAGTGTAGGGTTCAGATTTAACCAATCAAGTGTGTGGTGAAAAGAGGCACAAACTTATCCGCGTAATGACATCTTGTCTCTGAAAGACAACTCTGTCTCTCTGCAAGGTATTTCATGGCTCTCTTCACAGATTAATATCTGTGGTCGCTATGGTGGTTCTAGAGACAAAGACGCCTCTGTCCTTCTACTTAAAGATGGTGTCTATGGTAACTGCTGGGATCCCACTGCTGTAACAGTGTCACTATTTTCAGAGTTGGTTAATCAGAACAAATGAAAACATGCTTTGTTATTTCTCTCTCACACACTTTATGAGCAGGGAGCGCATGACTTCAAAATGCATTATGTACCTTTCCGGCTTATCTTGGTCTGCTTGTGTCAGCTACATCTCGTCTGGAGGCTCTGAGGCTGAGACACTATTGATGAAATGGCAGCACATGGGTAATGGATAGGTAGATTAGAGAGGTCTAAGAATATTTCAGCCATGGTAACATTTAAACATTTCAAGTTTGGGAATGGATTTTTGTAAGGGTCTAAGTGGAAAAACCTGGGTTTGGTTCAGGTGCCAGAATTTTGAGAGACAAGCCTGCATCAGAAAGAAAACTAACTTGAATTATTGATAACATTTTTATTTAAAAAAGTATTTTTTTGTTTATTTTAGTTTTTATGATTTAGATTTTTGTTGTTTTATTTTATTTTGGTTTATTAGTTTGCTTTTTTTTTTTTTGCATTTTTTAATTTGTATTTTTTGTTTGTTTCTCTTTGATGTGTTAAGTTGTAGCGTTGTATAATTTGTACCTTTGTTTACCCATTCGTATGGCATACTATGGCACCAGCTGAATCTCTTTTGTAGCTTTACATAATACTCCCACTGTCTGACCCTTCTTCACAAGAAACATAATTTCAGCGCACTTCATTATTCACAGGCCGACCTTTGGTTTCGTTTTAACATAGCTCTGAAGTGCCCTTTGACACCTTCTGCTGCAGTCCCATCAAATTTGCAAAAGGATGACATCGATTTTCTAAACACTCTGAAAGACTGTCTGGAATTGAAAGTCAGTGTTTGCCATCAACATGTCACAAAATAGAGCCTGCCTTTCTTTTCAGTTAACAAAAATGTGTTGGTTAAAAATCTCCTCACATGGGTTAATTGCAATGTTGGTGCACATTGGGTGGATGTATTGAGCCAGAAAACGCTTGGCGTGTTTCTCTCTCTCTCTTGTACTTTTTCATTCTCTCCATCTTTTGCATTCGGATTGCTCAGCTGACATGAAACAAATGACTGCGAGTTGAGATCTGGGTGCAGCTGAGCCACTGTATATTGATTTAAAGTGAATTGCTTTCATTTCTACACTGACGATACGTTGCTCCCTGTAAACAAACTTCTTTGGAGAGGAAATGAGAAAATTGTAATCAGTGCTGGAGTACCCGCAAGCAGACATTCATTCCTTTGGATTAGGGCAGTTAGAAGAAATTAGACCTCAGGACAAACATCAGGAGAAAATATCTCAGTGGGAAGCAGTTTAGCGGCGCTGCGCTAACGTTTTATTGAATGCCGCTTATTGCCTCTGACTTGAGGTGACGGACACTCCTCGTGCATCTGGCTGAAAGGCTGTTTTTATGTCCGATAAACGTTGGTGCATTCACCCTTGTGGAAGGAAAAATAGCACCACACTTGTCTTCCGGAGACAGACCATTACTCCCTCATTGTTTGCTGAGGTTGTGTGTTGTTAATAATACTTTGTAGCTTCTCCAATTTGTTTTACACAAAGTCGCCATTGCCAGTGAGAACAGAACATAAGCTGTGATAAACCAATGAACTGTGCTGGCGTGTGCTTGGATATGTTGCCCAAATTTTGATAGTCAATTTTCACAACATTTCACAAATAGCTGCAATAAATTAAATCAGGAATTTTGAAGTAGAACGACTGAAATAGTAGAAACATACTTTATTAATATTTGTCATTTAAAAAAATATTTGGGTCAATTTTTTTTTGAACAATGAAAATAAATGTTGTTCCGTTTGGCTAGTTTTGTAGATTTGCTAGTTTTAGAGGTCTTTTGGGCATTTTATCGGTGTCCAGTTTAAACCATTAAGACCAGAAGATCATCTTTATTGGTTTAGGGTGTTGTGTTCATGTCATGCATGTGTTTATGTGTGAGGTTTGTTATTCAGGTTTGGAATAGTGTGAGGTCTGTTTAATAAAACAGGTTTGCAATAACAAAGATAAGTAAATAACAGAATTTTCTTTTTTTTGGTCAAGTTTCATTCATTCATACCAAGCATTACCAAATCTATAGACTGACTACCTCAGACTTCGTACTTCCGCTAAATTTCAGTTTGCTTCTGTACTCAGTCTGGGATAAGCAAACCATCTTTCAGTTTTCCTCCGGCTCCAAACCAGCCAGCCAGTCAACGAACAGAGGGCGGGCTGAGAGCCGTGACGTAGACGCTAAACGCCGAATTTAAAGAGTAACTAAACCCTAAACCAACTTTTTTTAGTTAATGATCTATAAGAATGGGGCTTTATTAGTGCTGTTCATTGATTCGAGTAACTTTTTTGACATTTGCGTATAAAGTGTTTTAATTATGGTGTAAAAACGTCTGAGTGCTGCCCTCCTCAGGTTGAACGGTGGCTACTGCAGTTGATTTTTCCTATTGGATGTTGCGGTGGCAAGTGACGTAAGCGGTGGCAGGTGACGTAAGCAATTTCCAGCTCACCATGCTCCTTGGTACGAGCTACCACGCCCTTGGCAGTATAAAACCATCAAAATCACTGTAGTGAGTCAGGAGCTGGAATTGCGAGTATTGATAATGACCAGGATAGTCTATTATAGCATCTATTTAGCATAGCAATTATATAGTTATTTAGATCTTCAAGTTATCATAGATTTATCTGTATTTAGTACAGTGGTCAGGATGGTACGGAAGTGTGTTGCTAGTTGCGACAGCACTGCTGGACTGCATAGTTTACCAGCAGACTTTAAAATTAAGCGCCAGTGGTTGCATGCACTTGGCCTGGAAGACCGTGAGTTCCCGCCTAGAGCTCGAGTGTGCAAACTGCATTTTACACGGGATTGCTTCTCCAACGCAATGGAGGTGGAAATGGGCTTCTCCACACAGCTCGCGCTGAAAAGCGACGCGGTGCGGGAGTTAAGACCGCAGTTTGAGCCAGCGGCTCGATTTGATATGAACAGACACCTCGACATCCTCCACTTCAGGTGAAAGTGGGGGAGAAAAGTCCTCTACTTCAAATGATCGCTCTGTTGCAAAGCTACTTGCGGCACTACAGTCACTCTCCATTTTAGCGTCTCTGACAGCAGCTGTCAATCAATCCGTCACTGCGGCTCTCAGGTTTACGCCGCGCTCGCTCAGCCCCGCCCTAGGTTCATCCCCTCTATCTCCGCTGTGCTCTGCCCACTTTTCAGCATCTTTCAAATATTGTCAGTGGGTGGAGTCAGGCTCTGAGCAGGGGTTTAGTTACACTTTAAGATTGTAGTTTAGGTTAGGGAAATCGAAAACGACCGCGGATATGGAGACACGGGATGCTATTCGCTCTGTTTTTGAGAATATTCCCGGCATTTGCCAACTGAAACCCGAACAAGAAAAGTTTGTTTCATATTTTGAATGGATGTGATGATGTGGCCCTACGCCTGACAGGCTTTGGGAAAGGATTAATTTATTAACTGTTACCGATCGTCAGCGAGAAACTGGGGAGGCAAAAGTCCGGCAAGGCGATAAATGTGATTGTGTCCCCTTTGCTGTCATGCAGGATCAGGTAAAGGAGGCAGCAAAACTCGCTCAATGGTTTTTTTTTCACAAAATACCTGTGTTTACAGCGGAAGTTTGAGGTGGCTGAGCCAGCGCATAACACACGTCATAACCAAACGTTATGGGATTGGCTTAGGGGTACACCAATGATTTTAAACTTCAGACAGACTCTGTCTACGAAGCAAAGCAAAGTAGCAGAGTTTGGTATTACCAGGCTACCAAATCCATTCCATGTATTTTTTCCTAAAAACTAAAAGAGCTTTCTTTCTTCATATTTTCATTATAATTTGTTTGTCATGGTTGCCTAAGCTAACCTCCGAACAGCCCTCTGTCCATATAGAATGTTATGTCTCCCCATGCCATAATTTTACCTCTGAGTTTATCACTGGTGACCCCAGCTCAGACGTTACCGCAGGGATTCATCTGCTGGCTGCCCGTAAATCAGCAGAGTGCTGGTGTCTACATCCTTATCTTTTCCAACAGCCCTCAGGGAAATAGATTAGCAAACTGCTATAAAAGCAATCTCTCCTAGCTTTTCTCAGTGGTGTCGCCAGCTTGGATTTGTCTTTACATTTCAATTGGCTTCTATTTGTATGTTTCACAATTAAGCCCATCGCTCATTTGCAGCAGAAGAACTAAAGTAGCACCAAGAGTGTTTAACAAGTATAGCTTTGGTCTAGTAGAGCGAGCAATGCATAGACCTTAGTCAGTGTAGCACCATATTTAATTTCTGACAGGGATGAAAAAGAGGCTGTGAGTGAAAGAAGTACAGTGTGTTCAATGGACTGTACTGTTGTTTAACAACACATTAAACAGTGGGCTGTGACCTTTATACAGCTCATGCCATTGTAAACACTGGAGGCCTATCCCTCACAACCTTGTTTTCCTCCATGTTAAAATTCAGTATGGCATAATTCATTTCATTGTATTGAAATGAATTAGTTTATTGTATGACAAAAGATTATAGTGATAGTTCACCCAAAAATGAAAATTATATATTGATTTACTCACTCTCAAGCCATTTTATATGACTTTGCTAGTGTGCTCGCGCCGTGTGGCAGTTTGAACTTTGATACGCACAGATAAACAGTCTATGTAGCTTGATTTCAATGAGTCACGTTGTTTCGTTCCGCTTTTGACGCATAAACTAATATCGAAAATTTATCGAACTCCTCATTTAGTTTCATCAAGGTAAATTATATCTCGACAATTATCTTTATCGAATTATCGCCCAGCCCTAGTCTGAAACAAGAAAGTCATATACACCTAGGATGGCTTGAGGATGAGTAATCATGGGGTAATAAAATTTTTTGGGTGAACTGTCCCTTTAAAGGCATAACATCAATAGCTATTCACTGTTTACCTAATAACCTATAAACCATTTTCCTAACTTTGTTTGAATAATACATTTTAATATGTACCTCATCTTTGCTTTGAAAAAATAATGAAAAATCTAAATGGCCATTAAAAAATTATGTTTTTTGGGGGGTTAAGTGAAGTAGCATTAGCATCATCCAGGACAAAACCACTCCCCTCCAGGTGGACATGTGTCTTTCTGGCAAACAACGATTCGCCAGCAGTGCTGAGTGGTTTGATTAGGAGATAACTTACTTTGCAATTCAAATCATCTTCCTTCTGGGAAGCTGCAGAAGCACTAATTCAATTCTCTCACCTTTACTTATTAATTTGCGTTCAATTTTTAAACAAGTTTGAGCATCTCATGTTTATTGATGCCACGTTTTTTTGACTCATCAGAGTAGGATAATTAAACAATGCAAACTCATAAGACCCATTAAGCACTGATCAAAAATTAAAGAAAGTTTAACAGTACCTCAGTTTGCTGTACTTGAGTCAACTGTCTCCTTATGTGCTGTGCATTATATAAAGATGTATGTTTAATGATTTATATGTTTATTAGTATGATAGCTTTCCCTTTTTTATTGGATTGAGAGATTTATATTTTTGTAATTTTTTTATGCACACACACACACACACACATACAAACAAACACACATTTTTGACCCAATCTAGCTGAGTCTCGCCCTCAAAAGGCCAGGCAGTCTGAGCTCAAATGAGATTAATTCACACAACTACAGGACATGAGTGTCAGAGGTGAAATGTGAGGATGTGGATTGACCATTAGGAGTAATTTGTGCAAGATTACAGCCATATGAAGCCTTGGTACAGATGGGCTTTTAATGGTCATGTGTCAGTCTTTATGGAAATGACATCTCAAAAGAAAGAGCAACTGCTAATTCATATTCTCAATCAAAAGTAGCTTTGAATGGCTGGTAATGGTTGCATAAACCACAATTAATACTTTACGTGAAGCAATAATGGTCACTTATTGAGAAATTCATAAACTCTTTATACAATGAGGAAGTTTGGGGATTTTGGAGTCACTTTGTATATGCTGTATAATTTCAGTAATATGGTTTGCCACCTTTAACATTTGTGAAGTTAATATGTTTTTAAAAAACTGAGCTTGTTTTGTTAGATCAAAAACGATATTTAATGAGGCGATTTATTTGTCAAAATGTAATTAATGACTCCGCTTTTAGTAACAACAGCAATGGAGTTATTCACCATTTGCATTTCCAACTCCAATTTCTGATCGACTTAAAAATTAATAGAATATATTTGTATGTTGTGACCCAGGCTGATTTGGTGGGTGTTATATTAAAACATAATTTGTGATTTCAACATGTTTGCAAACAAACCACAAGACATGTCCACCTTCATCCCATTCACACATTTCCTGCCATAATGACAGTGATTTCACAGTCAACAAGTGTTATTTGCTATTGATTAATGCTTGTCTTTTCCTCTGTGCACACTTGAATGTAATATTAAACAGAAAAACTGAAGCCCCATTTAGGTGGTCATTGTTTTATATGGTGACATCTTTCAGTTTCAGTATTTACAGATGCTAGTCATTGATTTTATTGCTGTCCAGATAGAAAATGTCTGTATTTTTTCTCCCACCACCAAGGAGATAATTTACAGCCAAATTACTGTTTTATGACAAGCATGTGGTAATTTAATGCCTGTAAGAAATGTAATTTGTTAGTTTGCATGGAGGAATTTATACTTTTTGAATCCATGTTAACCACTGCTAAAGTCCTGCATAGCTGCTGTTTAACATTTTGATTTTTTTTTTCCTGTAAACCATCAGCTTAGGTTTTCTGGAATTCTGTGGTTGTGTGTGGTTTTCAGCTATAAATAGAAATTAAAATAGAATGACGTAAACATAAAACTATTTGTCTGCAATTGTGGTTGGAGAAACTAAAAACAACAAGCACTACTCTACACTTCTCAAACTCGTGTTTGAATCATCAGTGGCAAATTCTGTTACTGTTCTGGAACAATGTTGTAAATACAATCACTGATTTCTAGTTGTGCCTCTTTTGGGAGTCCAAACAAAGTATTTTTGCTTTTGCAACAAAGCATACATCATCTGCATGACATGGCGGCATCAACAACAATACTAACATACTAACAGAAAGCTGCTTGGTTTTTAAGTGACTTATGTGTGTACTGTGATTCATACATTGGTACATTAATGAAAATAGATACTGAACATTTTGCCTGCAAAATTTTACTAATGTATCTACATCTTGAGAAACAATTACTGGATTTATGGTATAGTGTATTAGATTCCTCCTGCAGTAGCGACTGCAATGGGTAGCTTTAAGAACACTGTTTTTCATTTCAATGCTCATGGTATTTGACAACACAAAGCCCTCATATAACTGACCAAGCTTATTGTGTTCCCTTATCAGCAGTAAATCCTGTTGTTGGGGGATTCAAGCAGATTGAGTAGATATCTTCAAAACCTGAGATGAGATCTAACAAGTTTCTGTTTGGTGATTTTCATGTCTTTATAAATCCCTTGTGTTCCAGAAAATTCTGGATTCACCTTGACAGGCAGTATCTAGTGACATTCAGATCTTGTAGAGTTTGCTTTAGTATGGCACACCATGTCTTCTATAGAAGTGTCAGTAAGGAAGAGAGACATGTAACCGTGTATGTATGCGCACACACTCTCGGGCACTCACTCTCACTCAATCTCAGTGTAGTCCCCATGGGGGAGTGCTACATTGAAATAAACTTCCTGTGCACCACTGCCAGGAGTGGTGGTGGTAAGTATTCTAGAATTATAAAAAATTCCTTTCAAAATCATTCATTCCATTAAATAACAATCTGTTATTGCAGTATTATTATTGTTTAAAAAATGGGAATTGATTTAGTCTTTGTACAGCTCAAAAAATGTCAAGACAACAAAGTCAGTGATGAAACCAGGAGTGGGGAATTTATTTGGGCCACATTGTCCAGACTATTACATTAAGCAGCCTGAGAACAATCAGAGCCTTATTTATCACACCAAATGGAATTCTGAGGTAGAATTGCATATAACTGCCATAATAGGCAGAACTAGGCTACCAGAACTAACACGCAACATGTAAGACAAAATTTATACAAGATTGGACCTATTAAAAAAAAAAAAGTTATTTTAAGGAATGCAGATGCACTATGAAAAAAAATATATGAAAAATGAAAGACAAATCTTTCTGAATATGAATACACGGCATTAGATTACAACCCGAATTCCGGAAAAGTTGGGACGTTTTTTAAATTTTAATAAAATGAAAACTAAAAGACTTTCAAATCACATGAGCCAATATTTTATTCACAATAGAACATAGATAACATAGCAAATGTTTAAACTGAGAAAGTTTACAATTTTATGCACAAAATGAGCTCATTTCAATTTTGATTTCTGCTACAGGTCTCAAAATAGTTGGGACGGGGCATGTTTACCATGGTGTAGCATCTCCTTTTCTTTTCAAAACAGTTTGAAGACGTCTGGGCATTGAGGCTATGAGTTGCTGGAGTTTTGCTGTTGGAATTTGGTCCCATTCTTGCCTTATATAGATTTCCAGCTGCTAAAGAGTTCGTGGTCGTCTTTGACGTATTTTTCGTTTAATGATGCGCCAAATGTTCTCTATAGGTGAAAGATCTGGACTGCAGGCAGGCCAGGTTAGCACCCGGACTCTTCTACGACGAAGCCATGCTGTTGTTATAGCTGCAGTATGTGGTTTTGCATTGTCCTGCTGAAATAAACAAGGCCTTCCCTGAAATAGACGTTGTTTGGAGGGAAGCATATGTTGCTCTAAAACCTTTATATACCTTTCAGCATTCACAGAGCCTTCCAAAACATGCAAGCTGCCCATACCATATGCACTTATGCACCCCCATACCATCAGAGATGCTGGCTTTTGAACTGAACGCTGATAACATGCTGGAAGGTCTCCCTCCTCTTTAGCCCGTAGGACACGGCGTCCATGATTTCCAACAAGAATGTCAAATTTGGACTCGTCTGACCATAAAACACTATTCCACTTTGAAATAGTCCATTTTAAATGAGCCTTGGCCCACAGGACACGACGGCGCTTCTGGACCATGTTCACATATGGCTTCCTTTTTGCATGATAGAGCTTTAGTTGGCATCTGCTGATGGCACGGCGGATTGTGTTTACCGACAGTGGTTTCTGAAAGTATTCCTGGGCCCATTTAGTAATGTAATTGACACAATCATGCCGATGAGTGATGCAGTGTCGTCTGAGAGCCCGAAGACCACGGGCATCCAATAAAGGTCTCCGGCCTTGTCCCTTACGCACAGAGATTTCTCCAGTTTCTCTGAATCTTTTGATGATGTTATGCACTGTAGATGATGAGATTTGCAAAGCCTTTGCAATTTGACGTTGAGGAACATTGTTTTTAAAGTTTTCCACAATTTTTTTACGCAGTCTTTCACAGATTGGAGAGCCTCTGCCCATCTTTACTTCTGAGAGACTCTGCTTCTCTAAGACAATGCTTTTATAGCTAATCATGTTGCAGACCTAATATCAATTAACTTAATTAATCACTAGATGTTCTCCCAGCTGAATCTTTTCAAAACTGCTTGCTTTTTTAGCCATTTGTTGCCCCCGTGCCAACTTTTTTGAGACCTGTAGCAGGCATTAAATTTTAAATGAGCTAATTAAGTGCATAAAAGTGTAAAATTTCTCAGTTTAAACATTTGCTACGTTATCTATGTTCTATTGTGAATAAAATATTGGCTCATGTGATTTGAAATTCCTTTAGTTTTCATTTTATTAAAATTTAAAAAAGGTCCCAACTTTTCCGGAATTCGGGTTGTACTATAAGTCCCTTCATTTGTGAAAAGTGTAATAATAAACAAATTCTTATAACAGACTGCAGACATTCTGAATATCAGTGTCGTGTCAGTGAATATCCATGCCTGCACTTGCCGAATGCAAGAAAAAATAAACAAAACAAAAAATAATATTTTACATTACTCCATTTCTCTTGAAATCTAGTTTTCTCAATACATCTTCCATGTCTTTGTAAAAAATATAAATTTATATCATATAAATATTTATATATTTTATTATTATTGTTATGATTAAGGCTGGGCAAGTTAATGCGCTATTATCATGTTAACGCATTCATTAATTAAAGCCGATAATTATTTTATCGCACGTTAACGCAGTTTTTTTATTGTTATGAAAGTCCATTTCTCGGTGGCTCTAAATACACATAGGCCTACAGACAAATCATGGGTCACAGGTGGAAAGGCTCCCGATCAGATTATTTAGGCTAAGCATCAACATTCACAAACCACTGTCCACTGTTATTTTTTAATAGAAAAGAATGCAACGAGCTCGCAATCATGACTTCATAAATAGGAAATAGGAAGTTTCCGATAGCATGTGAAGACAGCAGAAAAGCGCTTGCTCGGCACAATGGAGTGCATTGTTTTGTTAACTTTGTGGTTTATTACTTTGAATCGTATGGGACGCGGTAACACACGGCCCTCTCGTGAAATATTCACGCAATCATGCACTACATATCATAAGATCTGTGCTCCGGCATGGGTAGCGCTCACATTTACTGAACTATATATAACTGAACCGCACTCTTGCCCACCTCTTCCAACCGAGCTCGATCGTGCAGGTCTCTAATAGGAAGATCGCCTGTTAAAATGTTATGACCGAGGCTCTGGACTCTGAGCTTGTTTTTCTATAACAAACTATAAAATATTTTCTATAAAAATGTTAATTGCCATGGCAGTGACAAATAGTTTGTTTTATATTTAATTACATTAATGTTATAAGTTAAGATTTACAAGAAATATTTAACTGCTACTATGTAAAAGGAATACTGTTGTAAAAAACACCTTATTTGTTTAAAGTGTTTGCAAACCAAATGTGACCATGGACCACAAAACCAGTATTAAGTGTCAATTTCTCGAAATTTAGATTTATACACATTTGAAAACTGAATGAATAAGCTTTCCATTGATGTATGGTTTATTAGGATCGGACACAATTTGGCAGAGATACAACTATTTGGAATCTGAGGGTGCATAAAAATCTAAATACTGAGAATATCGCCTTTGAAGTTGTCCAAATGAATTCTTAACAATTACAAATCAAACATTTTGTTTGTTTGTTTGTTTCCTTCAACATCTTAAATGCTTAATTCATAACTTTTCATAAGTTATGAGGTTATTCATAACTTTTTTATTTCATAAAATTAACTTCATACAGTTCTAACACATGAAAAACTTTTGTCCAGCTTTTAGCAATTTTATTGTCTACAGTGGATGGTTTGCTAATACAAATAACTAAATGCAGTAATTAGCATGGAATTGTTTTTCTACCAATATTTGTTCCCCACTATTAGATTTTAAATTGCTGTTTCAATGCAAAGTGTTTACATTCGTGAAAATGATTGAATTGGCTATGCCTGCGATAACTTTTGTGACCCAGTCAGAATGCCAAGTCTGTCTTAATAATGCTAACATTCAATACTAGTGTACTTTTTGGAAAGGGGGTGTCGCCCTAGTGACAGATATTTATTTATTTATTTAATATAGACAGCCATGGATGGATTTTTCCTTGTGTTCGAACCTGTGACCCCAGCAGGATATGTCCACAGCAGGACAGCTCTATCTGTGTGTAAAGTCCAGTGATTTGTCAGCTTTTTCATCAGGGTCCACTCACAGAGTAGCCTACACACAAATAGATCGGCTGCTCCAGAGGTAGAACCAGATGTGAATGACTAGTGTATACATTAAGTGGATTGGGAGAGTGAGTCTGACAGTCCGTAAGCCCCACTGCGTGTTTTTAATTCGAGGTAAATGCACAATTATAAATACCTAGCAAGGTTTAAATTCATTGCTCAGCTATTTTTATGTTCTCCTTCATTGTCCCTCTTTAAAGTCTTTGTCCATAAGGGGTCATTTTACACAAGATGCATCTTTGCATTCCATCTGTGCTGTTTTTTTTTTTTAAGTTTAAAGGTACAGGTTGTAGGACCTGCCACTAGAGGGTGCACTAACCAAAACAATAACAATCGTGTGGTTTGATGACGCTAAGAAGGAGCGTGGAATGATGGGATTTGTTGTCTTTTAACACAATAATTGGGCATACATAGCATACGCGAGTTCAATGATTTGCGAGAGTAGATTACATACAAAGTCAATGCAAAGACGCGATCAGACTCGTCCTTGCCCGGTTCTAGAGATGCGATGCCCTGCGTTTAGCATGTATGCCCCATAATACTAATCTTGTTGATCGTTATAATAGCATACATTTTCTTTAAAGATATGAATCAAAAAAACTCACCTGTCGAGTAAAACACAAGCAAGATCGGCATCTCTTTCTAGTTAAAGTTTGTCGCGAAGCTCTCTCCATCTAGAAAATGCAACACCGATATTGATCCTCACTCTTTCTCTCCTCTTGTCCCAAACTCTTGGGTCATTTGGTTGGCCTGTACGTTTACGTTTAAGCTTTCCTTGTCGAAAGAACCAGTGGCAGATGGTACACAGTAATTATGTTCCATAAATAAGTAACACAATCCACCATAAAACGTGCAAGAAGCGGTAACTAAGGGAAACCAACGTCATTGACAGGCGACTACACTGCCCCGTGTCACTGTTTAGAATGCGAATTTTCTCATGATTTACAAGTAGTTGAAAACATTAGAGATATTGTTAGTAATCAGCTGGACAAAATATATAACACTAGCCTAGTGGTTTTTGGATATTTTACTGCAAATATCTTACAAATTGTACCTTTAAGTGGATGTTTAGGTCTACATAGATAGAAATTCTGCATAGCACACAGACACAACTCATTCCACCTGGAGTTTAACTTTAGCAAGTTGCTAAACTAATGATGTGATACACTGTAATATATATATATAATATAACATATATATACATTATATATATATATATATATATATATATATATATATATATATATATATATATATATATATATATATATATATATATATATATATATATTTATATTACATCATGTCCTTTGTGGTGCTTGTTATCAGTCTTCAGTCAATACTGTAGATCACTGGGATGGAGTTAAGCTACTCAAACACTCAACTGTGTTTTTTTTTTTTTTTGTACATCAATCCATCTTCAGACCTCCATTAAATGTTATTTTAAAGTCTGTACTTGGATAGGTTTGCTTTATTCGGGAGTATTCCCTGGTTCCCTGGTTGGGTGTCTGGCTCAACCCCAAATCCATTGCCTTGACAACAGTAACTCGCACCAGTCACAGAATGTCTGCCAAACTAAACTCAAATAAATAAAAGCTACTAGCAGGGACACCACAGGAGTGTTCCATCTGTGTTTTGTTAATTGATACTCTTAGCTAGTGAGGATCAACAATGGTATGACCACATCCTCTCCACCAGTCTTAAACCAGTTTCAAAATCTTTTCTACTGTATACAGTCAGGTTTAGTGTCTATACATCTCTCCTCTCTGAGGGCTACTTTCTTTCTACTCTCTAGCAAAAAGGACCATTTTTAATTCATAAAATCTTTGGCACCTCATTACCTCGAAAAGTGTTAACAGTAATGTTCTCTGCGCATCAATTGAAAAAGTCATTTTACGCAAGTTTTGTGACTTCCTCTCATTAATGGAGTAGTTTTGAGTAGATCCTGAGGGTTTTCTTATACAATGAAACATGGGCTTCATACTGAATTGCTGATTGGTTTGTAGGGGATGCTTGTACCTGTCACTCGGACAAATGACGTGTCTTCTCCGGATCAGCCTGATGCACATTATAACCCATTCACTGCATCTAATAATGCCCTTGAAACTGCCAGCCATCAGCTTTAATGTGGCGTGCGAAAAAAATGAGCAGGCATTTGAGTACGTGTTTATGCGCGTTTATGTATTATTGTAAATGTTTTTTGGATGGGTCTGGGGAGTGGGAAGGTTCTGTAGAAATATGTTGTGACAAAAACTTTCATGCAGAACCGGTTGTTTTGTGCGTGAAGCTCACTAATGTGACAGATTCTTTGAGCTGTAGGTCACGATTAGGCCAACAGTCTAATAAACCGTAATCACACATGACTAGCTCAAGGAGTCACAATATTCCTAATGCTGTCATTTATAGACTGGGTTGAGGTCACTGATTGACATGGGGACTGTTCACCAGCGGGAGATTATGGGAGTCATTTACCTTGAGCTTGACGGTGCCAGAGGTTTAACCTAAAGCCTTCAATCCAATTAGAGCTGGATGCTCAGCCTAGATCTGCCACACACGGAACTCTCTGTGACCTACTTATTATAGACTGTGCAGGGTTATGTTCATTTTAAATCTAATGTGATTAAATGCATACAGGACTAACTACAGGTGGGTTTGAGCAGTTGCTGGCTCCACAGTAGTTGTTAGTCTTAAATAGCTGCTTTTATAAACAATTCTTTTTTTAAACAGGAGTAACATTGTGTCTGTAACTAACTTCTTTGAAGTTTGAGAACGTGCACCATCATTTTGTATTTCAATTGTAAAGCTGGTGTATGAATTTGGATAGTTCAAAGTCATACCTGTTAGCAAATACAGCTGCCATTCCAACATTGACAGTGTGAGGGTGTTTCTTCATGCTTTTTTGTATTTTCAAGAAGTAGATTTTTTCTTCTTCTTCTTCTTCTTCTTTTTTTCAAGGTCACATTGAAATTCACTGGGAAACATTTTGCAAAACATTCATAATTAATTTTTGATACTCTTAAAATCTGAAAATCCATCAGATACTAACTATGAGAACTATGATAATCTAAACAAAGAATAAAATAATCATACATTTCAAGCATTTGTGTGAAAATTATTTATCAGTTATTGTAATAAAGGTAATAAAGGCAAATATTAATAAAGGTTTGCATATTTGTTTGCCAATGATATTGAACTGTATTTATTTATTTTATCTTATTACCCTTTTATTTTAAGTCATAAAAAAGTGAATTTGAAATGTGGTAGAATGTGATAAAAAGTGACAAATTTCCATTACTTTCATTAAACAAAAAAAAAGTATATTTTTTGTTAGTCCACATGGTCAAAAGTGGAACAACTGCAAACAATGGATCTTTGAAATTACTTTCAGGATCTATGGGTGATTACACATTTGTAAACCAAAATGTTTAATTTGTAGACTTCATCATAATGTCTTTAGAGTCAATGCAGCTACTTTGCCTAAAGTGATAAATTAAGTTCAGAAGCATTTGTTGTGTTTCCTTGTGTTGTAATGTTCAGCATATTTGCTCTTTTCAACGTCTTGCATCTGCCTACCTTAACTCCACTGACCTTACACCATGCCTCATTTCTTTTATTTGTACCTTTCATGTTTATGCTGTCATTTTGAAGAGTGTCTGAAATGTCAGCAGTGCGCAGACTGTCTGCAGTCTCAATATACAGTGGCATTTCCACAGTTAGATTGTATTGGGGACTGTGCTTATACCGGCTATTTAAATTTTAACTACTGTAATTGAGCTTAATTGAGCTTAAAGAGTTTTTTCCACTCCTTTCCTTTCTCTCCTGTCTTTCTGATTTTTGGGGAAAAAAGGCCCATTCAATATTTTAGTCCTTGCAAGCAGCAATGGATCTAAGATTTTCATTTATTTGTACAACAGTCTGTAAAGGCTGAGGCATCTTTGGTCTTTTGTAAAGTGTTCACATGGATGAGTAGACCTGAACCCTCCAACCTCTGGCCCTAATTTCTCTGAAACTAGACAACTTCTTTTGAAGCAGAAAACGTGAAGCATGGCTGAGTCCATCTGGTGGATATCTGTCAGCGCTCGACATGTTTACATCGAGACATGATTTAGAGAATCCTGAGTTTGTTTGGCTTCGCACTGTGAATTGTTTGCTTTGGGTATTGAATAATGAAGCATTCAAATGGGAGCAGCTGTCAGATAGGATCTTAATGTTTTCAAATACACAGAATACAAAAGAATCCGATATCAGCATGGTGAATGGAAGCAGCTCTGTGTGAGATGATTGGGTTGGGAAAAAAGATTTTAGTCAAAGATAATGTCCCAAATATCTGGAGACTGTATTTATGTAGCTTATTTATTCCTTTGGCAACACGGATACAGTGTTTATTAAAAAAATAGCCTGTAGTAAAGCAACAAAATAAATCGACCTGAAAGAACCTCAAGGTTTTTATTTTCTTATTTGACAAACCTACTGAAGACAAGATAGCAGTTCTTCTTTTTTGCAGTTTACAGAGGCTCGTGTTGTCACAGAGACAGGTGTGATATTTCAGGAAAGCTAATTCAATGGCTCCTGTCTGAAGAATAAGATATTTTCTGAGTGTCATTCCGTAAGAAATAGCTTACAGCACTTTTAATAAATTTTATTTTAATGTTTTTTCCATAATTTCTGAGCATGTTAAGTCTTTTGTCTTATTATATTTAAACTGAAAATTATCATATAATATGTATTACATTACTATGAGTGTAAAGTCCACCATCACTTCTGCCCATGACATTTCTAATGACAGCTCAGAGTCAATATTATGCAACACCTGTCACAAACCTGCAAGGCTTGCTATCTGTTAGACCCTGGTAGCAAACTCAACACCTCCTCACTTCTTTCAACAGGTTCCGACTCACCATTTTAGCTCTTCACAAAGCCTTCAGTTTGAATATTCTTGATATTTCTTAATAGAAATAATCTCCTGAGAAGTGTTTTCTGCACCACTGGTGGTACAAGATGGAATTACAATATGAATGATCATCTCCAAACAGATGGATAAGTTTCAGTGGTTATGCATTGTTTCATTCAAATATGCTTGAGTTGGTTGCATTATTATTATAATGGTTGAAAAATTGTCAACGGGAATGGAATAGATTTTTTTATACTTTTTGAAAAAAAAGAAATTTTGCTTCATTAATTTTGTCAGCCAAGCTGAATTTTGTTGTCGTCAAATACAATAATATGTAAGGAGGATGGTCGTAAAGAATTATGGGTAAGAACTAAAGATAATCACTAATCACCCATGGTGTTTTGGATTTAACATCACATCCTGAATGGGTCATTCATTTTAATGCTGGAACAGACAACACAAAGCAGGCAATTGAAATTGCTAGTTCAGTATTTGCATACGTATGTTATTGGAATATTTTGGACAAAACTGAGACATTTTTAAAGAAGGAACTACTTTACATAATCTCATTTATTGTTAATTAATCACAAATAATGTTCAGTATGCTGTTGAGTGACTGGTCTGGAATAAATCACTGGTGTATTTGTACATGAATCGTTAAAAAGTACTATCTGATCATATTTCAGATTGATTAATGGCAATGATACAGCTTAATCCAGTAGGCCTATACAATGAATCTCTCCCTGTATCCTTTGCTGCATTTACTTCCTGCTTGATTGTTCATACCCAACAGAAGAGACTCATGCCCCACACACGCATCCCCTGAGATCTGCAAGTCTGTACCACTACCGCTGGTTAAGATTTTACACCACTTAATGAGATGGAAAGGGTTTGAGAGGGAAAGAGAGAGCCCGGAGACATCGGCTTTCATCAATGCCTTGTTTTGCATCTGGAATTATGATGAGCACAAAAAGGCAGGAGATAAAGTATTTTGTACATGAATGCAATATTTAGATGATGGTGGTTATTCTCAGCCCACCAAGAGATGAGTAGGATTCTTTCTACTGAAAAAAAAGAAATTGCATTTATTTTATGTCTGATGCAGTTAAGTGCATACAGTATTAAGCTTGGCATATGTCTAAATACATTTAAGGAGCCACTGAAGCCCATCTTTAGGATTCCTTTGTCTCCCTGTGAAAGTGTTTGGTTCTACCTGATGATAAAAGGTGATGTTGGATGTGTTGGAATGCAGGTAGTCTCTCGCACACTCATGAATATTCCTGAGGGAGTGACTGGAGGGGCTGCTTGTCCAAGGTAAGAGTGACAGGGAGAGGGATTTAGTGCTGACAGGGGCTATTTCACTGCCACAGAACAGATCAATAAGGATTCTGTTGTCTGCTGTTACTTGTTGGTCGTCACACGCTCATGCAGAGAGAGAGAGAGAGGACAGAGGTTCAAAATATATTTATTCATATTCTCATTCTTGTACTTTCTGGGGGCTTTATTTTCCATCGGCATTCAATAAGGGTAACTGAACCTAAACTCTAAACAAAGCTATCACAGAATTCCATTACATACCTGCCGGCGCATGTGTTGCAACTGGATATGTGGCATCCTGAACCGGAACCCAGCCTGGCAAGGTCGCCTGCGCCCATCTGTCACCTAACTATAGTTACCAAGTCGCAACCAGAGTAGGTTCACTGTCTCCTTGTGCCCTTGTCTCTGCGGAAGGTGACACAGGTGGGGAAAGAACACAACAAATATGTGCCTTTAACAGATATACTGTAGTTTAACAGGTATGTGAAAGTCCTTTGTAGAACTGTGATGTTGCAGTTTTCCTTTCAATAGGCTGTAAAGCTCCAAAAATGAGAAATAGCACCACAAAAATTGTCTATTCAACTTATGTACATATTACAAGGATTCTGAAGTGTTCAAGATTCACTTGCCTTTCATGAAGCATTTACATATATTAAAAATTATATCTTAGAAAATAAAAGTTATTTGGCATCTGTGGTTCCATGAAGAACCATAAGCATTAATGGAACAGTTTCACTGCACTGTGACAAGAAGGTTCTTCAGATTTAATAATAATGGTTTATTTAAGAACTGTTCACTGAAAGTTGCATTGGGGAACCATAAATTGTTCTTCTATTATGTTATGGAACCTCTATTTGTAATGATGCCGAGTATAATTGAGTCCTGTATGGTTTGTAACTAGTTGCACCAAAATTAAGTGTGCAGATATTTTGAGTGAGAAGATGCCTTGATCGCAGAGCGCAGTCTCGAGGGAACCCCCTGGCCTGCGAGGGGCGATGGGGGTATGTGACAAGTAGGGCAGGGCAGAGAGCCGTGGGAACTCTTTCTAGAGATGGTCATGGTTCTAGTTACTTGACCATTAAATATAATTATTTGAAAAAGAAAAGCTATTTCTGTTGTCTACAGAAGAAAGAGCATCTAAGAGCTTTGGAACAAAATGAGTGAAGCAATTAAATAATTTTTGGTTGAAGTACTCCTTCAAAAATTAGAGATACCAGAACTGAGTATAACTATCTTCATCACAAAAAGCCATTAATCCGACTTACCCAGATGTTCAAAGCAAACAAACACAAAATAGCAATTTAACCTTCAGCATCCTTTATGATGCAACATTTGAGTTAAGTGAAGATCCACGGTACAGCTTGGGGTGTCTGATCTCTCATTAAGAGCTCTAAGGGGGAATAGCTAATGATACTGTGGTTTAACCCTCTCTTTGCTAGAAGAAACTGTCAGTGTGTGCATGAGCAAAAACCACTTGTTTAATCTCGCAATGAGTATTTCATGAAATCATGAATAATGTGTACTTTTGCATTTATAAGGTTCTGAGTTCAGCTGGCAATTTAAGCCATCCTACAGATTCCACTTATGGCAAAAAACGCTTACAAAAAACGGGAGTGGAACCATGCAGCTTAGATTAAAATAAGATGTTTCAGAAAGGCTTAATGTTTTAGGCTTAGAACTATGGAAAGCCTGCTTGTGTGTGTGTTTGCAACTGTGCACAGATGTGTAATTGAAATACACCGGTGAACATAATCAGTCCCTTAGACCATTGACCACAGTACTTGACAAGGTCAATACTAAACACCATTAGGACAGACAAGCAGAACAAAACCCTAGTGCTTCACCGGCCCAGCACTGACATATTGATTTGCTCATATAAGACCTGTCCTTTTGTGAGGAGTGGGCTGCTGAGTGTTTGCTGTTACTTCAGTCTTGAAGGATAAGCCAAGGATCTTCTTTTTGTACTAAGAGGCATCACTGTCAGTGTAGAGGGGGAAAATAAGCTCGTTTGAGGAGGGATGGTCCCGTTTCCTGTATTTGCTGAAGATACACAATCCTAGAGTCCTTAGAGCACTCGTCTTTGTGTTCAAACATATTCACATCTGAAATCCTAAAACTGTTCGTGCCTCACAGCTTTTCAAAGCCTGGCTCTTCAAAGCATTGATTCAAATGTTCAAACTTTCTAAACCAATGGCACTGTATGTATCGTAGAATACAATTACAGAAAGATTGTTGTCTGTGCATTGACACACGACTTTTGCTTAGGTCACTTTTTATACCCTTGTGGTTATTTGACACAGATTAAATGGCAAGAGAAGTTTAAAAAAAGCTCCCCATCCCTCTGTCTGTTGTGCTGTTCACCCCCTCAGCAGTCACACTTTTCCTTTTCATCTTTTCATCATTCACTTGTTTATATTGCTGTCTGTCTCACCCAGAGCTATTGGCAACAGACCACATCATATTTCACTCATTAAGATATTCCCGCTTTCCCCTCCAAAGGTTATTTAGCTCTTCCCGCAAACACTTTATCTTCCCACATATTATCTCGTTAGCTACATAGAAAAGGGCAAAGGTCATATGTGCCATATTACTTGAGCACAGTAGCTCCTGCCTGTCTGTCTATCTGTCTGTCAAGCTGTCTATTCGTCTGTCTGTCTATCTGAGAGTATAGTCTCTCTATGTATAAATCTATACAAAGTATCTATCTGTCGGTCTGCCCTATAGTATTTGATTTACTGAATTATATAGACCTATTTAACTTTGCGTAGCTGTCGGGCGGAAACCTCCTATGTCCAAATTTTGTAAATTTCATAAATCAATGCTATTGGTCAGTCACCACGTGGGTATGTTAATTTTACAAATTATTAACCAATCTAAAGTCTTAAGAATAGCTTGACAGCAAATCTCGCAACTCCATTGGACACTTCAACTGTCTGAGAAGTCTTGTAACTCTCTCACCTCTTCACTCAGCTGGAGCTTCACTACATAATCAAGACTGAGAGTCGCAACGAATTCTCGTCGAGCAACAAATCCTCTGAGGTAAATGTCCTCAAAACAATGGTTATTCATGATTCAGTTATATGAATTATATAATAACAGTTTATATATATTATATAAAACAGTTCTATCTTGAAGTAATAGTAGTGCTGAGGTGTCATGTGTTGTTTCTGAGGATGCTAGATTTTTCTTTCTGCTAGGTCTAGCATTGGACGGTAGCTATCTTGTTGACTGAAACCTTCCATGGTTTTGTTTCTGATGAGGATAATGAATTTAATGCACAAAAATTGCATGCCGTTGACTTAGTTAGCCACTATGCATTGGTTTTGTCGTCATGTTTGGTGAGATAGCTAACGTGATTTTCGTGGAGCTTAAAAAAAATATTGACCCCTGCTAGTTCTAGTGCTCGTCTGAGGATTGGAACTCAAATCCTCTGCAAAACAATCCTCTGCAATGCAGACTAAACCCTGTGCATTGCAGATAAAACAGATTGTATCTTACAATTTCAAGGCTTGCCATCATGTTCAACAAGTATCTGCCTTTGCCGTCATGTTCATCACTGTAAGCAAGCTAGCTGGCTTCTTGCCTCGTTATCATACGTAAACATGCTGTATAATTTAGGGAAATTATCATTTGACTTTTATTAATTTTTATTTTTTTGCAGCAACCATGTGTGTCTCCTTAGAGGAACTCTGTCAGATGCAGCCTTTATTCAGACCACCTGAAGATCAAAGAGCTGAAATTCAAACACCTCCAAGACCTGAGGAAAGTCATCCCAAAGGACTTTCACAGCTTTTATGACAATTTACTTCACTATCTTAATATAAGATGCAGTATTAACACAGTCAATATGATGGCAATGTTATCTGTGTTACACTATGATATCAGTTATTGATGTATTTCACATATCTACTTATTACTAGGCTTATTATGCATGTGACGAGTGAAAATAGTTAGGTTAGATACATTTGACTAGACCTGTTTTGTTAAAAATCAATAGATTTAAGGAAGATAGAGTTAAGGAAGATGTATGTAACCACAGTCGTTAACTTTTGTTAACTATTGAACCCTTTTCTCTTGTCAAAAGGTTCAACGTGACCGCCAATTTTGCGTGCAGATTAATTTCCGCCTATTAGACAGCCTAGTCAGTTTATCGTTTATTTTGGTATTGCATCACTCATAATAAGGCTCAACGTGACCGCATACTTCGATGAACACTGCTTGCAGCAGCAACGTCTGTGTCCGTATCATTCTTATCAATGACAACGTAAACTCGTATCTCCCTCCTCCCAAGTCATAAAACTTGTATCTCCAATAAAACATGATTCTGGGGAAACGTTCTGTTAATGTTGGTACACAACAGTATATGATAGCAATATAAGGTATAATACCAACTTTAACAATACATGTTGAATATCTAACAAAAAATATGCTGTTTTTTTAATTTCCTGAAAAATAATGGTTTTGGAGATGCAAGGATTCCGCCCGACAGCGACATTTGTTTTTACAATTTGCCTCATTTTAAATGTTGGTTTTATAAACTTTCCATTTAAAATTTCTCAACATTTTCATCAGTACATTTCAGTAACAATCCATAATATGGTATTTGCAGCATATTTACATAAGCACTGAGATAAACAGTGCTAATGTGACAAATAGTAATGAACTACATGCACTTACTGTATAATTATTTTGTGGAGCTTGTGTGGAAGATTTTATACAATGATTTCACATGAGACACAATGACTTTGTGAGTAGCTGAAACAGTGTGTGAGTTAATTAGTATGGGATAATTAGAGCGGCAGAAGACACTGTTCTTCATCTGCAGAATACTCACATGGCAAGGACATTTGAAGGACTTGTGGCCAGTTCACACAGAACATGCATTTGGGTTCCACTGCACTACTTTTTAAGTACCTTTTTTTTTTTTTTTTTTTTTTTTTGTGCAAGCTTGTAAAAGATGGAGGTTTTGTACAATTGTATTTTGTCAAAAAAAAAAAGAATTTTTGACCAGCCCCTTAGGGTACAATAGCTTGATGCAGATCCAGACCACAGTAGTGTGTTTGGTCATCAGTGAACCTGAGAGAGTCCACATTACACTTTTCTTCATATCACTCTATTGCCTGGCAGTAGATGCCAGCATCAAATTAGAGGCACTGATATTTGCACATAGAAAAGCCGCCAGATCTGCAGCCTTCTCCCTACACACACTAAAAACCTGTGCGCCATCCAAATGGTTTTATAGGTGAATGCCATCAACTTGGATCCACAAAATCACTTTTACTGCACCTGAGAGAAATGGTGTTACCTCCAAAATGTAATTTTTTAGCATTCCTCATTTGCAAGTCACTTTGAACAAAAGCAACTACTAAATTAATACATGTAACTTTAAAAAAGCAGACAGAACACTGAAGTCATTGAGAGTTTAATATAAACATATTTGCTAAGTATTTGAAAATAGATTTAAATTAAATAGTCTTGTCTTCATCTCAAGGTCCTGGCTTATTATACTAGAAAAAACATTTATTTATTTATTTATTTGTTTGTTTGTTTATTTTCAATTCTGATTCAATTTGATTTATTTGCTAACTTAGCTTTTGAAGCTCATGTGCTGATATGCATGCACTGATACCACCCCACCCCCACCAAAAAAATCCTCCAGTAGTTATGTTAACATGTTAAAGGGATCATTCGCCCAAAAATGAAAATTATGTAATTTACTCACTAATATCCTTTCTTCTGTTGAACACAAATGATAGTTTGAAGAATGGTGATAGCCAAACAGTTGCTGGTTCCTGTTGACTTTCATAGTATAGAAACCAATCTGTGTTCAACAGAAGAAAACAATTTAGATACTTTAGGAAAAAATTAAGCAGGGTAACTGTTAAGATAATAATACAAAAATGTTTCTTAAATGGTTAGTTCACACAAAAATCTAAGCACTAAATAAGAGTGGTACACATCAGGCTACAGTGTAGAGTGAGCATCTATATATGCATAGGGTATGGCGTGGGTTTCGATGCAGAACTATAAATTGGGCTTAACTCTGGAGTGACTCCAGTGACTTATTTCAATGACTTTTTATGGTCTTCTCAAAACTCACAGAGAGTATTTGTGACTCCTGTGGCTTACCGTAACAGCAGAGCATATGTCATTAAAAAATGAGATCAGGAGAAGCTCTTTGCTTGTTGTGCAGTTTGGCTCACTGTTTGAGTACGGATCTGCCATTCTAATATAACACTGGATAACACATCTCCCATTGCTCTCTTGCATTCAGCTGATGGCACACTATTCTGAGGAGGGTGTTCTTTTACAAAGAGCTGCTAGGGAAAGTGTTGAATGGTGGATGAGATCCAAATACACACACACACTACTGTATTAGTATGAAGATCTCATTCTATCCCATAAATAAAGCACGCACCTACGCGACGCTTCGCTTACACCACAAAAATTGCTTTTTGAGCACCTGGTAAAGAACATTTTTCAATGAGATCCTACCATCTCTTTTATAGCAAGCTCATCTCACCTAATTCACAACCACCATGAAACCTACCTAATTGGTCTGCAGAGGTGGAAAGAGTACAAAAATATTATACTCAAGTAAAAGTACCATTACATTAATGAAATTTTACTCAAGTACAAGTAAAAGTACCAGTCTAAAAATCTACTCAAGTAAAAGTAAAAAGTAGCTCATTTAAAATTTACTCAGAGTAAAAATTACTTAGTTACATTTTAACAGTGGGAGGGAGGCAAAAATGGGACAGGCCAAGGGTGTCAAACTCAGTTCCTGGAGGGCCACAGTCCTGCACAGTTTAGATATAACCCTAATTAAACACACCTGATCCAGCTAATCTAATCATATAGGTTTATTTGAAAACTACATGATATGTGTGCTGGAGCAGGGTTAGAACTAAACTCTGCAGGGCTACGGCCCTCCAGGAACTGAGTTTGACACCCCTGGGATAGGTCTATTAATCTCAAACTAGTTGTTTTTAATTAAAGGAATCAGTTATTTAGAATAATAAAACATTTGGGCTGTTACCAGGCAAATCAGTATCAACAAACTCATCTTTTAATGCAGAGGAAATGCAGAAGATTCATTGGAAGTGGCATTTAGATGTATTACACTATTTAGTGCAGGACAAGAATGCATTTAACCTGCAGTTACAAATGCATGAATAATGTTTTGATATACAAGACATAAAATGTTGAATACTCATTTGAAATGATAAGAAATTAATTATTTTAAAAAAATCAAAAGATACTTTAAATGTGAAATTAAAATGGCCAGTATGTGTCAGCAAGTCACTGTTAATAAGTGAGTCATTGCGATTGAACCGAATCATTTAAACGGTTGATTCATTCAGGAACAAAACACTGTCACGTTGCTCAGAGACGCAAAACTGTGCTTTGGTGGCTGTGTTTGGAATTATTTTCTGTTGTAGAAATAGAGCTAAAAAGGCAATATGGTGTCTAAAGCACAAGTCTCTTAATTAACTTGTTTACTGAACTGTTATATATATATGTATGTATATATTCATGATGATTTTTGGAGGAAAAGACGGCCTTCTTTGTGTGATTTTGATTTAATATATGAAATTACATAAATATGTGAATTTTCTGCCCCTATATCTTCAATTTTGTGATCATTCTAAATGCATTTTAGGAGACTGAATCACACAGTGAAAGAACGCACTATAAATGCGCGCGCACATCATTAAAACAAAAAACATGATATTATCGCAGATGATATATATAGCACACTCCTCACCACTGTCTTTTTGGCTAATTTGTGCAAAACCTCTTGCTAAAATGTCAAAGCTTCATTTTAACCACCAATGCAACGATGCAATTATTTAGCTTACCTCTACATTCTTGCGAAGGTTTGATGTCTTGTCGAGATTTTATAAGCTGCTAGTTTGGTCTTCCTAGGCAAGTACAGCTTACACTGCATAATAGAGCATACATATGGCCAGGGGTTCACTTCATTTCCTTCGAGTTCAACTTCAAACGGTGTCTGCACCACTAACGCCTGTTATGACCGTCTGCACCTTTCTTGTGATTTTAGTGCCAGTTTGCCCTCCTGCCCATTATTTACTGACGTAGTTTCCAGGGAGCGTTTTTTTTTTTTTTTACTCAGTAATTATTGTGATTTAAAATGTAGCGAAGTACAATACTTTAAACAAAATATACTTAAGTAAAAGTAAAATTACAGATTTAAAAAATTACTTTAAAAAGTATTAGTACACAAAAAAGCTACTCAATTACAGTAACGCGAGTAAATGTAATTCGTTACTTTCCACCTCTGTTGGTCTGGTTCCAGATGTATTTCAGAGCAAGCCTTATCCATCCTTTCTACATCTGGACTGCTCGTGTTTCTCTCATGGTTACACATGTTCTCCTGTGTTTCTTACCCTTAAGAAGAGCAATTACTGTCAGTACGCCATGCTGGCTCTCTCCTCACCTGTCCCTGCTTCTCCGAAGCTTCCCCTGTCCTGACACAGCCTTGTGTAATTACCCAGCAAAGGATTCAGGCTCCTGCCTCCACACCGCCACTGCCACCAGCCTTCTCGCCGCTTCAATTTCAATTGAATCTCAAGTGCAGATTGTAAAAAGGTGACTGGCTTTTAAAGCACACAATGACTTTCAGATGCATTGTTTTTTATTTTTTTATTTATTTATTTATGGTTGTTTTGAGGGTTTTTTTAATGGGGGGGGGGGGGGGGGAGGGGGGGTGGTAGAGGGGCTGAAATTGAGAGGGAGGTTTCTGGTATAAAGGACACCAATGTTTTGGTGGTCTTTTCTTTGATTTGGTTTTAATGCAGTGTCTTCAGGCATTTAATCCTAATGAAATGTAATTATTTAGCCTTAATAACATGTTTTTACTCCCAGCTGTACTCTGTATTGCATGAAAACAATGAATGTTTATTACCAGTTAAGTGAGGCAGTATTTATTTGAGGTTGTACCCTTAGGCTACTATTTCACTGTATCAATTTAGATTTTTTGTTTGACTCACTTCCTACTTCTCCATTTTTGAGATTTCAGCATACATTTTCTTAAGCTTTATGTTGTTCCAAGGGTCATTTCTCGGATTTTCTTTGCATACAAAATATTATTCGCAATTTCCATTTGTTTGGTTACTTGTTAACATTATCTCTTAAATGATTAAATATTTTCCAATATGCACACACAAAATGACATGTATACACACAGAATAATGTTTTTATTTATATGTTTATTTTGTTGGGCCTAACAAGTTAGCCAATTTCATTGGTTTTCTCAATCTGTAAGGTCACGCATAGGGTGTATAGGCAGTTGGCATGACTTACATTAACTGTTAAATCTTTATTATTGGCAGTGGGTGGGTTTGCGCTGAAAAAAATTAAATGAAAAAACTTACTTCATACATTCAAATGTCACCTCAATTGCTTGAATTTTATATTTAAAAAATGGTTTTGGGACATAATATGCATTCCAGTTGAATGTATTAACAGATCCACTGTCTAAATGAACTGCTGTAGTCTTTCTCAGGGCAAGAAAGAGGACACTACTGGCACGTGATGCTTCTTACAAGAACACACCTGCAACAAATTTGTTGAGCCAACACATTTGGGGATTGTGTTGCATAAGTATTCGGCTGCATTTCTAGGAGCATTTTTGTTCATCAAGAGAGACAGAAGCAAAGCAATGACCTTTGGCCTGAGAGCACATTTGCATATTTATTTAAGCCATAATTGTGCTCTTTGAATCTTTATATTGTGATTGTGATTAAACTGTCCTGTAAACCTTGACATACAAGATGCTGACCGTACACATCTCCATTGTGCACTTTCAAGGAGAGTCATTCCTTTTGTCCCAGCAGTCATCCAAACATGATGGAATACAAGCAACATGCGTTGTCACAACTGCCACGTTCATAGAACTTCTGCAGTGGGTCAGGTACTGGTTTCTATTACAGTTCAATCCTTCTCAGTTAATGGAATCATTTAGGTTTCCACCCAGCTGGAAATAACTAGTTCATTTCCGGAGTGGACATCAGTTGTAGCAAAGTCATTTTTCTTTCCTGTGAGTGCTGTCGAAAGGAAGATTGCAGGAGATCCCTTTTTCAATGTTTTCCTTAGAGGGCAAAAACTCCAATCCCAGTGTGTTCCAGTGGATCTGTTTCCTGTGGCATTAGCCTTTAATATTGGTTTTCCATTACAGCATACTGTATATACAGCATACCAGAGCCTGACCATATAACCAGCCAGGAAATCTTTGATTTTTAAATTGAAGATCTGTGTCTTGGAGGTGTCCGACATCTACAATTATGCAATTCTGGCTAAAATAACCTGCTTCCTACTTTTGAATTGTTTAAGATCTCCTATCAGCACAAGGTTGGTATTATTATTATTATGGTAAGGCTTTATTAGTTAGTTTTTTTTGCAGTGCCTAAAATAATTTAGTGTTAACTTGTACAGTTTGTTAAATGTAACAAAGGCAAACCAATGAGATTTTTTTCAACTCTTTCCAACCTTGGCATCTCTTAGCCTCTTAACTTTTGAAATGTATGTTTTGGAAATATTGATCTCTCCATGTTCACTCAGTAAATTAATCTTTATTTTAATCTGTTAGGCTTTCATTGTTTTGTTTTGCATCACCAGTATGATTTAACAAATATTGGTAACGCATCATGAACTCATCCATGTTACATATACAACAGTGCAGGGCAGGACTGATAAAAAAACGTCTCTAGGTTACGTATGTAACCCTAGATCCTCGAGGCAACGCTTTGGGGAACATGCTTAGCGTGAGCGACTCTGAATATCATGTGTAATCAGGCCAATGGAAGAGCGTGACGTCACAGGCGGGGTGACGTAAGCGACCAGGAAGCTATAAAAGCACGTGCCGCGCAGCAGGCGTCAGCTTCGAGTACCAGCAAGCGCCGGCAGGGGTGCTGGGGGTATGGCTCCGAGATGCAGCGTCTCGTTCCCTCTAGGAACTAGGGTTACATACGTAACCTAGAGAAGTTCCTCTTCAGGAACTCGAGCTGCATCGAACAACGCTTTGGGGAACGAGTACCAACGCCGCCAGACTACCAAACCCCTGCCTAGTGTGTATCCGAAGAGCACAGCTTAGGACGAGAGGACAGAAGCACCTGGAGTGACTGGCATGTCTAGGCCATAGAATTTAACAAACGTAGAAGGCGTGGACCACCCCACAGCATTGCAGATGTCCAGCATGGATACACCTGCTAGGAAGGCCTTGGAGGCCACCATACTCCGAGTAGAGTGAGCCTTGGCTCCCAACAGCGGGGGACGACCAGAGGACTCATAGGTGGCGTTGATAGCCTCGACTATCCAACAACTAATAGTCTGCTTAGAAGCAGGAGAACCCCTCTTGGGGGGACCGTAGCATACAAGCAATTGGTCAGTTTTTCTCCACAGGGCAGCTCTGTGGACGTATGTGTCCAGCGCTCAAACTGGACACATACAATTTAGCTTCGCTTGGTCGGGCTCCCGAAAGGGAGGAGGACAGAAGGCCTGCAGCACTACAGGTAGCAGAGGGAACCTTAGGAACATATCCCGCTCGAGGGTATATGAACGCTTTGGTCATGCCAGGTGCAAACTCAAGATAAGTAGGTGCCACAGAGAGGGCCTGAAGATCTCCTACTCTCCGCAGAGAGGTGATAGCCAACAGAAAGGAGGTTTTAAGTGTAAGATGTCTGTCTGAAATAACTTGAATGGGTTCAAACGGGGGTTTGCACATTGCCTCTAACACCACAACCAAGTCTGACGGGGGAATACGGGACGTACTGGAGGTCTCAGCCTCAGCGCACCACGGAGGAAATGTGTAGCTAGGGGGTGTTTTCCCAAAGACTGGCCATCGAGAAGGGGCTTGGTAGGCCACAATGGCCGCCACGTAAACCTTCAGCGTGGAGTGGGTCAACCCTGCAAAGAGCCTGGCCTGTAGGAACTCCAGAACTGTACCAACTGGGCAGTTTGCTGGGTCTAGCTGGCAGTCTCTGCACCATGAGGTGAAGAGTTTCCACCTCACGGTGTACAGTTTCCTCGTTGAGGGAGCTCTGGATTGGAGGAGGGTCTCAACAACCTCGGTTGAGAGACCAGCTGCTAATAGTTGTGCCCCCTCAGGGGCCACACCCACAGCTTCCACAACTCTGGGCGAGGGTGAATTATCGTGCCCTGCGCCTGTGAGAGTAGGTCTGTCCTGATCGGTATCTCCCATGGAGAGCCGTCGAGGAGCGAGACCAGGACTGCGAACTATACTCGGCCCGGCCAGAACGGGGCTACTAATAACAGATGGACCCCGTCCCGGCGTACTCTCACCAGAACTCCCGGGAGCAGAGCAATAGGGGGAAAGGCGTACAGACGAAGCCTCGGCCAGGTCTGTACCATAGTGTCCAGTCCCAGAGGAGTTGGATGAACTAGAGAGAACCAAAGAGGACATTGTGATGTCTCTTGAGTCGCAAAAAGGTCTACTTGAGCCCTCCCAAACACTCTCCATATCTGCTTCACCACCTCTGGGTGAAGCCTCCATTCCCCGGGCCTCGGCCCCTGCCTCGACAGTATGTCTGCTCCCATATTTAGTTTCCCAGGAATATTTACTGCTCTTAATGAGAGGAGTTTGTTCTGGGACCACACCAGGATCTGGTGCGCCAGCTTGTACAAAGGGCGCGAACGCAGACCTCCCTGGTGGTTGATGTAAGAGACCACCGATGTGTTGTCGGTGCGCACCAACACATGGTGACCCCTTAGGTCTGGGAGGAAGTGCACGATAAACTGCTAGCATTTCTAGACAATTGATATGCCATGTTAGATGTCGACCGATCCACAGACCACAGACAGGGTGGCCACTCATGACTGCACCCCAGCCGGTGAGAGATGTGTCCGTCGCTAGTATTACACGGCGACAAGGAGCTCCCACCATCGGGCCTTGATTCAAGAACCAAGGTTTCTTCCACATGTCTAAGGCACAGAGGCAGCACCACGTGACCTTGATAGTGCGAAGTAGATTGCCCCTCGGGGAAAATCCCTTGGTCTTGAGCCACCACTGTAGGGGTCTCATGTACAGCAGGCCAAGAGGTATCACGTTGGACGCAGCTGCCATCAGACCCAACAATCTCTGAAATTGTTTGACAGTAAGTGACTGGCCTTCTCTGACTCTCTCTACTGAGATGAGGATCGACTCGATATGAGCAGGGGACAATCGTGCCTGCATCGTGGTCGAATCCCATACTACGCCTAGATAGGTGGTTCTCTGAACCGGAGAAAATACACTCTTCTTGGCATTCAGTCTCAAACCCAGCTCCCCCATATGTGCGAGAACGACATCTCGATGCCGAGCTGCAACCTGCTCTGACTGAGCTAGATCAACCAATCGTCGATATAGTTGAGAATGCGGATGCCCTGCATGCGCAGGGGGACCAGAGCCGTGTCTACACATTTTGTGAACGTGCGGGGTGAGAGTGCAAGGCCGAAGGGAAGTACTCGATATTGGTAAGCTTCGCCCCCGAAAGCGAACCTCAGAAACTTCCTGTGTTGTGGAAGGATGGATATGTGGAAGTATGCATCTTTGAGATCTATTGTGACAAACCAGTCCTCGGACCTGATCTGAGCTACAACATGCTTGATTGTGAGCATTTTGAACTTCAATCTCATAACTGAACGATTTAAGACCCTCAAGTCTATAATCGGACGCAACCCCCCATCCTTCTTTGGAACTATGAAATACCGGCTGTAAAATCCGGACTCTTGAGGAGGGACCACCTCGATGGCCTCCTTCTCTAATAGGGTTTTCATGGGAAGTCGTGGCCTAATGGTTAGAGAGTCGGACTCCCAATTGAAAGGTTGTGAGTTCGAGTCCCGGGCTGGCAGGAATTGTGGGTGGGGGGAGTGCATGTACAGTTCTCTCTCCACCTTCAATACCACGACTTAGGTGCCCTTGAGCAAGGCATCGAACCCCCAACTGCTCCCCGGGCGCCGCAGCATAAATGGCTGCCCACTGCTCCGGGTGTGTGCTCACAGTGTGTGTGTTCACTGCTCTGTGTGTGTGCATTTCGGATGGGTTAAATGCAGAGCACAAATTCTGAGTATGGGTCACCATACTTGGCTGAATGTCACTTCACTTTCACTTTCACTTTCCTGTTCCATAACCAGACCCTGCCTGGGGCCGACTATCGTCGGGATGACCCCGTTGAATATTGGCGGCGCAGAGCCGAACTGAATACAGTAGCCTTTTTCTACTGTGTGCAGGACCCATTGAGATACATTTGGCAGTAGTTTCCACGCTGCTAAATAATCTACTAAGGGAATCAGTCTCTCGAGACTGACTTCTGGGGTAAGAGGCCCCCGCAGGGGCAGCGAGCGTCTCAGCCCCGCTACGCACACGGGCGGAAGATACTGAGACCGATGCTCACTGGGGACCACTGCGCCCTGGAACACTGGCAGGGTTGGCAGATCGGCCCCCAGAGGTCGCTGAGGCGAGATGGGCACCGTGTACTGCGGTGTGTACCGCTCTACCCCAGCAGAGGCTGCCCTGTGAAACCCTGGACTTTTGGCATCAGGGTTTCTTGGCCGAGGACTTCTTAGCATCTATGGCTGCCCTAAGATCTTGTTTAGGCTTAGAAGACCTCGGCCGAGAGCATCGCTGGGACCCTCGTTCCCGACGAGGAGGAGCACGAGAGGCGAAGCTCTGTTTCTTGGCCTCTCGATACGAGGAGCTAGGGTGCGGCTGGGGCATCTCCCGCCCAGATGCCCCGAGAGAGCGATGAGGGAGGAACTTATGGAACGCCGCCGCTTGTTTGCGGGCCTCCTGAAACCTGTCGACGACAGAATTGACTGCGTCGCCGAACAGGCCAGTCGGCTGAATGGGCCGTCCATGAGGCAGACCCTGTCCCGCTCTTTCATATCGGACAGGGTCAACTATAAGTGCCTCTCCGCGGCCACCATAGCTGCCATGGACCGCCCAATGGCTCGGGCGGTCTCCTTGGTGGCGCGGAGGGAGAGATCAGCGGTCCTTCTTAGTTCTGATATATCATGGGACTTGATCTCCTCTCCCTCATCTAGCTCTTTAAGCAGGTCAGCTTGGTACGCCTGTAACACCGCCATGGTGTGCAGACACGCACCAGCCTGACCTGCAGCCGCATACCCTTTGCCCACCAAAGCCGATTTATGGACGAGGAAACTGTACGCCGTGAGGTGGAAACTCTTCACCTCATGGTGCAGAGACTGCCAGCTAGACCCAGCAAACTGCCCAGTTGGTACAGTTCTGGAGTTCCTACAGGCCAGGCTCTCTGCAGGGTTTTACCAAAGGCCTTTATGGACGATAAAGGCCTTTGCCGGGGGACAGATAGCTCGTGAGCGTCTGTTCCACCCGGGGCATCGCTCTATAGCCGTGCTCTCCCATCCCCACTACATTGCCATAGTAGTCAGACGAGGGGATGTAGAGGCGGGCTGAAAATGGGCATTTCCACGACCTGGCGATCTCATCATTCAGGTCGGGAAAGAATGGGAGGCCCTGGCTGGGAGGTGGCTGAATCGCGCGCAGGAGGTGTTCATCGAGCTTGCTTCGCTGCAGTTCAGTTGTTTCTTCGGCGGGCCACTCAATGCTTAATTTGGTCACCGCGCGAGTAACCACCTCCGAGAGCTCCTCATATTGCGGCGAATGGGGTGGCGAATCTTTTTCGACCGACTCCACATCAACCCCCTCGGAGGAAGAGAGGCGGAGCGTCGATCCCTCTCCCTGGGTGGAAGGAACCGCAGAGCATGCTTCCGACTCCAGGGATTGGGCGTCGGATCTGGCGGAAGTGGAAGGAGATAGGGACTGGCCCGTCTCCATTCCCTCCACCAAATCCACTAGCGAACCCCACGGATGCAGCCGCCGTTCTGCCTCGGCAGAAGCGGGACCAGCACCGCAGGGAACGCTGACGAAGGCCTCCTCCTCGAAGAGGGCCCTCCGGGAACGAAGCAGCCGCACCGACATACGCTCACAGTGCGGACAGTCGCCCCCCTCGAGAGCCAACTCAGCGTGCTTCGCTCCCAGGCAAACCACGCATAAGCTGTGTGTATCCCCACCCGTTATGTATCGCGGGCAGGGAGGAACACACAACCTATAACGTGATTTGGAATCGCCATCAGAATGCTTGGATTTCACCTTGCTCTTCGGCATGACTTGGAGCTCTAACTGGACAGACAACTGTAAATAAGACTCACAAGACAAAGAAGTGACATTCACACACAGAGCGCTTGCTGAAAGACGCGAAGCTGACGCCAGCTGCGCGCCACATGCTTTTATAGCTTCCTGGTCGCTTACGTCACCCCGCCTGTGACGTCACGCTCTTCCATTGGACTGATTACACACAATATTCAGAGTCGCTCACGCTAAGCGTGTTCCCCAAAGCGTTGTTCGACGCAGCTCGAGTTCCTGAAGAGGAACAAATGATTAATCGCAATTAATCAAGTCCAAAATAAAGGTTTTCATTTACATTGGGGATGCCCTCGAATAAGGATTTTTTTTGGTCGACTAGTAGTCGTTAATTTAAGCATTAGTCAACTGATCTCACGTTTATTAATAAACCATTTAAATCTTTATAATGATCCTTTAATTGCCTACAAAGCCTTATAAGCGCTCAAGCGCATGTATAAAGCTTGCCACAGTGCACCAGCAGAAGTAATGATTATGAATCAGGGAATTGTCAGGGAAAATCAGCAAGGATCCACCACATTACATAATTTGGGAATATTTGTTTTACATTTGAATTCATTTAAGTCCATTTTAAAGTAGACATTTCAATCTCTTTCTGTATATTTTTTATGCCTGTAAGGTAAAGATATACTCAGTGTTAAGCGCTGAAGTTTACAGACCGAGACATCAGAAAGTCATGTTTGCTGTAATTATTTTACAGAAGAGTGTTTTGTTGTTATTGTGAGTGCACACAAATAAGCTTTCTTTGCATATTCAAAAGATTTAGTTATCTTATATATGACCAAAAATGAGGGAGAAGGCTATTTTAATAGCAAGTGAACACACAGGCGCCTCCATCAGTCCTGCAGCAAGTGCTACTGTTCAGCTTCCACTCTCCGCACACACACTTAAACGGCAAATAACATTACATTGAGCGGCCATGTAACATTGCTGCTACTTACTTAGTACATATTTCAGACGATAAGCCATATTTTTGGTGGTTGAATGCACTGTAAAAAAAAAAAAAAAAAAAAAATTATATATATATATATCAGTAAACGATGAATAGCCTTCGATTTCCTATTAAGCTGTTTATGTTGCAGCCATTTATCATTTTTTAATGATGAATCTCTGGCTTGCTAAGTAATTCCTGGATACAAAATGACAACTGTTTTGTGCTAAATGGGATAATGTAAGATGGAACTGAGTGAAATAAACACACTGGCGATACAATGATGCTGCTGTTATTGATATAAAGTCTGATATTGGAATATTTACTAATTTCGTTTTTATACCACATTTTGATATTAAACCAGGGGTCAAAGTTACTGGCCTCTAAATTGTTGAAGTTGTTAAATGCAGTCCTCAAATCAATTTTCATTTTCTACATTTTGGTTTGGCCTTTAGTGTTCTCTTAAAGAATTCATTGAACTAGTAGAATCAGAAATATATATTTTTTCCACATAACCTATTACAGGCCTAAAACAAATGTGAACACACAGCTGTTGCTGGTGACACTCTGCAACATGACATCTAAAATTGTGAACACACAAGCGTGACTAACTGTTTTTATCACATGATCACTATTGCATTATCTGTTATTACAGACAGTTTGATATGCATATGAGTATTTATGCACTTTTTACATAAAACATAGCAGCATCAAGGCTGTCAAACATGCACAACTGTTAGCCAATCATAGCAGGGGGCATTTACTTCTGATTCTGAGATCTGCCACACCTATTTGAACAGAGTGTTCGAATGATGGGGGTCGAAACGGGACAGAAAATAGCCTATTAACTCTAAATTACTAATTTAACATTATAAGTGGACCTCAGAGAAGAGTACAAAATAATAAATAAGGCAGTCCATGACCCCTTTAATGGCACCAATATCTATCTAGCTGAAATTTTTGGTTGTAGTTCAGCCATACGTGTTTGTCATAGGATTGCACATAATGGTGCTGAAATGTGGCCAGAAGTTGAGAAAGGTGCCTTGATCCAGGGCGCACACTCTTGACTTCTGAAACCTTTGCACCTGGTCTCCATGGCAACTCCAACAATGGGAGTAGTAGCTCCAGGTATCATTATATGCTTTCTAACAGCCAGGCATTTTTGAAATTGAGATGGAGTTGGCATGACTGAGCCTATGCTAATGAGACAGACATGTCCTGGCTGTCAAGGTCATTCGTATGATACCTTAACTGTCCCTTTAGTGGAAGCATCCACAGTATATGTCTTTCTTACTCTCACCCTTCCTTCTAATGTTCACATATAGAGATTGATTGATTATTTATTTGTTTATTTGAGAGTATGTCAACTGAGCAGATTGGCAACCATTTTGCCTCTGTACTTTAATTTAACTAGAAGGGATAATGACATAATTCTCAGCTTTTTATTTCCATTTTAATTTGAATTAAACAATCCAGACATTTGTCTTTTTCAATTCTACAAAAATGTGTTTACCCTTTTCATCATTAACTTAAACTCAAGGTTTTTTTCATATTTTCCTTTAGATGCTGTTAATGTGTGTAAAGTGTGAGGAATTTGTGCTGATGTGCAATTGCAATGCGCTAAAAATTGAGTGGTATCAAATTGATCTTTGAGTGAGGAAACATTGATGCTCAGCTTTCAAAAAGAAATACTTTTTGCTTCAGGCCAAATAGTGCAACTTTGCTTTCCACTCCACACCACTCACAAAGTCTGGCTGTGAATGAGACAGTTAAAGGCCAGAGATCAAGCTTTATGATTTGCCCAATTCAACATGACCCCATCCTCACAGTCAATCTTCCTAAACACACAAACTCACACACAATTGCGTTGCCTTTCAGAGTGAAGCCAGCGAACAGATGCCCACTCAGCTGGAATTATGGCCACTTTACGGGCCCACTTAGGGCTAGCCTATGGGTCCCCAGCGGGCTGCCAGCGCAGGGACTCTGAGATTTTGCTTATTGGCCCTGCATGGACAGCCCTCACTTAGCCAACACTATTAATCTACAACAGCGGTGCCCAACCTGGCCCTGTTCAAAAGCAACTGAACCAACTAATTAGGATCTGAAGGAGCACTTGATAATTACAGACAGGTTTGTTTAATCAGGGTTGGAACTGAACTCGGTAGGAAGATAGATCTCCAGGAACAGGATGCACCCCTCTTCTATAACAATACTAGGTGACTTGTTCGGTTTACTTAGTTTTGTCGTGACCACGACATAATAACTTGTGGGAACGTGATAATATGTCATGGCCATGAGATATTAATTTATGGGAACGTCATATTAACTCGTGGGAACGTCATATTATGTCGTGGCCATGAGATCATTTTGTCGAGGTAACGACATCCTTATGTCGTGGCCTCGAGATGTTATGTTGAGGGAATGACATGTTTATCTCGTGGCCACGAGTTTAATGCGTAAACAAACCTGCGTGACCATAGCAACCCGGGATTATCAGAGATGGATTCATTAGTATTTATTTTTGAATTAAGAAATTATTATATTAACTATATGCTTTGGCTACCGGGCTGTATTACATGCAATCGTCAGCATTCAAATGAAGTTTATCATGAAAAAAGTATTACATAAAGTGCATAATAAAATATTTGTAAAAAAATTATCCATCCTACAGTCTTGTAAGTCCATTAACTGATAGTCTTTCCCCCGTAATATGTGTACATTATTATTATTATTATTATTAGCCTATTATTATTGGTTATATTTTTTATTTCGTTTATATATTTTTTTTGCTTCAATTTCGATCTCTTTACTTAACGTTCTGAATACTTTTGTAAATAATAGCGTACTGTAAATGCTCTACATTTACATAAAATGTCATAAATGCATAAAATGTAAATGTATAAAATTTATATGTATAAATAATATAATAATTTCTTAATTCAAAATAAAATATTAATGAATCTATCTCTGAATGAATCCAATCCCGGGTTGCTATGGTCACGCAGGTTTGTTTACGCATTAAACTCGTTGCCACGAGATAAACATGTCGTTCCCTCAACATAAGAAGTCGTGGCCACAAGAAATGGATGTCATTCCCTCAACATAACATCTCGATGGCATGACATAAGGATATCGTTACCTCGACAAAATGATCTCGTGGCCACGACATAATATGACATTCCCAAGAGTTAATATTAAATAATTAATATCACGTTCCCACAAGTTATTATGTCGTGGCCATGACAAAACTTAGTGAACCGAAAAAACTAAGTAAGCTTACGGGAACCGTACAATACATCCCTTTAAATACTTTTCAGCTACTTTAACTTATGTCTTTGAGAAAAAACAGTTAAACATGTGAAATGGATGCAGTCACTACATAACTAATATCTTTATTGTCAAACATTTACAGTAGTCAGAGGGATTTCAAATCAATGGATTTATTAAAAACGAAATAGAAAATAGAAATAGAAAATATTCAATTCAGTTTAATACAGATACATATAGCCAAAAATGTAAATATACAAAAGTACAAACACACACACACACACACACACACAAAAAGAAAGAAACAAAGACAAAGGCAAACAAAGCATTGTAAGATTGTGGGATGTTGTCTTGTGAAAGTTGATGGGTGTGAAAGTCTTATCTGTAGTGCATAAATTTCAAAACACTGTCCTTAGCTGAAGTTAGTTGATAGCAGATTAATAATCCAACCTCTTGAAATGAAAACATGCCACAGCTCACAAACACTAGACTCTTCAATTAAGCAATTAAAAATAGTCCAGACTAAAATAACTTTAAATCCATATTTAGACTGGACAATGATGTAGTGTTCTCACCAATAAGGAGTCCTTCTAAAATGCATACAAATACACTGTCTTAAACTCTTAGCATGTCCAAACATAAGACATACATACATGTACCAGCTCTGCAAAAACATCAGTAATGTTCACTTTTAAACAAAACATAAAAACAATTCCTTTAGACTGGGCTTGAAATGACACATTTACCAACCAGAACACAGGTCAGCCATGCTGGTTATTGCTGCTTGTTATTCCTAACTCTCTCTACCACATGGCTTTACTTAAGGAAACCTAGTGGTAAGGAAGAAAACTGCCCACAAAGTTCTTATTAACAGGCTCCTGTCTGGCCTATAGTGTGGGCTACTCACAGAGAGGCTGCAGTGAGCCCAAAACTGTGGGCCTCGCCTGGGCAAAGCCCTCGCTTTCCTCAGAACGTAATCAACGCAGTCAGTGTTGTTTACGTTAAGCATGCGCGTGTAAACAACTCTGATTATATTGATTATGTTCTGGGGAAAGCAAGCACATCCCTGACATCGGCCTTAACAAATAACAAGATCTACTTATTGAAGAATTAATTTAAAAAGACAGCCCATGTTGTTTTTCCAATTTGAAGTCTTTAGTATTTTAAAATATAAACCATATTACAGAAAATCTACCTTTTATTTTCAGATTTTTTTAATAAATATATAGGTTAAATGTATTATAATATACTTATAAAAAGTAAGAAGGTATGCTAACAATAATAATAAGAAGTAGAATTTTTTTTTATATTTTAATTTTATTAGTATATGGGTAATACATATATACAAGACACATTGAGTTTTCCTTCAATTTAATTTTTTGTTTATTTAAACAGTTTTTTAATCACACAGTGTCGCCACATAGGTGACCTGACGAAAAATAATTTCCATTGAAACTATGAGTCAGGATTGATTATAAAATGATGTGCTTTGTTGCCTGCATTTGCCAGTTTGTGAGTATTATTATTATTTATTTATTTATTTATTTATTTTTTACCCTGGTTGCTATGGTATTATTCTTGTCCTTGACTGTGAGGAAACCAAAAACTCCTGAATATGTAATTTGGCAAGCCACAGAGCACCTGCAGATGGGAGATGACCTCTATCTGAATGCATTTAAGAGCGTTTTCATTTATCTATATAGTTACAAAATGCCTACATATATCCATTCCAGTCACCCTGCTGACTCCTCTTACATCTTTTTGTCTATCACACTTTTTTATGTTGGTGGGCCCTGTTTAATCAAACACTGGGTGTACATTACAGTTTTGTGACCTTGACTGAGCTAATCCAGTTTTATCAGTCTCAGTTAAAAGCAACAAGAGCACTTTGGAGATATCATATTCTCTTTCTTTCCTGAGGTGCAGGTGTCTTCCAAGAAATATCAGCATTTATTGAACCGTAGGGTTCCTAGTAATGGATATTGCATGGAATCTCTTTCAAGTAAGCTTTTGGTGGTCATATCTTGAAGGTGTTTTTTATCCCCTCTGTGATTGGATGGTTTCTTTATACTGTATGTTCAATCCAAGCCGGTTGTCAGAATTTGTATTTATTTATTTACTTTCATGAAAGCGCTAGCAGACATAGGCCATGGAAACAAGGCTTTGCACTCATTTTTTTTTAATCCTTGACACCACAGACCTACATTCACAGATCATTCTTAATGTGCTCAAAGAGAGGAAAAATGCAGAAAAAAGATTTCTCCCTCTCTTTGAATCTTTGACTTACAGTGCTTTGGTTTTCATGTAATACATTCCTTGGCGGGGTTTGGTGGGGGGGTATTTAATTCCGGTAAATTATTATTTTTAGAGAGTATTTGGCTTAAAACCAGTAGTGTTTTATAATGAATGCTGGCTGAAGTTGTTTTATGCAGTAGTCAGATAGTGATTCTGAATGGGTCCATATCAGGACCTAAGCTTATTTGTATAGAAAACATTTATTTAATTATTGATTGATTGATTGTGGCACTATACAGTATATTGTGAATTATGAAAATTTAAATAACAGTAAGGTAGGCTACAGTCAGGACTTGAGGATATTTGTATTGCAAATGTTTATTTGATTATTGATTGATTGTGGCACTATAGATATATTGTGTATTTATTTACTTAAGAAATAAACAGAAATAAAAAAAAGCCCTGCTTATTTTTCCACTTCAAGCACTGCCGTGAACTCAATTGTGAAGGAGCACGACTCACCATCACTTTGTCTCACACACACACAAAGAAAGAAACAGAGCTAGAGAGTTTTACATAAAATGTAAAACAGAATTGACATGCTACATGTAAACATCATTCTTTGTTGCATTTTCCTGTCAGAATAACAGCGTTCCTTTTGAATTCTTCAGCTTTTAAGAACTCCCGGGTTCTCTGGTTGTGGGCGGCAATCTCATTGGTTGTCCTTACCTATTTTTGTCCCTGTTTTGATTTCAGCAAATCAGTTTGAGCAAAAACACACAATCTGATTACTATTCTTGAACCCAAAAGCTCATTAATCCCAGTGCATTTTATACTGTTATTATTAGTAGAATTTGTAGTATTGTTATCTTATCAGTATTATTTTTTATAAAAAATAGATGGAATTATTCCATTTCCATTCTTTTTCCTCAATTCTGGCACATTGGTTTAAGCCCCACTCACTTGTTTCCATCTAAATATATATTTACAGAAACTAATAAATTTGTCATTGCAACCAATACATTTAAAGATAATGGCTTCGATGCACACCCCTGACGTATAGGGCTGCTAAGTATTGAGATGGATGGAGAAATTCGTATTCATTTCCTCCGTGTTCATTGCTTGTTGTTCAGAAACGAGATTGCTCAGATGTGCCTGTGACAAGTCTACCTGGTCTGCTTGACATCCCATTTGACATGTTCCAGATTGAATCTCAGTCTGCGCAGTGCTGCCTTTTGCGATTGATTAACATCCCGGCAGCCACACTGCAGTGCTTGCAAAACACTGCAAGCTTGCACCACTATTTGGCCAAATGAATGGGGGGGGGGGGGGGGGGGGGTAAAGCATCTATGTGAAGGCTAAAAATAGCATGGTAATAGTTTCCCCATCTCTAGTGAGTCATTGTGTGATGCCTGGGCCTGCCTGACTTCACACACATAAACTTGCACGCATAGGCTGCACACAAACACCCAAATTAACCGACTCAGCAAAAACCTGCCTGCCATTGTGCTCCTCCACTGTGCTGCTGCAATAAGGCAACTGTTATGAGAGACTGCAGGAGTAATGAAAATCCGGAAGAAAGAGGGAGTGAACGATGTAAAAAAAAAGCTCTCTTAGACTGCGAGAAAAGTGTTGCTGTGCTGTGACTTTTTAAATTTTTCAACAGCAGAATTAGTGGGCTATTTGACATCACTGTTTACATGCTAGAAAACAGAATAGAAAGGTAAAGTACACATTTGATTTAGCAGTTTAACTGAAATCACAAGCCCTAATTGTGCATTCATTCTTTGACAAAGCCATCTGGGTAATTGCCAGTCCTGCCGGTTATCAAGCTCTGTCAATAGCTGATTAACAACTGTAACAAGCCTCTGTTACAAGTTTAAGAGGTTTGGATGTTCACTGATTTGGCAGCTTTGTGAAATACAAAATCCGCTTTGGCCAGTGGAGATACACCATTATTATTTTGCCTTCAAAGAGCAAAGGCCTCATTTCATCACTGGCTTATCACTATTAGCGTTGGAATGGTATGAAACTGAATATGTGCCTGTGTGCCCCAGCTGATTGTTAGTGCAAGTGCACCACACTGTTTTTTTTTTTTTCTTGGTAAAAACAAGATGTTTACCTGTTTCATATGTTTAAAAAAAAATAAATAAATAAATAAATGTGAGGCTTGCTGTAGTGTCCATGTCTTGCATCACTATTTCACTAATTCACTAATTGTTTATCACCTAGCATCATTAAATGTCACCATTGGGAGTTCATATACTTGTTTCAAGAGCTGTTTCTAGGCACCAACTAGAGGGAGGCACCAATTGTTCAGTTAAAATCATTTTAGCAAACAGATCACATGTTAAGAACATTGTTACTAGGAAGATGGTCATCAAAAATATGAATCTTGCCTAGAGCACCAGAATTGCTTTGCTTGTTTCACTGGCAACTTGCTAGTACATGCTAGTTGGCTGTTGACTGTAGTCTTTTTGTTGTGTTCAAGCACTTTTTTTTTTAACTTTTTAGCCAAGATGCACTTGACACAAGGCACCACAGTTGGCTTTCATTGTGCCCTAATAAGTAGGTTGTACCATAGATGGTAACCAGAGGCGTCGTGCCCATTCGAAGTGAGGGGGCACGTGCCCCCTCAGATTTCTGAGCCAAGTGGATTTTAAATGCAGCTTCCAAACGAAAAAAAAAAAATTGCAGAATAATATTTTTTATATATTTGATACAATCACAGCGGTGTGATTAGATCGTTCAGTGCACAGCATCAGCTGCTAAATTCAAATCTGCGTTCGCTGGCTGGCGCTGAGCCAGAGACAGACGCGTTCGTACAACGCTTCATGATAACCAATCAGAAACTATTCTGTTGCGCTTATGGATGCAATGGCCAATCAGAGACGTCCAGAAGAGTCATCACTGAAACGCAGTGTTTTGTTCACTTGCTCGCTGACTGAATTATTTAGCGAATTCTCTCATCAGAAACAACAAAAAGTGCAGATGTGCGTACGAATGTAAGTAAGATATTCGTTTCATAATGTAAAGTGCTTCAGTGATTTTAATGGGAGTTTTTGAGAGTGCCTGAACTCTGGCTAGACTGAATGAAAATGTTTTTTGATAATGTAAATGTTCTTTACTCTCTGTAAAATGAAAGTGTTAAAATAAGTATCTTACAATATTGTTATTAAAATTTACATTAAATGCAAATTCAGTCGTATTAAAAATATTTTATGGCATGATATGGCACTTAAGTAAAAAGTCAGGTTTTTATGTGTAGTTAATAGATTACACTACATTTCCATATATTGATCAAATAGCAATCTATAAAGGTGCAAAACACGTTTACCTACACATATTTGAGAAACGAGATATTTCCTGATATATTAAGCATGTTTGGAATTGTTTTGAATAAAAAGGAAAAAAATAATAAAAAAATAAGCCTATATCAGTTATACAGTGCTTTCGTAGAATGACTTATACCCCCCCCAAAAAATGTGCCCCCTCAAAAATCATGAATGCATGACGCCCCTGATGGTGACCCTGGTTGGAGGGATGTAGACCCTCTGCTCTTCTGGCATTGTAGTCAGAATGAATCATTCTGCTCCTGTCTCCTGGAAATTTGCCTAAACAGAGAATAACATACAGCTTCACATAGCTTTTGATATAAACATAATTATTTTTTTCTCTCTGTGTAAACATTTCTACATTTATTGTTTTGGAATTATTTTCTATAACCACAAAGACAGCCTGGAAATATAAAAAATTTTGATCGTGGATGATTAAAATGTTTGCTTTAAAAGAAAGCATATTATGATACATTCTATCAGTTGCAGTACTCGGAGCCTCCATCTCAATACACAATACACCCTGAAGCACACATAATGGACCACTGGACAACAGATTACTGGACTAAGTTATCTTTCACGTCGGATTGTGCAAATGCTGTCAAAAATACACAAGGTTTACATATAAACACATTTGGTCATGTCTAAATTGAAAGTAAACAGTTGAGAAAAAACTGTATCTTTTTTGAACCTGTTAACCAGACCCCTCATTATGGGACTCGCACATGAAAATACCCTACCTAACTGAAAATTGTAACAGTTCCTTACTTCAGTGTGCTACATACACAATTTTGGTGTCTTTGGAAAGAAGACAATTTGGGCTTTACTGTCCATCGTCCAGAGTTGATAATGTTCAAAAATATTGAAAGTTATACACTGAAGTGCCTTGAAAAAAAAAAAAATTGTACCACACTAAATTTTTTATTTTAGTAAGGAAACCAGGCATTCAAATGAGTGAGTAGTCTCCATTGGACATAGTGGTTGTAAAAGCTTGAGTTTGTGTGTGAATGTGTGTGATTAAATGTTGCTTTTCCTTGTAACTTTTATTTTAAACAGCCATTTACCTTCTAGTCTGAATGGCAGCGGACTCTGATTACTTCAAAGTTTTCCTCTCCTTTTAATCTTCATTATTAATGAAGTAATTAGTAATGAAGTGCAGATTTTCAGTAATCTCCTGAACGCCTGCACTCAACTCACAAATAATTGATTAAAAGACTAAGTGACATCATCCTCAGAGGTATGGGAGGTAAATGATGTGAAGGGAAATGGTCATTCAGTTATCTCTTAATATTCTTCGACCACAAGAGAACACACGCGGCTTTTCGGATTAAACCTCCACAATGACGCACATGAATAAACAAAGGATAAACGCACTTACAGATATACGCAGACACACATAGATGTTTAAAAAGAACAATCTTTCATCAACATGGAATCAATTCAGCCAGCTCAGGCACAGGCGTATGTGTATGCAGAAGACCTTGATTTCAACTTCAAAGACAGTGTAAGAAAATGAAATTGCCCACAGAAGGGGCATTTAAAGAGGAAAAGAGACGAAAGAGAGAAAGCGCCACTCTTGCGTAGACGATGTGCTTGCCAACTCCAATAAATTCTGCTTCCATTATTGTGTCTGTCAAAGAGATAAGAAAATGTTCAGCTTTCCATTTTAGAGGAACTTGAATAAAAAATTACAAAATATTTCTGACTGTATGCTGGTTTAAAATGGACATCAGCTTGTTCAAACAGTACTTTGTACAGTAGCACCTCTATTCAAATGCTAATGCACAGTAGAGTCAAAAATAAACATTCTTGTACATTGGGGATAAAGATTGTTGGTGACTGCAGTTTCATTTGCTATTTAGAGACAGTGTTTGCATCAAAATGGCTACTTTGCGTGGATTATTGCATTGCTTTCTGATGAGAACGTTTGCATTATTTAGATATGATGAGATGAAAATGAAATTGGTTTACCTAAGCAGTTCCTTCCATAAACATGAAGCCTAGTTCCCCTATAAGGGACACTTTCCATATACCCTTTTTAGTAATTTGAACTTTACAATTTTGTCTTGGAAACCAGGTTAAATACTGAGATTGAATGGATTAATGCAGTGAATTGACGTATGTATTATCATGCTCCCGAGTCAGCAAAATTGAGATGGTTATGCCAGGTTTTCATAAATTCACTGTGGCCTAGCTCAGACACTTCAACTTTATACATCATATCTTTATTTACATTATTATTATATTTGTTTATTTTATTTGTTTAAAATAAAGTGTGTGACAACTTGAAGAGCCTGGTTGTGAATATAAAAAAAATCAAGTTCACCACATATTTGCATGCTAATATATATATATATATATATATATATATATATATATATACACACATATATTAGTTCTGGCATATATGGCAACATCTGTTCAAAGACAGTAATGGAATTGCTTCACATTCCTTAATGTTCACCTGTGATGGTGGGTTTAAAATTTGATGTGAGATATTTTGTGATCCTGATTGATTTACATACATAAAAATGTACTGCATTGTGAGAATGAGCATATGAAGTTGAACATGCCATCGCAGAGTCCTGCAGTGAATCAACCTGCTCAAACACTCTGCTAAGACCAAACCATGCTTCAGTTTGTGCTCTCACCTCCCTCAGCAAACAGCTTGCTCTGTCTCCCTTCTTTCTCACACAAATCCTTTCAAACTGTCCAAACTATGGGAAGCAGATGGTGCTCTCTGTTTTTAGTGGGCGCTTTTCTCTGTCATGTCTCTGCTTCCTTGTTACAGCGACTTGGTTTGATTTATGGTGTCGCTGACTGTAAGAATGGCAGGTTTTAAGAAAGGACTTTGGGTGATATGTCATGGTGCAAAAGAGGCAGGGCGCCATCTTGTCACCCCAGTCTGCTGTGTTTGTTGCTTAGGGTGGCAGCAGGGTACGTCGGAATGTCAAGGTCGGTAATCAAATGCATTGTGTGTTGTTGGGGTGGAGGAATTGTCTAAAGTAGCTGAGCGTGAACCATCCCAGCTATCTCCTCACATGCTGATAAGACTTTATATATGCAGAGTTCTGCCAAGAAAGCATAACGAAAAATGGTGAGCATGCTGGTGTGCATGTTTAAAAGCACACATTCAGACACACATTCTCTCTATCTCTGTCTCTCACATAAACTGTAAATTATGCACAGGGATGTTAGCATGCACATGCTGCATTCCAGTTTCCATTTTTGATAAGTTTCCACTCACATATTGCCTTTCCTTCAGGATGATTGATTTCCAGTTAATAATTTACCAATTAAATTGTACATTTTATATCCTTACATCATGGCCTTGCATAGCCCGGACTTTCAGAATATGGTCTGGTGCATCACATCTTAAATGCATAGTTCACCCAAAAAGATTCACTCTCATGTTGTTACAGATATGTAAGACTTTCTTTCTTCTGTGAAGCATAAAAGATATTTTGAAGAATGTTGGTAGCCAAATCATTTTGGATACCATTGACGAAAAAAATCCCTTTATTCTGGCTACAAGCTGCCTGTCTAGACTAGGGGCTGTGTGAGTGACACCCAAAGCAAACATAACAGTTTTTGTTTTCACACATAGTTCATGATGGGTTTATTTAGATAATACAGTTAGACTGCCATAGAAAAAAATAATTTCAGAGCACGTCTCTTTCAGATGTTAGAATATGTGGTAGCACTTTTCCATTGGGTCAAATTCTCAATAAACTCTCATTAAAACAGCTGAATTTTTAAATCATTCTTGGCAGTTCTGTGTAGAACCTCCATCAGAAGGTCATCAAACAGGACTGTGGGCAGGCCATCTGAGACTATTTTCATCTTCAGTTTTTTCAATATATTTTGATTTAATTATTTTAATACCACAAAAAGAGATAAGGATTTATTCCTTTTGCTTTTCTTGGGGTTTGTAAGTTTAATGAAGAATAACAGACAGAGGGGTTGAGACGCCCTTCTTTTCTTACACTCAGTTGTGAGCCTGCTTTCAAAAATTAGGAGATCTGAAGGATGAAGGAAGGAGGGAGAAAGATCAGAGAGTCTGGTTTGTCTAGTCTAGTTTGAGTCTCCTGCTCCAGAAGAAAGACTTTGTGTTTTGCTAGTCACATGTCTATGTGCTGGTTTACTCCATCTGTTGAGTTGTGCCCAAATGCGCAATGTGCAGCCTTCCCCAGAGAAACATCTGGAGTGATAAATGTGGCTTTAGCTTACAAAAAGCAAGAATTTAGCCCTAGGCTGGTTACTAGAGTTGGTAAATAAACAAAGGCTAATTTAGATCTAATTAAACTTTTATGTAAAGTTGCTTATCAGTTAGCAACCTTCTGCATCGGCATTGACAGTTTTTGTGCTCTGAAAAAAATCATTGTCCCTGCCAGACTTCTTAATTTTCTATTCATTGATGTGCAGGTCATAGGAGGCACCCAGCAGCGCATGTGTCCGCCTGGGCCTGTGAATCTCTGGGCTTTTTCTCTGGCTAGTCTCGTCCTCTGATGTCTGATCAAAGCCTTTTCTTGCTCTTCTCTCCTCTGACTGAATAGGAGCCCCAGGAGTCCAAGGCCCACCTGCCTAACAGACTAGAACAGAGAGAGAAGGAGTGATGGATCAAGAAAAACAATGACCAAAACAAAAAAGCACACGCTTACAAATTCCTAGTTAGAAAGAGATGAGCATGTTGGGAGGGAGGATAAAATCACAGCTTCTGTAAGGTTTAGTGTAATTAGGCTGGTCAGTCTACAGTGGTGCCAATGTAAGTGCCACACTCAACCCATAAAATCAAATTATGAGTACCACATTGTCTGAAATGACATTTACCACACACACTGACGGCTGTTATCCTGTTTGTGTACTGTATGAAAGAGTGTGCATTGTATCACAATAAATGGAAATGCCTTTCCCCGCTTGAGCCAGCGTGAATTTGCTAGGCCAAATGGTTAGTCTGCCAACTTGGTCATGCTGCTCAAAATGTAGTTGATGTACTAGTGTACTAGCATGGGCTTTCTGATAAAGCTGGTTGAAAAGGTTTTGCTAGTTAAGAGGCTTGGTGGGACACCAGAATACCTAATATTCCAAACTATGCTTTGCTATGAAAAACTTACCTAACATTCCAAACTATGCTTTGCTATGAAAAACTATGCTGGTTGTTTCAGCGACATTGCAATATGGAACAAACTGAGCACTGAACACACACACACAAAAAAAAAACTGATTTACCACCACAGAAATAAACTATATTTTAAAACTATATTTAAGATATAGATTTATATCTTAAATATAGATATTCTGATATGTTAAACTTTAAACTATTGCTAACGAATTGAATCTTTTTATAAAGTGTTATGTTAATATTAGTAGAACAGATAGAAAAGAGCTGCCTGCTCCAGCTTGTTACCAAGATGTCCACTTAGCGGAACATCTTGCTTTAAATTTTTATTATTGTTATTATTATTATTGATTAGCCACTGTAATGTAAAATTAATGGATGCATTTTTTTTTTTGTACATAAAAAAATCTGCTTTTAGCTGACAAGCAGCACAAAAAAAATGCTAATGATGTGGATTTCATCCGTTTATTTACCTGTGTGAAGTTCATCAGAGTGTGACTCTGTGAGTGTGCATGTGTCAGTACATTGGGGACACTAGTCTATGCTGGTAGGGTTCTAATACAGCTGCTGATCCATGAAAAGATTAAGCGCCTTGGGACACCTGAGCACAGCCACTGCTCAGCGTAAACAGGCTTGGATAGACTGAAATGCACGCATACTGCACCTGTACAGACACATACAGTACGCAACACACAACATCTAACTAAGCTCTGCACTTATTTACTGATGCCCCTCTTCGCTCCGCTGCTCAGAAACACACACACAAACACACAGACTGTATTGTAGTGATCGCCAGACTTCCTGCTTTGTATTCTCTGCTTGTTTTCAGTGTACTGATTTTGTGGTTTGTTTATCACTGGAGGTTGTTTGCTCCCTGGTGAGCAGTACTAATTCTCAAACAAACTCCTTTCCCAATTACCACAGGATCCAGAGACGAGGCCCCACAGGCAGCTGCCACCGCTCTGATCCTGTTCACCAATCAGACACATTCAGCCTCTAACTCTCAAGATACACAGCCCAGGCCTGGACCTAAAAAAAAAAAAAAAAAACTAAGACTCTGTGCCCCCAGCAATGATTTCCAACTGCAATTACAAACTATTTAAAGTTGTTGTCAAATGTAGTATTCCTAATCTGAATGTGATGTTATTTCGGTTTTGTTCCTGGTGAAAATACCAGTGTGAACTTCAGTGGTTTTTTTATATTGCTGCATTTTGAAAGATCTGTTCATCTTAATGTTAACTTCAACGTTTACAATGTTAATGCATTTTTAAGAATGAAAGAATGATTTTTATGTATTATAATATTAACAGTATTTGGTTGTTTGCTAGCGATAGTGATTTTCTTTCAAAATGTAAGCTAACTGAAAAAAAAAAACAACGAAAAGAAATATAAACAGAATACCAAATCTTTAATTTTGCATTCTGTAGCTTCTGTTATGCTCATGTACAATACATATAAAAATGTAAAAGTCATGTTTATATTATAGTGCAGTATTCAACAGATTGTTTCAAAGGAGCGTCTCAATGTTAAACAGGAAAGTAAAAGAATCAATATTGCAAACTTCAAAAATGAATCAGATCCAAAATTCTGCAGTAAAAGTTTACATTTGTCAAAATTTGTGAATTATGAACACATTTGGATTGCATGTCAAATGTAATAATAGAATACATTAATGGCTGTCTTATCATTAGGGTTGGGAACCGAGAACCGGTTACATAAATCGACTGCTATTGTTATGTAAGTATGAGGGTTACATTATTTAGTGTACAGGTCATTTCAAGAGAAACAAACAAAGTGATACAAATATTTATTTTCATGCATTTTAATGTTTAAAAATGGGAAACCGCTCATTGTATTACACCATCACCTGACTGCATTATTATTTGTAAAATAGGGGCTTTTTAGTGTATACATGGTTATAAGTATAACAGTTTATATTTCATTGAATTGAGAAAAAAAATAACAAGTGTCTCAGCCCTCAAGGGACTATTTAGCCAACCAGCTTATTCCTGCTTGAAAAGCAAAATGTCATTGATAGTGTAAAAAACATCAACTTGGAACAATGGACTAGCATTACTCAAACATTACTTACTACAGTACCTTCCAGCAACACTACATTCAATGAAGGTAAAATAGTAAAAAACATAATAATAGTTAATTTAAATGGAACCAGAACCGGAAAATTTCTAACAATACCCAACCCTACCTATGAAGATCCGTATACTATATGTTGCCTTTTGACATTTCCAACCATTAAATTAAGTTGACAGTAAGTAATAAACAGTATTGAGCATTGGGTAGTTGAGTATTGTGCATTTTTCCTTACCACAATTTTTTTATAGTTGTTAAATGATTTTAATGGAACCGGAACCGGAAATTTTTAACTATTCCCAACCCTACTTATCATTCAGGCATTGAGATTAGATAATTTCTAGCCAGGCACTGAATAGACTACCCAGTAACTTTTAGCCAGTAGAGTCTCTTTAGGTTCCAATGCAGTCTCCAGACTGTGCGGAGTGAAACACCATCGCACCCGTGTTCTGTACTGGGTGCCGGCATCCAAAGCTCATTCTGTCACACATTTTTCTATCAATTAAAAATCATGAAATATGGTTAGACTCATTTAACTTTTTAAGTTATTTCTTCCCTGGAGTAGAAGCTGAAAATTGGAGTAGAATTGGGAGCCATCTTGGCTCCCGGACCCAGCCTCTACATGGCAATGTTTAACTCCATTGCCAGTTCCTAGCATGGATTTGGATGGCTAGGTTGACAATATCTCTCCAAGTATCTGCCATCACTGGAGCCCAGGCCAGTGCCTCACATCAAAGGGCGACTGGCCTGCCCATGCTCTGTTTGCTCCTGTACGAAATGAGGGAGATATGGAACCCCTTCAGAGCAAGTGAGAAATAGCCGCACAGCTGCTGTGGACACATCCTCTCCGCTGAGCTGCCCAGGAGCTTGGAACATCCTGGACTCTGCTTATACAGTAGTCACGATATTCTGCTTGTATTTGATAGTGTAGATTATCTATGCTAAGGTGGCTGATGTCTCTTGTAGGGTTGCAAACCTATTTTGTTGGCCTTTATTTTTCCAAACAAAATGGAGCTGATATCAATTCGGAGCCAGAGTTATTGTTAAATAATATTAGGGAAAACAATTTGAAATGTTGCTTTGGTAGCTAACTGAAAAACAATGTAACTTTAAGTGCTAAAATTAACTGAAACTAAAACTGAATTAGAAATAATAATAATAAAAAAACCACATCAAATTACTGGAAATTAAACTAAAATTAAGATGAAAAATTAAAGTATACAAGTAAAAGCTATTTAAAATGTAAATAAAAATATAGTAGTAAATTAATAAATATAACTACAATACATCACTAAAATAACACTGATTGCAGCAGTGGTGTATAAAGTACCTGAAAGTCATACTCAAGTAAAAGTACAGATATCTTACCAGGAAATTACTTTGGTAGAAGGTGAAGTTACAATTTAGAATATTACTTAAGTAAATATCAGACTTTTACTCAAGTACAAAAAGTATTTTTTTAAAATCTTAAATATACTTAAGTTTTGAAAGTAAAAGTACAAGTAAATCCAAAATTGAAAAGCAGCATATACACACACACACACACACACACACACACACACACACACACACACACACACACACACACACACACACACACACACACACACACACACACATCATGGGCGGATCTACAGGGGGGCAAGGGGAGGCAGGAGCCTTGCCCCCCCAGCTGCCCCCCTAACTTTAGTGATCCAAAAACTGTACTTACAAAAACAACCCACCACTATGTCCAATACATTTACCAAAAGTGAACAATTTAATTTTTAATTTTAAATGTATTATTCGCCCTTCCCCCCTGCCCCTCAAATACTTAGTTACGTCCCTGATTCAAACGTGCATAGCGGCGTTCGCTCAGTCTGGCTCATACACACAGCGAGCCTGCTTCGGTGCGGTGGCCCTGCAACCAGAGACTGAGCTGCCCCGGACAGATCCTCTGAAGGTGAAGTGAGTTTCCTCAGGTGTAGTTTAAACACACGTTTAACTTAAAGTTACATTTGTAATGAATGTATTGTATGCTAAAGACGATTCAGCATCAGCACAAACAGCGAGTCTATTACGTTAGGCAAAATCAGCGGTCAAATCGCTCCCTCGTGATTTGTAAGAGCACTCTTCTCTTTGATTAGCCTGATTTTGATTTTAGTAAAGACAAGAACAGCTTAATAAAAAATATAAAATATTGAGGGGCAGCGCTAGGGCTGGGCTAATGGGGCTTAAGCCCCGAAAGTTTTTAGTAAAGCCCCGAATATTTTGTTAAATTGTCTTTCTCACAGAGCAAAACAATTCATCAGAAAAACAAATGTGAATACGATTACAGCGGCCGCGATTAACTAATCGTGAACAGTGCATATTACATTTTTATTTATATTTTTCCCTTTGCATTAAAGGTACTTTTGACGTGCTTTTGCAACGTTGAGCATTGTAGCCAATCACAGACATGTCTGTTGATCACATCGGCCAATCAGAGGCGTTTAAATGAGTCGCTGTGCTGAAGATGCGTTTTGCGCGAGCTCACCGAGTTCACGTTCGCAAACCTGTCATTATTATTGGCAATAAAGTTAAGATGCAGATAAGAGATTCACTTGATATTATTATTGATGCTGCTCTGATGCACTACATTACGCAACGCTCTGTTTGTTGTTAGCAAGACTAAAAGTTCAGCGGTCTAGCTCATCAATGTCAAAATGATTAAATAAGTTAACAAATGCCTGGTAAAATGTAAGTAGATAATTTAATATTTGACTGTTTTACAATAGAAAAGTTAAACTTTTTTTATTTATTTATTAAATTTTGCCTTTTTGAATTGAAAATATGCTATAATTTCCTTGATTCATTTATGTAAATTAAAAATAAAATATTAGTTGCAAATAGTTACAATTATTTCACTAATACAACAAGCCTTTCTTTTTCTTTATTCCCTTAAATCGCTTTAATAATTAATTAATTACTTTAAATAAAAATACCCAATTTTAGTTTGGGCTGTTACGTTACAACACACAATACAGTGCCAGTTAGGAGATTGATCATTTGATTAGCTAAGCCTAAGCAGTCCTATTAAATCCAATTCCTCTCAGATATCACAGCAATGAAACCAGGTTACAACTGGGGAAATAACAAATACAATAGAATTAAGTAGTCTAAACATAACTGGTGTGTGTGTGTTGTGAATTAAAAAACGTTGTAGTGTGTAACGGCATGATTAAACAATAACTACTGTAGTTTAAAAGTGTTTTTGTGTTTTTTTTTTAAAGCAATTCATATATAGGGATTCCATGTACCCCTGCCACCCTGCCAAGACCTCTTGCCACCCCTTTGCCCCCCCATGCAAAATTTTCTAGATCCGCCACTGACACACATACATATATATAAATATAAGTAAACACCATCCATTGCTCAGAGATGCAAACAGTGCTGTGAACTTTGTTTGGAACTATTGTCGTTAGCAAAATTTAGCAAAAATAAGCAATATTATGTCTAAAATGTCAGTCACTTATTGCTCTACTGAACTTGTATAACATGATTATTAAATGTGTTGTTTAAAAAAACGGTACTCTTTGTGTGATATACATTAAGTTATCTAGGCCTACTTTAAATTATATGAATATAAAAAGCATACAGAAGCATTTTTGCCATCTACATCATTACAACACCATATTATCGCAGACAATTCTGTGTCGCACACCGCAGACTTGTGTGGAAAATGAAATCATCTGCACTTGTTTGCACGTGAGCAAAGGTGTTTTTGTAGGAGTTTAACTTTCAAATGCCAGACCACTGATTCGTCAAACCTGTTTTCCTGCAGTCTGTGTTCTTCTGACTATTTTGTAGTAAGTAACGAATATACTTACGGGTAATGTATCGGAGTAAAAGTATACATTTTAATTAGGAAATGTAGTGGAGTAAAAGTGAAAGTTGGCTGAAATATAAAAACTCAAGTACTGTACAGATACTCCCAAAAATAATGTAGTACTGTAACAAAGTTTTTTTTGGATTGGATTGGAGTATGTTTGTTTTTATCTATCCATCCTTCCTTCCATCTGAATCAGCATATTTATGCAACCATAAGCTGCTTTTGATGCATCGGTCAAAACTGACATCAGATAAATTATAGCATTCACATATTTATTAAGAAAATCCATCTTTTAGACTTATGAAGGGTCTAGAGCTGCTGTGCAGTATGAAAAAAACAAAAAACAAAACAGAACAGTCTGTCAAATGATTGTGTGGCACGTCAAAGCGTCAAGCTTTTTCAGCTTAGACAGCTTTGCTAATTATAATGGGATCCAGTTGGTTGTGCATTAGATTTTTGTTGTTGTTGTTCTTCAGCTCCCGGCATTTATGTTTTTCCGATCCAAAATTGTTATTCTTTTTCTATGAAAACTTGCAGAATGGATCCAACATCTTTTTGTAGGTGGAAATTGGCCTTAATAGTGTCAGAGAATGCAAACTTTGGTAAAATGACCTGACTGCTGCTACATAAACATCAGAGCTTTTGCGACTCCTTTAAAATGATCCTTAAATTGAAGACTAAACTAAACTCCCATTCATGTTCCATTCCTGGAGGCCTGATCGCTCCTCGCGTCTCTCTCACCTCTCCTCCTCATCCCTGTGGGTGGTTTCACATGATTGCAGCATCTGCACAAGACACTTGTGGGTTGTGGGGTGTAGCTCTCCTTAGCGAACCAAAACAAGCTATGCCTTAATCATCATTAAAACATTACTGATGCAGACGATAGTTATCAGTTCCCTCTCCCTTTCTGATCCCCTGCCCCTTCCCTGCTTCTCTCGCATGCCGTCACATTTATGTCACAGTGATTAGTGACAGATTAAAAAGTCATCAGAGAGCAGATGAGGGCTGTAACCAACAGTTCATCATGGAAGCCTCTCCCCCTCCACACCCCATCTCCTGCTGGTGAATGAATGTGTGTTTATAGCTTTGCTGGGATTAACTCTGTAATTAGCATTCCATGCACTAACCGGGTTAAACATAACTGCCATGCTCACTGGCGCCTTGCTCATATTTGGAGGGCAAGAGAGAAGAGATAAGGGCGAGGAGGATGTAGTGCCCACTGCATTACACCCATGAAGTGGGATGGCTCATATCCCTCTAAATTGGTAATGTAAGAATCTTGTCACGCAAATCAGACACATTTTCATTAGCAGCCTGTGTGCCCCATCTTGTCTGCATGACCAGGCTGTATGGGGCATAGCAACCATTAAAAATGAGGGGGGATAATTTTATAGGTTACCAAATTTGTTAACTTTCACATCAACCACCTTAACAAATCTTGATTTTTTTTCTTCTGTTAGTTATATACTGTATACAGTCTGCGTGCATGTGTGATGTATATGTACCATTTTTGCCACTTCATATTTGAATTATTGTATACATTTATTAAAATGAAAATTCTGTCATTGATTACTGGCCCTTATGTTGTTCCAAACTCATAAGACCTTTGTTCATCTTCGGAACACAAATTAAGGTATTTTTGATAAAACGAGAGCTTTCTGATCCTCCATAGAGAGCAACGGAACTGGAATATTCCCAGGCCCAAAAACAGTAAGAACATTGTTAAAATAGTCCTTGTGACATCAGGGGTTAAACATTATGTTTACGAAGCTAAAAGAATATTTTTGTATGCAAAGATAATAAAAATAACTTTTTACTAATTAATTAATTATATTATGTCCTTACTACATTGTGTATATATATGTAAATAGGCATTTAAAAATGAAAAAAATGAGAGGTTGATGAGATTTAAAATGCATGTGTGTGAGCTTTTGAACATTTGGATTGTTCTTTTGCCCAGCCAGTTTGAACAATTGTGATTTGTAGATCATAGAGCTGTTCGGTACACTTTCAGTTTTACTGCTCTTTTAGAAACATTCACAAGCCCTTCTTTTTTAATTGTTTCCTCTTCTCTCTTGTTAGTGGGAGCCAAGGAGAGTTCAGTGCTTCTCTTGTGAATAGGCAAATCTGATTATCATTTCCAGGAAACCTTTAATCCAGGGGTTATGCAATTACAGTTCCAAGGAGGTCTGTTCTCTTAAAGAAGTCTGAGCCATCGTAACTTTCACTGTTTCAGAATACAGTATTTTGTATAGCTATGAAATTAAATAAGCAGGAGGGAGAGAAATTAATTGCAGCAGCATTTATCCATTGAAGGGATGATTTCATCCATAGGGAATCTAAAGGAATGCTATTGGTTTTTATGCATGGTTCAAAGGTTCAAACCTTTCTTGAATGCTTTTTAAAGAGTTATTTTAGCTGAATGTTAATGCATGTATGTGACTAAAAGGGGCACACTGGATGGCATTTCCTTTTGTTATTTCATTGTAATAGAGAGCTGTCCACAGATGAGTGGCAGAGCAGTGAATTGCTTGTATAAGACAATCAGATTTTAAAGGGGGCTGGGATGAAAGATTGGGGTTGAACCCCCTTAAATAGGCCTAGAGTCACTCATGGTTCATTATAATTTTTTTTAGGATGGCAGCCACCTAACAAGTAAGAATCCCAAAGTGGTGAAATCCTAAACAATGAAAATATTATTTCGAAACATGTTAATAGTTCAGAGTTTTTAGAGTATAAAACAAAATAAGAGTACTGTATTTAATGCAAATGTTACCTTCTTGTGTATATTTACATACTTGTAAACACGTAATATCTGTGTAGCTGTAAAACATCTGTGTTTTTTTTATTTTTATTTTTGTATTTTTTTGGTATGTGCTTCTTTGGAAGCAGTAAAGTTATATATATACAGTACAGACCAAAAGTTTGGACACACCTTCTCATTCAAAGAGTTTTCTTTATTGTCATGACTATGAAAATTGTAGAGTCACACTGAAGGCATCAAAACTATGAATTAACACATGTGGAATTATATATGGAATTATATACATAACAAAAAAGTGTGAAACAACTGAAAATATGTCATATTCTAGGTTCTTCAAAGTAGCCACCTTTTGCTTTGATTACTGCTTTGCACACTCTTGGCATTCTCTTGATGAGCTTCAAGAGGTAGTCACCTGAAATGGTCTTCCAACAGTCTTGAAGGAGTTCCCCGAGAGATGCTTAGCACTTGTTGGCCCTTTTGCCTTCAGTCTGTGGTCCAGCTCACCTCTAAACCATCTCGATTGGGTTCAGGTCCGGTGACTGTGGAGGCCAGGTCATCTGGCGCAGCACCCCATCACTCTCCTTCTTGGTCAAATAGCCCTTGATGCCTTCAGTGTGACTCTACAATTTTCATAGTAATGAAAATAAAGAAAACTCTTTGAATGAGAAGGTGTGTCTAAACTTCTGTACTATATATATATATATATATATATATATATATATATATATATATATATATATATATATATATATTATACAATTGCAAACAATGGAAACTCTTTGAATGAGAAGGTGTGTCTAAACTTTTGGTCTGTACTGTATATATATATATATAAACAATGGAACAATGCTCTACTAATTAGTGACCAGTGCATTAAACCGACAACAAAGAGCTTTACACTGAGAATAGCCCTTCTCATTCTCCCTGCCCCTCTAATTTCCCACACCTATCTCTTACACTTCAACATATGTAATCTCATTTTCTGTCTGGCTCTCTTCACAGAATTGCCTCAGTCTTGCCTCTTCATCCACATGTGCGAGTGTTCTTCCATTCAGATATTTTTTTCAACGTATACAATAAGTGCTTATTTCAGGGATTGTTTACATTTCCTGGAGAAAATATTAGTCCTCAGAGGTTGAGTGTTTTCTGAAACTCGAAGAGACGTGAAATTACTCAGGTCTTTTTATCAGAAGAGAAATCTAAAAGCAGAAGAACTAAGCAGAAGTTGCCATCTGTTATTCATTTAATCGCATTGCTGCAAAACGGTTCAGATAATAAGGTTCTCATTTGTGATTTTTCTTAGATCTTTTTAAGCATTTTCCTGCAACATTTCCATAGTGCAGTCTCAGAGGCAAAGTTTTGTTTTACATGTGCTCAGATCAAACCATATCAAGCCTAATGCTGATACCAGCAGGCAGCACTTTGACATTTTAGTTTAACTCAGTGGTTCAGTAAACCTTTGATTAGTGTGTGTGTGTGTGTGTGTGTGTGTGTGTGTGTGTGTGTAAACGAGGCAAAAGCTCAGCCGCGTCAATGGATTTAATTTAATTTACTGATTTAATTTTGAGTTTGATGCCAAATTTGGTTTTCAGAGGAGCTTAAAGTTTGAATAGCATTAACATTAATTATAATCAATAATGATTCACAGCTTTATCAAGAAACAGTTGACCCCGTTAATATGAAATGTATATTTAATTTAACTCATTTTGGCCTAGGTGTTTTTTTTCTGATATGACCATCAATTTGATCTAGAACATTTGAAGCACACAGTGTCATACTTTATATAACTGCCCTTTTACAGCCACTTTTGAAGGTCTTTTATTAATGTTTTTTTCTTTTTCTCCTCTCTCCCTATTGACCACCACTGGATTGCTGCTGTTCTTCATATATGCAGGTAAGTCTCTCTGATTTAATTGACTGTAAAGCAGAGTGCAGCAGACTGAAGCATTTATATCTTAAAGCAAAATATTTGACTTTTGTTTTTGGCCTTGTGTGCAGTCTGAGCATGAAGTTATTGTTGGAGATACAGTCTTTGCTTTAAGATTAGTTGCTTCAGGTTGTTTGTGGGAAATGTGGTTTTCACAGTAACTTTTTTTTTTAAAAAGTGAATGTTTTTCTTCCACTATAGAAATCTGAAATATTAAATATGATCTTTCCCCTTTCTGCACTTATCATAATGTACTTGCAGCTGCACAGCTGAGATGTTGGAATGTTTTTTTTACCCATAAATCACTTGTATCACCCAACAGAACGCCGGTGTCCTTGCGGTTTCAGTGCTGTTGCAGGAAACTACAGGACATGTTGTTGACATAATATCTTGGGTGTTGTAGGGTGCATGGAGAATTCATATCAAACTCGAATGTTACATATGTGTCAAGTTCATGTGTGCATGGCCGTGTGCCAGAGACTATATAGTTATAGTCCTGTCCCCTTTGTTTGGGAATACTGTCTGCTCTCTGCTCTATGACAGTTTGGTCGACTCTGGACTGTGTGTCTCTGCAAACTTTGGCCCGAGGCTTTGTCATGCGACAGCTCCGCAGAGAGAGACGGAGATAGAGAGGGAATTGATACATGCCATTTTCAATGACCTTCATTATTCTGCTTTAGTGCCATAGAGCTCATTTTCTCTTTAGTAACTGACAGTTTGTTACTTTGGCACTTGGACAAGTGTACGCACTTATCTACATATGATTGTGTAGTCGGCGGGGGTTACATTTGAATTAATGGCAGTGAATAACTCTATATACAGCATATGTGACCCTGGACCACAAAACCAGTCATAAGTAGCATGGGTATATTTGTAGCAATAGCCAACAGTATATTGTATTTGTCAAAATTATAGATTTTTCTTTTATGCCAAAAATCATTAAGATATTAAGTAAAGATCATGTTTTATGGAGATATTTTGTAAATATTCTACCATAAATATATCAAAACTTAATTTTTGTTTAGTAATATGCATTGCTAAGAACTTTATTTTGACAACTTTAAATGTAATTAACTCAATATCAAAAATACAGCAAAAAAAAAAAAAGCAATATTGTAAAATACTATTACAATGTAAAATAACTGGCATAAGTTGTTAACAATTTCAAATGATCCTTAAGAAATCATTCAAATATGCTTGCTTGATTGTTTTTTTTTATTTTATTTTTTTATTAGAAACATTATTATCATCAATGCTCATACAGGTTGCTTTGAAGAAAGTTCGTAAGAACAACATATTTTATGTGTCTTTACTGTTATGTTTGACCAGTTTAATACATCCTTGCTAAATATCAATATTAATTAATTTAAAAAAAGAATAATTGTTGTTGTTGTTACGTAAAATAATGCATATTATTTACTATTTGTGAACTCCAGTGGTATCAACATTTTGTAAAAGTCACAAAGATGCACAATATAATTAAAGGGCAGTCAATGTTTATCCAAAGACACCAGAAGGGAAGACAGTAAACAACACATTTCTGATCTGTTAAACTAATGGCAGTGTTATGTACTTTTGATGAAACAGTAATGAAGTGCAGTTTCCCATTATTTTACTATAGTGGCAAGTAAGATGTGTCAAAAAAAAAACATGAGAGCTGCTATAAGAACAATTATTGTTTGACGTACTGTCTCTGTTTATTGTTTGGTTTTTTACTTTACACATTGTTAAATTTTCTGTCGGTGTCCATTGAAAACATAGTTATTTATCAACTCAACATTTCTTCATACTGTACATTAATCATCTTATCTATATATATCAGCTTCATATATCTTTGCCATTTTTCTGCTGCGTTTGTAAGGTAATACTAAAGAAGAAATTCACAGTTTACTGTACACTGGAGCCCATATTTTCCTCTGAGATAAAGAGCCGTCTCATCAGTCTCAGTGGTAGTGGACCACAAAAGCAAATACTGGGGGTTTCAGACTGTATTTTACAGCTTTATACAGATTAGGACAGACACATATGCGCAGTAACACAAGGATGTGACATGCATGGCACAATAGTTGGAATATGCCAGCGGTGATGGATAACTTGTGAATAAACTTTTTAACAGTGTCAATTTTGGTGCAGTTTTCTGGAAGCCCTCTTTCCCTCTCAAAAACATGCGCGCACACACTCAAAAATATAATAAGTCAAGTAAGAGCTGCCATTCAAAGGATTTCACTTCTGTCTTTAACTCTTCTTTTACTTTCTCTCTCTCTCTGTCAGACTAGTGTCAAAGGAGCAGAAAACAGTCAGAAACTTTGTGAAGAGTTTAGACTTATCTACTGTTCAGTGTGAACTTTTCCTTAAATGTGAGCTTGTGTTCATCTACATTCACTTCACTAGCTCTGAATGTATATAAGTAGTTTTGTTTGTGATAGTTTGGATCAATGTTAAAAGATATGAACCCGTTCTTATAAAACAAAGACTGGAAAACACAAAAGGCTAAAATTCTATTTAAACACTGGGTGTTATACTTTTCATGTATATTGTCATTCAATACGCAAATAACACACTGGGTTGTTTGATGTGTGAAACTCGCTTTGGGTTGTCTGCGTTCACGAGAGCCTACAGGTTCAGAAACTAGATTTATGAAGTCACAAAGAGCATCTGTGGAACTGCAGGGATCTCTTGTATTTTGAAAAAACAGAACAACGTGTTTTACCAAAAGAATATTTTCTTTGGGGGTTTGCATAGAAGGAACATTGTCACAGGGGACATCTAGAGCTTGAGATGAACAGAATGTAGGACACACCTCAAAGATTCAGGTTGTGTCAGCCAAGTCAAAAATTTACCAAGCTTGAAAACTAGTTCAAGCAAGAAAACTCAAAACATTTCAATGGCTCGTTGTACTTCAGTTGCATTGTGTGATATGCTCAGTAAACATTAATTTCCTTCTTTAAAAAAAAAACCTTACTAACCCCCAGACTTTTAACTGCAGTGTGTACACTAATTATTAATAATAGTTTTTCTTATGCCCTCTTCTGTATGTCTTCATTTATATGGCCAAAATGCAGTAAAACAGTAATATTGTGAATCTTTTTTTATTTTATTTATCTTTTTTTTAATGTAATGTATTCCTGTGGTGGCAGAGTTACATTTTTATTTTCATTACTCTAGTCTTCAGTGTCACTTGATCCTTCAGAGATCATTCTGAAGGATCATGTAAAATCATAATCATGAATAAGAAGAAATGTATTCCTGTTAATAGAAAATAGATTTGTCGCTTAATATGTGCTCCTGTGGCTCAGTGGTAAAGCATTGTGTTGCAGCGCAGAAGGTCATGGGTTCATTTCCAAGGGAACACAGATACTGGTAAAAAGAAATGTATACCCTGAATGCACTGAAAGTCGCTTTGGATAAAAGCGTCTGCTAAATGTAATGTCATTTTATTTATTTACTTATTTTTGTTTATTTATTTATTTCTAAAGTGTAACAATGCCATGAACTGTGATACATAGCCATTCTAAACCATTGTAAAACTGAACGTTGAAATTAATAAGAATTACCATGTTTGCATATTATAATGATTTCTGAAGGATCAAGTCACACTGAAGACTGGAGTAATGACTGCTCAGAATCACAGGAATATGTTGCATATTCAAAATGTATTACAAAAATAATAACAATAATAGTTAATAGTTATTACTGTATTTTTGATCAAAACAATATAGCATTGGTCTCCTTTAATTCTCGAAAAGGTAACCACATCCCTGCTCTATTTTATTTGTAATTGTTTAATAATCTGCTACTCTTGGATGTACGTTATAATACGGTAGAAAACCTAAGATGCCGTGACAGTGCATTATTGGCTCAACAAGCCACCCAGGGCCATTCTTACTGCTGAGCCCAGGAAGACATATAAATATATATGTGTGTGTGTGTGTGTGTGTGTGTGTGTCGCATGTTTAACCTGCCAATCCTTAGGAAAATATGAAAATCAGTCCCTAGTATAGGTCAGATTAATGTCAGACGCTTCACAGTCTTTTTAGAGTAAATTAGAACAGAGAAAATGAAGGCCTTTAAGTGTGAACAGAATCAACAGCGTCGTCACCTTTCACGCAGCTGATCCCAAGTGCGTACGATGGGCAGGGGTTGAGCAGAGGTTTGAAGAGTGCGTTGATGAAAATGTATTACAAAGGCTGTAATCCACGACCGGGTCAAAACTCCTCATTCGGTTCGCCTTATAAATGTCGATTGGCGGCTTGGGTAATCTCTCTCCTAGGTGGCAGGGCTAAATGGCTGCTCAGGGTATATCGGAGCTTAACTTGTCATGGTATGGGGTGATTGCTGTGTTATGGTAAGAGGTGAAAAGGAGGGTAAGGAGGCAGTTTGTGCAGTGACTGATTGGTGCTGATGAGCCCCGAGACTCTATGCATGAAGTTATCTGTTGAAGGAGAGCGAGAGTGTGTCTGGATTTAAAATAAGAAGTGATGAAAGAGGTGTTTGTCGAGGCGCCACATCGTGACTGGAATCCTATCACGAACTTGTTAGCACTGAATGTTCTGTGTTTGAGGGCATCAGAGGAAGGGGGAAGATAATCTTTGGGTGTGTTAAAATGCAATAACGTTAGAAATAGAGCCAAACTGAGTGCTGTCGGTGAACTGCCACTGTGGATTGACTGAACGGCGGGATTGTAGTATAAATAGAGGATTTTACTCATCCCACTCTCTTCTTTTCAGCCTTTGCAGTGACTTCTCTTTATCTTTCCATCCTTCTGTCCTCATATCACGTCACTTGCCTTTTAAGATTTGTCATCAGTGTCAGATGGAGAAAAGAAGAGGATCTAAAAAAAGCAGTTGTTGGCAAGATAAAGTGACATGCTTTCAAGAAACTTTTGCTCCGCCGTTCACTCCTTCTCCACCCCCATGTGACTGTAACCTTTTAGATTCCTGGGAAGAGGGGGAAAGAAGGTATACAAGACGAGTGTGTGTCAGTTTACAGAGACTTTCCAGAAGGCTCTCCTTCACCTGTCAAAAACAGAGAAATCTAGAGAAGCCTTTTTTAGGTTTGAGGAAAGAAGATGAGTGTCAGACGAGAGAGAAATCCTGTCATCCTATTGATCTTGTTCTGTCACGAAACAGCCGGCGTCTGAGCGAGCCCATCCACCAACTTCTGTATCAGAGGTTACAGATATCAGAGAATTAAGCTTCTTAAAAGGCTATAAAAAGTTGTTTATTCCATGATGCAGTGAAGGAGTCAGCCTACAGGCTAGGAAAAGGAAATGTCAATTTGGTAAAGAAAGCCATGGAGTGAGTATATACAGTACATGCGTGCCTGTATGATTCCTTCTTCCTAAACGTCTCTGGGCTGTTGCGGTTTCCTGGTCCATCGGACTTGGTTGCCACACTGCAGCCCTCTCATTCGTCTCGCTACCTAACGGAACCAATTTCGCCTGGCACTCTTGTTTCAGAGCGTGAAAGTGGTTTGGAGGTGGCTTGCGTGCATGAAGGCGTTGGCTGAACCCTCAAGCTTGTGGCACAGGGTGGGAATGCTGTGTCTGCCCTGCAGTTATGACCTCCTTGGTTATGAGCAGCCAACTCACTGACTAACTGGGACAATTCCTTGTAACTCGTAGTGGCCAGATGCTGACTTCACAACTGTGAGATTGTTCAAGCTTCAGATTATGGGTGATGTAGAGTTGCTCCCGCCAACGGGACTGTGTGGATTACAGATGCTTAAGTGATTCTTGGGACATTTCACTTCCCTGCGTTGCCAAGTCCTCCATTCCTGGTTGTAAAATCAACAAACCGACAGTGTAGGAAAGCAATTCAAATGTAATGTAGGTAGCCAGATACAAACTATTCTACAAGAAAAAGTAAGTAACACTTTACAGTAAGGTGTCATTTGTTAACATTAGTTAATGTATTCACTAACATGAATGTACAATCAACATAACATTTATTACACTAATTATTATTTTTTTTAATGTTAATGTTAATAAAAATGTGAGAGTTCATTTTTAGTTCATGTTAGTTTAACTAATGTTAACAAACACAACTTGCGTTTTTAATAATGCTTAAGTTAACATAAACTAAGATTTATACATTCTGTAGGGTTGGGTGGGTTGAAAGTAGACTAAACATAAATAATTGCTCAACAAATACAGGTTTTAACCTGCGGAACCTATAACAAGAATAAGTGATTCTTTATACAGTAGGTGATTGCGTAAATATCGTCAGGGAAGATGTAGCAAGTTTTGATTTAGTATTAACCCAACTTAGATTGGGTAGACTAACAATCTGTCCGGTGATCAAATGTTTAAAACTATGATCTACTGTAGCCACATGAGATGCAAAGTAATATATTGTAATTGATCAAAAGTGACAGTAAAGATGTTATGCAATGTCAAATATAATGTCTTTGATTTTTTTTTCTATTTCTATTCACAAAAGAATCCTGAAAAAAACATTTTATTGTATTTTTGATCAAATTTAGCTTTGGTGATCACAAGAGACCCGAAAACATTAAAACATTTTGTTTCAACATTTTTTACTCTGAAAAAAGTGTTTAACACCATATTTATCTTATCTTGTTAGAACTTATCTTGTACATTTTTCCTGTAAGCCTTGATTTATGGAGTATGTATGAGGTGTTTATCACAGAAGAAGAATTACTTTGTAGAGCAGGTGCACATAAACACATTAAGACTATAATGAAAATGAAACTGTGATGAATTTAGAGTGTTACATCTCCTTCTGCCAAAGGCACAGTTGGCTTTATTGAATGGCGATAGCTCAGTGACTACAACAGAAGATGCACTTCTTAGCAGACAACTTCATCAGCATCAAAGTCTTAACGCATAATGTGAGCCATTTCACATGAAGACAACAAGAAAATGACCGTTTTCCCTTAATTCAACAATTGATAGGCCATCACTAAATGCATTAGGCTTCTATATACTAACTGACAGCTGTGTCGTCTCAATCTTATATCAGGGCTTCCTTTGATTGAAGACAGCAGAGCTGTTTCACAGTTTGAGATCTCAGCAAAGAGAGAATATTGCTCTGAGGATAGAACGTCCCCTGAAGAGTCAGAGTGATGAGCGAGAGAGTTTGTATGTTTACGTGTGTGTTTGGGAAGTTGCCTTTTATGGGCACAGAATGAGGCACACACCTCACAGGTGTGTATTTACACTTGTGTGTTTACACAGATTTGTGTGAGATTGAGGAATAGGAGACAGAAAAAGAAGATGGAACGAAATATGCAAGTCATGTACAGATAAACAGCTGATCTCTAAAAGTTTGTCCTACTGTCAATGCTTTAAAAATCAAAAAGATACAGCTATGAGTCAGAGACGGGAGTGAATGCAACCTGAGTTTGTCTGTGTGTGTGTGTGGTGTAGGTTAGTTCTATGCTACTTTAATGCTTAGAAATGCTACATTAAACAGCTCCGAAATAACTCATAGGATGACAGTCACGCTGGAACAAGCAAATTAATTCAGAATGGTGACACTGATGTTGTGCGCTTTCCTGTAATGCGGTAAATTTTTGCACCCCATGTGGCCACCTGCGTAGGATTTTATGAGCTCTGCTCCAGCATGAGAAGGAGGAAAAAAATGAAAGAGAAAAAACTGTGTGTTAGGAGACAGAAAGGTCTCTTGCTGCATCTCATTTGCATATGAAAGTCTCTGGTCTCTGGCAATGCCTTTCCCTGGAGCCTCAGCTGGCAGAATGGCAGGAGGGGAGCACCTGTGGGGTGGTCTGTCGGCTACCTCTCCCCTCTCCTCACCTAGTTGTACCAGGAAGCAGCCCGTCGAGGGAGGGATTCAAGCCAGGCTTCAAGCCCTCTGAGGTTCACTGTAGACAGGTTCTTGCTGGCTTTGTTAGCATGACGACTGGAGCACACCGACCTGGGTGGAGTTCGTACAGAGCTTCTCAGTATGGTGGATAGTGTACACAGGCTTTGAGGGGCAGCTCACTTACTGAGACCATCTCAAAGTAATTGACTTTGTACATATATTGCCGTATTGAATTGATTTTCACCAGTCATTAATCCAGTCTTCAATTTCACATGATCATTCAGAAATCAATGTAAAATTGTAATAATTTGGTTCTCACGTAAGAGTTCTGATTGATGCAAAAAACAGTTGTGCTGTTTACTTGTTTCATTATACAGTATATATGTGACCCTGGACCACAACCATGTGGGTAAATTTAATTTTAAATTGGGATTTATATCTTATGAAAGCTGAATAAGCATAATAATATCTAAATATTGAGAAAATTGCATTTAAAGTTGTTCAAATTAAGACCTTTAGTAATGCATATTACAAATAAAAAAAAATAAGTTTTGTATATTTATGGTAGGAAATTTACAAAATATTTTAATGGTATATGATCCTTTACTAAATATCCTAATGATTTTTGGCATAAAAAAAAATATATATATATAATTTTGACCAGTACAATGTATTGTTAGCAATTGCTACAAATATACTTGTGCTACTTAAGATACTTAAGGTTTTGTGATACTTAAGGTATATAAATGCATAATACATTATAATGCATAATAACATTATAAATGCCTGTACTGGCTTTAAAATGTACTGTATAATATACTGTATGTTTCATTGTACCAGTATATTATATATTATTTATACATTTATTTATACTTTTTTTCTTATGTATTAATCAATAATAATAAAAAGAAACGTCATATAATTTTAAGTTTTGCAGGGTTAAGAAGCCAGGTAAAGACACCAGCATCCACAATATATAATTTGTATTTTTTTTTTCTACAGGAAAGCCTTTAATTAAATTTTTTCTCAAAAAGTTTATGTCCCAAAAGCAGAAGGGAACACATGGTATTAGGACGATAAAAGGGATCAAACTGCTATCCTTATATAAGAACAGCATTATCTGATTTGGTCTTCAGCATGTAGGCAGACATATGTCATTTCATAGCTTCTACTACATGTATTTGTCATGTACGCATGTGTGCAATAAGTATCCTTGTTTGACCACCCCCTGCCAAAACACACTAAGTAATCTCCTGCCGTTTCAACTATGACTGTTTTGCCAAAATATACAAATAATGTCACTCCCTAATCTTCTTAGCATCCAGCGCTAACATAATCTCTGCGCCCTTTTCTGAGAACCAGTGCCTTTTTCAATTATAGTCCATTCTAATCCCTTCATCCCTCATACGAAGCATCACATCATATGACCCATGTCATCCCCAGACATGCTCAGCAGACGCCAGATAGGAAGTGAGTCTTCACTGAAGGCGTTGATATGATGACATCCATATCAGAGACTAATTTGCTTTCAACTTTATCCTTATTTAATATGTACACTGAAACTCATGACCTTATTGTTTAGTGTACTAATGATGGGAGCAATAAAGCTAGATTGCACTCATTGTTAGACAGTCTTACAAGAGGAAGAGCACATTGATTGCATGATAATGTGCTTGAACATCTTTCTGTGCAAAGCAATTCTAAATGGCACAAAATATCTTGGCCCAATCATCAGTGGTTAGTTATATAAATGAAGAAAGGCAGTATTGTAATTCTTACAGTGATCCGATGGAGCATTTGAGGGGACGCGTGAAAGAAACGTGTGAGTGTGAAATCAAGTAGGAATATAGTAAATTGGATTTCCAAAAGCCCAACTGGACCCGCCTCTCAGAGATTCTCAGTGGTATGTGAGTGTGGTTTAAAACATTTATATAACATTCACAAACCCTTGTGACTTTCTTCTATTTCTATGTCCTTCAGCCGCACCATTCCCTTTAAAATGAATATACGTACAATGAGCCAAAAGTTTGGAATAAATACGATTTTTAAGAAGTGTTTTTGAAAGAGCTATCTTAAGTTTTCTGATTATCTGAAATATTTATGACTATTTGATATAAAGTTCAGCTTTGCCATCACAGGAATAAAAGTATATATATATATATATATATATATATATATATATATATATATATATATATATATATATTAAAATTTAAAACCATTATTTTAAAATGGAATATTTCACAATGATAAATTCTAACTTGATGAGCATGACGCTTATTGCAAAAACATAAAAAAATATTTCAGTCTTTTGGCCACCAGTGTAGGTGGCATTTATTCCAAGCTGTGTTAAGTCACAAATTAACTGGAGTAAAGGTTTGCCTTTGGGTTTTAACAGCTAGAAAAAAAAAGAAAATAGAGAAAGAGAGAGAGAGAGAGAGAGAGAGAGAGAGAGAGTGAGAAAACGAGAGCTCTCAAAATTGCAAGAGGTTGCAGAACAGTAAGAATGATTTTAAAAGTATTACTTCCTGTTCTGAGTAGTTAGCAGAGACTAATTGAATCTAGAAAGAGAGGCCAAAATGGCATCTAAAGCACCAGTGTAAGTGTTCCAGAGAGAATCTCTTCAGCTCCACTATTGTCTGCTGACTAAACATGTAAAATGCCACCAGTGCTCTCACTCAAAGTTGCATACTTGTCATGATTTGCCACCTGAGACAATTTTTTGAGATTGTAAGATTTTTTTTTTTTTTATGGTAGGTTGAAATCACCAATCTTGGATCAGCCTGTGACAGACTGCCAGGAATTGTTGGCAACAGTCCTGCAAGTGTGACTGCTGTTATGACATCTGATAAAGAACCAGGAGTGCAGATGACATATTTTTGATAAAAACTTTAAAACTTTGAAACTTTAGCATTTTCTTTACTTTATTAGCATACTATAGGCCTAATTTATTTCTTCTGTATAATGAGCTGTTCCATGACCTTTTTTCCCAGCCACTACTGACTCCAGACAGACACTCTGCTGGTTATAAACACTAAGCCAACAGTCAGCTGTGACCTGAGACTTAGTTAGGATCTACAGTCTGGCGTTAATGACCATTGATGTACAATGCCATGGCCTTTGCTCAATATTTCTTTGGGATCAAATCAGACAATATGACAAGCAAACAACAAACAACAAACTGCATGCAGCATCCAGCTTCAATCAATGGCTCTGAAGCACAAGCCGTCCACTGCTCGCATGCTAAGCTAATTGCATGTTTGGTTTGCGTCCATTTGTCCATTTGCTTTTCCTGCAGATGAATACAACACTGGAGCTAAATGAAAGCTGAATACTGGTGCCACAGGTCTGCTGGTAAAGCAAACTGCAGGGCTCAAGACTCACAACTCCAGGGCTGTGAGCCCATCCATGCATTAGAAAAGCCATCTGCCCACACCGTAAACAGATATCACGGATGCTTCTAATCCCTTCTCTTTTCCCAGCATGTTTCGGTGAGACTCCCCAGAGTTACACGTAGGGCTGGACGATTAATCGAAAAGTAATCGAAACCGATATTTAGAACTTCTAACCGATGTAATTTTCCCATGTCAGTTATTTCGATTATTTCCTGTTAATACTTCCCCCTTAAAAGCGTGTGTAGCCACATGATTCTGCATGTCAGTGGCATAAAAACAAAACAGGGAGGTGAACGCCGGTTCAACACATAGTGATGGCGCGAGCGGTGAGCCTTGAGTCTTCACTAAACTTTGTCAGTTGTATTTGTTTTATGGTTTGGACATTCAAGCAATTAGACGATCGGATGTGTATTATTATATCGAGCTACCATGTTCGCGCAACTGCATTGTGGCACGAACACTCATAGCTGTGAAGATCGCGCGCACAGAGGAACACAGTTGTTAGCGCAGTCCTGTGATTTATCACTAAAGTATCTTAGAATCTCAAAACCTATTATAGCATATTTTTCTACGTTTGAAGGAACTAGGCTATTTACAACCCCCTGCTTCACAATAATATAGAGACGGTATGACTAATTCACACACGCAATCACTCATACTGGTACTGTTTACCTTTAATCTTTATTTATCTCTTACACCGAGCAATAATTTGTAAGAAATGTTACGAACATAGATAAAATAACTGCTGATAGTGAGCTATGATCGTTCTTTTAATAGGAAAAAATATCCCACCTTTAATAGTCGATCTCAACCGTCTGACTGAGGCCAGTCTAAAAGACGCTCAGGACAGTTGACAGAACGCTGCTGCGTGTCGACACGAAAGCATATCTTTTCACGTGTTATTAAGCCTTGCCACTTGCAAATGTAACCATTCAAAAGACTTTAAAGCATTCAAACACAAGACGTGGAAAAGCTGAACTGAGTAGCTGGTTACTCGCGCTCTGTGCTCGGTGCGCACGAGAGAGAGAGACGCGTATTACAGACAGTAACACTGAACCGAGGTCTCGTTTGCAAAGTTCTCCTTTAAGATCCTACTGCACCTCAACGAACAAAAACAAAACGCAGTTTAACCCTCTGGAGTCGATTAACGCGGATAGCGTTTTGAGTCATTTTTTCCTGATAACCCCGAAAAGAACTTAAATTACACTTTCAGTTTTAATCGTACAGGTAAGAGTAATACATCAGTCGAATCTGTAAAGGGTCTACTTATTTTTGGATACAGACATAATAACAACAAAACTTTGTGCACTTATAAAATAAAGATAACAAACAAGGTGTGCTGTCTGCAGCCTTTGTCTGCGCTGATCTTCATTTACAAACACGTCATTAAAATGAACTGTAACTCCGTGAATACTCAATGAAGAGACATGAGAGAGATATCTATAGAAAGCTTGACATGTCTCCTTTTAAACTAAACAAGTGCCGCCGAAAACAGATATTCTGTGATAAAGTAATACATATGAAAACAACGCGATGTCTGTTTTTCATGTCTCCCTTCATTATATCTAATGTGACCACGCCCCCGTGCTGAACGCTCTATTCAGATTCAAGGGTTAAACAAACAGAAAAGGATGTGTAAGAGCCCACTTAAGCACCGCGGTGTTCTGGTGTTCAGGCTCACGCAGAGAGAGGCGTCTCAAAACACTTGAACACCGAATTTCTCTGTTTTTGCTCTTGTACCGACAAATACATAAAAAATATGTGAAAATACCCGTCTTGGATAGTATATTCGAAAAAACTGTCAGTTATGTCTTAAGTTAAAGTAAACAGTTGAGAAAAAAATCGTATGTTTATTATATTGGATGCATTCATTGTCTCTTAAAGTGACCGTGCCTAATAGGGCTTGGACGGCGAGTTGCATTCTGGGACGTCGCGGGCATGTTGATGAACAAATTAACAGAACGAACATACAAATTAAACACTTTCAAACAGGGCCCACCGGGGCCCCGCAAACCCCAACTATGGCCCTGTTTACCTTACAAACCTTGTGAACTATGATGGCAAAAAAACTAAACAGAAACAAAATAATCATTCATTAATCGTAATCGAAGTAAAATGTTCAATGAATCGAGGTTTTGACTTTAGGCCATAATCGTCCAGCCCTAGTTACACGGACTACAGGATGAGTAATACGAAGTGGCAAGCATTTATTCTCTGAATTTTGATGTTCCCTGTCTTGGCAATGCTTTATTCCCAGGTGCTGGTCATTTGGGGGGTACTGTCCTTGCTTTGAACTAAGCCGCTTGGATTTCTGTTTCTCCATCTTCTGCTTTCAGTATTTCGAGGGCTGAAGGTGTTTGTTTGTTTTGCAGCCCAGACACAAAGTAATATTCCAACGCTATGCTGCAATTCCTCTATTGACCATAAAATGACCTGTTCCTTTATGTCTAGGGTACTTTCTTGCTGCCTGACACTGTGACCTTTCTATAAATCAGTCTCTCTCCATATGAGAGGAGAGATTACCTAATAATTGCATACTAATTTTCTTATATATTCTAATCTCAAAGACAGTGTATATTTTTCATAAAAATATATTGCAATATAATAATAATATCTATGTGTGTGTGTGTGTGTGTGTGTTTAAATACTTAAAAACAACTTTATACAAATGTAATTAAGTAGATAGTAGCTTTAGGAGGCTAGTATGATAAAGCTATATATATGCATAAATGATTAAATTGTGTAATTATAAATAATTTAATATGTTTAAATTAGTGCTGGGCAACAATTAATCATGATTAATTTCGCATCCGAAATAAAAGTTTTTGTTTATATATGTGTGTGTACCATATATATTTATTATATGTGTATAAAGACACACACATACATTATATATTTTGAGAATATTTACATGTATATATTTATATAATTTGTATTATATATAAATATATTTAATATATAAACATACATATTTTCTTAAATATATACATGCATGTGTGTGTATTTATATATACATAATAAATATACACAGTACACATATATTATGTACACAAAAACTTTTATTTTGGATGCAATTAATTGTGGTTAATCATAATTTGTATTATATATAAATATATTGAATATATAAACACATTTTTCTTAAATATATACAGTAAATGCGTGTGTGTGTGTTTATATATACATAATAAATAGACACAGCATACACACATATATTATGTACACAAAACCTTTATTTTGGATGTGATTAATCACGATTAATCATTGCCCAACACCAGTTTAAATACTTATAAATTATTCATAAAATGAATATTATATAAAGATTAATATTATATCAAGTTACATATATTTATTTATGTTTTTATTATCATTTTATTATAAATATACAATAATAGACATGTATAGGAATATCTATTTCTTAAACATTGGTGTGTACTTGATCCAAAATTTAAAGGGGATTACAGTATATGGAAACCAATTCAGTTCACAAAGATTGCTGAATGAGATCAATGTCTTTTTTTCATCATCTTTCAGATTCTGTTATTTATCCATTTAGTTCTGCCTATTGTATCCTCTTTTAGTCATTGTGCACTTGTATTATTCAATATTTAGATTCTGGTTGATAGCATCAGTGACTTGTGTAGACATGGGTTATTCAGAGTCATCCACATCCCAAGTGCTCAAATATGACAGCAACCCAAGCGAAGCAGAGTTGGAAACAAGCCTTGCAGGCAGGATATGGAACTGTCTCTGCTGCCACGTGATTCTTCAAAGACATCACTGATGGAGAATGAGGGCTCCACCTCACCTTTCACAAAGGAAAAAAATATATATATTGAGACAAAGCCTTGTGATGATTTGAAGTCATTTGTGCAGAGTCCTTCTGGACCAGGGGGGTTTTCAAATGAGAAAATCAGATGATTGGGCCAAATTTCACTTGCAGCCTCACAAGAATAAATCATTTATTTCTAATGGAAGTCAGAAAATGGTCATGAATATATAAAAGAAAGGGCAGAAATCAAATCTCTTTATGACCAGAAAAAATCTGTGCATTTCACTCACTATAATCAAAAGGACTGACAGCGGCCTATTCTTTTTATGATCCAGAGAGAGCAGTTTCTAATGAAAAAGCAGTATTAAACACCACAGGGAAAATTTACCTTAGCTTTTTTAATTTTTTGCCCCTCTTATGGGCACTGTGCTGCTGTCTTCACTTTTTCAAGTGCTTCCAGAGTGATGAGATAGCCATGATTTACATGGCGCTTCGACATGCCACAGAGGTCTTGTTATGCAGCAGTGTCAACAAAGTCTGTTCCACTGGTGGGCACTGTCAGTTCTGTAGTTTATCATGAGCTTTGTGAATCATCATTTAACCCATCTGTCTGCACACTTTGATGCATGGATATTTTGTGCATGAAAAAAAAAAACATAAGTAATCTATCAAGGATATAAGTATTAGCATAAAGCACAGTACTGTGCCAGAGACATTATAAGAGGTGGAGACTTGTTGCTAAATAGTCTCTCCTTACAGTTTATAGAAGTGAAATTCTTGCGTTTTCTATTTATAGAAACTAGGACATTAAGAACATTAGGTAGCACTTTATTTTAAGGTGTTTTTGTTAAACACGTTACATGTACTTACTATTATACTAACAATAAATTATGCATAATTACATTACATATAAGTAACCCTAATCGTAACCCTTACCACATAAAAATTTAAATATAAAATAAAAAAATATATATATTATTTTTAAAGGGGTCATATGATGCTTTTTCAATTTTTCCTTTCTCTTTGGAGTGTTACAAGCTCTTGGTGCATAAAGAAGATCTGTAAAGTTGCAAAGCCTAAAGTCTCAAATCCAAAGAGATATCCTTTCAAGTTATGACTCTGCAACGCCCCACTAAAACGTCTCATTCAAACATGCACCCACATATCTACGTCACTATGTGGAAATATTTGCGAAATGCCGCCCAAATGTGTTGAAGCAGCCATGTCAGGGAGATGCTGTGTATATCTAGGCGAAAGCAAAAGCACTTTATTTGGCCTTCAGAAAGTAGATGCATTAAGAAATATTTAAAGGGCTCATCTCTCTGAAAAGCGAGGTGTGCTGTGATTGGCCAGCTTATAAATGTTACGCCTCTTAACATATTGTGATGCCTTGTCCGGCTGGAGCAACGAGACATAAAACCCATTAGAAACGTGATATTAACATGCTTTCTAGTTGTGTTTTCTTTTGGAAGGCAAAAACAAAGTAGTTTCGCTTTCTCAGAGTAACAACGTCACACGCCGCGTGAGAACGGTGCGCTAGGCGGATTCTACGAAGAAGCGTACCTTGGTGTTGCAGGCAGCAACCACATGTGACGATCCCGGGCTGGACTCCGCTTCATTCAGGGTGAAAGATTATGCTGCGATCCACATTGCAAAGTTGATGCATTTCCTCAGCGACCAGCACGGATCAGCTCCAGGCATAATGAAGCGGATATCATCATCTTTTGGAAGGCCAAATAAATGATTTTCATTTTCATAGTGAAACACACAGCGTCTATACGACATGGTGGCGGCGGAGACAACAATACTACAACAAGAATAAGAGCTACGTCTTCTTTCTTTACTTGAACATCTGGGCGGCGTTATGCAAATCTTCCCACATAGTGACGTAGATATGTTGGGGCGTGTTAGAACAAGCCGTAAAGTGCTGATATTGCCAGAATCATGCTAGTAAAATGCCAATCATGCCTGAATGCCTGCTAGTAACGTGTTAATTGTGTTAACAACATGCTAATCATGTTAACAACATGTTAGTAAACTTACTAATCATGCTAGAAACATGCTAGTATTACACTAGTAACATGCTAATCATGTTAGAATCATCCTTATGCCATGCTAGTAAATTGCTAATAGTGTTAACAACATGCTAATAAAAACTGAGCAAAAACACATAATATTGTGTTTAAAATAAAACACAATATCAACTTATTTACTAAACTGTTGTATAAAGTCACATTTTAACTTGTGATATTAGAGACAAACAGTGTGTGATTGCTTTTGCTGCTTGTTTGATATCGCTTATCATATCACCCATATCTTGATTTTTAGGGCATAACTGCATTAATGGCATTGTTGCCCTGCATCATATTTGTCAAGTCAGTGCTGTTGGTCATACTGCTGTATTGCATCACCAAACATATAGTCAAGTAGCACAAAACAAGTATCTGTGCATGTATTCACTCTCTAAAATACAGTATCAGTGCATCCCTACAAATTACGTTACCATTTCTCTTTCTGACAGTGCTGAGAGGAGAGCTGTCATTGTGTGTATGTGCTTCAGCGAGGTAGTTAAACTGTGCATCACCTGCATTGCAGAGTGAGCTAAAATTAGAATAGTCTTAGGGATGGAGCTGAGAGTGCCTCTTTTATCCCTCTCACCTGTCCCAATAACTGCTGTAACTAACCCTCTCTGTCTCACGCACACTCAGTCTTGAGAGATGAGTGGATGGAAGTGGACGAGTAAAGGAAGCAGATGAATGATGAATGAAGCATTCCTCTAATAAGGAGAATGGATGCATGGATAGATAGATAGAGGTATGGATGGATGAGCAGATGGATGTGCACGCAAGACCCCATAGATACAGTAAGACGAGTATGTAGATAGACAGATATATGCAGTTTATACATGGATACAGAACATTGTGTGGACAAATGGTCAAGAAGGAGTTAGACAGAAACAGCAGGGGATGCTGGGATGATTCTGCTTGAATTCAGTCTGGTTGAAGACTATATTCATGCATGAAGTTGGTCTGTTTTACTGTCTGGTTCATTTCTGATGAGCTCCACCTGCTTTGCTAGCAACAGCTTTTTTTCTTTTTCTTTTTTTTTCAACTTCCTGGAATGTAGATGCATGAATTGAAATTGGAGGCCAGACATAAACAAGAAAATTTCCATCATGCACACACACATCCATAGGCCTCATCTTAGCAATAACTAGCCCTTACCCCAGCCGTGTGCAGAAGCCGATAAAACACAACAGTGCCTGCAAGCATATTTTAGCTGGCTTTATGCTCACAGCATTCTGTATGTGATGATGGCTTTGCTCCAGCAAATGTATCCTGTCATTAATCTAGGCGTTTTGATGCCGCTCAGAAGTTAAAATGGAGTGTCCGCTGTGTATAAGCATTAGAGGTTCATAAACACCAACGGAGACTGACAGGGTTTCCTGTGCGTTACAGATGGGGGAATATTTGGCAACGGTAATATCTTAATACAAAGAAACAAAGACACGGGCACATTTCACGCCTCATTTATCGTGCAGGTAATGATGCTCATCACATCCTTCTATTGGAGTTTGGCACTGTAGACCTGAGGAGAATTTAGAGCCCTATCATGCTTTCCTTTTTTTTTAATGCGGTTTAGCTGTTCACTTACTCGACTGCTTGATTCCCCCAGTACTTTCATTCACACATTTGCATAGTTGCTAGAAACTGCTGTTGTTGTTTTTTGAATGTGTATACATTATAAATCTGCCTTTGTATACTAATAAGTCAGTAATCTTTATCATAGAGAAAAATAAATCTACTAAAATTTATGTTTGAAATACATTTATTTCCTGCTAAGCATACTACAAATACATGTACATATTTGTGTATTTAATAAAAATACCCTTCAATTGTGCTTTTAAGATATTTCAAGTCTGCTAAGTTGGAACAACTAATGTTGTACTTAATGCACTTTATTTGTGGGAAGTTAAGTATATTTGAATGTGCTAAAGTGCAACTTTTGAAAGTATACTTCAGGTACACTTTAAATATTTTGTATTTGTTTTATTAAAAGATTATACAATTCTTATCAGTTGTGACATTAAAACACATTTTAGGCTTATAAAGAAATGTTCATTGTGCACAAGTAGTACTCCAAATATAGTTTAATAATAATATTTATATCAGTTAGTCCTGAGGGATGTGTCAGCAAATATGTTAATAGATTTGAAAATACTTTGTATGAAATAAATGTATTTTAAATATATAACTTTTTTTTACTAGGGTAGTATTAGTGATAGTTGTTAGGAATTTAATCCTGCACCAAGTGTTGCCAGATCCTTTTAGAAAAACAAGTATGAAAAATTTTAACTGTCCTCAACTTTGAAAAAAAAAAAAAACACAACACAATGACCTGTGTGAATTTTTACATTAAAATAATTAGAAACATTGACTGTTGAGCTGCATCCAAGATTTTTTTTTCCTCTTTATTTTGTTTTGTTTTAATCCATCAGTTGTTACCTTCAGGAGACTTTCTTTTTAATATATTAAATTTTGTTGATATAACTTATTGTGTTTGTATGAATTTGTATGAGTTCATTTTAATGTTAGTAAATTAAGCACTATTTTCAGAATTACATCTTTTTTAGTGTTAACGGAAAAAGTTCTGTTGCTGACAGGCACTTACAGTTGCTGAATTTTTCATGTGTCATTTATAAATGTGAGGTGGAAAAATTCTAATGAGGTTATTCATTTAACCCTTGATGACAGTCAACTCTAGTCACATGCAATGCAAATTGCATGGAACATGCATACAAAATGCCTAGGCCACATGAAAGGAAATCAAAAACTTTCGCAAGGTGTTTTTTTCAGCAATTAATTTGCAGTAAACACTTTCCAAACCAAATGACGTTAATGATTTAGCCTTCGAGTCATGAGATAATTAATTGATGTTAATATCTACTAATTACTGCGTTGTCACGGACACTCTGCTGTGTTTTTCTTTAATCCAAATTATCAGGATACTCACTCTCTCGCTTTTCATCTGCTGTGTGTCTAAGCTCGATGACAAATGGCAGAGTGATACCTGCAGAATTTATCTCTCGGAAAACACTCCCTCAACAGATGGAAACCTGAAAAGAGATGCAAGGCATGTTTGCAATACGGAAGCGTTAGAAGCCTCTGAAATATACAACTCTGAGACAGAGGTCTGAATATTTACAGCGTGTTTTTCTGACCGACACTCATTCATCAGGAAGTGCTGTGTGCTTGGCCATGTAATCTGTGGACTGCACATGTAGGTCTAGTCATGCATGTCTAAGCATGTGTGCCTGCATGTGAGTCACATGAAAATGTCTTCAGGAACAGTACATGCCAGGCCAGTCCTTCTTGTCTTGCTTTTGTTTAACATTAGCAGCATGAGCATTAATAGAGACATAAAAAAATAGCTGTGATACTTAACTGCAAAAGTCCAGCTACCCAATTGCCCCGACTGAGCAACTGAGTCTTAAAGATGCCACAGCAAACAGAAGAGGCTGCTTTGAGAAAAGGTGGCACTTACTTTCTGGTCTCCAGAACCTAGGCTGGTGTAAGATTAATTGCTCCTCAGTGACGCTTTGATAGAAGTTTTCTGTCCTTATCGAAAGCTGTTGCCACACGCTGCCCTGTGTTTACATGCATGTATATCTGCAAGGGCCAGTCTGGCTGCGGCTTAGTTGTTCTGATTTGCAGAACAAACGTATTGCGCTGGCAGAATTTGTCAGTTTTTTTTTTTTAATTTGTGTAAAAGAGATATCTTCTTTTTGCTGTGCTGTAGTCACTCTTTATCTCATTCCTTGTTGGGGTTTATGAAGAATGCAAGTAAGGAGCTGGTAAATGCCAGGCCTTGAGACAGATGGAAGGTCAAGTCTGACAGGAAATTTGAAAGCAGTAAAGGTGAAGAGATTATGGGAATTAATGACTGAGGCAACATGGCAGGAGTCTCTCTGTGTGATTATGTGCATGACTCCATTACAGGGATAATACTCATAAAATAGACAGTTCTGTTATCATTTTCTGACCCATTCTTTTCTTCTGCAGAACAGGAAGTTTGATATTTTGAAGACTCTTTATACATCTCTTTTCCATGCAACAGAAGTTAATTCTGAATGTTTGTTTATGGACAAAGCATTTCAGAATAACAAAAGTGGGGGAAGTGCTGTATGAAAGAATTTCAGCTGCCAAATTCCACCACAGTAATCCTCATTCTTGATGAAACTCCCTGTTGCTAAAACAAGTCATGATGGTTTCGAACTGTGAATTATGGAATGAACTTGCTGGCTCCCTGGTGGATGCCTCGTCCCAGCATCTGCTGCAGAGACATTTCTGTCAGAGATGCTGCAAGGGCAAGTCAGAGGCACATGAGAGGTTGAATCGTGAGAACAACACTTTCATTCCACTGAGGTTTTGTTAGTGCCTGATGAGAAATTGAACTGGGTGACATCTGAGGGATGTGAGGCAATCTGCAATGAGAAAGGGGTCACGCAAGCAGGAGGTGCACACCTTCAGAGAAGACAGGTGTCCACTGAAAGCTTTGGAGTTGGAGTAGAAATGAGGGCAGAGACACAAACGCCTACCAATCCTAGAAAGCAGCTTTTCAGAAGAGAAAAAAAAATGTCATACAGGTTAAAAATGACGTGTAGGTGAGTAATTGACAACATTTTTATTTTGGGGTGAACTTTCCTTTTAAACTCTGTTACAGGCATTAAAATACACATTAAGACATAGCTAGAAAGAGAATTGGGGTGGTATTTAAATTAGCATTTATGGTCTCTGTTGAGCCACAATGGCTCTAGCGACAATAACAGTGAAATTAAGCATGTAAATGAATTTAAGATTCCCTAACCTCTCTCTTTCTCTGTGTTATTCATTGTTTTAGTTTTTCTTGTTCTACACATATTGGGATTCTTAAGGACACCTGAACAGTGGCCTGAATAAATCATGACAACACAGTTAAGTACAAAATGATCTCATTAGTCAGCGGGTCATGGAGATGATTGTTCCTGGAGTAATGGGTCAGTGCTTCCCTCTAAGTTATCTGTAGTGCTTGTGTTTGTCATTGACATGAGCTCTTTGCTCCCTCAGTCAGAAGTGAGAACTCAATAGAGCTGCTCTTAGTACATTGAGATGAGACATCTAATGAATCTATGAATAAGTGTTATTTTATTCATCTAAAGTGTTCAGATCTGAATTTCATAGTAAGTGTATAAGGGTAAGTTCACCAAAAACGTGGAAACTATCATTTACTCACCCTCATGTCATTTAAAATCTGTATGACTTTCTTTGCTCTGTGGAACACAAAAGAAGATATTTTAGAGAGGGTTGGTTACTTAACCTTTCTGGTGGTTTCAGTGTATGCACATGAAAACTTTGAAAAATACTGTAGAACAAAATATATTTTTATGAAGGTGAGCAGATTTTGACAGAATTTATTTATTCTATCATGAATTGTGGGCTTACAAAGAATTAATTGTACCCACTGATATCGTTGCTCATTTGTGTGGGCTTTCAGCTTTTTCAATTCAAAGCAAAAGCACCAAATTCACTAGGCAACATACAAACTCAGTAATGGCATAAACATTACCAAAATATATACACTGAATGGTGCAGTTTACCTGCTTGCATGGGGAGTATTCACCCGTAATCTCCCAAACCATACTTACAGAAAGTATTCAATACAGAATGAACAGAATACTTTTATTAAAGCTGCACTATTTTAAAACTGAAAATTCACTTGACTTGTTCACACTGTGAAACACAACTATCTTCACTTGGACCAACTCTTAAAATTATAGCATTGTATATCTTGTTACACCCTAAAATCTTAAAGATTGATAGACTTGTTTGTAAAATGAATTGCTGTGAACTGTAGACCAATGATATACTTATGTTCCATAATATGGAAGTAAAACAACAAATCTATTGCCTTGTAAAACCATTTGAATCCCATTTAATTATCTTCATTTTAAATTTTAAAATCTAGCTGTTTTGTTTTAATATTATTATTATTGTGGTTGTGCTAAAGAGTCTTGAACATTCAAGACAATATATATATTATATATGTCCTGATGTAGGTTGTTTCTTGTTTTCTTATTGGGTGGGGGAGGATCCTAATTTTCGTTGTACCTACACAGTGCAATGACAATAAAGGCTATGCTATGCTATGCTATTACATATTTACATATAACCTAAATGCTCCTCATAAATCATCTACAGGGACAATCACTTAAATAATATAGTTTAGCTGCTTCTCACAAATGCCCTGCCTCCTTTGAGTAGATTTGACAATCTACCCATCACCTTTCCTTTGACCCCGATCCATATATTCCTCCACATAAATCTCATCTCATTTGTCTGTGACCATTCACCCGACCTACATCTCACAAACAGAGTAAATGACTCTGCAGTGTCTCCCTGCCACTCAAGACAATTCTGTCAACCTGTGAGAACAGTCACTCACCTGTTTCCACTCTAATCAGGAGTGAGCTTTTTGTAAATGACATCTAACAAAGAATAGGATGGAGAGAAAGAAATAGTGCACCGTATGTCTACACGATTCTATGAGAGACAGTGGCTATGTTTACATGGACACTGTTTTTTTTTAATCGGATTTAAATAATTCTGATTAATGAAACCGAATGTAGTGTCTACAGGAACGCTAAATCAAGTGATCGGGTTGATGTGTGCATTTATATGTTGCAAGCTTCAGTATCGGATTTGATATTTTGACATTTGCACACTGCATGACTACACAGGATTTGCTGCTGTTTGCATATACTATTCTCCTGCCATTGCTTTTTTTCTTTGTTTTAAATAGCAGACTTTATATTTATATATTTTGGGTCCTAATTAGGAGCTTTGTGACGTGCTGCCGTTATCTATCAAGCAGTAAAATTGCGGATTCCAGGCTGGGAGGATGAGAGTATAAAGTGAGGACTGATGGGATGTGGTTCTGCTCCACTTCACTGATGATGAGTGGAAGGAGAACTTTAGAATAACATGACAGTCATTTCTGACACTTCATTTTACTAAAAACAACGGCTCATTTCACGCGTCATGCATCATTAAGCCATTTCTACTTCATTGCACATGCACAGTACTTTCCAGTTTCAGTCTGCAGTCCGATCAAGTGTTTACATGTCATCTCGATCGGATTAGAAAAGGTCTGCACCACCCCTTTCCAATCCGATCGAAATTTCATTTGGATCAAGCTCAGTCGGATCAATTATCGTGTTTACATGAAGGCTTTTCCGTCCGATTGAGCCATCAGTCCAATTACTAACAGATTGATTATTTGTGATAAGCTGCTGGCTCACATCCTCCAAAGTATCAGCCATCATTCACTGCACTGACTTTCCAGCTCAAGCAATAGCCAAATGACTTCACATGAGCAAAGCTTGTGGTAAGGATGGTAAGAACCTTTTTCTTTTTTGTGTGTTATAGTATCTTTCTTTTATTTCCACACATATTCACTCTATACTCACTATATGGTCTTTAAGCAGCAGCAAGTGGAAAGACCATTATTCATGTTGGTTTAGCAGTATCTCAGGGGTGAAAAGTAGCAGGTGTAGAGGAGTAGCGTGCAGAAAGAGCTTGGGAACCTTCACGCAAGGATGACATATGAAAGAGGGTGCAGTTTGACAAACTGTGGGAGAACATAACCTTAATGTGGGATCGTGGGTGTATGTTTGAGGGGGATGTAAAGGAGGCATCAGTAGTGTGTACAGGCCTGTGAGCCTTTGTATTGATCTGTGTGCTTCTATATCTATGGAGAGGATGTTTTTCAGTGCTGCTGAGAAAGACAGGAGGTCTACAAGAACTCTCTCTCTCTCTCTCTCTCTCTCTCTCTCTCTCTCTCTCTCTCTCTCTCTCTCGCCACATGGTGTCAAGACATGGCCTATCTGAAATTTTATACATTATTAGATCTGTGTCTCAGAGCAGTTGCTCTGTCTAGAAACGTTTACCTTTTGAGTTGAATTGTATAGACAAATCAGTGCTATGGATATTGTATATAGGGTAACCCAGAGGTTGCACTGCAGATAATCATCATCCGTCACTTTGACGGGCCGGGTTGTACATTTTCTGTCATGCTCGTGTTTTTATCTGTTGTTTTTCCCTTGAGCATAATATATTGCATTGTTATTCAAAGTTTTTTAAAAAAAGGTTGTATTTATTTGATTAAAAAAATACAGTAAAAACTGTAATATTGTGAAATATAACTACAAATTAAAATCACTATTTAAAAAAAAGTGTATATATTTTAAAATGTAATTGATTTCTGTTATGGCCATGCTGAATTTTCAGCAGCCACTAGTGTCATATGATCCTTTAGAAATCATTCTAATATGCTGGTTTGGTGAGCAATAAAAAAACAAACAAACAAAAAAAAGAATATTTTATTGTCAGTGTTGAATTTGTAAAGTAGTGGCACAAATTTGACCCTCCATCATTAAGTCAAATAGTGTAATATTGTATTTTAATTTTAGCACATTTTTAATTGTTAGTTATTTTTTTGCATTTTGAACTGTCCATCAATGCTTTTAAATCTGGTCAGTTATGAAGAAGTCTAGGTTATCGCATATTTTGCTGCAAACATCACAATATATATATATATATATATATATATATATATATATATATATATATATATATATATACATATACATAAAAATAATTGAATTTAGCCTTTACTGGTTATTTAATTTTTTTGATGGTGTGATATGTCTTTTTGACTTACATGGTGATTTGTCGCCATGGTCTCCAATGAATGTAAAATATTTAAAGAATAAAAGAAAAGACACAATAACAATAAGTCATATGAAATATAGTGTACTAATGTTCTGAGGACATAAAGGGCAAAGGGTCACAGCCAATATAACACTCATCAGCCCTGCCCTTCAATAACCTACAAATATCTTGATCTAAGTACTGTGAGTCATACCCAGCTAAAGTTCTTTTCAAAGACAAACAACAATCCTAATATTAAGGTGCACATTGCCTATTGGGACATCTTTACCTGCTCAACATGCTTAAATAAGTCTAATTTGCTTTCCAAGGCAGGATTGCCTGCTGTGTCCATGTATAGACGCTCTGCACTTCTCCTTTAGACGAATGCCTACATTGCCACACATTGAGGCCAGGCATCCTGCTGAAATTCTAGAGAAAGGTTTGATTTTCATTTTGCCTTCATTGAATGTCACATTTTGCAATGAGAACAAGAATAATGGAGGCTACCTTGAAATCACACCAAGCTTTGCTGATGTGGCTCTTCAGGGAGATAAAAAAATAAAAGGATAAGAAACACTATATCGTCCATAGCTGGTAAAGCTGCTTTACATACTGTATTAGAAATTAGAATTATTTCTGAAGGATCAATTGACAATGAAGACTTGAGTAATGGCTGCTGAAAATTCTGCTTTGCCATCTCATGAATAAACAGCATTTTAAAATATATCAAAATAAGTTATTATTTATAGTAATAATATTTCACGTTAGTACTGTTTTTGTTGTATGGATTAAGTGTACGCTTTGGACATCTTTCAGAACCATTAAAAAGTCGACCAGTAGTGCGTGTTTTTATTTTTACTTATTTTTTTATTTTATTTTTACGTTGACACTGGAGCAAGAATATAAATATAAAAATTTGATGATTTATTCCTCTGAGCCACGTATACTTGTGGCTGAGCCCTTCTAAAACTGAAATCCCACAATCTCTGCTGCTATGGACTGATATTTTTTTTTGTTGTTTTTTTGTTTCTTTTTTCAAAGAAAAAATACAGTAAGTCTTGATTATCTGAAAAATGGGCAAGACTGCTAAATTAGATAAGTTAATGGTCCTTTCTCTGAGTTTGGTGGAACGCCTAAGGACAGTCTTAAAGGTTTACCTGTGAGAGCGAGAAAGAGAAAAATATGTGTGGCTATTGCCTGTGATCAGGAGAACGTCAAACACTCTGGGATGTGTGACTCCTGGCTCGGCGGTGGAATAATATTAATGATTTATGGGCAATTACATTAGAGTGAATGAAAAACAGAACAGAAAGTTCAGTGGAGAAAATCACATCAACCCACTCCTCTCGCTCTCTTCTTATCTTTCTCGCTCTGCTGCTTATCTCTCTCCATGTCTCTATCACTCGTTTTCTCCCTCACTAACTCTATTTCACTCCGCTGTCTCTCTTTTTAATCCCTTATTTCCTTGTCATCTCCCCTTTGCTTTCAAGTCATATTTGCCATCTTCTCTCACCTCCTTTAAGTTTGTTTTGCTCTGGAATCAGTGCTGTAAGTTAATATCGTTTTCCTGTTGCTGTCCCAACAGATTTTTCTGGTGTACTTGTAATTCAAATCTGGGAGAGTGAATAGAGGGTTTGTGAGTCTCCCATATGGCAAGAGATCCTGCCCCTCATTGTGGATGAATATAAATTTGCCTGTTGTTGTCATCAGCAATGGAGTCTGTTTATATCATGAGCCGTTTATACTATTGCAGAGTGGAGATTATGACTGAATTTTTCATCCCTGTCTTTTTTTCTTCTTCTCTTTTTCTCTCTCTCTGAATAGCATTTTCTATTGGGATTGAGAGAAAAGACTAGATTAAATTACAGATAATGGGGGAGACCATCAGTAGAACATTTGTTCTGATTAATGACTGAAAAAGCAAATGGGTGAAAAATATCTCCAACTCAAGCTTAAACTGCGGCACATCCATGTCTACCGCTGAAAACCAGTCAATATCTTTTCCCCACGCCAGTAGCACTTTATGAATTATGGCAGAGGATATCTCATCACTGTGCAAATTTCTTTGCCTGGCTTCCCTCCAAGTCCTCAATTAGTCTGTGTTTTCCTGCAGCTTGCGGGCCGGCAATACTTAGTCATTGATCAGTGCTTGGATAGCTGCCCGGCGTGGTGCCATGGTGAAAGTCTGCGAGTGGAGCGTGGCTTGGTAATGTCCAGTTCCTTATTACTGGATGGACAGACAGCATGTTTGAATATGATTGACAATCATCTCCAAACCCTGCTGTCACACTTTCTCCTGTGAGGTGATCAGTGGAAATGTGTTTAGCACATGTGTGATTAAAGTGGTTTCATTCAGCTTGGCTTGGTAAATCACAGATGTTTCCATTATGGTTATTTTGCCTTTTTAGATTTTTTCAAGTTTTTAACATTATTCTAGCTGATTGAATCTTTTGGGATCAATTTGTTAATGCTAAAGGCTTTTTTGTACGAAAAATATAAATTTTACAGCTGTTAATGTGAGTTTCTGTGTTTTTTTTTATTAACCTTACTGATTGTTGCAAGTACAATGTTATTCTTCTTAGTATTTTTTTTATTTGTATTTTTTCATTTACATTGTTACAGTTTACAGTGTACATTGTTATGCACTGTTGGGGTCATTGTCAATCCATAATTTTATTTCCCTTATGTACTAAACCTCAGGAGAGACCTATGATTTCTTTTCCAATAATCTTTCTTAAGATCTGCATGACATTTTTAGTGAGAGTATTATAGCTCATACTGATATAGTAACATATGGCTCAGTAGCATATTTTACCTTTTTTCTTTTGCTGTGATTACATAAGCATTTGGTGTCTGGCTGACTAATACATTATGCCTGTTCTACAGATATCGGCGGTGCAGTAACAGTCCTGTTTTACAGCAGCCTTCTGCTATGTTTGACACTTTAGCGACAAGTCTGATATTTCCGCGCCTCGATTTTCAACCAGACATCACCCTGATGTATTGGGCTGACCTTTCTGCCTGCAAAACTCAAATTGGCTCGCCTTGTCTCCTCGTTCGAATGAGATAAACAAAGTCTTTGTTTTTAGCAGCAGCACATGATAAGCATTTCTAGTCTGTTGTTGTTGTTTTTTTATTTTTATATATTTTTTGGCTCTGCACACATTAGGAGAGAGATAAACACTGGCAATATATTCTCACATTAGCACAAAATCGCTAAAATGAGTAACATTGCACAAGTTGGATTGTGGGAAATTTACTTTGCTGCAATATACTCAATGTTGAGTATCAATGTGCATTAGCGTTCAAAGTATTGTAACATAATAAGTGGTTGCCTTTGGTTTGTCTGTAAAAGAATCAGGATTTCTTAAGAAATCCTACAAACTTCATTTAACATAAGCATATTCCATGAAAAAGTACATAGTTTGTGTACAGTACAGTATGTGGGTGGTACAATGCATTGCTGTTCTCACAAAATCAAGACAACATAACTATTGGAGGGAACAAATTATTTTCAATTAAAGAGCCGTCTTAGATGGTGAAAGTGTGTTTAAGGAATAATTCACAAAAAAATAGACATTCTGTCAAAATTTACCCAACCCTTTGCTGTTCCAAACCAGATGTTGTTTTTTGGACCCCATTGAATTTCATTGTATAGACAACAACATTCTTCGATATATATATATATATATATATATATATATATATATATATATATATATATATATATATATATATTATTATTATTTTGTGTTCCGCAGAAGAAATAAAGTGATATAGGTTTTGGAAAACAACATAAAATGAGTAAACGATGGCAGAATTTTCCGTTACTTTTGAGCTTTTCCTTTATCGGAGTTAGAAAGTGACTGAAGAGTGATAGAGATCTATGTGTAGGTGTTAAGCTACTCTTTTGGAGCCGCCGTAAAGGGTGGACAGCTGATGGTATGGATGGAAATGGGGTAGAAACCTAACCTAATGGCTTATCACAAAGGCTATCCCCCATGACAACTTATTGATGGACTCTATTTGGTCTTAAATGGCAACTCTGCCCCTTTTACTAGGGAGAGATTGAGAGACTGGAAAGAGAGAGAGAGAGAGAGTGAGGAAAAGAGGGGGTAAGGGAAAGAGTGATGAAATGAAGGAGATAAAGATGGAAATGAACTGTGCGGTGGGGATTCTGACCACTCAAGTGATTCTTCTGAGCCAGGTCGCTCTTATTGCATCCCTCAGAGATACATTTCTATGCTATATAGATTGCTCACTCTGCAACTGTAGATGTCACATGCTTAAGAAATTTATAATGACTTTTTGTTTTTTGTTTTTATGAATTTGAAGCCTTCTATTGGTTTGCATTGGGGAATTACCAGTCGCCCTCTAATTAATCCTGAACAATGCTGGGTTAGTGAGCTATGCACACCCAGTCCAGAAATCTAAATGAGACCAGCAAAGGTTAACAAGCTGATAGCTCATTAATGTAAAGCCCTTTTGTTTATTCATGGACAATAATAGCTGATAATCATAGATAACGATGTTGATGTGCCATCTACACTGTGAGCGGTTTTGATGCAAGCGTTTGCTAATAGGTTGGTAATTTTAAGATTGCACAATCGAGAAGATCTGTTGATTGGATATCTAAGTTACCTGGACATTTACACTGATACTACTCTATATAAGAAAATACATTGTACTGTACAAAACAAATTAGATGTAAAATATACTAAATTTGCTTTTTTCTGGAAAGTGTTTAAATCTGTGTAAAATAAATAAAACTTGTGTATTTGTTCGTAAAATGTGTGTCAGGTAGTATACATTGTACGTTTTAAATACCAAAACGTATAATTGTACATTTTTATTAAACTTCACTGCAAATGTAGGTTTACATAATATAAATGTACATGTTTTCTGTAAAACATCTTCTACAAAAAGCAGTTCCTCTTTTCAATTCTTTTTTTGCACAATATAATCTAATAAAAAGGTAATTTTTTATGAACTAAGTAAGGATTTGGCCTTCTGTTGTTTTATTACAATATATAGACTATATACAATGTGATTTTTGTTGCAATTTTAAAGTCCAAAGCAGATTGCTGTAGTTTGTTGTGTGGTAACATTAAATTAGCTAGCCTAATCATGCATATTGTTGTGAACTGTAAAACATACAGGCCTCAATATTAAAGTTTTAGTCAAATTATAATTGAATGGTGTAATCCCAAAAGAAAAACGAGTTAGAAAATTCCACCTAAATAGAAAAAAAATAAAAATAAATAATAATAATAATAATTTCCTGCAGTGCTGCACAGTTTGCACCAACCGGCCTCATGGAGCATGCGAGATATTCATGGTCTCCTCTGCCTGTCGGCACTGTAGTCCTGCTAAGCTAGCTCATTAGTATGTGCATGACACGTTAATGAGAGTCTGTTTCCGGGCGACCACACACTAATACTCATGAATATTTAACTGAGGAGCGGGAAGATTATACAGAAGGAAGAAAAAATGAACGGAGAGGAAAAATATCAAAATCTCACTAAGCTCGGAACCGTGAGAGGTTTGAAGAGATGATGTGAAGCAGATGCGCAAAATAGCAGAAAATAATCAGAAGCTGAAAGAGAGAAATCATATTTTTGAAAAGCTGTTAGAATGAAATACGTGACTTTGTGGAAGGAATATGAAAATGGATGGTGGTAAAGAGGAATAGAAATAGCAAGCAAGATGAGTGGCAAGGTCTAATCTGGGAAGAGGCTATCAAGGGGCCTATGGAGATCGCGGGGAAAAAACTGCAGCGCAGGTAGCTTGGGGACTTTAGATTTTATTAGTAGACCTAAGAGAGGACTGTCTCCTTCATTTTTTTGCTCTTCCACCATCCTCAGAGCCATTCTACTTGGCTTTTCGCAGCAAGCGTCCTCCCATAGAGATGGATTGAAACATTTCCGCTAATAGCATCTCCGCTGTCTGAAAGTAGAATTAATCTTCACTCTTCCAGAATAAAATCACACCCCTTCTCTCATCTTTATTTCTTTCTTCTTCTCTTTCAACCTTTTACTCACCTTCCATGTCTCTCGATCCTGAATATTTTCTCTTTTTCTCTGCACTTCCACATTCACTCATGCTGCTCTCATTCTATCAAAGTTTTCAGAATATCCAGCTGAAGAGGTTTGTGAACTTTCAAACTTTAAGATGGTCATGCTTTAAACTGAAAATGTGAAATGTTCAGTGGAACTATGGCAAAACTATAGCCTTTAAAACTTTTTGTCTGTTAGTTTCTAAAATAATTAAATTAATAAAAATATATTTAAGACTAGAATAGAATAATGGTTAAATTGCATTGCAAATTGCATGTTCGTTATTATTTGAATTAAAGAAAGAAGAGGACGTACCAGAATAGAATTGCAAACAAAAGAAGCAATGCAATGATTTTGTCCCCCTGATCATGAAGGGAAAGCCTATTTCTTTATTTAATTTTATTTAATTTTATTTTATAGTTGATTATAATGAGGGACAATTATAATGAGGGAATATATGAGTGCTCAGGGAACCAGTGATTGTGTCCTCTGCTGGTAGCCTGGTGTAAGGACAGACATGGCAGTGACAGCAGTTAATGTTCATAGTGAACATTATGACCTTCTAACTGTGTCTTGCAGCAACTGCAGTTAACAGAGAGACACATGCAGGAGGAAAAATACATAGCTGTCCGTTTCTCTTATATAAGAGCAAACAGATCTGAGCTTAAATCATAACATGTGCATGTGTAGAGGTTTAATAAAGTTGGCAGTGCTGCTTCTCTGAGTTTAAGTTTGTATATTTCATAAGGCAAGAGCATTCTAAATCCAGTTATGTTTCTGCATGTAAATGATAACAGATATGTTAAATAAATCGACACAAGAAACTATAAATAATAATAATAATAAATACATCAGCTAGATTCAAATTCCTTATGCACCTTCCATTTCTCAGATGAAAAGAAGATGATATAGATGAAGATAGGTAAAGAAGCTTCCTATTTGTTACACACAAAAAATAATAAATAAATACATTTCTTGTTCGTGGCAATGCTTTCATTGAAATGTGAGCCTGTTTTTTCTTTTTCTTTTTCTTTTTTTTTTTACGATTTTAAGAATGGCCATTCTGACCTGGCTGGCATGTTTTCCAATTGTTTCACCTTTACCTCACCTTCCTTTCATGGCTTTTACCTCTCCACTCTCTGCATTTTTCTCTCCTGCAAGGACATTTCTTGTGGCTTATGTGCATCCAGAACTTCCCATCTAAAATCACACTTTTTTTTGTTAGTTTTTTTAAATTGCTTGCTACTGACCTGCTTCTAAGTGTGTAGACTGATGTTGTCATTTGTAAACACATAATTCATGACTCTATACCAAGATTTAAGCATCATTTATTAGCAAATTGCGGGTAACATTTATACTAATAGCACCTCTCAAACATTCATTTGAGCTGCTTCAGTTTGAACAGCCTCCAGTCATTGATTGAGGTGTTGGCACCTTCCTGAGATCATTAAGTGATTTCTCCATTGAAAGCATTTGATATGTGTGCTTTTGTCTCTCTCTATCTAGATTTATCGCTTTTTTCTTTATCTAGTAACCGATACAATCCACCCACTATGCTCATTGTCATCATTATGAGTGATTTATAGACTGAGATGTTTCATCTTCTCTGTAGACTTATTGTTCTTATTTCAATGGTTCAACAATCTCAGCTCCAGCTGCAGATTTCTTTTTGTATTTATTTACCATATGTAACAGATGCAACAGGAATTCTTTCTTGCTGCCAAATATAACTGTACAAGAATAAACTCTCTAGGCCAATAATAATACATACTCTACAAGACAACTTCTAGGAATCTGAATAATAGATTGTGAAGGTTTTTTTAAAGGATGGTTTTACTCTTCAGAGATTGGCCATGCCCTATTAATCGTATAGATGAGGGGGCGGAGGCCAGTGTTGTGCCTGAACGCGTTCATTGAATGATAGTTCATGAACTCGTTCATATTTTGGGCGAACGTGAACTGAACGTGCTGTATTAATGCCTGATGAACGTTATTGTGAACTCGTTCATTCTGGTGTCTGTGAACGGCACGCTCTCTCAGGTTAACTTCGTTCAATATGGTGCCAGATTTCTATAGAGCCTTCCAGGCGAAAACCCGGCTAAAACACACCGTAAACGGGTCTTAATATGTAGCGGAAAAACACCCAATCTGGCAACACCAGCCACCATCCGCCGCATGCGTGACGCGTCATCAAAAAAAAAAAAAAACAGCAAACGACAGCAGCATGTAGCAAGAAGGCGTATGATCATTTAAAAGAAATTTATGATGTTTATGACAAGGTCGGTGAGAATGGGAGACAAAGCATTAAAGCAACAATGGGGAAATGCTGTCCCCTCAATGCTAATGTAAACCCTGGTTGGATAAGGATTCAAAATTGGATATGAAGATGAAATCTGACGCATAGCTTCATTGTTAAAACTGATAAAATAATTGCTGTCTGTGATTCTATATGGGCTGTGGCAATAATTTTGAAAAATAATAGCTCGCAGCAACATATGGAAAAAAAAGAACTATGAACTAGTTCATTTTTGGAACTGTGAACTTTAGTTCAAAATTTTGTAGTTTGAACTATGAACTGAACTAGTTCATTTTAAAATTTGTGAATTGAACTTTGAACTAGTTCATGTAGAAAGTGAACTTTCCCAACACTGGGCGGAGCAAACCATTTCTGCTTGACAATTGCTGTAAGTCATTAGTATTAGTGCAGTCTCCAAGGAAACCCATCAGTATCAGAGCAGCAGCAGGTATTTGAAGCCATTACCATTGAACACAACAGCCAGTGAAATAGGGTTGAATGTGTCCATATGGAAATATGGACAAAATAAGATTGAACATGGGTGTGTTTATATAGGTTAAAAATGGAGAGACTGTGTAAAATGTTTGACGTTACAGTGTTTAACAAAGTCATTCATTTACTCAGCTCAGTTGTCTGTAATACTGTACCACCTCCATTCAAAATTTTTGGATCAGTGAAATTATTTTAAAGAAATAAATACTTATATATTCATTAAGGATGCATTAGGTTGATAAAAGGTTGCTTCATAGTAACTCATTTCTATTTCAAATAAATGCTATTCTTTTGAACTTCACTGTATCACTGTTTCAAATATATATATATATATATATATATATATATATATATATATATATATATATATATTAAGCATCACAATTGATAAAAATAATAAAAATGCTTCTGCAGCGAATCAGGTTATTACAATGATTTCTGAAAGACTGTGTGATGCTGATGACTGGAGTAATGGTGCTAAAAATTCTGCTTTGCCCTCATAGAAATAAACTGCATTTTAAAATATATTCAAATAAAATAATAAATAGCAAACTTTTTAAAATTGTAATAACATTTAAAATATTATAATATTTACTGTATGTTTTATCAATGCAGCCTTAGTGAGCTTAAAAAATAAAAAAAATAATAATAATAATAATAATTCTTACATACACCAAACTGCTTTATTTGATATTAATGGGATTTTTTAAAGTCAGATTACAGTACTTCACTTATTCTGTAAAGATTAAATGAAGGCAGACAGATTTTGCCCCAGGTACGGGGTCATCTTATCTCATTAGTAAGATGATTTCATGCTAAATTTGCTAACGTTTGCTTTTATTTGTGTTATTCTGTAGATCACATTAAAACCCATTTCTATATATTAACGTACTAAAAGTTCCTAAAGGGGGGCATGTTACCACGTTAAATGACTTGTTGTAAGACTGCCGTAAGTTTGTCTGTAATTGCCTTTCACAAGGCACTGTGTAAATACGGCACTTGTGGGGGGAAAACATAACATCCTGTTGGGCATAGTTAACCAATGATTGAGTACTTGAACTAGAAATGTAATTTATGTAGAACGAACAATATCTGAGCCAAAGGCAAGAGCTAAATCTGAGATTTGAACGACAAGCTAATGGTCACAGTTTGTAAAGCACATTTCTTGCAGACTCGCAAATGATGCAGCTCATATTGGGGGACTGTGAGGATCGTATCAAAAAGACCTGGAGAGCTTTAGGAGTGATTGACATACCAGCTGCATGGTGCAGTCAGGCAGTCAGAACATGGAGCATCATGCTTATTTCGCTGTCTCTGTGAAGGTGGAGAAGAGACACACATACACACTTTGTGACTTATCAAGCCACATTGCTGTGACAGGCTCTGACATGTGTCTCTCCCCTGAAGCACATTCAAACTGACCATTTACCCTGTCTGCCTCAGCACCGCGGTCATCACATTTAGCTCATGTCCCATGCTGATATCCGGCTATTGCATTCTGACTAGCTAAAGGTGGGCTTTTCATCTACAGTTCTCACTCAAGTGAGTAGTCTGTGTGAGCCATTTAAGTGATGCAGAACATTGTAAATGCAAGGTAACTTAGGCTATTGTTTTGCATTTGTCGGTTTCTAAAAGTCCTTTCCTGGGCAATGATTCAATGCTGACTAAATGGCTGAAAGCTTTTTGGTGTTAAATGTATTTACAGTGCCTTTTGCATATTTTATTTAAACAACAAAGTTCAAACATTTGGTGATCAAAAATATAGTAAAGACAGTATTATTCTGAAATATTATTAAAAATATCAACTGTAAAATAACTTTTCTGTTTTAATATATCTTAAAATGTCACTTATTTCTGTGATGGCAAAGCGTCTTCAGTGTCACATGATCCTTCAGAAATTATTCAAATTTTCTGATTTGGTGCTTAAGGAACATTTTTATTTTATCTTTTTATTATTATCGCTGTTGAAAACAGTTGTGCTACTGAAATATTTTGTGCATACATTCTTCTTCAAGTTTTTATTTTGAGAAAAAAAATATATATATTTGAACATTATACATGTCTTTACTGTCACATTTGTAATTTGCTGAATTATTCGGTCAAGAGCAATGGGGGATAACATTAAGGTCACTTTAAGAGACAATGCATAGATCAAATATAATAATACATTTCTGGGCCCGGTTCCCCAAAATGTTCTTATCGCTAAGTAGTTCTTAACCTATTCCTTAACCTCTCTCTTAACCTTATGGCACGGTTCCCGACACGTTCGTACGCTAAGTATATCTTCTGTAAGTCACACTTTCGTAAGGTTGGTCTGGACCATTCGTAGCTCTCTCTTAGCGTTATTTGAGCTCATGACGCTACTGTACAGCAGTCTTTAGAAACCAGCGCAGCGAAGTACAAACTATGGTATGTTGACAATTTTGTGGCTCAACAATGATTTTCTGTTATTTTTTAAGACTCATAATAAATTATGTTCGCAATGGATAAAGGCCTATTTATGAAGTTGACTTCATGTGGTTACAGAACTAATAAGGTGGTAATTAGCCTAGGCTTTTTCGTAATGTAATTAAAGCGAATTGGCAATCATTTTTTTGATAATTAAAATCTGGCAAACAATTTGGCTCTAAATGGCTAAGATCTTTAAATGGGTAAGCATGGTGGTGTCCAGTAAGCGACCAACTATGGCAGCGATCCAACGTGTTCTTGTATTGAATCAAAGACGGAGCCGGACTCAGAGCCGTTTAGTCCATGTCAGTTTTTTTATTCGGCAAAACTTAAGCCCTTTTGACATTTTGCCTGACGTGGCTATATTTAAAAAAATCCCCTCCCCAAGACAACTCATTGTGGAGCAACTGGACCTTCCCAGACCTGCGCTGGCCAGGCTAACGCGGCGGAATTCTGCTTTAAGCCCTGAATCCCAGTGCTACGTTTTTTTTTTTTTGCTACAGAGAGATTCATCGAGGTCGTGGGAGAGGGCTACAGCCTAATCAAGACCTCTGTGTGGAAGTGCGTCCACACTGTCACCAACGCCCTTCTGCGCCATGCCGGGGATTGCATCCTGGTGGATGGCACTCATCCCTATCGCCAATCCATCAGTGAATGATCAGGCGTAGGCTACTTATCGCGAAAGGAAGACGCGGCCATAAATGTGCAGGTTATAGTGGACCATAGGGGTGTGATATCTGACCTGGTGGCAAGGTCCAGCAACACTTCCTCTGACGAGAGGCTTGGTGCCCTTTTTTACGTTGCTTCCCCAGCATATTTTGTATCTAACTCTCTGTCTCTCTCTCTCTCTCTCTCTCTGTTCATTGTAGGTAGGTTGCTTTTTATTAAAAACATAAACCAATTGCAATCAATACCGCATTAAACAGAAGTAACTGCAGCTGCTTGCCAATCAATCTAATTGTAAAGTACCTTGCCATTAATATAAAAGTGTATTAAATAATTTTTATAAGTCGTTAAACCCAATTCAACAAGTGGCACAACGGGATGGATGATTAGCGAGGGATACCCGGTTTGTCTTACCGTCACAACATATCGTGTGAACATTACTGACCCTTTGATAATTTAATTTATAGTCTATATTTTACTGATAACTTAAACCATGTTAAAATAAATGTTACTGTAATAATTTGAGGAATGTTTCATTTGCATAGAACGTGTTGTCTTTCTTAACGCTGTATTGCACCTTCGCGTAAAGTGGAAAATCGATTAATGAGCAATCGATGCCAACTAATTCAGCACCCTGACTTTGGACAGCGCTCTTGTAACGTCGGACGTAAGAGGAAGCGTGCTAAGAAGCTTCCTAAGGGACACTTTGGGGAACACACTTAGAAACATCAACAACTTTGGTAAGATATATCTTTCGATGTCTTCTTAGCGCACTAAGAGTGAACGTTATCGGGGAACCGGGCCCTGATTTCTTTCTCTACTATTTCAGTTCACTTAAAAAAACATAACCAACTGTTTTCGTGGATACATTTGAAATACTTTTGTATATAATTTTTGTGTTCAAATGCAAAAAGATGCGGAAAGAAACGCAGTATGGGGCTTGCACATTGTCTGAGACGTGATGATGGAAATTATCAACTTTTGTGATGAGCAGTGGCCTGATCAGGGCAGTTACAAAACCGTCAACTGTACTGAATGACTTTCACATCGGCACCGGGCCATCAGGCTTATTAAGCCCTGCAAAAAAAAAAAAAAAAGCTAAAATTAAATAAAATAGAAAATAAAAACACATTACATTTTGAATCCAGAATTTTCAATGTCTTCTCAGATTTTCTGTCTTTTTCTTTCAGTTTTCCCCAAAATCCCCATTTCACTCGTTTTCTCTCTGTTTCTCTGTCTTTTGCACGTCTTCACACATGCATGTACTATTTAGTTAATGAAAAGATGTCTGCTTGTTCTCTGTGGAGCTGTATCCTGGAAAAGACAGCGTGAGCCACAATGGTGTTAACACCACATTTCTAGGACATGGGACAAATATGCAGAATAAATTAATAAAAAATTAATTTGAGAATGTGAATAAGATGGAACCCCCCCCGCCACCCCCCCCCCCCCCAAAAAAAAATCATCCACAATTGTATAGGGTGTTGCTACAATATGTGGTTGCTATGATGTTTGTATTATGTCATGAGTTTGGTTTCTGGAAGGTTGTTTACTGACCATGGTCTTTTTGATATTCTGGTAACATAGATGTTTTGTCTGCTCGCTTTAGTGAGCACCACTAATCACGTTCAAACGTCCGTTTCGGTTTTTGCCACAGCTCATGAGATGACGGCACACGTTTACAAAGTAAATAGCTTCAGTGATTATAATGGGAGCACTTATCCTGACACGCCGCTAGTTTTGTCGCCTCATGACGCTCGCTTAAAGTGACACAATATAACAGCACTGATCACTATTCAACTTTCCACCACAATTTATCAAAACATGAGGAGACTTCCATCCAATATTTACTCGCAACATACAAGGAGTTCATTGATAACTGGAGAAAAAATTGTTAATGCTTCCATTCATCTCAATGACAGTATGTAACCATATACTCTAACTATTGTGATATAGGCCTGATGACTTTGCTGTAATGTGTATTAGTGTTTTTGTGTGTTTGTTTGTTTTTTGAGTAATTTTTGCTAACATGCATATTCCAGATAAAAAGTTAATCTGTTGAGGGGACTGTATAATTATTTGTCATTATATAATACTTGCCAAATAGTGCCTTAGCACTGAAATAGTCTGCTTTACATTTTTACATAAAAAAATGCACTTATTACTTGCACTACTGTCTGTACAATCCGGAATAATGATATGATCCATTTGCACACTGGAATATTGTAAATGATGTTCATATGTTCCTAGTTTTTGCTTATAGTGTACATACACTTATTACATAATCCATCTGTATAGTATGTTCATAGTACATCTATCTATATATCACGCTGATAGTATTTAAAATCTGTAAATTATGTCCATAGTACTGCCTGTATATTTATTGTATATTTGTTACATAGTGTAGACAATGTATATCCTGTATTTACTGCTTATTGCACTTCTGGTTAGATGCTAACTGGATTTTGTTGGCTTGTACCTTGCATGTGCAATGACAATAAAGTTTAATCTAATCTAATCTAATCTAATCTAATCGTTATTACGAGTTTTTAGTTGGAGTTGCAGTACTTGATTCAACACTATTGCATTTTGAACAGAGATTTACATTTTGCTGTGCCATTTTCTGTATCTCTAGCTTCAGTGAGCACCACATAAACATGAAGAACCAAAAACACTGTAAACAGTTTTTACACCAAAAAGCTCTCAACCATTTAGTCAGTATTGAATTGTTACAGATAAACAACAATAGTCCTCACTTCTTATGGTCACGATTCAGTCCTGTATTTGTTCTTCGTGTATCCTTGCTAAGTAAAGCTTCAAACGTGACCTGAAAATGGAAATATATGTACATACAATTTTGTTTTTTATACAGCATTTACATAATGCCACTTCCTCCCAGTTATCTGTTTCTCTGTCACCTTTAACGTGTAAGGTAGAGCAGCTGTTTCTATACATCACTTGAGTCATATGCTTCCACCTCCTGCTGAGTGCTTTGAAAGCTGTCATTATGAACTTGCTGCCAGAGTAGAGGTTCTAGTCATTGACTAAAAGTGAACATTAGCTGGCCTTCCACCTCCTAACGGTTCTTTGTTTACAGAGATTGAGTTGTGGAACAGAAACACCACTTGATAGATCCCCATGACCTGAAAGTGCAGCAGAAATTAAGCGGTGGTTAGGATGGGTGAGCATCTGTATCTAACAAGCAATCTGAAGATTCAGGTCTTAGTCCTTAAATGGCTTCACACTTTTCATATAAATGTAAAACATTGTAGGGGTAGTAAGATTTTTTTGTTGTTGTTTTTAGGGTTGGGCTGATAGACAATGCCATCGTCTATCACCAATGACTGATGGACATCACGATGTTGAGCCGGCATCATCATACACCTCGCAATCCACCACATTCCAATACCGTGTTCAGAAAGAAAATGACGTGTACGGAACTCCAAAAGGGAATAATACGAGATGGGAGGAAAATATATTTTTCTATATTTTCTCTTGCACTTATTTGATTAGGCAATTATACTGTATATGAAATGCAGGCATCAGGGAGCCGCTATTATGCCTGACTTTGAAACTGCTTTTGCTTTTTAGTTTCACTTTCACTTTCGAAATTCACGATGGCACACACATTTTGCTAATCATCGCCATCCTCATCAGTCATCTTTCCTTACTCTTTTCATGTTGTAAGTGAAATTTGATGTAGGCTACTGTAATATAACAGGCAACCATTAACATTTTGTTTTCCATGCTTTTCTGAATATGGATTAATGCTTCAGGCACACCCCCTAACTCACCCCGCCCGGCCCCCGATGTCATCGTCCATCGTGATGTTTCACTGTAGATATTGTCCGATGGCAATTTTGTAGATATCGGCCAACTATAGTTGTTTTTGGAATGAGGTCTCTCATGCTCACTATGGTTGCATTTTTTTTTTTTAAAACAAAAACAAAACAAAAACATAATATTGTATAAATATTATTACTATTTAAAATAACTATAAAATGTTATTAATTCCTGTGATGGCAATGCTGATTTTTCATCAACATTAAATTAAATGATTAAGTGAAAACTAACATGTCAGAAATCATTCTAATATAATGATTTGGTGCTCAGGAAGCATGTCTTGTTGTTATCAATGTTAAAAAAAAAAAAAAAATGCTACTTAATATTTCTGTGAAAACTGTGATAAAGGATTCTTTAATTAATAGAAAGTTATTAAAAATAATTTATTTGAAATCATTTTCAAATGTAATGTATTCTTGCAGAATAAAATAGGCTATTAATTTCTCTCTAAATTCTTTAGTTTCTCCAATTCATGAAACAATCTTGAATGGAACAACACAGGAATGAAACAAGACGCATATTGTAAAATACCTGTATTTGTTAATGGGATATATGACATGACTGTCTTTTGTCCCATCTATTAATTTATTTATTCAAAAGACATAAAAAATACAATTTATACATTACAAATTGAATACACCTCTTCTATGATGACTATGTTTTTACTTAGTTTATTTGGTATCTGCTTATTTTTGGACCCTCTTATATACCTTTGACCTTTCAGTTGGTTTCTTAATTTGTTGCACAATAATATAATTTATTAATGATATTTTATTCTCCTGTTGTTGATTTTGAACAGCTGGTGGGCATGTGTAGTACTGTATATAGTTAGATGGGAGGAAATATGACGCATGTTCTTTCTAGTTTCTGTAGTTAGCGCTGTTGTACTCTGAACCGTAGGCTAAACATGTCATTAACTGTGATAAACTACATCTACATTTAAAATGCAAGGTTCATTAATAAAACATCACTTTCTAAAAACAAACCGTAAGACAGTATAATATCCTATGGCTAAAAGTGTTTGTTTGCTGACTTTTATTCACAGGAACAGAAAGTGACAGTAGGACAAAAACATGACCAGAAGGTAGAGAGGATGTTACGGTCTTATTTTGTTGGTTCACATTGAATCCCATGACCACCCTCTACATGCGAGCAGTTTGTTTAATTAGTTTGCCAAGCAAGCGTACACCATTTCAACGGCTGCTATGTTGAGGCAGGTCAAGCTAAGTAAGCAGAATGTGGGCGTCATTAGTGCAAATGATCCTTCATGCATACAGATCTTGCGGCAATTCTCAATCTTAATTACTTGCATTGGTATCAAGCAGACATTGCTAACTATGGCCTCTCTGGCCTTTATCGTGCCTAGTGACCTCTTCAGTCAAACAAACAATTCCCTGTTACAGTGCCATGGGACAGTGCTGTAATAATGACAAATGCACACTGGCAATTTGAATCGATTAAACCGTGTTGATGTTTGACGGCCATAAAAGCCATCTAACTGGTGAACTGTGTCTCCATCTTGTTTCGCTCAATCTGTTTCATCTGAGTTGGTGTGCTGAGTGGACGACTGCATTTGTTTGTCGGCTGTCATTGAAACTGCTAAGCTCTCAGCATGGGTTATAAAGAGCTCAAGCTTTACCTTCACGCTACAATAGCCGTACATCTCAGCGGCATGTTTACGCTAGTCAGTGCCCACATCTAAGTACGCAATCATGAGAACTTGTGCATTTCACAGCTGGATCCTGATGTTTGTGCACCTTCTTATGGCACGGCTAAAAATAACTGAACAGCACGCAAAATTTCAAGGTGATTCTTTCCTGCTGTATCGCAATAGAGATAAAAAACAAAGACAGCCTTGATTGAGTACATAAACCACTATGACAGCTGAGCAGGGGTCCCAGACAGTGGAAGACTGGAGCAGAAAGCAAATAGTAAAAAATATATATATAATAATAATAAAAAACACTATTCTGCAGACATGATACTTCAGATATTTTGCATTGCTATAGGGATATTTCACCCGAAAATGAAAACTTACTTCTCACCCTCATGTTCATCTTCAGAATTCAAATTAAGATATTTTTAATGAATTCTGAGATCTCTCAGACCTTGCCATATACAGCAAGCATAGCAAGGACATCATTTAAATAATCCTTGTGACTTCAGTGGTTCAGTCGTAATTTTACGAGAATACTTTTTGCGCTAAAAAACAAACAACTATAACAACTATATTCAACTATTAATCTCCTCCACGTCACCCTATATCACCCGAGTATCACATTAAACAACGTATGCTGTTCTATGTCAGCAGCACCGTACGCGGCTATGTTGTTTACATTCAAATCAAAGTATAAACAATGTATCTGCGTATGAAGGTGAGGAATTAATGAAAGAATTTTCATTTTTGGGTGAACTATACCTTTAATAAATTTGTAAAAATGGTGATCTTTCAATTTCTTTTTATTAAAATGGAGTTAATTGGTTAACAGATGTTCGGGAGCAGGGGCACTCCCAAAACAATCACCTGACTTCTAAAATACCTCCATATAAATCGGGCCACCTCATACTGAACTGCTAGTCTTGTTCTTTCGAACCCACCCTTCCCTCCCTTTCTCATCCATTCAGCCAACCTTATCCCACATTATATTTATATCAGGTTGTATCGGGGGGGGGGGGGGGGGGGGGGCTCATTGTCTGGCCTAAATATATGCTAGAGACGGTACCCCCACCCTGAGTCTCTCTGAGCCATCAATTCAAGATGCCCTGATCAACCTGACCACCATCCCATTCCCTCGACCCCTTCATCCCATTCCCCTGACCCTTTCATCCTCTTTCTACTCTTCCCCAACTCTCTGTCTAGTTAACAGTTTCATAGCTTGTTTGTGGCACAATTTTTATTTGTAATGTATATTTTTTGTAACAATACAAATTATTTTACTGTCTTTTTTATCAGTTTAATTCATCTTTGCATAATAAATTATACAATTTTTGAACGGTAGTGCATGTGTGCATGTTATGTATCGTATACTGTAGCCTAAGCATTCAATACACTTAGCATCCCAAAGGCAAGTTTGTCATCAATGCTTGTGGCGCAGGAGGAGAATGAATCTCAAATGATGACTCAATTCAATAGTTAGTCATCTCCTCTGGTATATTCAAGGAAACAACCTTGACTTGAACCTTGGTTTCCTGTCCTTATAACAATAAATACACCTGTAATGGGGATGTATTTGTGGAGCTGGCCTGGAAATGATTTTGTGGTGCGATGAAGTCCAGAAAGATTTCAGAAGTGGCCTGTGCCTAACCTCGGATATGCAGCCAGAAATATTTTGGCATCTCCAATCATGCTTAATTTAGTGATATTGTCTCTTTTAATCAGACAGATTGTTTTGATTAACTGTCACTTTTCAACACTATACTTTTCTACTTTCTGTCTTTGTTAAATAATTAAATAGTCATGATAAGTACAAGAGAAACAGAAGTGGTCTGACTTTTAAAGGAGCTACTCAATGAGATTGACAGTTCATCTTAAATTAAATATGTCACTTTATACTCTGTTGTTACAAACCTCTATGCTGTATTTTAAATGCAATTTTAAAGAATATTAATGTAGATCAGGGTCCTATTTCTGGATCAGTTTCTTTTCGGTGCCAACACACCTGTATGGACTTATCAAGTGTTTCTAACGATCTTATTTAGCCAATTCATTTTTGATTAGGCTTTTGATTCAAACTTTGAAGATATCAGGGGTCTTTTTCTGTGCAATGGTCCAAAAGGAGAAAAATTATTTTCCTTTTCCACCCTAAAGGTACTGTTAGTGGTGATATCAAATCAAATGGTTTTGGTGATAAAGATGGTGGCCTTGATGATGGTAATAGAGCATGTAATTAACTTAGCATTCTGTGACAGTGACAATGTCCAAATTAGTGTTATATGCAAGACAAAGTGAAAACCTAAAATGTAAAGCGTACTTAAGTAGTGGCACAACTTTACGATTCAATATGAGGAAGTATTTTCTAACTGAACGCGGATCTTAATGCTCATCAAATAAAGCTGAGGGTTCATTAAAGCAATTAGCTGTCTGACAGTCAGTATGTATATGTAATGTCTCAGTCTTAAGTGTTAAGTAAACATTAGGTAGGCCTACATTTCACTACACAGTTGTTTTAACAAAACGTCTCAAGGTTACGAATGTAACCCTGGTACCTTGAAGGAACGAGACGCTGCGTCGAGCGCTTTGGAGAACGTCCCTGACGAGACCGACTCTGAATATCGTGTGAAATCTGTCCTACGGAAGGGCGTGATGTCACAGGCAGGGTGACGTAGCGACCAGGAAGCTATAAAAGCACGTGCCGTGCAGCTGGCTTCAGCTTCGAGTAGGGAAGCAAGCGCCGGCGGGGGTGCTGGGAGTATGGCTCTGCAATGCAGCATCTCGTTCCTATAAGGAACCAGGGTTACATTCGTAACCTTGAGACGTTCCTTTTCAGGAACTCGAGCTGCGTCGAGCGATTTGGGGAACGATGTGCCCACGCTGCCAGACCTCCAAATTCCTGCCTAGTGTGTATCCGAAGAGCACAGCTAAGACGAGAGAACAGAAGAGCCCAGAGTGGCTCGCATATCAAGGTCATAAAATCTGACAAATGTAGAGGGCGTGGACCACCCCGCAGTGTTGCAGATGTCCAAGAGGGACACACTTGCTGAGAAGGCCCGAGAGGCCGCCATACCCCGAGTGGAGGGAGCCTTGGCTCCCAAAGGAAGGGGAAGACCAAAGGACTCATAGGAGACGTTGATAGCCTCGACTATCCAACGACTTAGGGTCTGCTTGGAGGCAAGAGACCCCATTTTAGGAGGACCGTAGCAAACAAGCAATTGGTCTGATTTTCTCCACAGGGCAGCTCTGTGGACGTATGCATCCAGTGCTCGCACTGGACACATACAATTTAGCTTTTCCTGGTCTGGCTCCCGAAAGGGAGGAGGGCAGAAGGCCTGCAGTACAATAGGTTGTGGTGTAACAGAGGGAACCTTCGGAACATAACCCGCTCGAGGGTCTAGGTAAGTAGGGGCCACCGAAAGGGCCTGAAGATCTCCAACTCTCTTTAGCAAGGTGATAGCCAGTAACAGGGCAGTTTTAAGCGTCAGATGTCTATCTGAGATATCTTGTATTGGCTTGAATGGAGCTTTACAAAGAGCCTCTAAAACCACAACCAAGTCCCAGGGGGATTATATCGTCGATATAATTTAGAGTGCAGATGCCTTGTATATGGAGGGATACCAGAGCCGCATCTACACATTTCGTGAACGTGCGGGGTGAGAGTGCAAGGCCGAAGGGAAGTACTCGATATTGATAAGCTTTGCCTCCGAAAGCGAACCTCAGAAACTTACTGTGTTGTGGAAGGATGTATATGTGGAAGTATGCGTCTTTGAGATCTATTGTGACAAACCAGTCCTCGGATCTGATTTGAGCTACAACCTGCTTGGCAGTGAGCATTTTCAACTTCAGTGGCATAACTGAGCGGTTCAGGTGCCCTAAGTCTAAGATCGGACGCAACCCCCCCATCCTTCTTTGGAACTATGAAATACCGGCTGTAAAACCCGGATTCCCTGTCTAGAGGAGGGACCACCTCGATGGCCTCCTTCCTTAATAGGGTATTCACTTCTTGTTCCATAACCAGTGCCTGCCGGGGGCCGACTACTGTCGGTGTAACCCCGCTTTTGTGCTTCCCGATATGAGGAGCCGGCATGTGGCGTGGGCATCTCCCGCCCAGATGCACCACGAGAGCGACGAGGGAGGAAATTCTGGAACGCTGCCGCCTATTTACGTGCCTCCTGGAACCTGTCGACGACAGTATTGACTGTGTCGCCAAACACGCCAGAAGGCTGAAGCAGGGCATCCAGGAGGCAGACACTGTCCCTCTCTTTAATTTCTGACAGGGTCAGCCATAAATGCCTCTCCGCGGCCACTAAGGCTGCCATAGACCACCCAATCGTGCGAGCGGTCTCTTTAGTGGCGCGGAGGGAGAGATCAGCGGTCCTTCTAAGCTCTTGAATATCATCAGACTTGATACCCTCCCCCTCGTTGATATCTCCCAGCAGGTCGGCCTGATATGCTTGTAGGACCGCCATAGTGCGAAGGCAAGCCCCAGCCTGACCTGCTGCCACATAGCCTTTGCCCACCAGCGAAGATGTAACTCTGAGAGGCTTGGTGGGCAACGTCGGAGCCTTTAGAGACGATGCCGACCCGGGTGACAGATAGCCCGCGAGCGTCTGTTTGACCCGTGGCACCGCTCTATAACCCGGGCTCCCAGCCCCATCACGTTGCCATTATATAGTGAATCGGGGCCGAAGAGGCGGGTCGAATATGGGTGATTCCACAATTTCGTGATTTCGTCGTGGAGATCGGGAAAGAATGGAAGGCTCCGATGTAGAGGTGGTTGCCTCGGCCGCAGAAAGCGTTCATCTAGCTTACTTTTATGCGGCTCAGTATGTTTCTCAGCGGGCCATTCGATTTTTAATCTATCAACTGCGCGAGTAACCACCTCCAAAAGCTCCTCATATTGGGGCGACAGAGGTGGTGAATCCCCAGCAACAGTCTCCACATCGACCTCTTCGGAGGAAGAGAGGTGAAGAGCTGATCCCTCACTCTGGGGGGAAGAAACCGACGAGCGTGCTTCAGAACCCAGGGTTTGGGTGCCGGATCTGGCAGATGAAGAAGGAGATAAGGACTGGCCCATCTCCATTCCCTCAGACAGATCCACCTGCTAACCCCACAAGTGCAGCAGCCATTCTGCCTCAGCAGAAGCGGGGCCAGCACCGTGGGGAACGCTGGTGAAGGCTCCCTCCTCGAAGAGAGCCCTCCGGGATCGAAGCGTCCGCATTGGCAATCGTTCACAATGCGGACAGTCGGCCCCCTCGAGAGCCGATTCAGAGTGCTTCGATCCCAGGCAAGCCACGCACAAACTGTGTGTATCCCCACCCATGATGTAGCGAGGGCAGGGAGGAACACACAATCTATAACGTGGCTTGGAATCGCCCCTCACGATTCCAACAACAATAAATAGGACCAACAGGACAGACTTTTTGACATGCACACACAGAGTGCTTGCTGACAGTAGCGAAGCTGAAGCCAGCTGCACGGCATGTGCTTTTATAGCTTCCTGGTCGCTACGTCACCCCGCCCGTGATGCCACGCCCTTCCGTTGGACAAATTGCACACGATATTCAGAGTCGGTCTCGTCAGGGACGTTCCCCAAAGCGCTCGACGCAGCTTGAGTTCCTGAAAAGGAACAATGCATTAATGGCATTGCCTGCTATATATCATTGAGCTATGGCTTTTGTGTGGAAGTTGTGGGTTTGAATCTGGCTCACAATCAAGAAGTGACATTTTATTTCCTGCTTCCTGACTCCATTGTCTTCTGTAAAGGAGAGTGCACACACTGTTCTAACAGAAATAATAATAATAAAAATAATAATAAATACAATTTCAGCTATCGTTGGGTCAGCATGGTGTTTCTTGTTTCAGTATGTTGCGTTTCCTAATTAGGGATCTGACTGAGGCCAAATATCATATTCTGTTTGTCTAAGAAATCTGAACTCAAAAGTATCATTGATCTAAGATGCTATATAATATACAGTATGATATGTCTTGTGAGAGGAACTGCTGCGTTAACACTGATGTGAATTTATGTGGTGTTGTACAGCACTGAGAATGAGATGTCAGAACTGCAACTGATAGAATGTGCACTTTAGCACCATACTATGATATTTCTTAAAAAGCATATCTTGGAAACATTTTTATCATCTATGATCAAAAATTGTTGAATTGCACACCCCAACTCTCTTGTGATTGTATGTATTGTATGTGGGTGGGTGTCAGATGTTTAATTTAGTTGTACCTCTGTGTGTTCTTCACATACAGTGCTGACAGTTGTGTTTGGAAGCTTAAATTACAGCTGCTGAAGAGAGTTCACAGCAGGAAGGTGGTTTTCTATTCAAGCCTTCGTTAGATAATGCTCAACACGAGTGGATTTGTGGAAAGGGGCTTTCAAAATGATCCCACTGACTCCATGCTTATGAAACAAGCAGTAAACAAAACACCCATTTGCCTCGACTCTCATTACTGGAAAAAGCCATCACACAATGACATGAAGGGGACACTGAAATCACACCGTTACATATAAGAAACACTGATTTTTTGTAAAGCATCTGACTTCAGGTACCACCCCGTTTCTTGATCTTTTTGTGAGTGCGTAATGTCCGTTCATGCTCGTGAAGTGTGCCACTCACAGACACAATACAACCAGACAGGAATCTAAGTGCCGGGCTTCTGCCCTACAGTGCATTGATCCACATTCTGTCCTCAAGCCCTTAGAAGATTCTCAGCCCATTGAGGAAAGCTTTCATATTGTCCTTGTGCTGCTGTTATATATTCCAACCCCTGTCCCACTTCTCCTACACAGATCTACAGGGCCCCAGCAAAGAGGCCAGACTTTGCATTTAACAAGCCACTCAGCCTGGCTTTTTTCTGGAAAAACAGCCATACTTAAGCCATTTTCATCTCTCTCTCTCTCTCTCTCTTTTCAGCAGGCCAGAATTGGTTCTTTTTCAGGCAATTACCTGGACTGCCTTTCAGCTAGCGGTAATGGAGCGGGGTTCTTTGCTGATTAAAACATGGGGCGTTGAGAAGCTGTCAGGTGATGCATTAAAGATCTCAATGGGGATGTACTGAATAAGTGTTAAAGGTGCACGTGTGGCCATGTGCAAGAAGGCCATGTGTCAAATCTCTCGGGTGTTCTTTAAAAATAAATAAGTACAAAAGATAAAGAAGAAAGAAATAGGAGAGAAGGTTAAAGAAGGACAAATCATTTCTGTTTATATTTTTACTCCACTGTCTAGCGTAAAATTGGATATGATAACTCTTAGTCCACACATATCAGGTACCTGACAAAATAAGATAGCATTAGATCCGTGCATATTTTTCTCTCAAATATTGTTCTCAAATCTGTCTAAATCTGTGTTAGTGAGCACTTCTCCTTTGCCAAGATAATCCATCCACCTCACAGGTGTGGCATATCAAGATGTTGATTATTGCACAGGTGTGCCTTAGGCTGGCCACAATTAAAGGCCACTCTAAAATTTGCTGTTTTGCTGTACTGGGGGGTCCAGAAATCAGTCAGTATCTGGTGTGACCACCATTTGCCTCACACAGTGCAACACATCTCCTTCGCGTAGAGTTGATCAGGTTGTTGATTGTGACCTGTGGAATGTTGTTCCACTCTTCTTCAATGGCTGTGTTAAGTTGCTGGATATTGGCAGGAACTGCAACACCCTGTCGTATACGCCAACCCAGAGCATCCCAAACATGCTCAATGAGTGACATGACCAGTGAGTATGCTGGCCATGCAAAAACTGGGATGTTTTCAGCTTCCAGGAATTGTGTACAGATCCTTGCAACATGGGGCAGTGCATTATCATGCTGCAACATGAGGTGATGGTCGTGGATGAAAATATTATACACCTGCCCATACCATAACCCCACTGCCACCATGGGCCACTCGATCCACAACGCTGACATCAGCAAACCTCTCACCCACACGATGCCATACATGCTGTCTGCCATCTGCCCTGTACAGTGAAAACCGGGATTCATCCATGAAGAGAACACCTTTTCAAAGTGCCAGACACCATCTAATGTGAGCATTTGCCCACTCATGTTGGTTATGTCAACGAACTGCAGTCAGGTCGAGACACCAATGAGTACGATGAGCATGGAGATGAGCTTCCCTGAGATGGCTTATGGTAGAGAAATTAACATTCAATTCACGGGCAACAACTCTGGTGGACATTCCTGCAGTCAGCATGCCACTTGCATGCTCCCTCAAAACTTGCTACATCTGTGGGATTGTGCTGTGTAAAACTGCACATTTTAGAGTGGCCTTTTATTGTGGCCAGCCTAGAGCACACCTGTGCAATAATCATGCTTTCTAATCAGCATCTTGATATGGCACACCTGTGAGTCATGTTTTGACTTTATGCAATTACAAATAATAGCATTGTGTTCCTTTTGTTTGAAAACCCCTGTCTCGACATTCAGGCTCAGCAGAGTGCGGCTCAGAGATGGTAAAAAGCAGTACGATTTCAGAACTGAGCTGAATATACGAGATCCAAAAAACCAATTTATGAGTGTTTGTGAATGTTGCCATTGGAGATTCCCAGCTCTCAGCTGCCTTAAACCTTAAGCGATAGCCTCTCAATAATGCATGATCTCATGACTCCTGCCTATTTGTCAAGGACAGCTCAGCCATTTTGATTCCACATCACGTTGCTCTGAACATAAAGTGTAACGACACGGCCCATTTATAATGCATACACAAAATCTATTTAGATGCGTCTTAGAGCCGTGCACTTGCAGACAATTGGCCAAATTGAGAGCATTTCTATATTCTCATGCTGTATGACTGGCTTTGTCAGATTGTTTGCTCAAGCGCAAGCTTGTACTGTATCTGTTGTCATGTTTTGATACATGTTTTGAGGGGACTACCCCCCCCCCCCACACACCACCACCACCCCACAGTTCTTTGTGTTTTATATTGCAATTTTTAAAGTAAAGAGTATTTTGAGACTGAGTCAGAGGAAATGGGTTGCATCTTTTTACAGACGACAGATACGACAGTACTCATCTCAAACCTGATGTTGTCTGCTTTATTCCAGAGTGATGATATCCAATTAGGGCTGTCCCCTATAGTCTACTAATCTTTAGTCAACCAGAGATATACCAAACTATATCTAAAGAGAATAAAATGACTACTTTCAAATTAACCAATTCAAATGGAAAACTAAGATTCTCAGATTATGTAATCTGTGTAATCCGTATGAAACATGCATACATCTACATTTAATCATTTAGCAGACGCTTTTATCCAAAGCGACTTACAAATAAGAACAATAGAAGCAGTCAGGTCAACAAGAGAACAACAACAGTATACAAGTACCATGACAAGTCTCAGTTAGTTTAGTACCGAACACATAGCCAGGATGTATGTTGTTGTTGTTTTTTTATGAAAGACAAGAAAAGGAAAAGTGCTAGTATTAGTTGGTTAAGTGCTGGAGAAAAATATGAGTTTTTAGATGTTTCTTGAAAAAGAGTAAAGACTCAGCTGTACAGTCATAATCATTAATTTTGCCGGTGTGCTGTGGCAAGCTTTATGCATCCGCTTGAGCACTTATTAGGCTTTGTAGGCAATTAAAAGATCATTATAATGATTTAAATGGTTAAACTACTATGAATACTAGTCGACCAGAAAAATCCTTAGTCGAGGACAGCCTTACATCCAACTAGAACATATCTGAGTCAAGCATCACAGTCTCTCCTAAAATGACTCTACTGCTGTTGCTTACTTCAGGCTCTGACAACCATATGTCCACTCAATGATGTCTGGTTTTGAATTTTTTTTTTTTTTTTTTTTTTTTTCTTTTCTATAAAATCAGCCTTAAACATTCCCATTTGTCTTAATGCCAGTTGCTCAACATTACACAGGCCTCCCGGAAGTATGCAGTTTAAAACTTGAAATAATTTAAATTTGGCCGACATGGAAAATATAAATAAATATAGTAACATCAATAAATTTGTACAATGGCAGTTAGAACATCTAAAAATGCTGTTCTTTTTAACATTTTATTCATCAAAGATGAATTACAAGTTCCAATATATATATATATATATATATATATATATATATATATATATATATACACAGCACAACCGTTTTAGCACTGATAATAAATCAGCATGTTAGAATGATTTCTGAAGGATCATGTTACACTGAAGACTGGAGAGCTATAGCATTCAACAACAATTGATGCAGCCTTTGTTCAAAAAATCTCCTGCTGAGTCTGAGAGGCGTTCAAGTGGCTTATTCAGCAGGAAAGTCCATTGAAACCATAGTGTGCAGCACACCCCAAATTGAAGTTTTCTGTGGGGATTTCCTGCCTTTTTTTTACGACATAAAGATGCATAACCACCCAGAACGCTTATCTTGAATCAGTATCAATTGAAACACCAGTTTCAGAATTTCACATTCTATTAGAATGCAAATTTGTGAATAATAAATGGAAAGATTGGCAAACTTTTGAATCTAAGAGCGGAACTGTGTTAAAACAGTGTTATGTATCAGATGTTTCCTGGCAGAGTGATATTTGATATTCAGAGATGTTTTTGTTTTAAATGCGTTGTGTTCTCCTTAAAGGGATACTCCACCGTGTTTTCATATTAAACTATGTTTTTCCCTTACATAAGACGAGTTGATACATACCTCTCTCGTCTCAGTGCGTGCACTCAATCGCTTTTGCCCGCGGTGACACTTTGAAAGGACTTAGCTTAGCCCATTCATTCAATATGGGCCAAGCAGAGAAGCTACCAAACACCTCCACGTTTTCCCTATTTAAATACAGTTACTCGCGTAGTGTAACTCGACCTAGGACGGTAACACAAAACAAAACGTTGCGCTTTTCTAAGCGTGTAAAATGGATAACTATATTGTGTGGCGGAATACCATGGCAAGTGCTTGTAAGCACTTCGTCTTGGCGCAGTAATATCTTCACTCGTGAAAAATCCTCTCACCGGCCCCCGCTCCCTCTAGTGAAGATATTACTGCGCCAAGACGAAGTGCTTACAAGCACTTGCCATGGTATTCCGCCACACTACGCGAGTAACTGTATTTAAATAGGGAAAACGTGGAGGTGTTTGGTAGCTTCTCTGCTTGGCCCATATTGAATAAATGGGCTCAGCTAAGTGCTTTCAAAGTGTCACCGCGCGCCAAAGCGATTGAGTGCACGCACTGAGACGAGAGAGGTATGTATCAACTCATCTTAGGTAAGGGAAAAACATTTAATATGAAAACACGGTGGAGTATCCCTTTAATGATTGTGGGTGTTTCTGTGCTTGTGCACTTGCAGATGCATTAGAGGTAATATATGTTCAGCTTCATCATGTTATTGTGTTGTTAATGCATTTAGGCCTCTGTCACATGTTCTTGAGTTTGACCCCCTTGCTATCAATGCAATTACACTAAATTAATTTTACAAAATATCATAGCAATTTGCCATATTGTGGTGTTAAATTGCTCTGACTCACCAGGTCATTATGCATTATATTGAACTTAGCAAGAAACTTTTGCGTCATGACAGCTGCCATTTCATAAAGGTTGTGGTTGCAGGTTTTTAGGTACCTCTTCTTAATTTTCCCTTAATCTTTAATTGATGCAATGCATTTCAAAATCCAGTTTAGTGTCTGATATTGACAGAAAGCTAGCATGTGACTGGGCAAATGAGAAAGAATCCTAATTATACCTTTTACAGTGGGCAGGACTAACCATGCCCTCGTAGGAAATCCAGCTTGCAAAGAATCATGTCTATATATAGTGCCTATGGAGGAACGAGTTTCAACTCACTGACCAACTGCTGTTAATGCCATCTGTGGATGCGTGAGTGAGAGTGTATGTGGGAGAGAGGTTGAGATCCTACGATTGATCAAGACTGAACAAACAAGATTTTGACACAGCTCTAACCTTCACATTAATCATGCGTTTACTTCATTACTCACCAGATGATCAGTAACAAAAGGGAAGTGAAGTTTTATAAAATGAATGTTCTTTTGTTTATCGAATGAACAGTGCTTAAAGGCAAAAAAAAATTTAATTTAATATATTTATATCTTACAAATGTTGTGAATTTAATGGTCATATATTTATATCTATAACATATACCCATATTACTTAAAAGATAAACAAGGTTATTAATACTGTATATAACAATGTATAATAATAATTATTTAATAATTACTTTAAAAATTCTACCTACTTCAACTTAAGTTAGGTTGATGCCTTACATTTTAAGTAAAATCTAAGTAAACTTAATTTCAACTTAAATTATATTAAATTGAATCTTGTGTTAATTGACGTTGAAATTGTTTAAATATACTGTAATTTCTTTTGAAGTAATGGAAAAAAATATGTTGACTTGAATAGTATAATTTTTTGAGTGATGCAGTATATATTTTATAAGCTGTTAGGGCCTCCCCTGCTAGCATTGGCTCTGTGTGTGTCTGAGGTCACATCCATTCAGCGGTTTGTCTGGGTGGATCTATATGTTTCACGCTCTTAGATCAAACTGTTTATGCCGGTAGCCATCTACTCTTCCCTTTCCTGTTTTCTCCTTCCATCTGCAGGCCTTTTATCACTTCCTCATTTGGTCAATTAATTATTTTTTGGTTTGTTAATCCAATTTAATCTATTTTCCTACCCTGTTGATCCAATTCAATAGTTTAACATTTAATTTAAAGTTTGAGAAGTTTAATGTTCTGTCAGAAATTCTTAAATCTATGTTTTTAAGAAATTGAAAAGAAAGGGAAGACAAACAAGTTTGGAAATAATTGAAGTTTGTCTTTGTGATGGAAATATCTTTCCCTTCTCTTTTGATGTTATGTGATAAATGTCACATTTAATCAGTGAGACTTGACTCTTGTAATACTTTATCAGATATTTTCTATGCTAACATTTATTAGCATGCATGTAGACATTTTTCCTATGGTTGGTTTGAATGACAGCTATGTAATAATAATAGTTCAATGAAATATATGGCTGCCATGAATTTCTTCACAGAAGTGAATGCAAATATTTTCTCAATATTGATGCCCAAACACTCAGCAGCTCCTTGTGTCTGGGTTTGCATGATAAGAGGTAATTAGGCAGCATATGTTTGTGTGTTTGTGCTGCGTGACCTCATTTGTGTTCATACGTGAAGTGTGCACATCCATTTTTGTATGTTTGGATAGACAGATCTAGATAAACATTTCTGATTGACAGTATCTAAACTAAAAAAAAATATGTTAATCTTAGTTTAAGATGTGTACATGTTTGCCAATTCTCTAAGGATTGGTTGGAACTGGAATTTTCAAAACCTGTGCGAGGGTTCTGCCGCTTAGCTCAGTGCCCAAAACACAGTCCCATAGCAGGACTCTCATTTATCAGCAAATGTTAAAGAAACTTGTCCTTGAAAGACCTTTTAAATGAAAAAATTGTTTTAAAATTAAATCCAGATGAGACTAATGTAAGTCATTTGCAATCTTTGTATGCATTCATTTCATTACAAAGCTCAACAAATGCAAAATATGTTATTAAATCTAAATCGTTTATTATTAGTATTATTATTATTCAGCAAGGGCACATTTAATCAAGTATATCAAATATATCTTTAAAATATATATAGTAAAAAAACGGCATGGTTTTGTAGCATACAGTGTCACTAACAGAATGAGATGATCCACAAAAAAAGTGAAAGATAGGTGAAAGATAGTTTATTTGAATTCAGCGCGCTCTCTCGTGATGGCTCATGACACGAATCACAGTGAACAAAATCTACTATTTTAATGGATTTGTAAAGATTTGTATGTGAAGTTTTCTATAGGTTGAAACTGCATATATAATATCTTTAAAAAATAAAAAAATAAAAAAACTTCATAATTGATCAGGGTAGAGAGAGAAAAGGAAAAAAAATCAACTCTGTTCTATAATAACTCTTGCTTGAAAATAAATTGTCTCTTGCCCTTCAAACAAATTAATCATTGCACTATGTCAAGTCTTGGTTTATTAACTGTTATCTGCTTAAAATTACTCATGATGTCTAACACGTTGTTCAGAGGCCTATCGCCCAAGAGCCTACACAGTTTGTATTTTTTATTTTTTTATTTTTCTCACACAATGGAATCAAAATGGGGAAAACATTTTCAATTTGAATCTCATTTTCCTGCATTTACATATATTTAAGGACTAATGTGATACAGAATCCAAGAAATAATTAAGTTGATTAAAATGATAAATTCTGCCAAAATGAATAGTAGTAAATCACTTTTTGTACAACGTAAGTGACATTTGTCAGAGACACATCCACCAAACTGCAGGTATTTAGAATAGCAAAAAAGCAAAAACCTTTTATGAACTTTGTGTGCTGAATCACTATTTTGTATTATCTAAACACACACTTCACACTCCTACAAGAAGAGCATTTCATTTGATAATATTCATACTGTATCCACTACCAGCAAGCACACTTCTTCCTTTTTATCACCAACAAATGAAAATCACCTGGCCCTTCATACAGCACATAACCTACCTGTAACGTTGTGCTGCTACTGCTTCTCCCTGTCTCACCCTCTTTGTTCTGAAGCAGCTCCACCTCATCTGTCCTCTGATATGACATATTTATATTGAGTTATTCATATTGAGTCAAACATTAAACTAAGCATCCTGACTCTGCTCGTCATACATTGCTGATAGAAAATACACTGTTTAAAGTGGACTCGCTTTCATGGTACAAAGAAATGTACTACATCAGCGGTTCCCCATACTTTTTAGAGTGGAGCACCCCTGAGGCATGTACCATCATTCTGTGTACCCCCTCTCTTCCACTTAAACTTCTCCTTTTCCATTAAGGACATTATTTTCCCCCTAAAATAACATTCCAGTGCATTTTGTTTTATCTTTATAAATACAATATTAATATTCTTTTAAAATAGAGTAATATCATGCAATGATGATAAAAAAGTGAAAAGTTATTATTTTTGAAAACTAAAACCACCAGTAGGTCTTAATGCGTGAGTCATCAAGTCATTAGTTCATTCAGTAGCAAGTGACTGTATTTATAAATGAATCCTTGAATCAATGACTTTCACGAACAATTATTTCAGAGCCACAGATTTGTTCATGAAACACTGCAAAACCTTACCCCTCTGTCGACTCACGAACCACTATTAAATATTTAGCTAACAACAGTCTGAAGTGACCTAGCAATAGTGTACGTTAACATTAGCTCAGTCAACGTTAGGCTAACATCAACAGGTGTAGACAGAAAATATGATTATCCTGACCTGAGCCAATTTATTGAAGCCACCAACACACATCTCCTTTCTTAATTTTCACTCATGATGACATTAAAGTCATCTGTTGCTGCTTCTGGTGTTTCATCGCTGACTGTGCTGCAACCATGATACCTGCTCATTAGAACTTTCAGTGAGCTATTTTTAGTGTGCATGCAAAGTTCCTGACTGGGGATTTAAAAGTGAGTGGGACATGTCCCGCCTGTCCCCGGTGGAAATTACACCCCTGACTGAAATATTCTGTAGTAGATGTCACCATCCAGAAAAAAATAATGTGTTTTCAAACAGGTTTCCAAAAGATCCCCCATCTCATTGTTCAGCCAAACAGATAATTCCGCCCTAAATTAACTCCATTGGTTAAATGATGTAGCTTGTGTTGGGCTATAGTCATTATGTTTAAGGAAACAGAGCAGTGTTTGCATATATATATATATATATATATATATATATATATATATATATATATATATATATATATATATATACATGTATTTGTGTGTGTTTTTTCATCACTATTTGGGGCATGGTGTTCTTGGGAGGAGTGTTGTTATACATTCATTATGGTTAACATAAACATAACATAACATTTGATTAGATGCAGAAACAAAATACATGAAAATGCAGAAATCAAAATGCATGGTTATGCTTTCCCTACCTGTCACACTCACACACTTTCTTTTCTTGCTTGTGAGGTGTTATTTTCACTTGTGCAACAGATAAATTTGCAGACCGCCCATGAGGAGAGAAAAATCTTTAATTGATTTGGTTTTGATTTGTATGTTCATGTTCCAGTAAGAAAATTATTTGTAGCATTGGCAAAAAATTATTTCATTTTATTTTTATGTCCAGAAATGTATGTTGAATTTTATTATGTTAACACATCTGATTGCACATTGTGTTTTTTGTTTATATTCTTTTTTTTTAAATATCACTGCAAAGATTTTTTGAGCAAAATCCATGGTAGATGCAACAGCACTGATCGTTGCCAGATTGTTTGATATACAAAAATGCATAGCTAAGATGATATAGAAGTGTGGACCGTCTAGGATTGTGGTGAATTGACCATACTTTGGAGCAACTCCTATATCAATCTTTAAAGTTTGTGTCCTTGAAAGATACATCTGAATGATACTACAGAGGTATGTTTGCCACATGCAAATATGTGTGTCATTTGTGCAGCACGACTTTTGTTCTCAAACCAACACGTATGAATCCTGCCAGCTTCTGTTTAAGCATGAGGTGATTATGTTTATACATTTATGGAAAAGTAAAAGATCTATTTTTTGATGTGCAAGTATAACAATGCAGTGTATTTAAGACCCAGTTCTGAATATACTGTATGTCTCTGCTATCCCACCAATCTTTTATTGGCTACACTCACAGGCAAGATGGCTGCCAGAGGCCACCCGATTATCCTGAGAGTGCAAACACAGCAGGATAAAATGCAGCGTTGCGTGTACAAAAACAAACAAACACTCCTAGTGTGAAACACCAGAGTAACAGATCATTCTGACCATCAGATCTTGCCATATCCTCCTGCAAAGAACAAAGGTTACTAAATAATGAAGCAGTGCAGCCTCAAAGGGACTGGCCAGTTTGGATGCAGAGTCACTTAAACTGAGTAATGGAAGACAGTCGTGGCTCAGATTTTAAACTCTGATCTAGAGCTGATGGTGCTCAATGTTTAGGTTTAGCTCAGGTCCCAAATTCACTTTTCATGAATAAGACACCACAGATGTAGCTTAACCTTCAGAAAAATGCTGACAGGTCAAACTACTGTAAATCTAATGGGCTTATTGTTTTCTATCTGTTTTAAATAAGATTTGTGCAACCCTATTATTAAGATTTTAATACAGTTTAAAAGCCAAATGTGCGTGACATTTAACAATAAAATATTAAAATTAAATACATGGTTTATAAAATTATAAGTTAAAAGTGTTTGATCCTTTTTGAGTAAGAGTATTGAACTGGATATAAGCAGGTGACCCTAAAATTAGCTGAATTAGAGAAAATAAGATGTTTTTCTTCCCATTATTCTTTAGGATCAAATGGTGTTACTTCTTGGTAACCACAATTCATTTATAATTGTGGGATGCAAAAGTCGTGACACCACATTTGGTTGTTAAATTAGTGAATTAATTAATTTATGATTTTCAACTCAATAGACTGTTAAAAATAAGACACTTTAGTAAGATTTTAATTTATATGATTGTTTATTGTGGAGATCCAATTTTAAGGCTTTAAATAGCCCAAAACCCATTTTAGGGAAGAATACAGATATGTTATTTGTTTTCACTATTTACTTTTCATGTGAGCTTAATTTTATGTTTGATAATAGTTTTCCACCATATATATATATATATATATATATAATTGAAACCAAACTGTGCTCTGTGCATGAAAATATTTATATTCATTATTTATGCATATCAAAGTATTTTCTAACCCCAGAAAAATGAATAAAGATAATAATAATTGAAATCAAACTGTAATTTTAATGGAAAATTCTATATTCATTATTTATGTTTTTCAAAGTATTTTCTAACCCCATAGCATCTTATCGAGTGAATCCATCCACAGATAAACTAGGCTCTCGGCCTTCCTTCTTTACAGCGTTTTCGCACATTTTCTTCTTCTCTTTTATAAGGTTGAAGCGGCTCTCTAAACCCACTTTCACACTTCCAACCCGTCTTGATGCTGGACAGATATGTGAGGGGCTTTGAATGTTAGGTGCATGTTTTCCATTCTTCCTCCGTGCATTGGTTAAGGATGAATGGCTTCTACGTGAGATGAGCCTTTCTGTTCTGCGGGCTCCACAGGAGGGAACGGCAAATTGAATCAAGGCAAATCTGCTACTGTCAGATCCACATAAGCACAGCAGATTTTCAACCCTGAGGCCCCTAGTTAATAGTATAGCTATTGATTTTCTCCAGTGGAATAAACAGAAAGGGAAGGATCATTTCAGTTTTGTGTGTGTGTGTGTGTGTGTGTGTGTGTGTGTGTGTGTGTGTGTGTGTTTGTTTGTGTGTGTGTGCACGCGGGATGCAGAGGGTGTGGCAAGAAAATGTCTTTAACCAGTTTTAGTTGACTTCATACTTCCTCACAGCTCTAAAACTGCATCGAAACCTTTCCAGACCCTCTCAGTCATCTCCGATCTCTCTGTATACACAGATCCCCTCCCTTTCATCCTTCTCCTTCACTCTCTGACCTCAATATGCCATGCCTGGTATCATGCGCTCCCTCTCTCCTGCTGGGGAACCAGGAGCGTGAGAGAGACGAAGACAAGCATGGCTGCAGCATTAATTAGTGATTGCAAAGATGATGTGTGAAAAATCAGCACTCCGATTATAGATGCGAGTGTGTGACATCTGTAAGAACTGAAAGAATAATGTCTCGTGTGAGTCAGATGAGGCGGTGTGAGGTAAAGAGAGGACAGAGAGGGAGCAGTTAAAGACGAGGATGATGGGAGTCGCTGTTCTCCTAATGACGCCCATGATGAAAGATACTCTCATTTACAGCACGGCTCCTGACAATGAAACCAAGAATCTGTCTGTTTTGCTCTCTTGCTCACTCTGTTCTTGCTGCAGAAAAAGAAAATATTTTCTTGATCACTATTTTGTTTTCCTTGTTTTGCAGTAAAAACTATTCATTCATTTATGTATTTGTTTTGCTTGTTTTTGTTATTAAGCATTTTTATTACTTTTTTTTTTGTCATTCACATTTGCATTTATTCTTCACATCAAGGGAATATGCAACATTCTCTGAAAAGAAATCTTACACAAATATGCCTATGATACATAAATATGTCTATCTAATTTATCATTATTATTATAATTAATATTGGCTCTTTCTTTTATTGGTTTTCAGGTTGTGTAATGCACAGTGGTTCCTTGATTTTTTTTTTTTTTTCTTCAGTAAAGAGTGAGTGTGTCTGGTCACTACTAAGGCTGGGTCAGTCTTTGATGCTCTATGCTGCAGCAAATCAAATTCATATATTCACAGTAAACTGAGAGACTCATGCAAAAACAAAGACTCAATACTAAATTCTAAATTCACTCAGCACCAGTGTTACATTTTCAACCTGGTCTCATGAGAAGTCATGATGGTGAAATTGCAAGAAATCGTACAAGTTGCCTCCTGCAAACATGTATGACCAAAATCAGGAATGCAACTCAGGAAACCTTTGCACAACCAATTTGCTAATGGTCTCATTTAAATCATTGGTTATAATTTTAAGTACTAAAAAAACACAGATGGCAATGAGCAAAGAGACTCCCATCATCCAAACATGGCCCCTTTTTATCCCACCCACCTTTTTTATTATAATTATTTTACAAGTGTTTATAATGCTAGATTGTTGAGAATGTAAAATTGCCTGTTTGAGCAGTAATTTTATTTCTCTGTACGCTGGGTTTACTAGATTGTTAGACACGCTTGACTTAGTAATTATGATTATGGTATTCAACAAGTACAAATGCCCTTGCTGGTACTAAGATGTTTACAAATATGACGGCAATGTAGTTTAATGTGTTGACACATATTAGTACATCAACAAAAAACAATCATTTACTCCAGCAACAAAAAGCTATTTTGCCAAGAGGCTGAAAGAGGCAGCCCTTGGAGTATTGCATTGCGGTCTTTTTAATGTTTGCAGTGTTTATGGGGTTCAGTAAAATCATATTGAACAATATTTTTAAATTATTGGAATCAATAATTCATATTTACCTCCAAATATATATAAATATATATATATTTTTTTTTTATTTTTTTATTTTTTTTTGTTGGGATTTTTGAAATTTTTGCAATTCTTACGTCCGTTCTTGTAGATAGAAACATTTTTTTTTATATAAGTTTTATATTTTATGTTTGGGTAATTTTGCTACAATTTTTTAAATTAAAATCAGGATATTTAGGTTCAAATTTTTAAGTGTATTTCTAGATAGAGTAAAAAAGTATTTAATATCAACAACCCATTTATATATTTTTTTGCACCATCCTGTTCAAAGGTGATGTGTCAGACTTATAGAACTTCAACATTAATTAGTCCATCATACAAAGAGTGCTAATCACTGCACGTGTATTAAAAATCGCATCTAGATTTATAATAAATAAGCCATTAGTAGCATTTTGTATGTAACTGTACCTTTGAACGAGAACACAACATAATCAATAAAGATGCAATGTCAAATTAGGTCAGTTTGATAATGTGTCGAATGTAATTGAGCTAAACATTTAATTAATCTCAGATATTAACGCTTTAATCATTCCTGTTGTATAATATACATCCTAAAAAGTTAATTTAGCATATATTTGTAGCAATCCTCAACACACATTCAATAAAATAGTCAAAAAATAGCTAGTATATCATTTCCCTAGCAGTGTCCTTAATCTAAGTCTACTTAACCTAACCCCTGAAGCTTTTAACTTTCACAAAAAGTAGGCAGGTATTGCTGAAGCAATTTCAATTCAAGGTAAACGCCTTATCAAATGAATGAAATGTGTTCTTGTGGAATTAATTTATTGCCATAGCAACAGAGGTGTGGGATGCAATTCTTTTACAGATGTGCATGACACACGTTTAAAAAACATTTCACAAAACTGTTGTATTATATATAGATAGATAGATAGATAGATAGATAGATAGATAGATAGATAGATAGATAGATAGATAGATAGATAGATAGATAGATATTTTTTAGCGTTAAGAGGATCTAGGTAGTCTGTACTTGAAAATCTCTGTTAATGGAGCAAGCTTTTCAAATAACCATATGGATAGATATGTTGTCTTTATGTGTGTAAAGGAGGCACTATTATACTCAGAAGGTCGATCAAGTCCTTTTTAGAGGATTTCAGAGCGCCTTGTTGAAAAGATATGTTAATTGCACTTGATTCTGAAAGTGTGTTTGTATGGTGAGTGCATAGAAAACCACAGCCTAGGTCACTGAAGGGATATCTCACAAAAAAAAAAAAAAAATTATGTCATCATTTACTCAGCCGCATGTTGTTCCAAGCACAAAAGTTTTATTATTGTTGTTATTTTTGTAAATATAAATAATTTATTTTTATTTTATATAAAAAAAATAAATAAAAATAAAAATAAAAAACAATAGTAAACATATTCCAATAAAAGGTAAGTAAATGTTAACAGAATTTTCAATCTCGGGGTGATCTGTCCCTTGGATAAGCTAATAATGCTTATAAAGGATTCAAATATGATTTTATATATTTTTTCTATGTGTAAATGCTATATTTCTGTTAAAAATAATTGAATTAATTTACAGTGTATCCATATTTTTGTTATCTTTCTGATGCTGACTGATACATGCTCACATAAACATTACCTGGTGAGTCTTGAGTGTTTGTTCACTCTTTCGGATCTGGTTGCAGGCAGAAATATTTAAAAATATATTGCTGCTCCCCGTCACAGAGATTTTCTACAGAACTCTGTTCTGTGCTTGTTTACATTTGCATCCATTGCTGTACTGACATATTTTGCACTTGCAGATATGATACTTTATACTTGTTCCCATATTAAAAAGGTCACTCTGGGCCATAAGTAATTTCACGTGATTTACAAATTGAGACGGAGAGAGAGGGGAAGGAAATCAGATCTGCTCAATGAGGCAAGATATAATGGGAATTTTTTATACAATGCGTGTTTAGAAAGGAGACTGAATACTTCTAGTGTGTGATTTTGTTTTTACTTTGAACTCACAGAGGATTGTCAGCTCTACAAATAACAAGCACCCTCAATCTTTAAATATCAATCAGCAGGCATCCAACCGTTTTAAAATGATTTATCATCTTTTTTGTTTTTTGTGAAATGTTACACGAAAGCCTGATTGTTGCCTGTGTGTGTGTGTGTGCTGTAAGATGCTTGCTATATTTTAGGATGTCCCCCATCTCCTTCCTCTAAAGATGGAGACCTAGCTGCCCCATACAGGGGGATTAATTATAACTCTCTGTAGGGGGATCACCAGCTGTGGCAGCCTCCAATGACATCACACACTACTTTATGTGTTTGTGTACTGTATGTTATGCATGCAGAAAGAGATTGAGAGATCAAGCTGCAATCAAATGCAATGAATTCTGAAGGGCAGAGGCTAAGTTATAAAAGGCAGCACATTCTGACTATCCATATTGTTTTTATTTTTCATATTGCATGCATGATAAAGTTGCTGTATTTTCAGACTGAAGTGCAACCTTATTTCCAGACTTCTCTGCTTTCTAGGTTAAATTGAGGTTCAGTTCACATCTAATTATCATTAGGACTGAACATGGACATGTTCATACAGTATACAATCAGATTAATTATATTAGATTATACGCTTGACAAACTGAGCTCACCATGTAGCAAATATTCCATGTCATGCACAGCAGGCATGAGTGTGTACCTGTGGCCTGATACGGCAACAGGAAGCGAAGTCTGCTGACTTCTGTTTGATCACTCTTGATTTCTCTTTCCTCTTAATTCTCCAAAGAGACTTTTAATTGCCTCATTAACCTTTCTACAGCAGACCATTGGAATTATTTAGAGGTAATTTTTCTCAGGCTTTGCTCACAGAGAGATTTGATGATAGGAATGCTGGGAAAATAAATAACTTGAATCCCCAGGGGAGAAGATGGTTTAAAGGGTATGCTGCGTGCATGTTTCTGGTGGGTCTGAGTGTGTGTGTTTTTTCCTTTTTCTTCTAACTGTCTTTCACCTCTCATCTGGCTTTCTCACTAGGTACCTGTTGTTGCATAGTTTAATGTCCACAGTAATACGTTATTATAAGTACAATTATAGTCACTGTCTCTCTGTGTCACTCACTTCATTAAGCTATTCCGTTTCCATTTGTCTATTCGTGTGTTTTAGCATGTGAGCCATTTGCGTCAACCTGTTTTTTCACTGTGCTAATTAAAGAAGGTCAGAGTGAAACACTAAAACTTGTTTTGTTTTTTTTTTGAGACATGCTGTATAAGTCGTATTACAAGTGCAAAAAGATAATAATAGTAATGATAATTCATATATTTTTCAAGAAAAGCTTGGTATTTTTTTGTCCATTGAATGACACTATCCTCCTCAATTGATTTGCCATTTTTCTAAATTGTGTTGAGAACTTATTTATAAAGGTGATGTCATTTGGGGGTTATAAAACTTTAAATAACAAGGAACAGTTTGACCAAAAGTCAATAGTGAGGCAAAATGGGCTGTGTTTACTCATTACTTCACTTTAGTTTCATAACAATTTATTCCCAAAAACTCTGAAACACTTCTCAAACATGTACAGAACTTATGTTGAGCTCAACTTTGTTGAACAGTTTATTTTGAGGATTTTAAGCTGGTCTTTCTGTTTGACCCACAGGCAATGTGGTCTGTCTGGACCTGCTCTCCTCGGACCTGTTATTTTTGTTGCCACACTCTTAGCTCCTGTCGTGCCCCCCTATGGCTCTCTGTACAAAAAATAAATCTGTCACACAGGACATGGGGACTGTTATCTGCTTAAAATGGTTATTGACTGCTTGTTATGATTCTAGGCGCAGCTCGGCTCTCTTTAGCCCTGTTTTGTTCTCTGAGCCCTGAACTGACAACTGATACAAATACAGGCATGTGCTCTTGAGTTCCCTATGGGCTTCTTTTAGAAATACAAGTCTCTGCACTTCTTCTGCACTTAAGTCATCCCAGCACCATGATAAAGAAAAGCAGTAGAGGACAGCTGATGCAAACTGTGATCATATCTCCCACCCATAAAATACACTGGAAAAATAGTGAATAATAATAAAAAAATAAATAATAAATTGCATGTTATTTTTTAAGTTAATTCACTTCATTCTTTTAAGTAGATATCTTGATCATGTGGTGGTGAGGCCTTTTGGACTAAAATTATTTTTCTGTTTTCTTGAGCTAAATTTTTCTAGCAAATTTTTGGCAGCGCAATGGGAAACAGTATTAAATAACACTTGGTACATGAAATTCAGCAAGGGTTACAATACAATAACTGATTATTTGAAGTAGAGGAACAAACACACCCTGACATCCCATATGTGACAAAATCAATAACAGCTGTGTAAATAATACAGACAAACAGTGAATGTGACCGTTATTTTTTCCTGCCCCAGTCCATCCTGAATAGAGAGTGAATGGAACTGAACCATTAAACCATTGTGTTGTTGTTGTGTAAGCCCATTTTAACAACAATAAAAAGTGTATTTGGCGAACTCACCTGCTGTGCTTGTTGTATTTATTATAGAAAAACAGCATTTTTAGTGCTTCTGAAATTGCCTGAAATATGTGATAAACTAAATAAAAAATCTGTGGGACAGCTGTGGCCTAATGGTTAGAGAGCCGGAGTAGTTACCAGAAGGTTGCCAGTTTGAGTCTTGGTGCTGGCAGGAGTTGTAGGTGGGAGGGAGTGAATGAACAGTGCTCTCTTCCATCCTCAATACCCATGGCTGAAGTGCCCTTGAGCAAGGCACTGAACCCCCAGTTGCTCCCTGGGTGCTGGATCTAGCTGCCCACTGCTCCGGGGGGGTGTTCACTTCTCACTGCTGTGTGTGTGCACTTGGATGGGTTAAATGCACAGCACCAATTCCAAGTATGGTTTACTGTACTTGGCAAATGTCATGACTTTCACTTTAAATTACATTTTGTTCAGCCTTGTTTAATGGTACATTTTTTACAGAGTAGAAGGAAAATGAGGAGATGAGAGCACTATAGGGAAACTTTGTATCAAAAATTTTAATAAATCCGACAAAATCTCAGTTTGAGGTGTCCTTGTATGTAAAAAAAAAACACCTTGGGAAAACACAGTATTATTATAATAAGACCCATTATAATCAGAGATACTGTCTACACTAGATTGTAACATGATGCAAAACATTACATTCTCATCAGTAAACAGATGCTGCTCTTTTTTTCTGATACATTCCAAGTGATCATGTTACTTCTGAGACAAAGGACGAATGGATTTACAACGTCTGGTGTGAACAATCTGAAGCTGTTGTGATGCGACAAAGGTTACATCCCGTGTAGAAACTCAGCAACATCAATAGATAAAATGTCCCCATTTAGATAGCAAAGTAAACATTTGCATGGCTGTGTAAGTCCTACTCTACTGTATTTTCAGTGGATAAGAATTAGACCTGACACCAAATGCAGCAGTTTGACATCACCCCCATTTGGAGGGTTCAGAGGATGTTTGGGAAAAGTTAGTAAGGATGACCCTCAGTGAGACAAGTCAAAATGATCATTGAGTGATGGGAGATGTTATCAAACCCTCCCCTGAATCTACTGGAATACTGCAAATTGAGAACACATTAAACTGTTTGTTTCCTGAAGAACTTCAGGATCACTGAACATCTTTTTTAAGGCATGTTGGCACGAAGTGATGGTACACAGCTGTCGTTCATAATTGCCCTGCCAGCCATGTCCTTTTTCAGGTCTCAGCTTCCCAGGCGCCTTTGTTGTTCTATTTTTTGGTAACTGCTGTCCTTTGCCAGCATGACGCGTAGAATCAGAGGCTCCCTTTTCAGACAGTGCAAAAAAGTGAACTGATGCAGACACGGCCCTATAATGTTATTTAAAATGTGTATTATTATTTTAGATGCATATTTCATTTTTCAGATGCTGTTGATAGGGTAGATATAATTCATTATCTACTCAGGGTATTACTTCAGCACATATTTAAGATCTTCTGTCTCATTAAGATTGTTTTGATCACATTTTCTGATAGATTCATAATTCTGTGTAATGAAGCCACTATATTAAAGAATTCTGTTTGCCTCACGCAAGAATCAGGGCTCATGAGAAAAAAAAAAAAAAAAAACTTAGAAAGCATGAGAGATGTCAGCCTCTACCCAATCTCTCATGCAGAAATGAGAGTAGAAAGAAAATCTAATTGAGAAAAAAAAAAATGATTTCATCATCAAAAATGAAGCAGCTCATGCTTGAGATTTTTGAAGTTGTTAAATGGCTTTTCACGTTTAGGGGAAAAGGACATGTGGTGATCTGGCACTTGGCTCGTTTAATACTTATGATAAAATCTGGTAAATCATTTTGCACTGGTACTCAACTCAAATTAACTTAATAAAGGGTCTATATAACGTATATTGTGATTAGCCTTGTGATTTAACTGTTTTTTTATTTATTTATTTAAATTTAAAGTCAATTTAACAAACAGTTCCATAGAATAGTGTCCTTTCTTTTGCTGTTGCTGCTGTAGTAAAGATATTTCTTTGCTGTATTATGGCCTGACTATAAGTTCAGGGCTCATGAGGAAAATGTTGCTGTAATTTCCTTCCTGTGTATGGGTTACCTATCCGTGGATTTATTAAAGACTGTTAACCTTCATCTATGTGTTTGTGCGTATTCATCAACACCATATCGCATTTGTGACAATTATATTATAATATACATAAAAATAATATTCAAATGTTCTAAATCTATACACAGTCATTCAAAAGTTTGTTAAGATTTGTAACAAGTGTAATATGCTTAAAAGGACAACATTTATTCTTACAAAAAAAGTAAACAAATAATTATATATATATATATATATATATATATATATATATATATATATATATATATATATATATATATATATATATATGTAGTTTAATAATTTATATTGTAAACTGTATTATTCCTGTAATAGTTAGTCTTCAGTGTCATATGATTGTTATACTTTTTTACGGTCTAGCTGCAATTTTAGAAAACTCTTTCGTCCTGTTCCGTCTGCTGTTTACAGTAGCTTTGAAGTACAGCTGTTATGACTGAAATGGAATAATCCTGTTTTGTTAGCGCTGGTGTGTCAGCCCCCTCACCTAGTTAAACATTTTATAAATTAATATACTGCTTTTATGGGTGATTGAGAAGTCGTGGCCTAGTGGTTACAGAGTTTGACTCCTAACCCTAGGGTTGTGAGTTCGAGTCTCGGGCTGGTGATACCACGACTTATGTGCCCTTGAGCAAGGCACTGAACCCCCAAATGCTCCCCGGGCGCCACAGCATAAATGGCTGCCCACTGCTCCGGGTGTGTGTTCACAGTTTGTGTGTGTGTGCACTTTGGATGGGTTAAATGCAGAGCACAAATTCTGAGTATGGGTTACCATACTTGGCTGAATGTCACTTCACTTAACTTCTTGTATAACAAAGTATAACAATATTCTTCTGCTAGGTGGTTTTAAAATATGTGTGTGCTATCAGTCTAAACCTCTGGAAATGGAGTTTCTCAATCTCATTGATTCATTCAGCATGGCTCAGTGGGTGAAAGCTACTACACATTCATGGTCATATTTTGACCATGTTTATATATATATATATATATATATATATGTATATATGTATATATTACTGATGTTCAGGTTTTTGATACTTTTCTCTCAGATCATATGATTATTACTATTATTTATGATGCCTTCTCCTCAGATAAATTCAAGCATTACTCCTACTGTACAATTGACTCGTTCCTTTTCTCTCCACTTTTGTGATGACTTCACAAACACATTTAACAAGGTTTGTTTGTCTCTCTCCTTGGAGTCATCTTTACCTGACTTGGATGCTGAACAGCATCTTGGTCTGTTAAATACTGCCTGCTCAGAGGTTTTTAATACCACTGCTTCTTTTAAACCTAAAAAGTCAAAACCTAAAATTGAACCATTGCTCAATGATAACATCTGCTCTCTGAGGCAGCCTTGTAGAGGAGCTGAACAAAAATTGGAAAAGGACAAACTGCAAATTTAATATGAAATGCTTACATTTTCAGAGAGCAGTGAAATCCGCAGAGTAGTATTTTTCTAATTTAATTGCAAAGAATCATCATAGTTCTAAAGATTTATTTTCTGTTATAAATTCTTTTTTAAATCCTCCTGTAAATGTGATTGCAAATCCCTCCATGTCATTATGTGAAGGTTTCTCAAGGATTTTCTCTGATAAGATTACTACTCTGAGATCTCTGCTGCAACCACTTGCTAATGTTTCACCTGAATCTTGCTGTTTTCAGCCATATGGGGATTCTGAATGAATCAAAAACCGAGGTAATAGTCTTTGGCCCCAGTGAGAATTCAGGGAGTAGAAGTATCGATCAGGACTACCTTGCTCCCTTTACTTCTTCCTGTATCAAGAACCTAGGTGTGTTCTGGGATCAAAGTCTCAAATCTGATAATCAAATAAATGCGGTTATTAGTTCTTGGTTTTGGTGCACATTCAAACCATAAAGTGATTAAATAAGGTCAAACAGTGTTTTTAAATTTATATATATATATATATATATATATATATATATATATATATATATATATACAGTACAGACCAAAGTTTAACATTACTATTTTTCATGTTTTTGAAAGAAGTTTCTTCTGCTCATCAAGCCTGCATTTATTTGATCAAAAATACAGAAAAAACAGTAATATTGTGAAATATTATTATAACTTAAAATAATAGCTTTCTATTTGAATATACTTAAAAAAAATAATTTATTCCTGTGATGCAAAGCTGAGTTTTCAGCATCATTACTCCAGCCTTCAGTGTCACATGTAACATCCAGTCTATCACATGATCATTTAGAAATCATACTAATGTTCTGATTTATTATGAGTGTTGGAAACAGTTCTGCTGTCTAATATATTTGATGAATAAAAGGTTAAAAAGAACTGCATTTTATTCAACAACAAAAAAAAAATTCTAATAATATATATTCTAATAATATATTTTCTTTACTATCACTTTTTATCAATTTAACACACCCTTGCTGAATAAAAGTATTGATTTTATTTAAAAAAAGAAAGAAAAAAAAATACTGACCCCAAATTACTGACCAGTAGTGTATATTATTACAAAATATTTATATTTTAAAAACATAGCTTCTTTTTTTTTTTTTTTTTTACTTTTTATTCATCAAAGTATCCTAAAAAAGTTTCACTTGTTCTGAAAAAAATATAAAGTTTCCAACTTTGATAATGGATCATCATATTTCTAAAGGATCATGTGATAATGATCCTAAAATTCAGCTTTGCATCACAGAAATAAATGAGAATTTAAAGTATAATAAATTTAAAAACAATTATTTTAAATTGTAATAATATATCACAATATTAAAAAAATTTCTGTATTTTTGATCAAATAAATGCAGGCTTGATGAGCAGAAGAAACTTCTTTCAAAAACATTAAAAATAGTAGTGTTTCCAAACTTTTGGTCTGTACTGTATATATATATATATATATATATATATATATATATATATATATATATATATATATATATATATATATATATATATATATATATATACGGCAGTCCTGTTTTTGGATTGCTGCTTTTCTGAGAAGACAGAATCCTTTGAGCTCATGCAACCTCCCTTACACCTCTGAGAACGTATCCCAGAATTCACTTCAATGGACTCTCGTTTCACTCAAACAGAACTGTTATCGTAGATATGTGTGCTGGTTTTTACACATTGGGTAACAGCGGTTTTCCTGCTGCAGCAGAGCTTCCCTCCCAGTCCTTAAGTTTGCCAGCACAAATCATCTCCACGCACAACACAGCAAGTACCTATCCATGTGTCACTTCCTATCTGAAATCAGAACAGCCCCAGAATGCTTGTCCCAAAGTACTGTCGAATAAATGTCACTCCTTGTGCTTCCACAACCTGTTAGAAACAGAAATGAGAATAGAAAACACATATTCTATTATTTTCTCTTGTTTTCTCTCTCATTTTCCCTCTTGCTATTATCACATGTGTAGAGAGACTGAGGTAATGCCAGTAAGTACAGAGCTGTGCTCATCCCAGAAGTAATAACTTCCTCTTGAGCTTAATTAAGAAAGTCACGCTGTTGCTCACATACGAACACAACCGTGAGGGAATTCAGAAAGAATTATGGAGGTGATGAAATTTAAGATTTGTTAGGATGATTTCATCATGTGCCTCCGGCTGACGTCTGCATGTCTCACATGTCAGCTGCACTGCACAGTCGGACACATTCATAGCGTACGTGGAAAGGTAAAAAAATAACTCTAGGTGTTTGGCAGATTATGTTTACATTTCTATACTTTTCCAGCCAAATAAATCCTCTCACGGTGCACTCAACCCAGAGCTTATAGCTTCTGAAACAGACAGATTCCTTTGTCAATTTTGATGATGCTTTCAGGAAGGTGAAGAAGTCATGAACGTGTGTTGAAAGATTCCTCAAGGGTGTGGCCTGTGATGCATGGTGACAAGCCACTGTATTTTGTCCTACCTGGAAATCACAGTGATGTATATTTTTTGCTGAGAGCTAGATAGGTGGAAAGGGATCACAATTGATATGCTGTTCATATGTGGCATCATCTCGTAGCCATATTCCAGGTACAATGTAAAAGGATTTTTAGCAGATGATTGCACTGATTTCTTCTTTTACACAGATACTGACACTCTGGTGTCTTTCAGTCTGATAAAGGCGAGTCTATTGTTTTGTGCTTCACTGGAGAGATGATTCACAATGGATCAATCTATCCTTATAAAAACATACTATCAAAAGCCCTGAAATATTGATTCAAACATCTGGACACTTACCCAGCTTTGAATAATTGTGTGAGAACAAAGTTCAAACACTCTTGAGCCAGTATTATATATAACTCTGAATTTATAATTGTACATTAATAATTGTAAAAGTGTTTTTGTCTGTTTTTTGTATATACATTTTGGGGAATATTTTTTCACACCCTCAATATTTGGAGAAGTGAACTGTCACCCTCAACCGTGCATCTGTCTGTATATTCAGTATTAGTTCAGTAATATAAGTTCAGTAAGAGATGCCAGTAAATTAAGCATTAACAGGATTTCTAAGTCACTCAGATATCTGCATATAGATAAGAATCAAAAGAGTGATACTTAAAATAAATGCTTTTATTTCAAAGTTTTTATTAATCAAAGCATCCTGAAAAATTGTATCATGGTTTCTTTAAGCATTATTAGTAGCAACCGTTTTCAATATTGATCGTGAAAAATGTTTCTCCAGCACCAGAACAGCATATTAGAATGATTTCTAAAGGATCATGTGACACTAATTGCTGCTGAGAATTCAGCTTTTATCATTTAACATTTTAAAATATAAAAAAAATTACAAATAAATAAAACAGTTCATTTAAATTGTAATAATATTTCACTATATTGCTGAAATATTGTGAGAAAAAGACTAGGGTGTGTATATTATAAACAGCCTGAAACACTGATTTGGGATGTAAAGCTGTTTTGATTCGAAATGGTGTTGAAACCTACACCACTGCATAATAGAGTCTGTTATATTAATGTAAAAATGCTTAATGATGCATATTTGCAGCAGTGAGTTTTGAATAGTTGTATCTTCACAGTAACATCAGTACTGAAGGTGATGCTAATTGTAAATTGCATCAGGCATTAAAAATAATGCTATACAGGGGGCACAAATAAATGAACATATTTATTCTGAAAAGGGGGAATTATCTTTCTGGGAGGGTGCAATTACATCTGGCATACAATTCACAATTTTAACGTTTTATCTTGATTAACCGGTTGGTATAATGCACAATGAAGATTCCCATTATTGGATAATAGAGCATATTTGATGCTCTCAAAATGCACTTTATCCAGCAATCTATGGTTTAATTAGCAGGAGTGTTTCCCCTTTAAAAGCTCCCAGTTCCCCTCACAAATCGAATTGTTTGCAGTGCCACCTGTCTCTGTGTGCATAGAGTGCACTGTGTGACATTTAGAGAGCACACATCATACTCCAGAGATAGGACATTTTCTTTCAGAGGTGTACAGTTTGGTTTGCTCTTCACTTAGAGCTGTGTCTATCGCAACAGTGTCTCAGCATTAGTCACAAGCACCACTCACCTCACTCTTCAAATGAATGGTGATGTGGTCCTCTATCAGGGAGGAGAAGAATTATGCAATATAGGTTCGGATAAGGGCAAGGGGACCTGAGGTCCCAATCCTGTCCTGCTAACGCATTACTGGCAGCCAGGATAACTCTGGATTTGGACAGCAGTTCTACAAACAAAAGTTTATATATATCATGTATCAGTCAGTAAAAGAATCATAAATGGACTGCATTTATATAGCGCTTTCAACGACCCATGGCCATCCAAGGCACTTTACAAGTCACCTAACATTCACCCATTCACCCACTCATTTATACACAGACGGCTGTGGTGTCAGCCATGCAAGGCGCCATCCAGCTTGTCGGGAGCAGCTGGGCACCTCGACACTTGGTCAGGTGGAGACGGGGATTGAACCACCAACCTTCCAGGCAACCTATATGAACCATTGAGCCACTGCTGCCCCTAATCATAAAAAACTGCATCACAGTTTCCATAAAAATTAAGAGGAACAGTATTTTAAACAATCAGCAAATTAGAATAATTTTTGAAGAGATCATGTGACACTGAAATTAGTAAATTCAGCTTTTACACTTTCAGTTGTTTTGAATTGCACTGTATTTGTTGTGACATTTCAAAATATTATTGATTTTGCTGCATTTTGAGTAATTAAATACAGCCTTGGTGAGCACAAGAGACTTCTTTCAAAAACATACCAAACATACCAAAATGTTAAACATATTTGCATTAAGTGCATCAAACTTAAAACCTTTAATTTTACTTGTGAAATCTGTAATTTGACTTGCAAATCTGATAAAATAGCATTTAAAATATGACATGAAGCAATAATCATATATGGTCAATGGATTATTTGTAGGTATGTTCAGCTTTTTAAGGCCTGTAACACACTGTGGCGAGTGGGGTGGGGCCGAGGGACGTGGGAACAAGGAGGGAGGCCGGCAATGATTGGGCAAATCAGTGGCACCTGCGGCCCACCGCCGGTCTCGAGTCCCACGTAGGAGATGGAAGGATATAAAACTGGAGCGACGACAGTGAAGGACGAGAGAGGACCAGGCCTGGGCTTTTAGTTGTGTTGTGATTTTTATTTGTGCGCACCAGTCGTCCGTGAGGGGCTGGTGCGCTGTTTTGTGTTTATTTTGTAATTAAAGTCTTTGTTTGATTGTCCGCCGGTTCCCGCCTCCTTCTTCCGGATGAATACGAAGTTTTATCATTACACACACTTTTAGTAAATATTTTGACAGTATCCTGACAGTAGCTTAAACAATTATTAAAGTATATTAAGTAAATATTGAATTTATACACTGGAGTGCAGATGCACTGATCTACTGGACTTTTTTATTTTTATTTTTTAATCTTATCTTCTGTTCCGTGCTTACAAACTGCACTGCAATCAGAACCTCCCAATGGCCATTTGCATGGAAATATTAATAAGTAATACATTTTCAGAAATGACATTCTCTTTTAATTTTATCTCTGTATGATGCATTTAAATTAGTGTTAATAAATGCAGCTGCTGTTACCAAGGAAACGCTGTATTACTGTACCATAAGCGCCGCCTGCTGTCAGAGTTTGAATCTGCATCACATTCAGTCCGTATACTGTTTCTGTTTCATACAGATGTTTTATGTAGCATAATTTCACAAAGTCAGGTTATTATTACTTCAGATTTTGAAATTATACAGTCTAATATAAATCAAACAATATAAAACATTCAAATGGCTATGAAAAATCAAGGTGCAACAAAGAGTGAAGAATATGCATATGTTGTTTTATATGTGATTTTTCAATTTCTGTACATGAACATGTACAAATTTTAAAACCTAAAGTATAATTTCATTTAATTTCTATTTTTATTCTATAGGCAAATATTTAATTGTTGTATTGCTTGTAATTTTTTTCTTATTTACTGGCAGTCACATGTCATTTACTAATGTTTAAAATTTTATTTATGTTCATTTTTGCTGTGGTATTGAAATTGAAATAGAGAATTGTAAAATGTAATTGGTATCTATAATATTGGTGTCAAATAAGCTTATATGTTAGAATACATGATAACAGATCAAAAACAATGATAACAGCAACTATTTTATTTTTTGTGGCAGAGCCAGTGAAAATATTGGCAGGGCAAGTAAAAATTTGAACCACTGGCCTGACTGGTAGAAAAAATCCTTAGCGTTGATCCCTGGATTTGTTTGTAACTAATACTACGCATTTAAGTCTTCGTCAAAATGTATTTTTAGCTAAGCTTTTCTCATGAGAGGTTGTCTAATTCTATGCTTTATGATGAACATGATGAACACAAAGTCAGCAGATGAATGAGAGAATGGCTTGAAAGGTTGGGGTCCCAACAGCTTTGCTTTCATCCTGGCACCTATAGATGAGCGCTCCATAGACTCCCTGGCATGTTTGTTTGTTAAAGAGGCTAATGCGCTTTAGCAATGGGACTGGAGTTGTGGATATTTACCCCAAATGCTAATCAAGACAGAACACGCTGTTAGGACTGGACCAGGGCCAGGAGAGCATGGCAATGGATGGATGAAAGGACAGAGAGTGAGTGATAGGGGATAGAATTTATGAAAAGAGAGTTATGTTTAGACTGGTTGAACGCCAGCTCACACCAGCTCTGAGTTCTGGACAGAGAGCAGGCATTTGCAAAGCACTGCAAAAAGGGGGTGTTTTCATAAGGCACAGAGAGATCCATTTTCTTGTCCTACAGCAGCTGGACAGAGAAGACTGTCTGCCCATGAAGAGCTGATAGCTGAAGCCATTGAGATGCTGGCCCAAAGTAACATAAGACTCTTTATGTTATAAAAGATCACATTAGCAGCGGCTAATTTTCCTCATATAAAGAGTGCACACGCTTTACGTCATGTTACGTCAATCAGCGCGTGTTGAAGTCCTCCGTCAAAGCAGAGACTTCCACTGCCATTCCAAACATCTGCAATGCAGCAGTGCACAGCTCACACCCGACTCACAGCAGCCATTGTTAAGTGTGTGACTGTGTGTGTGTGCGTGCGTGTGTGTGTGCACCGAGGAGATAGACGTCATTTCTAGGCTCTGAGTGATCAACGAGCCACCAGAGGCTTTGCTTTACTGTGAGTTATAGCGAATTATAGTTTTAGAAATAACAATGTGATAACAGAAACCAGTGTTGAATAAATAGTTAGAATTAGAATTAATAATTATCAGAATTATCTGTGATTACACTAACTGTAGGCTGTTTGTGGTTGTCAGGCAACATAGCAACTTGGCACATTATTTTTGATTTGTCCAATTAAAAATATTTATTAGGAATTTTTATTTTATTTTATAAATTGCAATAATATAGATGGTGCATGACTAAAATAGATATTTACAAGGGCATTGTCCCTTACTAAAGCTAAAAAAATAAAGCATTAAGAGAATAAGATCCAAGATGGCGCCGCACATGGCTGCTTCAGTGCTTGGCTCTCCAGTGTTTGTACTGTTTTTGTTCGTTTTTCCTGTTTTTTGTTTAACAAACACGATCAGTTTCACCAGGGATGAACTGCTGAACATTCGGCAGAACACACCACATGATATTTTTTCGGATTTCTATTATACAGACGTTTTACTGAACATTGTTATCGGAGGAGCAGCGGCGCTGATCAAGCGCTTCAGGACGCGCAGATGGGGAAAGCGAGCGGGAGCGCTCGTCAGACTCAGGAAGCGCGGATTTCGAACGCTGTTGCCTAGCATCCATCTCGCAAATCTCCGCTCTCTACCCAACAAAACGGACGAACTCCTTCTGCTCTCTCGGACAAATAAGGATTTCTCTCACTCTGCTGCTCTGTGTTTCACGGAAACCTGGCTGAATGACGCCATACCGGACAGCGCACTCCATCTGCCGGGCTTTCAGCTGTTCAGAGCGGACCGCGAAGCAGAATCAACGGGGAAATCGCGCGGCGGCGGGACATGCTTTTACATCAATGAACGGTGGTGTACAGATGTAACTGTATTAAAGAAGATGTGCTGTCCTGATCTAGAAACGCAGTTTATCAACTGCAAGCCGTTCTATTCGCCGCGGGAGTTTCACTCGTTCATTCTGGTTAGTGTTTACATCCCTCCTCAAGCGCAAGTAAGTCTGGCTTTACAGAAACTCGCTGATCAGATCACAGACACAGAACAACAACACCCGGACTCCGTTTTTAATCATTCTTGGAGACTTTAATAAAGCCAATCTCTCCCGTGAACTGCCAAAATACAGACAGCATGTTACCTGTCCCACCAGAGACAGTAATATACTGGATCACTGTTACACCACAATAAAGGATGCATATCACTCTGTTCCACGAGCAGCTTTGGGACGTTCTGATCACTGTCTGGTTCATCTTATACCGACCTACAAGCAGAAACTTAAATCTGCTAAACCTGTAGTAAAGACTGTGAAGAGATGGACCAGCGAAACAGAGCAGGATTTACAATTTTGTTTTGACATCACAGACTGGAGCGTTTTTGAAGCTGCTACCACCGATCTGGACGAACTCACAGAGACCGTAACATCCTATATTAGTTTCTGTGAGGATATATGCATTCCTACCAGGACTTATTTAACATTCAACAATGATAAGCCATGGTTTACAGTAAAACTCAGACACCTTCGTCAGGCCAAAGAGGATGCCTACAGAAATGGGGACAGGGTCTTGTACAATCAGGCCAGGAACACACTGAACAAAGAGATTAGAGCGGCTAAAAAGACCTACGCTAAAAAGTTGGAAGACCAGTTTACTTCCAACGACTCTACTTCAGTTTGGAGAGGACTGAGAGCCATCACAAACTACAAGACACCATCCCCTTGCACTGAGGCTAATCAACGACTTGCTAACGACCTGAATGAGTTTTATTGTAGATTTGAAACCCCCAACACCCACTCTGACCATCTCCCTACACAACCATTAACACCTCCTGCAATCCCCCTCTCCATACCTCCTGCTCTTCAAATCTGTGAAGATGATGTGCGCCAGGTCTTCAAGAAAAACAAAAGAAGAAAAGCACCAGGCCCAGATGGCGTTACACCAGCCTGTCTGAAAACCTGTGCTGACCAGCTGGCCCCCATCTTTTCACAGATCTTCAACAGATCTCTGGAGTTGTGTGGAGTGCCTTCCTGCTTCAAACGCTCAACCATAATCCCCATTCCAAAGAAACCCAAGATAACAGGACTTAACGACTACAGACCTGTGGCTCTAACGTCTGTCGTCATGAAGTCGTTTGAAAAACTGGTTCTGGCTTATCTGAAGGACATCACTGGACCCTTACTGGACCCCCTGCAGTTTGCGTACCGAGCAAACAGGTCCGTGGATGATGCAATCAACATGGCATTGCACTTCATCCTGCAACATCTGGACAAAACAGGGACTTATGTGAGGATCCTGTTTGTGGACTTTAGTTCGGCTTTCAACACCATCATCCCAACAACCCTCCAGACCAAACTGACCCAGCTCTCTGTTCCTAGCTCTATCTGTCAGTGGATCACCAGCTTTCTGACAGATAGGCAACAGTTAGTGAGACTGGGGAAATTCATGTCAAACAGCTGCTCCACCAACACTGGTGCCCCTCAGGGATGTGTTCTCTCCCCTCTGCTCTTCTCCCTGTACACCAACGACTGCACCTCTAAAGACCCCTCTGTCAAGCTCCTGAAGTTTGCAGACGACACTACAGTCATCGGCCTCATCCAGGACGGTGACGAGTCTGCTTACAGACAGGAGGTTGAGCAGCTGGCTGTCTGGTGCAGTCTTAACAACCTGGAGCTGAACACGCTCAAAACAGTGGAGATGACTGTGGACTTTAGGAGAAACCCCCCTGCACTTTCCCCACTCACCATCATGAACAGCACTGTGACTGCAGTAGAGTCATTCAGATTCCTGGGAACCACCATCTCTCAGGACCTGGAGTGGGACAATCACATTGGCTCCATTGTGAAAAAAGCCCAACAAAGGTTGTACTTCCTTCGCCAGCTGAGGAAGTTTAACCTGCCACAGGAGCTGCTGAAACAGTTCTACTCAGCCGTCATTGAGTCAGTCCTGTGTACTTCAATTACTGTCTGGTTTGGTTCAGCTACAAAATCAGATATCAGAAGACTACAGAGAACTGTTCGGACTGCTGAAAGGATTATTGGTGCTCCCCTGCCCACCCTCCAAGAACTGTACACATCCAGAGTGAGGAAAAGGACTCAGAAAATCACTCTGGATCCCTCACATCCAAGTCACCCCATCTTTGAACTTTTGCCATCTGGCCGGCGCCTCAGAGCCGCAAATACAAGAACAGCAAGGCACAAGAATAGTTTCTTCCCCCAGGCAATCTACCTCATGAACAGTTAAATGTTTCCCACTTAAACTTATGCAAAAATGTGCAATATCCTTATATTTATTTGTTACCCCTCCATCCTAGAACATTCCTGCATCTCACTCAATCCTATTCCATTATCATTTATAGCACAATTGTTTATACACTTATTTATTTGCCAATTTGTAAATCTCCTGTAAATTTTTTTTTTTTTTTCTCTGTTTACTGGAAGCTTATGTCACTAAAACAAATTCCTTGTATGCGCAAGCATACTTGGCAATAAAGCTCTTTCTGATTCTGATTCTGAATAAAACAACAACAACAATAATAATAATAATAACATTATTATTATTTATATTAATAATAATAATAATATAAAAGTAGTATAATTTTAAAATATAATATATGTTGGCTAATTCTGTCAAAACTAGAGTGAGGAAAAAATTGCAGATATTATTGAGATAATTACATGATTATTGATTTTGGTTATTGTTGTTATTGTTGTCTCGATTATTATTAAATTAATACATTTGTATTATTTAAAAAATAATATAATATTAACTAAAATGAACTAAAACAGAGTGGGAAGAGATTTGAGTCTTATACAGTGTCTTATACAACTTGTTTAATTTTCCATAATATTGCACACCCCCTTCCTCCTTTCCTTTTTCTTTCTTTCTTTCTTTCTTTCTTTCTTTCTTTCTTTCTTTCTTTCTTTCTTTCTTTCTTTCTTTCTCTGTTGGTTAACTGTGCTCTGTATACATAGCTCTGTATCCTTTGGTGTATCAGCTTTGCCTGCATGCCATCCATCGATTGCCTTTACTCCACTGCATGACTGCCATTGATCAGAATATAAAGCAGGAAGAAGTGTGCTTCACCACAGGGCTACACGCACAGACACGGACACACCATGATACATATGTACCACACCAGCTGCGGTCAGCCTTTATGCCTGATAGGATGCTGGTTGCTTAACAGATTTTATTGTTCAGATAAATGATGTTGCATAAGAGGAGGGGGTGAAGGAGACTTGGTATCTTTATTGGACAACTCTTGAGGGTGCTACCATCAGTCCTGCATCATGTGTGCTGATATCTGTATCAGGCTCCTGGGTGTGGCTATCATACAGGTAAGGCACAAAATGCATTCATGCATATCTCTGGTAGCAGTGAGAGGATCATTTTACATGGCAGCTAATGCAGTGCTTTTCAGGGGTGTTATTTGAAATGTATACTGTGTGTTTTCTGGTATAACATCCATATAATACTGTGAGGGAAAAATGTTTTCTAAATAAATCTGATTAAATAATTTCTGAATGTAATAATTAGTTGCATGTTAAAATATTATCTTTTTTTTTTATTGTATTCACTTAGTGTTTATTTTTTTGTTTGTTTTAGATTTATTTATTTATTTATGTATTGTATTTTATGTTTTCCTACCTTTAGAAATTGAATAACAATCACAATTCTGATTATGATTTCTGACAGGTATTTATGAACCAACATAGTAATATTATTTAATTTGTAGATAATATTACTATTACAAAATTTACTTAATTAATAAATGCATATTACAGCCCTAAAATTATATATATATACAGGTAGGGCCGGATTAACCATAAGGCAATTGCCCAGGGGCCCAAGACCTCTAAAGGGCCCAGGGAAGCAAGGGCACGAGCAAAATACTGTATCTGGTAATCTCCCGCTTTATATTAAACAAACTGTCAACACGGGCTTTTGCGCTGCACAGAGAGACGCTGCGCTGCCTATGACTTTGAACGTGATTTGAGAGCGGTTGAGAGTCAGTCTCATGCGGAATGACCAATGAAGAGAGGGCCTCAAGTTAAGACCCTCTCCTCATTGGTCAGTCCGCATTAGGTGAGTCAAATGTTACGCCGAGCGGGTTACGTCAGGCGTTGCTACAACAGATAAAAATCTGACTTGGAGAAGCTCAGTGGGAGCGCGAAGCGGAAATTAAAAAAGGAAAAGGACATCAGAAACGCAGAAAATTTTAAGTATATACCTAAAATAGGTCATTTCTTCACTCCTGTTAATGTTGCCGACAGTTCTGTTAAGTCAACTTCCGTCAACGACGAGGACAACTCAGCTAGCCAGGACTTTTCTTCAAGATGCCAAATGAAAGCAAACATGCACTCCCTAATTATTTAGGATTAAAATTGTGTGTTTTGCCAGGTTTTGAAGTATTTATTTTTATCTTTCTATTTTAGCTATTGGACATGAACTTGTTAGTGGCCTTGATTTGGAAGATGGTATACACCAGTTTGCACAGTCAAAGTCCAGAAAAAAGCCATTGTAAGATGTGTTTGCCAAATGAAGGCATTTCAAATTCAAACATGCACTTCCTCATTATTTAGGACTAAAATTGTGTGTTTTGCCAGATTATGTAGCATTTATTTCTGTCTTGTCTTCTTCAGAGAAATTGACAGATTTCTAAATGTTTATGTAGCACTAAAATGTTTAACTGGTTAATTGTGCTGTGATATGTTGTTGTTCTATTTTAAAACAAGTTAAAATGAGCTTAGGATAAAAATGTTTATGAGCAGATAATAGTGGTACTGCATTTTATTTATTTATTTTTTCCTTGAGGTGTCAGCTTTATTAAAATGCTGTATATTGTTGTGGAGGGATAACTGGCAGATTTCAAATTGTTTGTGTTGGACTAATAACTTGATTGCCTTGTTGAATTCTGAGGAGACAGGGTCACCCTGTCAGGGTGTGATTTCTGCTTAAAATGAGCTGAGGACCAAAATGTTTCTTGATGTGTTGTCTGTGGTCTTCTGTTATAGCTATATCAATTCAATACATTTCTATTGGAAATAAATGTTGTTAAATAAACAATGGTTTGAAAGTGGTTGCTTATTTATTCATTTTTGTGAAAATGGAGGATATTTCCCTCCCTCTCAATGTAGTGGGTCAATTTTACCAGATTATACAGATGCTGATGTGTTTTGTTTTCATAGCATTATATGTGAGTGAATGTCTTTGATAGGGGACATAGTAGTGCATTTGTAGTTCTATGAGCATTTAAATATTTGTAAATCAAAATACACCTGATGACAGTTAGAATTTGAAGTATTGAGTATATTTACTTTATATTACAGTAATATATTCTGTATATGACCATATTATGGTGATCCCGGGGTCGTGATGATGGGGCCCTTGAATATTGTTGCCCAGGGTACAACAAAGTGTTAATCTGGCCCTGTATACAGGTATATATAGTATTTTGGATATTTTTCGTATTTTACAGACCTTCTAGCACCCTCTAGTGACCCTTAATGAGCATAATCTGGATATCACAGAATACTTTGTATAATTGTGATGATGAGTGTGTAAGACAATATTAACATTTTTGAATCTTTGACTTTGGGTATCTTTGAGATCTTGGCAGATCTGAGAACAGTTGAGATGTTGCTCTGAGATCTCTTCTGAAATAAATGGAGAATCAAGAGAGATGGTAATAATAATGAAAGAAAAAATTGAACGTGAAGTGATGTGTGGCCAAATATGGTGACCCATACTCAGAATTTGTGCTCTGCATTTAACACATTCAAGTGCACACAAACAGTAATGAACTCACACACACTGTGAACACACACGTGGATGCTCTGGCACCTGGAGAGCAGTTGGGGGTTCGGTGCCTTGCTCAAGGGTCTCACCTCAGTCGTGGTATTGAGAGTGGAGAGACCTACAATCCCTGCCAGCCCTGAGACTCGAATCTGTAACCTTTGGATTACAATTCTGACTCTCTAACCATTAGGCCACGACTCTCTAACTATCATTAGGCCCCTAAAACAACATCAACAACAACAACAATAATAATTAAAGCTGCAAGCAGCATTTATCAGGGTTCAAGCACATTAAGGCCTCTGAGGTGGTCTCGGCCAACCTGGATGTATGGATGATAGTTAAACACATCCAAAATGGAGAACAGGCTAACAGACAGACACACACACTGAAAGTAAATGATTAGACTAATATATTAATACTCTATAAGCATATGCACACACACACACACACAAAGACAAAGACACACATATACATGAACACACATTTTGTTGCAGATATAGGTATTTGAAATAAGTGATAGGTGACAATAAACTTATTGCAAGTCTTATTTTTTTAAGAGTTTAGATGTCATTTTCAGGTTAAACTGTAATCATAATGTGGCAAAATTGTAAAAACTGATATATCTGTATGAACAAAATGGAAAACATTGACTCAATGAGATTTAAAATGTTATAACAGTTAATTTATTAATGTTTTGGCATGAATTCATGAAACCTTTGAACAGTACTGTTTAACTTAGCTGAATGAGCCCATTAGTGGTCTTCCGCTGCCATCTAGTGGTTATAAATTGCATTTACTCGAACAACACTGTTTTTAAACATAACTGTTATAGTGTTATTTTTTTTTGCCCAATCTCTCTTAAATTTTGCATGCTTGTTTAGAATGAAATTATGCATTATTTTACACAGTTTTGATAATTTGTGGGCTTTCTGTTTGTATTAATAGGCCTTTGTGTAACCTGTGACATGTTTTCACCAGGTTTTGTAAAGTTTTCAGTTTTCATCTAGGTTTTATAGGCTTTTGGGTATTTTGGCCACACCCCTTTTCTAAATTACCCTGTCAAAGGTAACCGAAAGACAAATTGTAATTTTTTCTTGATAATTATTGATCTGGGGAGTCCAGAGAAAATTACTGCAGTGGTTTGATTCCAATCGGGCAAAAAACCTAGGACTAGTTCGCAAAAGTAGGTTTTTATCATATTCTTGAATAATTAATTAAAGATTTGATTGACATCTTCGCTCCCTGAGGCAAAGTTGTTCACAAAGAGGAGATCTATCATATGATATTAAGATCTATAGTTTGTGTGAATGTATGAACATGTTCTATAAATTGTGATCATTTTCTATTGAAAATTTGTGTTTTTGAGGCTTTTTCAACTGTTATAATGCCACCTATGGACCGATCTACATTAAACTTTGCATACTTGTTAAGAGTCATTGGTCACATGTTTATTCCAAGTTTCAGAATATTTAGACTTTTTGTTTTGGTTTTATAGGCTTTGGGGTATGTTTGGCCGCACCCCTTTTCTAAATAACCCTTTTAAAGCTAACCAAAGTACAATATTCAACATTTTTTTGATAATTATTGATCTAGAGAGTCCACAGAATATAACTGCAGTGGTTTGGTTCCGATCGGGCAAAAAACCTAGGACTAGTTCGCAAAAGTAAGTTTTTAACATATTTGTGAATAACAATTTAATGATTTGATTGACAGCAATGGTTATTGAGGCAAAGTTGTGCATTATGAGGAGATCTATCAAATGATATGCATATTGTGTTGATATTTTAAAAACCACGTGATTACAGAGCCATAAAACTCATTAGCGCCAACTAGTGGCCGATTTCTTTCAAAATTCTGACAGTCCTTTAGGGCTATGAGTCAAACATGCCCACCGAGTTTCGATCCGATTGACCTCCGTTAACCTTGTCAAATAGGTGCTCAAATTTCTTTGGCCAATGGCGGCCATGTTTTTTGAGATACGCAAATGTCCTCATAGATACTTGTGCCGCTTCTGACAAAGACACGGCATCCCAATTTTCAAGTCGATCAGACCAACAGTTGCCTAGTTATAGCCATTTATGTGTTTTTTTCTGTCTTATAGCGCCCCCTAGTGGCAGAGGTGTGCAATTTTTTTTATTTGACCAAAGTTTTAGCTCCTACAAATGTCTAGCAAGTTTGGTTAAGATATCTCATTTCATTCACGAGTTATAGCCTGTTGCGTACAATTGGTCCTCGACTTTTGAACGTTTTGGCATCCCATTACAACAGTGAGTCGAAATTTCAACTTTTTTTTTTTGATAATTATTGATATTCACAGTCCAGAGAAAACTTCTGCAGTGGTTTGGTTCCAATTGGGTGAAAAACCTAGGACTAGTTCGCAAAAGTAGGTTTTGGACATTGGACAAATTTGCACTGCATGCTTGAACCCCTAATAATAATAATCATCATCATCATCATCTCACCCCCAGGAGAAACATGTGAGAAGCAGTCAGCTTCAGCAGACTGTCTGGGAGAAACATTAAAGATATTAAAAAGATCCCATCTGTGATTTTTCCCTTCCTATGGGAAAATGTGTTTCCATTGCTCTCTGTATTGTTTTCCACTGAATGCCTCTTCTTCTGGTCACATCCATCATTCCTGTCACTTATTCCCTGTGTTTTTCCCTACTGGCCATGCTCTGTACTTGCATCTTGGCGTGGCTGTAGACCAGAACACTGTGCTATGGGGGACTTGGGGGGTGGGTTCGTTGTAAATGTCTGGGCAAAGTAAGAACGTCCTAAACCTATCAGCCAACAGAGAGACCAAAAGCACAGAGTGGCCTGCAGAACTATGTGTTCTGGTGGTCCTCTTTCAGTGACAGGAAATTGCCATTGACCTCTGCATTCAGATGAGAAATGGGGGGAGAGAGACACGTTTTATAGCAAGAAAGCCAGAGAGAGATTGTCAATGTCTGATATTTCCAGCCAACAACAAGTGCTCTGTAATGAGAGAATTCAAATCAAAAAAAGACAAGACCATAGCCATTCACTACATCACGACTTTGATAAAACAAATTACTGAAGCCTCAGCTTGTAAACTGTGATCTGTCTTTGAAAAGATCTATATCAGTGAATTTCTGCTGCTGGACTGCTGAAGCTCCATCAGAGATTTGGCATTTTTGCCAGATATGAGTATTCACAGATAAGCAGCTATTTTGTTGACTTCTCTCATGTCACAAGCTTTTGATGCATTTGTTGACAGAAAGGGAAGATAAAATGGCTCAGCTTTACAACTGGACACTGAAATAGACTACGATATTGGTTTCTTAGAGAATAGTTGTCAAAAGCCCAAAATATTGTAACACAACAGATCACGTGATTATGCTTAATTATTTAAAAATTTAACATTTAAAGGCCCTGACATACCAAGTGCTTGGACTTGAGGCAATGTCTGTCAGCCACTTTAACCATAGCAAGTTTTCTAGCATCAGCTTGGTATGTCAAGGCTCTTAAATGCATGAAAAGGTGATCTTTTATCTGCTTTAAATCATAAACGGATGAAACAAACCCATTCTACAGCCTGATATTTTTATACAACTCTAAATGCAAACATATTGCACTGGTCTGCCAGCTTATGCAATGTTCTGTGCATAGTTTTGTTTCAAAACTGGAGAAAAATATAATACTTTCCAATGTCATTCATTCATTCATGCATGGTCAAATTTTCATAATGAGGTGCTTTTGACACAGGCTTCTTTTTCTTCTTTTTTGTTGTACATGAAAATATGCAGATGTTCAACAGATGAAAGAAACACATACATGTTTGGAAGAACTTGATGGTGAATAAATGATGGCAGAATTTTCAGTCTTGGGTGGACTATCTCTTTAAGCTAACATTTCAGTGAGACACATCAATCATCAGCTAACTCTGGGAGCTTTGTCCGCAGTCCCCTCGGATAGCTCTCTGTATTGCTGTTTCTGAGCTAATCGATTCTCTGTGACCTTCACTGTATGTCAAGCGCCAAGCACTCTGGGGGAATGTCACATCTGAGAGACGGCATCAGTGCTTGGCCCTGGGGAATCCCATCCTTTAACACCCTGCTCCTGCCTCGGCCCACGGAAACAAACTAAGATAGAGGGGATGTCAGGGTCTGAGTAGATCTCCAATCTCTTAGACACTTGGCCCTATCTCACCTCCTGCCAGAGTAGCTGCCTCTGTGAATCCCAGGGAAAGGGCCCAGTAATGATGCTGATGGGCTACTAAGCTGTTATCAATATCATCAGTGTTCTGAGGGATGACTAATGGAGATCTTGTTCACTGCCCAACAAGTTTTTGCTTTGAACACAAAGCACAAGCACTTTGCATTGATTTCGACAGCAGTTTGTCAAAAGGTCTGGCTATGCACTCAGATGCAATTATTGGAAAATGAATGGAGTTTTTATTAAAAACATTTAAAGTTTCATTTATTAAGGTCCTGAGATCCTCCTCTGGCTGTTCTGTCACCTGGCGGCCTAAACGCATGCCAAATTAGCCTCAGAGGACCTGGTGAATATCCTGAAAATTAATGAGTGTGAATATGATATCTTCCACAGCTGATACTCAAACAACGTTATTAGTGACTGGCAAAAAAAAAATCATGCAAAATGAATGTTCATTTTTGTTAATTAATTATTTATTTGTATATTACAGTTACAGTATATGAAAAATTCCATTAATCATGCTCTTTGACCCACACTTAAATTTCATAAGCAATTCAAGCTTTAATGTTGAAGATTTTTCCAACTCTGCAGTCATTATGTACAAATAGGGGCTTTTCTTACCAAATATAGATATGTAATTAATTTGTGTAATTGATCATGACAACTCATAATTCATTTGACAAATACAAGGGTAGTTTGAATGTGCAAAGAAACAAGGCAAGTCGATTTAGTTTGTTTAGCATTTTTCAAATAAATTTTGTTTCTAAGCAGCTTTACAGAAAATTATGAGGTTAGTAGTATCTTAATATCTTCAGGCTTTATAATCACATTTAGCAGATATTGCTATAATATTGCTTACATGAGTCCACTGTATGTATGCGGATTAAGCTGAATCTACTGTATATCCAACTTGATATACCTGTATAGATCTGTGCAATAATGTAGCTTACACTTTGCAACATTAGTAAAAATCACATAGCCGAGATTTGAAATTGCTTTAGGTGAATGTATTGTATGCAGATAAAGTAGTACAGTATATATATATATATATATATATATATATATATATATATATATATAAAGGAATCATGTGTCAGTCAGTAATAGAATCATATCATAATCATAAATGGACTGCATTTATATAGCGCTTTCAAAAGACCCATGGCCATACACAATTTTAAATATATCACTGGCTAATATTAAACAATCAAGCAGCTGGCATTTGCTATTCGGTATATATAAGTGCCTTTACATGAGTTTTCTGTTGGTAGGTAAAGTTGGATATATTTGTAGTTGTAGGCTGAAGTAATGAATTTGTTATATGGTTATATTGAGAATTATGTTTGGTTCAAATGTCAATCGTGCCCACCATTAAGCAGTTTAGTTGAAAATGATTGAATAATACTTCTAGCACATTCTTTCCATTTAGAACACAATTTAATTGAAATGTATTATTACTGTGTGGTCGGTCTTGTTTGTTCGTTGTACAAGGTGACCTTCATTCACTCAACTGGACAGTATCTTTCTCCACTAACTTTATGGTCTGCTTTAATGGCTATCATTCAAAGGGTCTTTATTTCCGGTGTGTTCAAAAGGTTGTCGTCAGTCAAAGTCTCTCAGGCATATAATTAGTTCTGTTTACAGATTCTCAGTAGGTAAGTTTGCACATGACTGTAAATGCAAGGTTACCTTATCAAATTGGCTTTAGCAAAGTGAACTTGGCGTCATTAATCACAATGAAGTCTTTTTCCCAAATGGTAGACTCCTGTATTAATTCTAAGTAGCCAGGGAGAGTGATTACTTCATTGAACCTCATTCATCATCCGTCAGTAATGGATCAGGAGCAAAACAAATTCATGCACACTGTACAACAAGTAATAACAAGCTATATTCAGCAGAGTAGTACGAAGACATTTGGTTGCTTGTTCCACAAAGTTATTGATGGTGTCTCTTGTATTATCTGGTAGTTATGTGGTGATCTTTGATGTTGCTTTAAAGTGTTCTCTTATTTCTTTTTGGTAGCCAATTGAGGAGATGTCTTGAATTATAAAGTACAGTAGAAGGTGAAATGTTGAAAGCTATTTATTTTAATGGTGATACTCTACCAAAAGACTTCAGAGCTCTTGTACTTCTTGGCAGTGCTTAAAATGTTGTAATCCATACAAAAAGTGGGTAGATTGTGTGCTAAAATACTGAAAAACATACAGTAAATACAATATAAGGCTGATGATACACAGGGCAACTTTTTGAGCAATTTTTCTGGGCAACTTTTTTGAGCAATGTTGCTTAGGCACTTTCCCACTGAGAATGGGTAGCAAATTTCTATCTGGATACTTTAAATCAGTCATAGGCCCTGTGTCTTACCTAGTTGCCTGTTGATGCCAACATTAACCAAAGTTGCCCAACAATATTGTTAAAAGTTGCCCCATGTATCATCAGCCTAAATGTAATTGAGGAATTTGTATGTTATGATCTAGTTAAATGATGACAGAATTTTAATTTTTGGGTGAATTATCCCTTTACTCACCTTCATGCCATTCCTCACCTGTATGACTTGAATTATTTATTTAATGTAGCATTATAAAATATATTTCAACTGTTGTTTCAACTGTTTTTGTCAGCATGAAAGTCAGTGGGGTCCAAAAAAACATTCAACTTTCAATTTTATGGCCAAATAAAAAAATAAAAAAATAGAAAAGAAGTTTTTTGGTCAACTTTATCTGCAAATATGTGGCATTATCCCCTGTATTATGACTATTGGTCATCTTCTTGGTCTCTCTGACTCACTAACCTAACTTTTTGCTCACCTGGCTGACATATTTTTCCTCTTAATCTGTTGCATGGCATAATTTTTCTCCTCTTTTCTTCTTTATCCTTCAGCATCACCAACTCTACCGCCTTTGAAATCTGAGCATTTCAAGCCATGTCAGGAGAAAGACCTGGCCTATTGCCTGAATGACGGGGAGTGCTTTGTCATCGAGACCCTGAGCGGCCCACACAAACACTGCAGGTATGACAGCACTTCCTGTTTCTGCGATGGAGGGAAAGGGTCGTCCTAGTGTTCGCTCAAGAAATAAATGCAATCACTATGGATGGGAGGCTCAGCGGTTTCAGTCTGATGACAATTCCAGAATGATCCTTCTGGAACAATCTGCCAGTAAATCTCACTCTCTCTCTCATTTTGTCTTCACCTCCCTCCCCCCTCTCTCTCTCTCTTCTCTTCCACCTCCTTTTTCCTACTCGTGTCTCATTGCCCTCCTCTCTGGGACTCTCGCTGTTGCATGAAGCTCTTAGTCATGCTAACGATGACAGCTTTGTCATAGCCTGAGAGCTTTCTAAGGTCCCTTCTCTGCTAATTAAAAGTGGCACTTTGCAGAAGTTCATTAGAGGCTTGTTTCGGCTCTATGGGCTTTTTTTTTCAAGGTTGAAAATAGGATTCATAAAATGGAGGCAGAGAATTTCTGACACTGATGTGATCACCTTTTGTACGAAGCGTGAGCACCATTTCAAATAACATTTCCTGAATGTGAGGGTTCACTGCTGTAGGTTTTGCATGAGCGGTCATTTCCTCATTTGCCTAATGGAACACAGAGACATTGCATGTTTGAAACTGAAGAGCCAAGAAAGAGCAGAAGCCAAGTGTCCTCATTTTAATCAATGGTAATTGGTGGTGTTGTTTTAGGTGGCCCATTTATTTGACTGAAGCTTAGCTAGTTCAAATGCTCTGTCTCTGATTAATTCCCTGAACACTATTCCCTCTCAACTTAAAGCCAAGGACATCAATGCATCTGTCTGTTCCTCAAAGCAAGGTGGTGACAGTCTCAAAGGATCAATTCACTGGAGAGGGTGGATTCTATAGAAAGATAATGCTATTAAATCTATTGGCATGGCAGGGCTTTTCAGAGCATTTTTAATCATCTACTGTAAATAAAGCAATTTGTGCTGAATTCCACTAAAGTGTGCTTTTATTCTAACAGAAAGCGATATGCACTGATTTGATATGTTTGGAGTCTATATGAACTGTATTAATACTTTAGATGTGTTTTGAGACCCCTGCTATTCAGGATGTTATATACTGCTGCTTCCTCCAGACAGACCTTGATCTTTTTTTTTTCTCCAGTGAATGCATCTAGTTCACCCGAAGTCTTATTTTTGTATTAATAGATTTAATGGTGTTTTGTAAGTGTGGCCTAATTTTTTCTAGATGTAATGATTGACTAATGGCTCATGTGCCATTATGAAGTCATTGTATCTAAATAAAAAGCCTGGCTGCTTGTATCTGACTGCCCTTTTTGAGTCTAGCACAGTCTGACAGTGTAGTTTTTGTATTAAAATTAGATATGCAGGGCTGCATCAAGAAGTCAACTTTCTATAACCCATTGAACATTTACATTAGATGGTTATGTGCTGCTTTTTACGTCTACTGGCTCTTATTCAACACAAAGCATTATGCTTGAACTGTGCAACCAGTCACTTTCTCAATAAGCTTATGTTTGCTCTCACCAATTTGCTGAAGTGCTATCACTGTAAGGGTACCATTGTGTTCAAAGATCTAAAAGCTATGCTAAGTACCATGTACAGACAGTGTCCTCCAAACATGTATGAGTCTATGATGCATCTGCTACCATGGCATACAGACATGGTCCAAAATTAACATCTTCCAAGCACTGAATTGTAGATATATATATATATATATATATATATATATATATATATATATATATATATATATATATATATATATATATATATAGTTTAGCAGACATATGGAGAGAGAGAGGGAGAGTCAAAACTGTGTTAAAATAGGCAAAACATGGCAACCGGTAGATGCTGCTCACTACGAGGATAACAAATGATTAAAATAACTCTGCTTGCACATCTATAAGAAATAGGCATGACAGGTAGAGAATCCTGTTTTCTTGGCTGTTCCAAGTTAAACAATCCCTTTGTGTGTGTTGACCTAGATTCACAGAACATGTGGATTTTTAGTTGTGCTGCCTCATCTGGTCTATAGACCTATATACACAGGAACAGGAGAGTGTAAAGGCTTACATCAATGTAATTACATACATTTTGGACAGTTGTGCATTATAACCCAGCCATGTGTTTTAGCAGTTGTTGGAACAACTCATGACTCAAGCTGACAAATTTAAACTATAAACACCATATGGGGTACTCAAAGTGTTGAAAGTTCATTATGGCCCATTAAAAGTTAATATATCACAATACTGTTAAGGATTATTAATAACATTATAGGCCTTAAAAAAGAGACAATGAATATATATATATATACACACACACACACACACACAACCTGCCCAGATCTGTTGGAAGTATGAATTCAACACAACCTAAAATTTTTTAATAAAATTTTAGATTATTTATTATTATTATTTTGTTTCATTTTTTATCATATATGTCATTCACTTCACATCCAGTAATATATCAATTTTGAGATTTCATTTCAGATATCTAAAGTTTAGGACTCCTGTAGCTTTATTATTATAATTTTTTTCAGCCATTATTCAACTGCTGCTGATGTTTAAAAAAAGAAGCCTTAATTGTCAGTAGTTTGTGAATATGAAATAATTGTTCACACGTACAGTACATTTTGGTGGGGTTACAGGAGTCCTGTAATCATGTGTCTGTCAGTCTATCCTTAAAATTTTTCAGAAATGGAACAGGTTGTTTTTGCATCTTTGTTTCAATAAATGATCTTTTTTCACTGTAGACAAAGCTTTGAGTTCTCAAATTTACAGCATGTTTTCATAGTGAAAGAGAAAAAGAAGCATGAATAAAAGAACAATGGAAGGTGTGAAATGAAAGAAATGAAAGGAAATCTTTGAATCAGCCGAGCTGGCACTGCCAAAGCCTAAGTAAGTCACTACTCGCTTATCCTATCCTGGAGGTCGGCATTGGATTTCTCCTCGGCTGCTGGGTATTTGACTCTTGTTAGCGTTGAGACGATAAGCCTCTACTGCCACAGCAGCACTGCAACAATCCCACCTGTCAGTGTGCCGCCACATGGGGCCGAAACACGAGTTGAGACCTCACGAAGCCCCCTGCCAATACCACTGCAGCCGAAGGGCCATGTGTACACTGCTAAAGGCCTCTGGTCTGAGAGGACTATTGAGAGGGAGCGAGATCGTGAGATTAATTTCAATGGGCTGTGATGTTGTAAGGTTTTAAATTGGATGTGAATTTTGTAGTTACAGTTTATAGCCTGAAGCTATGATGCAAATATAGGGAGCATTTGCAATGGGTTTTGTCAGGGGAGGGATTATGAATGCATGCAAAGCAGATTTATTGTCAAATATGCGTACAAACATTGTCTCATGAAAAAGCAGAGAGAGAGAGAAACAGAAATGGATGTATTATTGAGTATTCTTGTGATACTGATTTTATTGTTAAAACATCACAACTCATCATATGAAACAAAATGCCTGCTGCTGAAAGTCTAGAATCAATGAGAGGAAAATTCACAAAGATGGAAGCCATTTTCGTGTCTCTATCTTCCAATTTGCAATTCATTGATCCAGAACAGTGAGAGTTGGCACTCCCCAGACATTATAAAAGGCTTTTCTCTAGTCTTTGGTCCAGTTCACAGACAAGTGGCCTATTCTGTTATTTTAAATGACATTTTAAATGGAGGGACAATATATGTAAAATATTGTTTATATACTATATATATATATATATATATATATATATATATATATATATATATATATATTAAAAATTAATTCAGAAAGGACAGTATATACATTCATAATGTTACAAAGGATTCATTTTTTAAATAAATGCTGTTCTTTGATCTGTAAAAATCCTGAAAAAAAAATACAAAAATACAGTTTCCCACCAAAATATACATCAGCACCACTGTTTTTACATTGATAATGATAAGAAATGTTTTTTTTTTAAAGCACCATGACATTTAATCTAATTACATGTACTTTATTTTTGGGATCTGATTACGTAATCCAGATTACATGTAATCAGTTGTGATGACTTTGTAAATTTGTGAATTTGTAATGTAATTTGAATGAACGTAATTTAAAAAAGAGAGATTAGCATTAAGCACTAAACACTGAAAAGTTTTGTGAACATACTTTCCAAGAACCCAGCTAGCAGCAATGGGGATCCTGTTAGTCAGTGCTTGAGGCGCAGAGCCTCAAAAGGACACCTATTCTAGTAGCTTTGCATGCCTCTGACACAAACATTATAAAGATTAGACTTTCCTTCTGGCTGCTGTGTTGCTAATGTACTACAGCAACCGCTGTTGCCTTGAGAGTTGAAGGTAGACTGCGGTTACACACTGAACTAGCCATTTAGAAGAAAAAAAAATTGTAGCCCTGTAACCACAGTAAATGTTTTTTATGTGTTTTCCTCTGATTTGCCGCCTTTTCACCACACATGCTACACTCTTTGATACACATAAGGTTTGCCTATGAAGACTCTGACACTATGGATGAGCCAAGATGTTTCTGTGCCAAATCTGAGGCATAGAAAAGCCCTCCTCTTATCAGGCCCAAAATGACCCTCCCATGCTGAACGAACCACAACAGTAGGTTCCCATGTGATGGTCATCCACCCATGTTATGGAATAAGATAGCAATGATGTGATATCGGACAAGGTAAAACTAATAACTGTGTGTAGAGAAAATAATTTCTTTCACGCTGCTTCAGAGCACCTCATCCATGAGAAGCTATCCTGAGACTCAATGCTCTGCAGGTCAGATTAGAGAGATGGAGAGGAGAAGAGAGTGTTAGAGAGCTCTGCTGTGAAGTGCAAATGAAAGTAAAATGAATCTGAATTAGTTTCTAGCACATTTTAATGCCAATGTTATTTTCCAGAACTGGATAAAGGTTTGGTGAATCTGAACAAGCGGTGATCTCCTATTATAAAACGGATTGTTCTGCAGTTCCAGCTTTATTTTATCACTCAAGTTATAGTCACAGCTATATATATATAGTCACACTTGACACTTAATTTGATTCATTAAAATGTTTTTAAATGAAAACGTATTTAGTATTTTGATATATTTATTATTCAAGTTTTTAATCAAACATTTAATTTAATTAATTTAAAAATCTTAATTAAAAAAAAAAGTATTTTTACAACTTTTTTTGCCATTCGCTAGATTAATTAAAAACAATTGTGAATAATTAAGGTACAAATATTTCATTTAGTTAATTATCAGGCACTCATAAAAGTTATAATTTAAAAAAAGTTGTATTACATAAAATGACTTATAAATTGCTGGTTAAAATATTTTGTAGTATAGCATAGTAAAGAGCACAGAGACACATAGTAAAGAGTGCTTAGAGAAGAGAAAACAACAGAAGACAGTGAGATAGTGAGAGAATATATAGGAAAAGAAAATTGTGAGAAGGATTTGAGTTAAGACATGGGTGTCTGCAAGTGATATGGTGGAGAAAAAATGGAGATGTGGGATGGTTTGAAAGAAGATGTGCAGAATGATAGGAGTGGATAAGAGATATTTTGCAAGGATACAAAAGAAGGAAACAAGTAGTGAAAAGAGGTTTGGATGGCAGAGGAGCACTCTGTTTTTAGAGGGCTCATTTTTTGCTCTTGCAGGTGAGAATCTTCTTAACGAGGTTGAAACTGTTGGAAATTAAAGGCACTTGTAATTTCAATCACTCGTGCAGCAGGCCGCATGCACACACACTTGAATCAGAATGTAAATTCTGTTTCAAAATTCATTTCAAGCACTTGTCGCATGTCAAACCACAGCTTTACTCAACCAAAACAACAACAAAAATATCATTAATTTTCAGCATCAAATGGAAATTCATGAGGATTTGTAAAGGGGAAACTCTAAAGCCTAAATGAAATGATTTTTTTCTCTCTTTTTCATTTACTCTGCTACAGATGCATTACCTTCACCAGCAGTCAGTCAATCAGCTTATTATTCTATACCGTATGTGGGGTTTAGATATTTCAGTTGCCCCCATAAACTCTATTTCAGAGTTAACAGCCAACACTTATCATGATAAATGTTAGAGACTTTTGTAGCTCTGATGTGAAGTGCAATCTACTTTCTGCTGGTGGATAAATCATTCAGTTTTCTTATGCATGTATGTTTCATTCAACCAATGACAGTGGAAAGAGAAAGCAGAGAATAAGAGAAACATATTATGTACTCAACCTTTGTTCACTTTGTCTCCCAAAGTGATGGCTCATTCCACAAGCATGCTAGTAATCCAAGCACACCCTTAGGGCTCTGCCTTGTATATACTGCATCCTAATGATTCTTATTTTTTAATGGTGTCTTTTTTATAAACAGCATGAATGCAGTCTAGTAATTGGTATTAACTATAACTTAAATAATAGTACTAAACATACACAAAATGTTGTTACATATTTCATTGTTATTATTATTATTATTTTCATGAAAACTGGCAAAGTAATTAATCTTGTCACATGTACAACCCGTTTGAACCAACTCATTAGAATAATTTGTTCAGGAATGGAATAAAACTGGTTGTGCTGTATCTTGCTGCATGTTTAAATAGAATTTCCATTTTTAGGAATCAAATTATACTGGTTGTGCAGTCTGTTCATGATTCATTAAAAAAAAAAAATTAGAATCATTAATTAAGGAAATTATACTGTTTTTTTTTATTCACTAAAAATAATAAACTTATTCATTCAATGATTCAAATCATTCATTCAGGAATGGAATTATATGGTTGTGAAGTCTGTTTGTGATTTGTTAAAAATTACTTATGAGAATCATTTTTTCAGGAATCAGATTATACTGGTCTTACAGTATGAAACACACACACAAAAAAATAGAATCATATGAGCAGGGGTTTCATTACACTGGTTGTGCAGAATGTTTTTGATTTATTAAAAAGAAACACTTTATAAAAGTTATTCATTTAGGAGTTGGGATTCACCGGTTGCACTGTGTGTTTATGATTTACTATGGTATACTACTAAGTAAAACAATAAATACATTCATCATCATTACCATCATAATTATTCGTTCAAGAATCAATTTAATAGATTTTTTCGATTTCCTAAAAAGCACAAGGTCATAAGAGTCGCTGATTGCACTGTATCTGTTTGATTCACTAACAAGAACTGACTCATTAGAATGATTTCTTTGTGAGTCGGTACAAACTGGCTGTGCTTGTCTGTTTTGTGCTATAGATTTTTTGAGTATTGCAGCACAACTGGAGAAGTATTGGAATGGTTAACAGAACTGAACATTCTCAGTTCTCTACCTTAAGTGTGCTGTTTCTATAGTGTGTTTTGATGCATTTCTAAATATTTTCTGAACTCTTACTCCCTCACAGCGAGCCAAAGAGCTGTGGTGGGATCTTTTGATCGTAACCAGCCCTTCTCTAAAGCCCACTTTAGTGAATAATTCTCCCTGATTAAGTGATGATTAGGATCACTCTGTTAATCTAGCCCCGCTCTCGCCCAAGGCAAGAGTTCAGTCAGAATGCAATTTCCTTACCTCTTGAAGTTTCAATTGATTTTTGTTGACTCCATTGTTATTTCTAATTAATATGGTTTAACAAGATAATTGTGCAACTGTATTAGCTAGCTTTACCTGATTAATAGCAGGGAATTTCCAATTAACACGCTTGCAACCGGTACAATTCAAAGTGCAGTTCCTTTTTCCGGCTATAAAGAGCAGGTCAATTGTGCAGATTTTGTGTGCCTTTCACTGTCCTTCATATTGTGTGTGTGTCGGAAGCCAATAATAAACAGTAAAGCCCCGACTGACTATCAATTTGTTTAGAAATAGCATGCACAAAAACATCTGATGAATAGGATCTGCTGAGGACCACGTCTTTCAAATGCACAGAATAGTGTATCTTGCAGTTCCTGCAGGTTTCCCTTAGTGAATATATGTCATTTGGGGCGTCTCTATATAAATAAGAGACGCTATATAAAAAAGAATGTGTAATGGAAATATATTAAATAGCATAAATGATTTTTCATGTCTGGAAGTCTTTGCCAAAACAACTGTGTGCATAATAATTTAACTGGTTTATTCTAACATGTATTGAGCAACAAAAAAGAGCCGTTGGATTGAAAAATATGTAAATGTATCCAATACTGTCAAACTGTTGACATGCATTGCACACACACACACACACACACACACATTATAGATCACAAAACTGGATAGATTGTTGTAAAACTGCTTAACTTAATAAAAATACAGAAAATTAGCTATCTCCTTACATATTCTCAAACTGTCTGGTTACCTCTTATTCTTGTTATGAATTTCTTTTTCACGGATTTGACAGACCTGGTTGTACATCAGTGGTCAACGGTGGTTAGGAGAGTTTGTGGTTTGAAGTTTAGAATTTGTTTTGGTATAAATAATTAGTTAATTGGTTTAAAAGTATAAATCATTTTCACTGCAATTTCTTCAGACAAGCCTCCTGAAACCAGATTGACTTGAGCTATTGACTATTCACCCAGTATGGAAAATGTGATATGAAACTCTCTGGACATCTGGTATTTAAATTACAAGGAAACATTTCAGTTTGGGTGTTTCCACCCTGTTTGCACAATATTTCTTAGTAAATAACCCACAATACATCTAGACGAGTGTATGCAATTTGTTGCACAAACAACATCTAGAAGTCTTAAGTGTAATGTCTGATCACTTACCTATACATTTACAGATCCACACTCACATCCACACACATTTACTGTAATAACACCACTCACATTCGGTGAAACTTGACAGCTGGCACATTGGGTTTGTTTACCTTCCAGTCTTACTGCTGTCTGCTTTTACTGACAGGCCAAGAGAGAAAATGAGAGGAGATGGGAAGGCGCATTACACACAAATAACATGAGAAACCTCTTTGCTAATGTGCAAACAAAGTAACATAACCCCAAAGCTGCTGGTGTATATGAGGGTGAGAGAAATACAGTTTCTAAGCAAGGAATCCCTTTCAAGTCAAGAAGTTTGATATGGTAATTGAATGCAAATTAATGCAAATGAACCCTTATTCCCCCCAAATTCTTATTTCATTTGTGTGGAAGCATGCAAAAGCACAGTGATTTTCTTCTATAAATAACTAAACCAGATCAAATGAAAAGATAATTAAAAAAATAAAAAGGTCTGGGCAGCCTTCCATTGCCCACCCAAAAAAATACCCTTCAAACCTTGAAAAATGTTATTTGCTATTAAGAAATGTAGACGAGACAGTCTCCAGCAATACATAAATGCAAAAGTAAAGGTAAAATTAAAATAATAATAATAAGAAGAAGAATTTAAAAAAGATGAGAAGTAGAGGAGTAATGCCAGATTTAATGTAGGGCTGCAGTGTTTTGCATGGCTAACCCCAGGCCAAATACAGTGATGAATGTATTCATTTGAGCTATTACTATTAAATTTGTATGTCACTGAAAGGTTAGCCTTGTCTGTGTCTGCTTGCATCTATCTATCAATCTATTTTAAGTTCAGCGCTGAATGATATTGATTCTTTTGGAGTCTAGAGGGCATTCGGCATTCGGCATACCTATCCTGTCCTCTTATCTGGGAAGTTTTATTCATCTTTTTCCTGCACCATATAGATCTGTCAGTGTGTGTCTCACTTTGATGATGTTATTGTTATTCTGTGTCTTACTGACAACCAGCTGCCTGCTAGATGTTTTGTTTTGTGCTATTCTCCAGCTGCAATGTATTTGTTTTCTCTTGTAAATTCAAATTAGTGGTGTTTACTGTCATTTCCTTTGTAAAAAAAAAAAATGGAGTATAAAATTCTAATTATAAAATTAAGTCACTCATGTACTATTTAGGTATTAAAGTATACCTTTAAGGTAATATGCATCATTTCAGCATAAATAAAGTACAAATGTGCCATTTTTCTTTCTGAGATTATGAATAAACGTAAGGGGATCAACATGTTATCAAAGGTTTTAAAACTTCTACATCCCACTGGGCTGTTTACCATTATACCACAGCTCTGACATTTTCTTTTTCAGCTTTTTACATTTCTGTTTTTATATTTTTCTATCCATCTCTGCCTTTGCTTGAAAGCTCTTCTGCTCTCAGCATTCTGATATGAACTGTAAAGTTGCTTCCCCTTAGCTGTAAAATAAACACTTGCTGTTCTTAATAGCCTGGAGACATCACATCACATTTAAGTATTCTGGGTTTATAGATATTTTGCTTTAGTAACGCTTCAACCTGTCAACCGTTAAATATTTACAGTTTAAAAGTTTTGAAAATCCCCTATGCAGATGTTTGCCTCTCAACACCCTCTCGCATCATGTCAACATCTCTTAGCGATTCAGTGAGCTGTTGCCAAGGTACCTTGCATCAGAGATGTTTGTTTATTCACTCGTTTTATTCTGAACCCATTATTTAGCTTGTTGAGAAAAAGTGTATAGACAGACACACACTCGTACTCATACAGACACACTCAGACACACTTCGTCTCCGAGGGGAGTTTATAGTGACACTTTGCAAGGTCTTCAGGTTTTAACAAAATCTTTCTAAAAATTTTGGACAACTTTACGCATGATCTTCAACAGTAATGCATCGGCATTGGAATTTAAAAAGGGGTTCTCAATACAATCGCTGAATATACTAAATTTGCAGTGAGACTGTAAACAGGATGTGAAATTGCAATTCTAATTTGAATATAAGGGAGTACAAATTGAGGTTCAAATGAATTCAATCATTTTTAAAAACTGTGGATGTTTACTTAGCCTTTTTTATTATGTTTAAACAGCTTCGAAGACAATATTTCAATACATTTCAGAAGCAGTCATTTTCTGCCTTAGATTCTTAAATACAATAAGCTTCAAATCTTTAAAAATACTGTTCATAATGAATTTCCTTTCAGTACAGTGTCCTACAGCATTATCACTGTTAGTGATAATATGTTTTCATATTTCATGTGCCTGAGTACTATAGTAGTCTAGTCTTAAACATACTTCATGAATGGATAAGCGACATAATGAAAGGCTTGACCTTTGAGCCATTATATGAAGTGCACAAAGAATGCCGTTGCATTGCAAAAACAGCAGCAACTACATTATTGAATGCATATGTATTCAAAGGACTTAGATAAGGAGAACTTGTATGGAATGGAAGCAACTTCACCTGACTCTTAATTGGATGAAGCCCTTTAAAAGCCAAATAAATCATATTTCTATTATCCTCGTGACACTAAGTGTTGATAAGAGCACTGCCCTTTGCAAATCAGCAAGCTCTAGTTCTCTATGCCTATTGCACTTAATAATGGAGCATCAGTGTGAGACAATCTCAGCTGAGTACCCAGACTGCATGCAATATGCAGGACAATTTGGCGTATCTGGAATGTTCATGAGAGGAAATGAAAGACTACTTGAGGAATTTCCACAACTAAAATCTCATTGTGATTGCATATATTTTCAGCATACTACCCTGGCCTTATCAGTGAGAGTATAGCACAATAGCCCACAATAGTGTGGATGTGTTACAGCTTCCTATATTTTGAAATCACTTTTTACTTCTCAGAGGATTGGAATTGGAAGTAGTTGTGTGCGATTATTGAAACCTTCAACTCAAATGCAGTCAGAACCATGATCAAACATCAGCTAAATTGGAGCTGGCAAACACCAATGCTGAAGCATAATATCTTTATATAGGGACATGAGTGCAATTGTGTCATTCTTTTTCATTTTATTCTAGAGAGACATCTGCTTTATTGCACACTGAGGAGCTTTTGATGTAGTCTGGGATCTTTTCTGTCTTAACTCAAACCCGGGAATTCATTGCTCGTGAGTAATGGCAAGCATGTCACGCCGCTAGCCTTGGCATCCATCACTGAACCACACCACAAAACCTCTCTATTCACGAACACGACAGGACTTCAAGCGTATTCATGGGTCTTATTCACAGAACCTCTCTGTTCCATTCCAACACCAACTGTATTCATCTAACTTTAATGCTTTCTTCTGTTTTCCAAAGCTATAGGATTTAAATCTCTTATTTCTGTTACAATTAAATTGAACTGTTGCCATGACGATAGAAAGACTGCAAAAGGGAATAAAAAATAAAAAATAAACACAGGGAGCAAGGGGCTAAAAGGCTTATGATTACTATATATATTAATTTTTATTTTGAGATTAAATTATTAGCATGATAATTTGAGGGAAATATACATTATTATATTATAAATAATAAACAAATATAAATGTTATTACCTAATATATATATACATCATTTGATTACAGACTTATTTTAATATGTATACCGTATATTCAGTAGGTATGTGTGTGTGTGTGTGTGTGTGTGTGTGTGTGTGTGTGTGTGTGTGTGTGCACGAGATATATATATATTCTTGTATTTTATATTATGTAATATATTAACATATACATGCATGTGTTGCATATATATATATATATAGTTATTACATTAACAATTTTTTTTTATTTTGGATGGGCGTACAGTATACGCACATTATGTAAACAAAATATATTCAGCATACTTGTTTTGTTTTTAGATTTCATTTTGTATTTGCATATTTGGGCTTGGATTTTGTTTCGTTTTTTGTTTTAAATGCTATTCTGACTAGTCTGCTCGACTAACAATAAACAGTTCTATATTTATATAGGTCTTTCAGTGTGTGTAAAAATACATCTAAATAAGGCATATACTCATTCTTTATGCATTGAGAAATAAATCAATATATTTTGAACAGCCCTTTTGGCCCCAATTTTTCTATGCTACAGACATGCAAACAATTCACCAAAAACGACTGTATTGGTTTCAAACATTTCCTCAAAGAAAATGGAAGCATTTAAGACTCCTCCATGCACAGGGAATAAACTATATTATTTTGACCACTAACACCGCTGGGTAAACATGTGTGGCTTGTTTCCAGATCTCTTTTTGGAATGAAAGTTGCTAAAACTAGCGACCTTGCACCTGTTCCCGCATAGCAGGCTGGCCTAAGTTATATTTCCAACAAACCTGCAGGCCAAGCAGACTGACATAATGGAATTTAAAAGAATCAACAGAGATTTGAAGTGCTCACAGAGGTGGCGCAATAGCCTGCAGACACGTTTGGAAAACAAACACACAGTTCCTCACCTCACATTGAAATATGGCTCATTTCATCTCACTGCTTTCCACATCTTTCATGACTTTTTTTTTTTTTTTTGACATACACAGGGCCCACTGCAATGGATTTCCTTGCCAGTAAAGCATGTGGGTACAAAAATGTCAGTGGTGTAACCCTAAAGACTAATTCCACTGAAAATAACACATCATCACTTTTTCTGTCTTGCCAAAGAGTCTTCACATTCATCATCTGTGTTGTTAACAAGGTTCAAAAGACTGTTCAAAAGACTGCCTGTGTAATCCAGGAGAGCATTTGTAATAATGAGCAAATCAGAGATTAATGAGCCAATGAGAAGACGTGAAACAGCAGAAATATTTGTCCTTTTGCTTAGATGGTGGAATAAGCTTGAAGTGAGGAACTCTAAATGTGCCTAATTACGCCTCTCAGTTTTCCTCACCCACTCTACTCTAAAAAGAGAATAATAGCTAAAATGCATTACAAGCAGCAACAGTATCTGTTTCTGCCATTAAAAATACATTAGTTAAACAGAATGAAGAACTGTTCTGAAATCTTGGCCTCACAGTTTCTGTCTACTTCTGTATGATGTGAATGAATGCACCACTTGCGTATTAAATTGAGGATATATGTGCCTCATAAGCTTCTGAATGAGTTCAGTCTTCAGATATCTGTCAGCAAATCAGTCTTCTGAAGCATGCTTTACTATGAGGGTTGTTCGACTCATATGACCACTAATTACACACAATGTATGTTAAATACTGCAATGGTTAAAAAAAGTGAAAATAATTAGGAATGTTGTGTAGTACATATGAAGCAGAACAAAAATCTGTAGTTTTTACCCATTGGTAGTGCATGAAAGGGTGCAGGCTTAATCATTCTGCCCTCCAAAGATTTGAATCCATAGTTTAAAGGCATTGAAAGCTTTTATATCTCTCTTCACCTACAGTGCAACTGCTGATATGATTATAAAACCATTAGGTTTATTACAGAAGGAACTTGAATTTATACAGGAAATGGTGAAGGGATGGTTCACCCCAAAATGAAAATTGTCAACATTTACTTATATTCTCATTTTCTTATAAAGCTGTATGACTTACTTCCTCCTGTGGAACACAAATATATATATATTTTAGGTAGAGCATCAGAGACTAACCATCTCAGTTAACATTTCATCTTTTTTCCAGAAAAAAATCACTGCAGTTGAACAGTGACTGAGCCTTTTATCCTGTCAAACATCTGACCAGACAACCAGATAAAATGTAACCGTTTTCATTTCGGTTTCATTTTCGGTGTCGATTTCATATGAACTCATGGGATTTGTTTGGAAATATATAATTTAAAAAATAATAACAATAAAAAAAGTTTGCACGCATCAGATTGTACAAAAATGTGTGAATGAGAGCATACAAATTAGCCACCAATTTGCCAAAACACAAAGTAGTTACAAATTTCTATCAGAGTGTATTGGTAAATGTCAGGATTTATTTTTGGGTGAACTATCCCTTTAAGGCCACGCTGATAATGAAGATTTTTATCATGAATGCAAAGTTGCATCATCTCAGCAGGCATTGGAAGAATGTTTATGAGAGTGCAGTATTGGGTAGCCAATGACCTAATGATGTTTAAAGAGAGAGAGCAGGCTGTAATATGATATGGTGTTATGTTATAGCTCTCAATGTATCATTAAATTGTTCTCTGCTCTCACTTTCTCTTAAGGGAGATCACGACTAGACATAACAGGAGCAGTGTTACATTGTATGAGTATGACTCAGTTTGTCTGTATATATGCTTGTAAAAAATCTTGCAAAATAACTTTTTAATTTAACTGCAGGGTTAAATTTTACAACACACAAAGTGCAAAATAAATAAATCATGAATTCATTGCTTTTGTTTGCTACAGCTGTACATATCCATGCACTATTCTGTTACATGCCTGCGGTTCTTCTTGCTGTGTATTTACATAAGTTACACTATCATTTTGAGTCTGTTTATGTTATAGATTATCTTATTGTCCTGAAGCAGTACTTAGAGAGCTGCAAGGAGCGGTCAAGAGGGGTTTGCTTGTGTTCACTGCTTGGTCTTCAGCTGCTGGACACTGGAGAGCTAAGATTGAAGGCTTTACTGTGGTGGCAAAGTAAATTTTTTACTCCCTATTAGTGTACAGCATGGAGGCTTATGGAGATGTAAAAGGGCAGATCGATGTGGCGCGAGGTAAAGTGAATGACCAGCAATGCGTTTAATAAATCTGAGCATCTTTGAGGGACATTCCACCATCCTGAGCCATAAACTTGTTTGCCTTAACACCAGTGACTTGGAAGCTGTGGATTATACGCATATACAGTATAGACTATTCTCTCCTGTCTGTTGCATGGGGGGGTCTTGAGCACAGCACTGTGCCATGCTTTATCTGTATTTAAAGTCACATACATGAGGTTGATAACATTCTTTATAGCTTAATAAAAAAAGCCATTTCACAACAGATGTCTGTGGGCATAATTACTATACCACAGGCTTCTAGAAAGATGTGTGGATTTGTGTAATTTGCTCAATGCTTCTCAGGATATTTAATTCTTGTACAAACAGCACCATGTAATTATGACCCCATATACCAATTTATGCACCATTGTTTGTGTCATATTTTCCAGGGACTTATGGGAGCCTGATACTGTGTGTCATAGGTTTTTCCATGGGGAATTAATGTAATGAAGAGGGCCAATCTGTAGCAGTATTTGCTCAAGCTACAAAACAGCAGTGAGCCTATACAGTATTTCTGCAGCAGTGCCTGTCAATGTATAGAGGGCAGCAATGCTCACACTCTATTAGGGCTGCAGCAAACGATTATTTTGATAATCGATTAATCTAACGATTATTAGAACGACTGATCGATTAATCATCGATTATTACACTTAATCAATAGAATTTGATTGATTAATCAGCTCTTGCCATTAGTTAAAATACTGTTTACATAACAAATAAATAAAAGATCACTTCAGCTTTGGGAAATAATATTATGTAAATACAATTATTATACAATTAATTTATACAAATAAGTATATTTGACACACAAAATGAGATGACAGAGAAACCTTCTTATTTACCATCTATTTACTATATGAAAATTAACTGTATGACACATCATTCTGCCTAACATCTCCTTTCGTAAGTATATAATATGGATTAAGAAACAAAATAAAGGTAAGTGATTAGATGTTTTATTTTTGGATAAACTATTTTATTCAAAATACACACTACCAGTCAAACATTTTTGAACAGTAACATTGTTTTTAAAGAAGTATCTTCTGCTCATCAAGCCTGCATGTATTTGATCAAAAGTACAGCAAAAACAGTACAATTCGGAAAGATTTTTAACTATTTTTTTATTTTATTTTTTTTATGTGATTTATTCCTGTGATTTCAAGGCTGAATTTTTAGCATCATTACTCCAGCCACATGATCCTTCAGAAATCATTCTAATATACTGATTTGCTGCTCCAAAAAACATTTATTATTATTATTATTATTATTAATGTTGTTGTTGAAAACAGCTAAATATATATATATTTTTTAGGTTTCTTTGATAGAAAGTTCAGCAGATTGATCTGAAATAGAAATCTTTTGTAACATTATAAATGTATTTGTCAATTTAAAGCATCCTTGCTAAATAGAAGTATTCATTTCTACAATAACCCCCACCTCAATTAAAAAAGAAAAAAAAGAAAAATTTATATTGACTTCAAACTTTTGAATGATAATGCGTATAATGTTACAAAATCTTTTTATTTCAGATAAATTCTGATATCTGGATCTTTATATCCATCAAATAATTCTGAAAAAAAAAAATGTACTCAACTGTTTTAAATATTGATGATAATAATAATAATAATACATTTTTCTTTAGCAGCAAATCAGCATATTAGAATGATTTCTGAAGCATCATGAGACTGGAAAAAATTCAGATTTGATCACAAGAATAAATTACATTTTAAAATATATTCAAATAGAAAGCAGTTATTTTAAATTGTAAAAATATTGCACACTATTACTGCCTTTGCTGTATTTTGGATCAAATAAATGCAGGCTTGGTGAGCAGAAAGACTTATTAAATAAAAAATAAAATAAAAAGAATTCAAAAACTTGCCTGGTAGAGTAATCTCTCTTAAAGTACCTTACTGGGTTATGATAATAAATCAGTCCTGAGTTAGATTAAGCTTTGATCTCTGCAAACCAAACTATCACTTTATTCAAATATTGAATAATAATGTTTAATACCGTAAAGCTGCTTGATTTAAGGTATTGCATAAAATACTATAGACGTGACGTGAATGCTTTACTGAGCTCGTGCAAACATCCACATCGGTGTAATAAGATGCATTTTTAACTGCTGCTTTCACACTGCTGTGATTTTTGTTGTTGTGGTTTATTTTGTTATTGAGAGGAAAGTGCGTGTGATATATTTTCATATCCAAAAGCCATTCGGTTTGGCTCGAGGGCGTTTCTCTGAAGCAGCGCTGACGCTGTATCTCTTCTTCTCTTGAATTGCATCGAGGAGGGCTGAATTACAGCACCACACTGGTCAAACCGCATTATTGCAGGCTCTAAATTAGGTCAAATGAAATCAAACGACTATTCGACAACAAAAATATTTGTTGACAATTTTTTATTGTCGACAAAGTTATTGAACACCTTTCATAGTGTTCTGGTTAAAATGCATCAATATAACATAATATAAAAAGGAAATATGAAACAAAATAAATGTATACAGTACATGTTGGCGTATTCTTATGTATTCATTATTTTCAGGTAAAGGAAGTGGAACTATTTGTACCTGATATGGCCCTTAGAAGGACTTTCATTGATTTAGTTCTTTTATTTTACTTTTAATATATAAATATAAAACCAGGTAATGAAGTTAATTTTAAAAGGTTACCTATTTTATTTATTTTTTATTACAATATACATAATGGAATAGGGATGGTAAGATTCACTGGTTTGCATCTGTGCATCGGCATAAAAGGTAACTATGCAATGCATTGATTTAAAATCAGATAAAATTTGGCATTTGTATCATGATGTATTGTATCACACTGAACATATTTGCATTGGTAAAAAAGATTGAATTATATATATATGCTTTTTATAAGTAGATGTGCTATATGTTTTTTTTTTTTTATTATTTATAGAGGTAAAGTTTCTTTCACAGACCGATCGTTTTGTCTTTACACATCAATGTATCGTCATGACCCACAGGATTTCATGTGTTTTTTTATTTTTATTTATTTTTTTATTGTATGTTTTAGCCATGATTCCCATTCACATCCATTATAAGACTGACAGGCTGTGATGGTTTGTGTTAAAAATCTTTGTTTATGTGCTAATGAAGAAACAAAGTCACCTACATCTCAGATGCCCTGGGGGTAAGCAGATAAACATCAATTTTTTTGGTGAACTATCCCTTTAAGTTAATTTAAGATTTGCTGTCTGTCTGAAAAAAAAATAATTTTTTTTTTTTTTTCATTGCATTGAGTCTCATTGTGTTTAATCGAATTTGAAATCGGATCGCACTGCATCGAATGCCGTGAATTGTATAGCATCGGTAGCTGCTTTAAATGTATCTTTAATGCATCATATCACTGGCTATGCATTGAGATGTGTCTCACACCAGCCTCAGTTATGGAGATGTGCATCCCTGTTATGGAAGTATAAAATATAACTCCTGCAGAATTCTTATGTTCTGGAAGTATTTTGTAGATAACTTCAATCCTCTGTCATGGCAACATGGGGGAAGTTGCAATCAGTGTTTGTCATTGTTTTTCTGTTCATTCCAGATGTCCTTCTTTTGATTGCTTCCCTGCAACTTTTTTGTCCGTATCTCATTTTCTCTGAAACTTTTGCTGCACTGATTAAACAGAAAATGTGCTATGTGTTGCTGAGATCACAGATTCCAGCTCTGGGTTTGATGTCCTCCATGCTCTTTCTCTCTTCCCCTTCACTTCAATCCTGCTTCCTTTATGTCTGTTACATCATGTCCGACAAGATTCTGGCAACAAGCAATTTGTTTGTCCACACTAAAAGAGAAAATATGGTGCAACACATTAAGATCACAGCTAATCAGAATGATGTGGATGAGTACCAAACAAGTAGAAAATGTTGTCACTTATTCTGGCTATGGCTGGTTTAATTTTACTCAGATTTACATGGATGAAATAGTTTTTCTCACTTGTTACCTTATGGAGCTGTGCAAATTCAGGACATGTGGTGTTGTTGTTGTTTTTTTCCATACCAGAGCTCTCCTCGTGCTGTCTTTAATTAAACAAGTTAGTTATGGTTCTCTAATTGAAGTGAACAAGCAGTGTTCCATGAGGTCTGACATTTATTATAACAACACTGGGACTTCTCACTGTTTGTATCAATATGCTTGTCTTGTGTTTGTGAGCTGTGAGTAGTGCCGAGTGGAGCTTTGTGATTTTGTCTGGAGCAAAGAGTGTTTGTTTTTTTATTTAAATATTGATTCGCTAGCTTCAGGATCGGTCAGAGCAGGGGGTTTTCTACCAATATTGATTTCTCTATTTTAATGATCCTATTTTTAACGAAACAATACTGATTCTTAATTCCTAAAACATTATTAATCTAGCCTGTTTTCAGTTAATGAACATAACATTGTAGCACACATCCCATCCAATAAATCACAGTTTATCCCGACTTGTTACTTTTGATATGCAACAAAGTCTCCAAGTTCAAGAGAAGTGGCATGATCATCTTCTCTTCTGTAATACTAGTTTCAGCATGAAATTAAATGAATAATCATTCAAAGGTATGTTAAAAGAAAGAGTACTACTTACATGTAATCACTCAATCAGTGTTTTAGTCACGCAAAGGCATAAACAATATATATATCTCCATAATATTCAACATTGAATCAAATCAAATTAAAAAGTTGAATCGAACAGAAAGCTTGTGAATCAAAATCGAATCACTAATCGAAATTTTGTGTCAAACCTGCCCTAATCATAGGTGAAGCACACTTCCTTGTCAGAGGATGTAAATAAGGATTCCAGTTGTTCAGAATCCTGATAGCATTGTCATGTTGTGTAGCTCAAATGTGTGCTTTGTATCAGATGTATTTTTTTCAAGACTGAAAGGTGCAGCGAGCTCTAGGAAAGTTCTCCTACAACTTCTTTTAAACCAGATGTGCAGAATGAAGCTCCTGAAGTGGTGTCTTTTAAATTATTGCAGAGATCCTGAAAATCACTGTTCAAGGTACAATAGCTCAAGTCAGTTGCCTGGCAACTGCTGTCATATCTTTGCTACCGATACGAACATCGAGTAGAGGATGAAATACGTTTTCTTGTTTGTTTGTTTTTTTAATTAAACTTTAGCAGACATCATAAACTCATTAATGAGAGAAATGGGACTTTTTATGACTAAGTAATGCCCTTGTGCTTTATACATGAATGCTGCCCTTCTCTTAAAATTGTGAGAACACCAAGATTATAAATATTAAAATTAATCTAATTTAGAATACTGGGCAAGACTAAAAAAAGACTTAATTAGAGATTAAGTTGTGAAACACATTAGTATATGTATGCATAATCACAGTCAGACTTTAAGCATTCACTGCAGTCAAAGTTAGAGAGTCATTGGAGTTTTTTTTACTCTCCACCGGAGGACATATTAAGCTTAGGGGATGGAAAGTGATTATGTGGCCATAAATGAACCTTGTAATGCAACTCAAAGTTGTAAAAAATTTTACTTGAATCATTACTACCCATGCTAGTAAAAAGCTGGGAAATTTAAAAATAAAAATAAATTCAAAGCACTGGAACAAAAGGAAGATGAAGGGGAAAATATGTTTGTGTTTGTGACAGCTGTCCAATATTGTCTCCTCACCTCTGGCTCTGTGCTGTCATCTGCTCACTGACTAGCAAATTACTTCATCACTAATCCATTCTGTTATTGGTTTTATTTTAGAGTCTAGTTAATTTTGACTTGCAGTGCCCTTAATAAAACTGTGCCCCCTAAAATCCCCCGTCTCAGTAAATAAGCCATTGATCGGCCGGTAAGGGTTTGCTGCCTAAATAAATATGGCTAATGAATAAATGATGAGAGGAAATTGGATGAGAATGAAGAAGGACATTCAGAAAGATTGCTTGTTATCATTTTTTTTTTTTTTTTTTTTTGCTTGTTTGTTTGTTTGTTTGCTTCTTAAATAGGGTTGGCCAAATATAGACTGTTTTGTCTGTCTCAAGTCTTTTTGAGGTAGACAATGGATATATTTAATCTAGAATTTTGATTATAATTACTTATTTGGTTTAAGGTTTTTATTATTATTCTGAAATCTGAATATTTAAAATAAAGCATGTTTGCTTGGATATATTGTTAATAACAATTTTATTTTTGATAATTGATGTCATTGATATACTTTTATGATTTTTATAGATTTTTTTCAATGTCCTCAATATCACTTTCCATTCTGTTAGTTTTTTGACATGTAAAAAAAAATACAGATCATCCATGTTGTGACACGTGTATCACAAACACTTCATCCTTGAATTTTCATTGAAATTACAGTAGATAGTATTAAATATATATATATATATATATATAATTAACTTCACAATTGACTCCGTCATGTAAGATAACCTTTACTCTTAATTGCCTCTTCTTCTTTTTTTTGTCAAGTCAAGTCAAGTCTGCTTTATTGTCAATTCTTCCACATGTACAGCACATACATACAGCGATATAAAGACACTGCATAACAGGAATGACCCAGCAAATCGATAAAGATTCTCAGTCATTCAGGTCATTGTAGAATACTAGCCGTGTTGTTTTAGAAGTGGAAAACATATCCGAATGCTCCAGAATACATTTCTTAAGATATTCTTAGGCAGAAAATGAAAAAGAGAAGGAAAGAGAGGGAAGGTTGCTGCTCTGTCTGTCTTACTCAGGGTGTGGAGGGAATTAGAGGCGATTATGTGACTGTAATTGAATCCCTCTGATATGCAGCGTGGCCATTTCAGCTGCAGTCCTGTGATCGATATGCATGGCTAATTTAATATTCATTTAATCCCCGCCCCCACCTCCACCCCACCTTTCATGAGAGCTTTATCCATATCTACAGTTACACTTGCTACAGTTTTTCTCTTCCACTTTTCCCTCACACTTGCACCTTTGCTGTTTCTCCCTTAGGCTATGGCAAATGCAAACGTTTTCACTGATGTGTTAATTTAGCATTATAGAATTATCTTATATATATATATATATATATATATATATATATATATATATATATATATATTAATTTTTTTTTTTTTTTTTTTTTTTTTTTTCTATCAATAGCCAATTACGGCCTTAACCTATATATTTATTATCTTTCCTTTTTTTTTTTTTACCTCTTTAAGCTCACATTTAAATTTACAGCCAAAAAAAAAATAAAATGGTATGGTTGCCAGAATTGCACACAACAATTTAGATGAAAATGTTTCTGGCATTACAAACTGCCATATTGGTGCCTTATAACCACATTAATGATTTAATTAATGATATAATGTTAATATATCAAGCTACCTAAACTATCAGTGTTTTACCATAAAAATATCTAGGTTGGTCGTTTTATCGAGTTTGTACGATGTATCAATGTATTCTTTAGAAGCGATTCAATATGAGGCAATACCATTCAAAATCGAATCACATCAAGAAATTTTGTGTCAAACCTGCCCTAATCATAGGTGAAGCACACTTCCTTGACGGAGGATGTAAATAAGGATTCCAGTTGTTCAGAATCCTGATAGCATTGTCATGTTGTGTAGCTCAAATGTGTGCTTTGTATCAGATGTATTTTTTTCAAGACTGAAAGGTGCAGCGAGCTCTAGGAAAGTTCTCAATACCATTGATATACAGTAGTTTGATATGAGTGCATCTGAAAATATAGCGGAGGACACATAAGTGCTGGAGTGGAGTGCATAATCCAGTTGTTCTAAACATGTGACAAGATTCATATTAAGGCATATAAAAACTGGTAAGACGTAGTTTATTGTTTTGTTTCGTATACTAGTTTAAGCAGCTCGGCCCATCATGCTTTGACAGAAACTGACAGAGACAATAGGCTACTCGCGCTGTTTAATGTGTTTGAGATGTGCTGTCTTCCTGAATGCATACCTTACATTTCACATGTATTCTCCATCTGTAAATGTTAGAAAGCCATGTAGAATAAAAATAGTATAACACAACTTTTGTTTTGTTTTTTTATCACAAATGCTTTCAAAGTCTTCCAGTACAGACAGAGCGCAGGGGTCTCAAGACAATTTTGAACAAGTTTTCAGGACAAGATTTGTGAACTACTTTTAGCATCTAAACAATGCAATGCTCACAAAATGGATTCCTGAGGACTGTAGGCCTGCGGCAAACTAAACAAACAATATACAGCCTCATGTAATTTCTAAACATAATGTTTTGTCTGCGATAATATACCTAATGTCTTTGACCTCAGTCGTGATTTGTTTGTTCATTTGCTGTTTCATCCTTTCCTGTTTATCTCCTTCATTCTGCACCACTGTTTTCTTTCTCCCGCTCTTCTTCTCTTCTCCATCTCCACACCTCCTCCTGTTGTCGGCTAGCGGTACTGCTGTGGGATTACATCCACGTGAGAAAGGACTTCCTGCTGTTTTGACATGGCTATTATTCTAATTACAACACCGAAAAGGACAAGGCCCTCTTCGGTCTCAAAGGGAATGAAAGGTCTCTGCTAGCCTTTCCTTTGGGTTGAAGCAAACAGAGCACATCAATTTCACATAGCGGTCCTTCGAAAGCCCCTTAAAGAAGTCAAAGGCCTACCTGTCCGTCCTTGCAATTAAAATCAAGCGAAGAAGACCAAGCTTCAGTGTCACAAACTTTTTCTCATAGTGTCACTCTCAGATGTGAGGCAAACAGCTATGGCCTTGCCAGGGTGAAGGGATGTAAAGTAAATATTTTATGATCCTGGCTCTTTCTGCAGCTATTATAGTATTGATCTAAGGAATTTATCAAGTGGACTTTAAACAGCTTTCTCAGTTGAGAATTCGTCTGAGATGAAAGGTATGTAAGATGGTTTGTTTCCCCTTCAAAGAGCTGTAATAGATCACTTATCAAACACACAATGAAATGGAGAACAAATGACCTCAGTCTGCTGCCATGCCTGCTATATGTAAGTGCCAACTTTGGGTGATGAAGTGTTTTCTCACACGCTCTTTTCAGCCATTTTTGGAGTTTCTTGCAGCTCACCCTTTCATACGCTGTCGCCATGTTCTTGACCTTGCCTTGACCTCAGGGAAAGAGAGTTGACTTCTGTATGTTGGACTAGTCACCATTTTTACTGAAGGTTACTGAATCAATTATCAAATAAAAGAGCATGTGACACTTAGTGTGAACTTTTCACATTCACATGTTTAGGGTTAATAATGTTCTTGTGGCTCGCATTCATTACTGCTGTGCCTCCTGATTGATGAATTGTGAGTGCCGAAGATAAAAAAATAATAATAATAAACTTTCAATTTTAAGAGAATTTGGCCAGCAATGCCATGAAATCACAAATGTGAACAGTAATGCATCCAAAGTCTTTCTTTAGCTCGACATGTTAACTTGCTTTGTCATTATGTTCCATATTAATTAACCGCAGTATATGATGACGTAGTAAATAGCAAGCTTTTGTGGTCCATGAGGAAAACACCCTGTTCATGTGACTCTCAGAGGATTTTATATAGCCAACCTTACACTATAGAGGCCATATTTAAAGCTGATTTTTTACTTCTTACATCGGCATTTTTATTTATGTCTGATTCCATTCCAGCTTCCAAGTCTTGTGTTTTGTATTTAAATGCAAAAAGTCGCAACTACAGACATTTTCAACTATATTCACATTGCTTTCTTTTTCTAGTCTTAGATGCTTATTTGTATTGTAGTTTGGTGTTTTTAATATAGTCACTGCATCTGATAAAGGTGGAGTGGAAGTGTTTTTGCTATAATATAAAAAAAAATAGTTGATAATTTATAGAATTCAATTAACGGCTGCAGGTGTGTATACATTCACTGTTTCACAATGGCTTTAAATGTGGCTCATCTAATCAGATTTGAGACTTTTAGTAATATTAATGCATCTTTCCTCCCTAATACGTAGGCTGAATGAGACATTTAGCTTAATACTTAATTTTAAAAAGTCTCCTGCTGAGTCAAATATGACTGCATAAATTGTTTTAATTATTCAGTATTGAAAGAGACATTGTGCTATAAAAATAATGAAGTCCCCGCTAATACAGCCCTCATAAAGCACGGTTTCAGGGCTCTTTTGCTTTGCAGGCCAGAAATAAACTGATTTTATATGCAGAACAAATATGAGGGAGAGAAAAGAACTAAGCAGAAGGTGGAGGAGTTCTTCACATGATACTAATATGACTTTTGACACATCTCCTTTACTGGCATTTAGAAAAGAAAATATAATTATTTTATGTCTCTCTTTCTAAATGTTCTGTGATGTGTCTCTCCGTCCATCTTTTTTTCTCCCTGGTTGTTTGCTGAGGGCGGCCTGCTATAAAGTTGCATCACCATTAACATCAATCTTCAAATCTTCAAGATATAGAGCTGAGAATCCTATTATTGTTTCCTCTTCCCCACCCAATCACAGACAGATATGCTGACGCCAGAGCATCAAATTTTTTCTTGATATGAGGCTCTCCCACAATATCAGATTTTAGGGAAGCATTCCACTTCTCTCTGAGGTGATAGCCAAGCTCAAAGCTTCTGTTTTGCCACTTTATCATTGCTGCAGATGATATTTGTTGGAAATTAAAATCTTGGGAAGACGGCATCAGAAAACAGGAAATGAATCTGGAAGAAAACATTGTATTCACATTCTTTCTTCAGACTTTTCTGTTAAATTTAAAGAGTAAAACGATGATGAAACAAACAAACAAACAAATGCTAAATGTAAAAATCCAAAGTGTAGGCCAATAAATCAAGATAACATATAATGTAAAGCATGTTTGGTATCTATGAATTGGAGTCTTAATTTCCTGAATATTCATTTACATTTTATTTAGCTTCCTTTTTTCATTTTAGTGTTATACGGATCTTGAAGGTTTGTCCTTTATCACCCACTCAAATTTCATATTTAAACCTTGCTAGAAGACAAAAGCTCATAAACTTTCCCTCCGAAAGTACAATTCCTCATTGGCTCACTCACCTCCTGAGGGTGTGATATTTTCATGCTTTAAAAGATCACTGTTTTAGAGCACAGCAGAGATAGTTCTTCAGAGAGAGATTATTCTTCTTGAAGAATTAAAAGTTGGTGAAGATAACGCTGAGCTAAGTCTTTGAGGGATTGTTAGGTTTGGCTGTAGCATTGTCAACAAAACTACATCAGAGATCGGGGAAGTCGTGGCCTAATGGTTACAGAGTCTGACTTTCAATCAATAGGTTGTGAGTTCGAGTCTCGGGCCGGCAGGAATTGTAGGTGTGGGGAGTGCATGTACAGTTCTCTCTCCACCTTCAATACCATGACTGAGGTGCCCTTGAGCAAGGCATTGAACCCCCAACTGCTCCCCGAGCGCCGCAGCATAAATGGCAGCCCACTGCTCCGGGTGTGTGTTCATAGTGTGTGTTCACTGCTCTGTGTGTGTGCACTTTGGATGGGTTAAATGCAGAGCACGAATTCTGAGTATGGGTCACCATACTTGGCTGAATGTCACTTTCACTTTTCAACTGGAGACTCAACCAATTGCATCAGGACTCTCTTTCAAACAGGAAAGATGTACAAGTAGTAAACTTAGTCTTCTTCATTTATACATTTAATTATCACCTAACCCTTTTCACAAAGGTGTGTAAGAATTAAGAAACTGATGTTTCCCTCAGGCTTTATTTGCTGAATGTCAAATACTGCCGTAACTTTATGCTATTATCCTTCACTCTGCTTAACCCCCCTAACCCTCTTTCTTTATAGTGTGTGTTAGACTAGTTTATGTGTTTAGCATCGTTAATCGAATTGCGAGCCGAGCAGAGCGGCTTACGAGTACTTCCCGACCTCCCGATCATTTTTAAACATGTCTAAAAAGTTTGTGAGCTATCGGTTTGAATTCGTGACATGTGTGCGGTTGAACGAGCCGATTTGTTGATTTATCTGAAGTTGACCAATCACGAACTAGGAAAACCACAGAAGAAGAAACACGAACAGGGCAGCGCCACGGCGAATGTGGACTATTTACCAGGAGGATAAACTCGCTGAAGTCTGGCAGGAACAGCGAGCGCTGTATGATGTTTCTAGCAACGTGTACCATGCTTTTTAGTTCTCTCTCTCTCGCGCGCGCTCTCTCTCACACACGCATTATGTAGTTTACAGGGACTCTCCATAGACGTAACGGTATTCTATATTGTATATCCCCATACACTACCTCTATCCATTACGGAAAATGCATGTTTAAAATTTCTATTAAACACCGTATAGTATTTTTTTTTAAAGCCATTTGGTTTACGAGGGCACAGGAATTGTCCTCACAAACCATGTTTACATTGTAATACCTATTTCAGATATTTATAAACCTACAAGAACACACACACACACAGGGTGACCAAACGTCCCGGTTTCCTATTGCTGAAAAATAACATGTACGTGTAGGAAACAGTCACGGCTTGTATCAATATTGTATATGCAGTTATGGGAGAGGGAGAGCAGTTATATTAGGCGCGTTCGACTTGAGGCAGCGCTGCACAGAATGACATCACCTGTATGGCATCAAAGTACCGTGAGAGCGATTCGAATGCATTGGATATGTGTGCTCTCTTAGCGCTCTCGCGGTACTTTAATGTCATACCTTCTGTGCGTGCAGCGGTGCTTCAAGTCGAACATGTCTATCAACTTCGTGCGATTGCTTCTGGAATTCGCAGGTTGTAAAATCGTGTCGTATATCATCTCGTCCGTACGATTTTCAGATAAACTCACTCGTGCCGTGTGCGTGGACATACAATCTTTCGACCATCCGAATTCGCACCGTGTACGCCCGCCTTTAACAAAACTTAACAAAGACATTTTTGTTTTCTACAAAAGAAAGAAATGTAAGGTTCTTTAATTCATTTTGCTGTATCTGTTCTGAAGCATGTAAAATATTTGGAAATGTTTACATACATATGGATACATATGGATTTATCCAATCATTAAATGAATCCATTGTTTATGGTTGATTTAAAGCCTTTACCTTGTTCACTTGGGAAAGCACAGCAAGCATTGAATCATCCTCCAATTTTGCCCTTGATTGCATTTCATTGTCTTTTCTAGCATTCACTCTCCCTCGTCAGCACAAACCCTTTGTTCTGCTGTTTGTTAATTCTCAGCCAGGCAGGGAAAGCCAGATGTTCCTGCTGTTCATGTAGCATAACTATACCTCAAAGCATTACTGGAAGGTGTCAGAGATGTGGCGCAGGGGGTGTTCCTCTGTCTAATTAATTTAATCATTTTTGTTCTCTAGCTAACGTTTGCCCTTTTATTATTTTCTTTTTTACCATCGTCCTCGCTAGCTCCACCTGTAGAGATCTAATGGATCTTGACTATTTTATTCTTTTTTTTCACATTTTCATGTTTCTGTAACACTTTAGTATAGTGACCAATTATCTTTATTACCCAGTTGCTTATTAGCATGCATTTTACTAGCATATTGTCTGTTTATCAGTACTTACAAAGCACATATTCTGCATAACCATATTTTACATCCCTATCCCAATACAAAAACTTTATATTTGGAGTTGTATTGAGGCAAAAGTCATAGTTAATGGCTTGTTATTAGCGAGAATTGGTCCTTAAAATAAAGTGTGGCCCATGTTTCTTTGTAGTGTATTTTATTTTAACTAAGCTGAACAAATCTTAGTATTTGTTTAATAGCGGTTGCAGCAACAGCAGCAGATCTTGTCTGCCAAAACCGAGCAAATGTACATTTCATGCCCCATGCAAATCACTCAAATAGTTGTCGGGACTGAAATAATTTTAATACTGTATATCTTTTTTTTTCAGAACAGCAAATTTGGTGAATTGTGATTTTGAATATGTGTAAATTCATTTTTGCCTCTTATGTGTCTGCATAAACAGGCTGTAAAAACAGCTCTAGGCACGTTTAACCATAATCCAATTGGCGCATAATGCCGTAAAAGGGCTCCCACATATAGGGTTGGGGGCCCACCAGCACAGCGAAAGCTGTGGGGGCATCCCGTGCTTTATTTTTTGTCTCACAAAATGAGATTTCAGGTTTTTCCTTTGGAATATTCCTTGCATGGCCTTCTCTGTGCACCACAACCATAAAATTTAATTTTATAAAACATCTTGCATGGGTAACGCAACAGTTAACTGTCTTGCGGTAACTATGGCAACAGCAGTATTGGTAATGACTTTAGCATGCTACAAAGGAGCTAATATTTTAGCCAAAGCATTAGCCTGCTTAAGCTATTTCTCATTACATTACATTAGAATTCTCATGTTTAATGAGAGCCTGGGTGCTCCTACAACGCTAATCCACTTTCATGCCATCTCTCCCTGGGTGTCAAGTACTGACAGCTTGCCCTATTTACACGTAAATCAAAACATCAATTAATCCTAGTAATTAACAGCCCCCACTGCAACAATGCTGCCTTTCAGCGCACCATCGCAAATCCTCAGTACGCTAAACCCCTATAGATGAATGCAAATGAAACCCGTCCGTTGTCCGAAAGGTCATAGTCATGGGAGGATTTTTCTGTCTAAATCCTCAACCGCTTGCTTGACCAGAGAACTGGCTTTGTATCCCTTGTCTCTGCCAATCAGCTCAAGGGCTGTAGGTTTTCTCTCTGGGGGCTCACAACTGTCCTCTATTATACTTTCTTTGACTGATCGTTTGGCCTTTACGGGGCTGTTGCCATGACTACAGAAAGTAACTACAAATCATAATTCTGTTGAGAAGCTTAACCTGTATATGGATGTGCTTTTCTGTCATCTCTACTCTCTGAATCCCTTTTTTTCACCCTCTAGCCAGGGTAAGACAACTAATGGACCATTCTGTATGTTCAAGATTTTTGTCAGGGACAAGGCACCAGGTAACTGCTTCCTGCTCTGAGAAGAAGTAAAGCACAAGAGTGAAGTTCTCTGACATGAATGAGCTGTATATACATAATACAGATAAGCAGAGAAGATCCCCACACTGCCTATTTGCATGTAAATTCTACTTATGCTATGCGTTGTATATGCGCAGTGTTTTAAAGCAGCAAAGAGGAAATTTCTGGAGACCTGCGGCACAAAAAAAAAAAAAAGCGTATGATTCCATGCGTGGATTGTCATTTATGATGCATTATGATGGATTCAGAGAGTGCTAAGCAAGTATAACTGTTTTTTCACTAACTCTTACATGCATAATGTTATGTCTCTGTTTGGGTAATGGGTTTATATGTGTTGGATCTCATAACTTATGCATTGATTAATGTTATGTTATGCCCTGTAGCATTTTTAATGTTATACCCTATAGTTTTGTTTCTGCTTTAAATAACTGGCCAATTGAAAATATTCTGACTGGTATTAAAGTAAAAAATAAAATAAATAGCCTTGTATGCAGAACACTGACTTACAGCATTGTTGCACTACAGGGGTCCCCACTTCTCTTCCTTTCAGCTTTGATCTGTCCTCTCATAATAAAGACAAAAGTGGCAGAAAAAAAATAATAATAAAAAATAAATTATTACAAAGAAAAAGTAAAATAAATAAGATCATTGTATTTTTATTTATTTCATTTTGAAGTGGAATCTGTATTTAGACTGGTAATCTTTTTTGCTATTTCAAAAGGTTTTAACTGTACTTTTTACCTTGTACTTTTTACCTTTGCTGTGCATTTACTGTGCTTAGTGTAGATAATGAGAGTCTTCAAAGTCGGATTGTCAAATTAAAGCCAAATAACTTCCTAAAAAACTGTGTTATAGACTAAGAAACAATATACCTATTCTTTGACAAAGATATAGACCACTGTGCACATCGGGTGTGTTCCATTTAAAGTGGATTGACCCATACAATGGTTAACGTCTTCATTTAAAGCTACAAATCTCTTCTGATTGACCAGTTGAAGCTGATAAGCACATTATTGGCTGTGTAGTGATCTGTTGCCTCTGAGTTCTGTGACCACTGACATCATTAATGGTGTTGGAGCAGCTTCTTTTCAGATAAAGGGGACAGTAACAAGATGGTGGACGCATGTCTTGAGGCTGATTTGTCGATAGAACCATATGGTACAGAGGTTGTTTCCTTGGTAACCAGGTGTCTGGAGCAAAGAAAAAAATATATCAGCTGAGCTGTAGTTCAGTGGCCTGTAAGTACCACAGAAGAGAACAGCACACTAATGAAGCCATGCTTAAATGAAGTGATTTGATTTACAGTACATACTAGCTGCTAATAATCGTAAAGTGGGTTGGAAATATTGGAAAATATAATATGATGCAAATACATAACCATTCAAATGTTTGGGTTTTGTTAACGTTTATTCCTATGATGGCAAAGCTGAATACATAACACATTTTTGAGAATGTTTTGATTAATAGAAAGTGAACAGCATTTGACACTTTTGATCATTGTAATGCATCTTTGGTGATTAGGAAATATGAATTAATTTCTTTCAAAAATATATTTAAATATTTTATGTATATGTATAATTAAAAAGGTTACACTTTATTTTAAGGTATCCTTGTTACAGTGTAATTATACATTTAAGTACTGAGGAATATTAATTAACTGTGTACGTGGTTAGGGTTAGGATTAGTGTTCGGCTTAGTATTTATGTGTAATTTATTGTTATTATAACAGGAAGTACATGTAACATGTAACAAGGACACCTTATAAATAAAGTATAACCAAACAATATTACAATGAATGTTAGAGTTATTAGATTAACATTGAATATAAATCAAATCTCAACCTGTCAACCTATTAATTACCTTCTTCCTTCACTTCTTTTTTAAAGCTTTTTACACCCAATTTAAATAGTTGGCTTTTATATTATCACTGTAAAACCAAAACAAACAAGTATAAAAATTACTTTTCCCTCACTATTTATTCTGACTGCAGACTTAAATGATACAAATGCTACAGATATGTACTGCAATACAGATTTAACCTTAGCATTAGCTTTGTTTGGCTGAAGACTATAGAAGACTTCCTTGAGAGTCTCAAAACACTTGGCCTGTCATTCAGTGGGGATTCGGTGGCCTTTTGCCGTGTTTGGCCAAAGCCTCCTACACTCATCCATTACATTTGAGAAGGGCTGGAAATCCGGATATGGGGCAGCAATAGGACTCTGAGCTGCTTACGGAAAGCCCAAACTCTTTCTGCTACTTCAGCTGCAAAATGGGCAGTCTGAGATTCACAGCACACTGCTAACAAACACACACATAAAATATTAAACAGAACGGGAGCTTTCTGTGCCAGTAGCATTTGTCAAAACTTTTACTTCAGCATTTGATTCTACTATAACACTTTCATTGTACTGTATTTTTCATTAAACTTTTACAGCTCGTTTGGAGCGTATTTTGACATGGATACCAATAAATGCTGCTTTTAAATCTGCAATCGCCATTACTAGCAGCAGGAACTGGGCAGCTCCATTAGTTCAGCCACCCACATCAATACTGAGCTCATATTGTGCTCATAAAAGCATTTATAGGTGCTGTGTTAGTCGCTGTCTGTTGGATAGCTGGTGCAGGAATGGAAAACAGTCATTGGAAGCGCTCACGTGATTCTACAGAGCTTCTTACTCCTCTGAAAGGAATCTGGCCATTTATTATTTAATTAAACCTAGCTAAGGTCATGCTGGTTCATTAGACAGAAGGTTATTTCAAAGAACAAGTGAGGAAGAATCTCCTCAGGGATACAGAAGGCCAAGGAGAAATCGGAGCAACAGCATGAGCAAATGAACCTCGGCAGATGAATGTAATAGATTTTTTTTCCAGGCAGACTTTGGAAGACAGGAATGTCAGTTTTAAGTATACAACAAAAGAATCGGACTCGTTGTTTTGTGTGTACTGAGCTGAGAGAGCACATGCCTACCAAGGGCAGTTTCATCTTGGTATCAGTCAGGGAGAATAAACATTGGTCAGCAATATTTTATTTGCTCTGTCTGCTCACCTCAGTCTATTTGAATTGAAAAGGCTTTTGACTAAACAGCTGAATTACCATAGAACGTGCTGCTTTTTTTTTCAACCTTGTTTATTTGTTTGAAGGTTGCAGCCTTCATTTTTGCCCTCTGCCTTCCAAAAGTTCTCTGTGAAATTCCCAGCGCTCTGGTGAAACCAGGCTTTTTTATTATGCTGACGGAAATCTTTGCATGTTCATATTTATTAATATGAAGTCCACTATATAGTGGCATACGGACCCTATCCTTTTGATGTGCAATAGGAAAACACTTTATTGCATGCAGTTTATGATTTGTCCCTGAGCAGACTTTGCCCTTTCTTCTATATGTTGGTACAGCATCAACCCGATGGCAACTAATTTTTTTATTATTTTTTTTTTTTTAATATGGAGGTATGGGGTGTAGGAAAAAACAATTGTTTCTATTTGATCTAAAAAAATAATACTTGTTGTTGTGACTATTATTAAAATCTCACACAAAGATTTTTGGTGGCAGTGGACAGCCCTATTATTTTAAGATGCTTTTTAATACTGTTCTAATTTTACTTGCTGGCACTTCTCCCAAACAACCTTTACTACTGTTATATTTCCTGAGCTACTAAAAATGAATACATTTATTGGCAATAAGTCCCAGGCATGCAGTTTAAATTACCTTTGATACGTTTGCAAAGGCTCCTAAAAGGCTTAGATATGAACATATAAACACGTCTAGCAGCTTGGGATTGAATTGGAAGGAATTGATGGGTAACAAAGCAAGGGAGGGAAAGCATTTCATTTTATTCACTTTTTTATTCACAAGTTCTATCCCTCTCTTAAATAGCATCTGTATTTATGTGCCTTTTGCTGAATTACTGCTCTGGAGCGACTCTAAAGACATAGTGCTGCTTCTTGCCCATTATGTCTGTAATCAAAAAAGTGCTCTTAGTTCATGAAAACTCATCTAGGGTAAACATCCTGGCACCTCATGTGAAAATACTATGTACACTCAAAAGCTTTGAGGAGCATGCACAGATTTTCTTTCAAACCTATTTCTTAAAAAAAAAAAAAAAAAAAAATCCTGACAATTTTTCATCAGTTGTTCTGTATATGTAATTGGCACAGTCAACTGCATTTATGTTACAATAGCAGTCAAACAATAAAGTTGCTATCACCGAAAGTAACCAATTTGTGATGCATAGGCGGCTTTTATCAGTAGTTGTGAAAAGATGTAGGTGACACTTGTTTTCTGTATTATATCTAACAATGGCTCCTGTAGCTGAAGTTGAAGCTCAAGCTGTGTGCGATGGTCTCTGGAGGAAAGAGCTTTTAGTAATGTGCAAAACATCTTTTATCTGTAATATGCTAATCCTCTTTGAAATATATGCCTCAGATATATAGTATTAACAGAATAAGTTACTGTTTTCATTCATTAGATTATTCTTGCACACAACTTATACACAAAATATAATTTACTGTACATACATATACATATATGATATTGCTTTTATACAAAAGGGTATGTACCGCCAAAAGGTCTGATTAAAGTCACAGCAGAAAGCATCACCAACAGTTGTGATTCTGTTCAGCATTTTTCACTGAATTGGTTTATTTTAATGATTCACTAATAAAGACAGACACTAGCTATGTTCTTGAATGAATCTATGTTTTTCCACATGTTGATTCAGTTGAATGATTCGCTCAAAAAGATTCAATTTATCAATTCGCTCAAAAAAGATAAATTATTATTTAAAAGTGTAGTACAGTGTATTTGTACTCTATGTACTTGTACTTAACAATGACTACCTACAAATAAAAATGTACTGTTCCTTTTTCATTTTAAAATAATATTACTAGTAGTTGAATATATGACCCCCCCCCCCCCCCAAAAAAAAATGCTTTAGATATTTAAATAAAAATATCTACAGTGTACCTGTATTAGATGCTAAATATTGCAGAAAAGCAGCTGAAAAAAAGTCATCTAGCCACATTGTTACAGCAAAGAAAAAGCAGGTATTTTAGCACGCTGAAAGCTTGATGGCTCGATGGGAACTCTTGATAGGAACTCTAAAACTTTTAATGCATGACAAGGTTCTGATTTTATTTCTCAGAGCACAGTGTATTACATAATAATGTAATTACATAATGTTATTTGGCTTTCAAGTAAATAAAAAAAAAATATATATATATATACTATGGGGCCGTTGAATGCTTGAATCTGATTGACTGGCGAACGTTCTGAGGTGCAATTATTTTCTTGGAAACACACAGCGAACGTAGTTCCAGGCAGCTCTCTTGACCGCATTACAGTTCCATATCACTTTGCATAGTTAATAGTAATAACGGTCACGCAGTTTGCAAAAAATGGTGTTGTCAGAGCTGCCCTGATGATTTGATCAGTTAGCCTATAAAGTATAGCAACTTAAAGGGTACACATGACATTTCTCACTAGCGATGTAATAACAGCGCTGTTTACAGACGCTGCAGCAGAAAAGTGTTTAGAGACACACAAATTCGAACAAGCTCTCTCTCTCTCTCGTTCTATCTTTCTTTCTTTCTCTCTCTGTGTGTCTCTGTCGCTCTCTTTCAAATAACTTCATTAATAACTGCATTAGAATGCTATCAACGGCTCAAGCCTCCGTTACGAGCTTTAAAACAACGATTTGGTACTAGGAAAAGAGGCATTGGATGAGATATGGATGAGGAATAAATAGTCCTACTCACAATAGCGATTTAAGTACAAAAACCGGACGAATCCCTTTAAATAAATCATCTGATCAATGTCTTGAGGTGTGGTAACCGTAGTATAAGCGGAATAATTGACTCCGGACCGTTGAATTATTAGAAAGATAATGCACACCCAAGGTGTAATGGCCACGAAGCGATAATTTAATTTTAATTAAATTAAAATAATTTAAATAATTTTTCTAATAATTCAATGGCCCATCGTCAATTATTCCTTACATATAGTACTGTGCAAAAGTCTTAGACCATTAGTATTTTCACCAACAAAAAATAGTTTTAAGTCAGCTTTTGCTTTAGTGTGTCATAGGAAATATCGAGCCTGTCCTCCAACAAAAAACGACCATATAGGTCGTTTGTGCAAGCACCTTATTACGACCTATATTTACGTTTTAAAGTTAAGCGCCCTCTAGCGGGCGTAAAAATAATGACAGTATCGCGTTGCATCTGTCGTCATGAAATGACTTATAACGTCATTACCAATCAAAACGCACGTTTATTTAAATGCAATGTGTGGAGTTTTTACACCGATCTCACAGTAATTCGTACATATTTTACTAGGTGGCTTATTGTTCGAATGACCACACCTAACCCCACCCCTAAACCTAACCCTCACAGAAATCATGCTAAATTATGATTTATTGAGCATATACATTTTCGTGCACATCCGTTCCCTGGGATCGAACCCATGATAGCATGATTACCTATCAATGTATAGCGCAATAATCTACCAACTGAGCTACACGAGACGCAAATCAGAGCGCACATAAAAGAGTACAAAACATTAATATGAAAACGACCTTGTAGTATACGCTCTGATGGGTCGTATTTCAGGGATTTGGACAAACGACCTATACGGGCGTATTGGTTGGAGGACAGGTTGGAAATATCAGTTTGCATTTCCAAACATTATTTTTGCCATTAATTATAATAATCCAGGGTGTGAGAAGTTGAGAGCTACGGAGGACGTTCAAAGCGATGCAAATACGCCCCGATCATTACCAAAGTACCGCGAGAGCGATTCGAAAATCTGCCTCCTATAGCTCTCGTGAATGTCATACAAACATTGATCTCCAAAGTGCAAACAGACAAAAACAGGATATTTTAGGCAATATAGAAATCCTGCCAAGGGTGTGTCCCGTATAAATGGCCCGTATGGTCACCCTAACAAGGAGTCTGACAGCAGCCAGTGCTCCACACAGAGATCTGATCTCACCATCATCAGTCTGTCTGGAATAACATGAAGAAACAGAACAAACTGAGACAGACTAAATCCAGAAGAACTGTGGCAATATCTTCAAGACACAAAACAATGCGCAAGTGCACCTAGGACAAAAGCTTTTTTTAACAAATAGTGTGGTCACACCAAATGTTGATTTAATTTATTTAAGTTAATAGAAGTTAATTAATAGATATTTTAAGTGCCTAAAACTTTGCACAGTATTGTAGCTTTGCGGCTTTACTAAAACAATTTGGAGACATTGCCACAGTTCTTCTGGATTGAGTTGTTCTCAGTTTGTTCTGTTTCTTCATGTTATTCCAGACAGACTGATGATGGTGAGATCAGATCTCTGTGTGGAGCACTGGCTGCTGTCAAACTCCTTGTGCAAGCAAAAATCTCATTGGATTATTACAATTAATGGCAAAAATTATGTTTGAAAATGTAAACTGATATTTCCTACTGACACCTTATAGCAGAACATAGAAATAACTGACTTAAAAAAAATTTTTGTTGGTGAAAATACTAGCTTCCAGGAATTGTGTACAGTTCCTTGCAACATGAGGCCGTGTATTATCATGCTGCAACATGAGGTGATGGTCGTGGATGAATCAATAAAATTGCACCTGTGTTTGTTGTCCATAACATACGCCTGCCCATACCATAGCCCCACATCCGCCACGTTGGATATTCTGCCAAATTTTCTGAAACTGCTTTGGAGATGGCTTATGGTAGAGAAATGAACATTCAATTCATGGGCAACAGCTCTGGGGGACATACCTGCAGTCAGCAAGCCAATTGCATGCTCCCTAAAAACTTGCGGCATCTGTGGGATTGTGCTGTGTGATAAAACTGCACATTTTAGAGTGGCCTTTTATTGTGGCCAGCCTAATGCACACCTGTGCAATAATCATGCTGTCTAATCAGCATCTTGATATGCCACACCTGTGAGATGGATTATCTCGGAAAAGGAGAAGTGCTCACGAACACAGATTTAGACAGAGTTGTGAACAATATTTGAGAGAAATAGGCCTCTTGTGTACATAGAAAAAGTCTTAGATCTTTGAGTTCAGCTCATGAAAAATGGGGGCAAAAACAAAAGTGTTGCATTTATAATTTTGTTCAGTGTTTATATATATAGCCTGTAAAGTCATTTTGATAAGGTGCTTGTTTGTATTCCTTACATTTCAAATGCAAATAGTCTCAGTTTAACGCATCAGTTTTTCAGAGGCCAGAGGCTCTTGGTGTTTGTTTACTCTTATTTACACTTAGTTTTATGTTTAATTATTCAAGATATGTTATATCCTATTCTGTTTATATCAGGTCTATAATTAATGTGTCTGCATATTAGAACGCTGCTGGTTTTAAGCATTAATTGTCCTGAACATGTTATTTAGGAGTACTTCACAGTCTCTCTCTCTCGTGACTTATCCACTAATTTTCTTTTAATCATACCAAATCCAGAGCAGGTAAACAGACAGGGTGCTCAGAGCTCTAGGGAGAAAGAATCCACGTCCCAGATACTAGAGCTGCTTTCAGTAAACTTCTTTATCCACACACAGATGCTGTATAGATGTTTATACACTATGTAGTGGAGTGCAAACATCATTGTACACTGCTTTGAAAGAGGTAAACTAAAGCAATAAACTAGTGGTTTTAGAAATCATTGTGCATGTCCTTATTTTCTGATGTCAGCGCACGCGCTGTGGTAAATATAAGCGTGGGGCAGTATGCATTTGATTGCATTACCAGTACCAGATGTTAACCGGCTGTTTTAGAGCTGTGATAATGAGCATGGTATCAGCAGAAGGGAAGACTCCGGCACACTCAAATGGAGTTGATCACCAGCAGTTGACCGCCTACTTCAAGACCAGAGCAGATTTTGAATGGAGCTATTCCAGATAGCAAACCCCCACACAGTTGGATCCTCCACTCTGGCATCCAGTCCAACCTTCTACATGCTCATTCTGTCACTGGAGTCATATTTTCAATTTTAAGCAGTTTCTCATGGCTTCGTAACAAGCATCATATGCCACATTGACCTCTGTCTGATTCATTGGGGATAGATAGGAAGGCTGATTTTTTTGTAGCAAACTAGCAAGAAACCAGGAAGTCTACAAAGTAAACGGTAAAGCCAGTTTAGCTTTGAAGATATTTGAGCTAAGTCCTAGTAAGAACTTTGATATATTTCAGAAAGAAGAAAAAACCCTCAAAGTTGAAGTACAAAATGTTAGAGATTTGGAATGCTCTTTGTGAATTGAAAATCGGTCAAAAACATTGACTAAAAGAAAATGTAAAAAAAAGAGAGAGAGAGAGAGAGAGAGAGAGAGAGACATTCAATATCTAAACATATTTGAAATTAAGAATTTACACTACTGTTCCAAAGTTTTGAAAGATTATTACTATTAATATTTGTCTGCAAGGATATATTTCAGTAAAACTACAAAACTAAAAATACAGTTCAACACAGAAAGCACAAACTGTGTTATAGTTTTACAATTAAAAATAACAGTTTTCTATTTTAATATTTTAAATGCGTTTTATTCTATTATCGCAAAGCTGAATTTTCAGTGTCACATTATCTTTCAGAAATCAATCAATTTTAATGTCCCTTACTATCTGTCACTGTGTGGTGTGGGAGAGAATCACATAACCAAGGAAGATACAATAAACAGTATTTAATACTTCACAGAAGGGTGATCCACAGCAGGGTAACAGGATAACAAATACACACAAACAGGATAACACAGATGTATTCCATAGATGATACCGGAAAACCAAACACTGAACAGACTGCAACTTATATGGGGAACGTAGATGAGGATATTTGATAAGACACACCTTAACATATAAACACAAATAACATGAGACAGAAACTAGGAAGAAACACACAGAGAACATGAGGAATGACTACGTAACATAATGAGTCCAGTGGCGTGACATTAATCCCCCCTTCCGGAAGGTGCGACCTCACACCGTGGAACAATGACCATGGAGGAAGGAGACAGGAGGAACCCCGGAGCAGGAAGAGCCAGGCGGGACCAAGGGCACAGCCATGAGGGCGGCCCACGGTAGAGCCGATGGAGGAAGGAGCCATGGTGGAAGAAGGGCCGACGACTCCAGCAGAGGGGCTGACAGGTGACAGTGGTGGTGATGGAGAACCAGAAATGACAGAAGAAGGCAGGAGAGGGAGGGTGGGAAATCCAGACAGACTGGTTCCAAGCAGACAGACCTTTCAGGGCAGACAGAAAGTTCATAAGAAGGCAGGAGAAGAGGGGGCACGTCTGCACATATGTCCTCATCACAGTCCATAGAACGGTGCTCACCCTCAGCCATGGTGCAATGGGCTGAGCTTCCCTCCGTGCTCTCACTGTTATTGGTGCTCTCCACTGTGGCAAGCTCTGTTGCCGGCTTTTGCACCTGGTCTGATGTCACGGGCTCTGGCTCCCCACGATCCTCAGCTCTGTCTCAGTCCATGGTGATGTCTCGTTGGTCGCTGCGGGCACCGGCTCTCCATCAGCGGTGGGCTCAGACTTTGGCTCCGCACAGCGGGGAGATGGTGAAAATGGCTTTGAGTCCTGAGTGGGGCTGGTGTTGTTGTCCACGATGTCCACCGTGAGCAGCGATCCACAGGACACCAGCAGCCACTCAACAAAGTTGGCAAGGCTCTCTTAAGGACCATCCCCAGACAGCTGAGCTCATGTGGTGTTGTTCAGTCCAACTTGATAAAACGAGCAAAGGCAGCTGTCCAGGTAGTGTGTCAAGTTGGCCAGAAACACAAAGTCCTTGGTGTGGTCCTCAAGAGAGTGATCCCCCTGCTCCAGCAGGAGGACGAGGACAGCAGGATCCATAAAGTAAAACAAAAACTGACAAAGGAAAAACAAAACACGTGGGAAACACGCCACTTTACTTTTTCGTTGTCCGGTATTCTGTCACGGTGTGGTGTGGGAGAGAAACACGTAACCGAGGAAGATACAATATACAGTCTTTAATACTTCACAGAGGGGTGATCCACAGCAGGGTAACAGTAAATGTACACACACCAGGATAACACAGACATATTCCGTAGACGATACCGGACAACCAAACACTGATCAGACTGCAACTTCTGTGGTGAATGTAAATAAGGATAATTAATAAGACATACCTGAACATACTGACACAATTAACACGAGACAGAAACTAGGTCACACAGAGATAATGAGGAATGAAAACGTAACATAATGAGTCAAGAGGTGTAAAAATTATCTGCTTAATATTTTTTTTGGAAACATTTTAATAGAACAAAGTTTTTACAAAGTATTTATTTGAAACATAAATCTTTTTTACATACATTTATTTTCCTTTTGCTGTATGCTATATATGTAAATTAATGTAAATGTTTTATGTAAAACTCTTAAAAGTGTAAATTGTTTTGGTTTGTATAACCTGCTGTATAGCCAAGTTTATTAAGTGCTATTAAAGGATCACTTCACCCATTTGCATTTAGCTTTGTATTGTTAGAAACCCAGTCATATATTATAATGATCATGGATTTTTCCTTTGTTTTTCCCTGAGATGGGAGAAATAAGGATTTAATTGTTTTACTTCCTGCTTATTATGACGTAAAAATCGTCATTTTGCGTCATAATAAGCAGGAAGTCAAAATTCATTGAAAAGTGTAGAGACTACAGACACTAGCTTATTATTATTCCAGGGGGTGGGAGCCACTCACCCTACAGGCCTATTACAGATCAGTGGGTGGGACTAAACTTACAGAAACGAAAATGGAAATCCGCCATCTTGTTTGGAAGCTATGTAGCTAAGCTAACAAGCGCTTATGGAGTCAGATTTACGAGAATGGCTGGAGGAACAACTCATGATATGGAAGAAGAGGATTTTCAAAGTCTGTTGCTCGAAACAGATGTTCGTGGCTATCTATACGAGCAACAATATAGCGCAGAGGAGGAACAGGAGGCGGCGGCTGCAGCCGAGGCCGGAGACCTGCCTGTCGCGTCCGAGGAGCCCGGGCGTGCTCGAGCTGGTGCGGACTGGTGGTGCCTGTGCTCTCGTTGTGCGCCTACGGACACAGAGCTTGAGTCCGTCTGCTGCAAGAATTTGAAAGATGCCAATTTCTCCTCGAAGAAATGTCTGAGGCAGACAAGGACACGGATGTTTGCGTTGTGAACCATCCTAGTTTCGCCCCGCATATGGACAGAGGCGTCCTGGAGACATACTTCAGAATTCCGAAAGGTAAACTGGAAACGCCAGCCGAAGCCTGCAGGGACAAATGGACGTCTAACTGTAAAATAAGTGTTTCAATTTTATTTATTATTCATTTCGTGAAATGTACACAATTTCTTCAAGCATTATTATCACGAAATGATTCCCGGTTAATAAGTTACGTAACGTCAACTGTAAACTGTTTGTGCAGTACCTTTTTTAATGCACAAAAAGCTTACTGTGGCATTGTTTACTACTGTGGCACGTAAATACCATACATCGCTAACTGTGTCCTCAATGTCTAGTAGACAATATCGCCTAACAGCCTAACAGCGGTGTTCTGGATTAGTGGGAGTGGCTTGTGGAGCTGTGCAAATGTGTTGCATTGTGGGAGTTGTGGTTTTCCATACAAATGAGCCCTAAAGTTACTTTCTGTAATAACTCGGTCAAAAAGGCACCAAATTCGAAAGTTTTAATAGATTTCGACTACATATATGACCCACTTTCAATGAAGATCAATGTTCCCACGGGTGAAATGCTCCTTTAAGTAAAATTTTGGGTTTCATTTATTTAGAACCACATGAAGCGTATCTTTTTTAGTTTACCTGACAAAATACTCTCCTGTTTGTTGATGATGTCACCCCAAGCATAGCTGTATAGGTAACTCTCTCCTGACACACATGACAGCTGCTGCTGAATCAGGCTTTCAGCGTGAGCACACTTGATGTTTCAGCAGGGCATTTGTGTCCGATGCTTGTCATGGTGAATGCCTTCATGCGCCATCAGTTATAAAGGTAGATATTTTCTCATCACAGGGAGATTGTTTCATGCCAAGTTTCTTTCTTTCTTTTCTTTTTTTTCTGTCAGAGAGGCCAAGCCTTCAGCCCATCAATACACAAGCTGGCACATGAGTTATTGTGTAAGTTCCTGGCTCTAGTTAGGTAATGAGAAATACTCTTTTCACGCTGCCGCTCTCTCTCTCTCTCTCTCTCTCTCTCTCTCTCTCGCCATAGGCATCTGTCAGTGTTGGAATGAACAGGGACTAATCAGTGGAGTTCTCCCCTTTAGAGGCCTGTACTAACATGGCCAGATGGAGCCTGAGCTCACTTGGCACCAGTCAAACCAGCACCCAGGCTATATGCAGGGAGCTCAAGCATTTTATCCCCCCACTCTCTTTCCATTACTTTGTCTGACGCATACACATTTTATTCTCCCACGTATTTCTTTCCCATCCCTTCTTCATCTGTGATGTTGGTTTACTACACCCCCAAACATTTGTATGGTTCAAGGGCTTGTGAACTCACACGCCTCAAAATCGCTTTTGTTACGACCAAAGATGGTAACTGTAGTGTAAAATGTACTGTAATTCTGTGTATTTTTAAAGAAAAATTTCTACTTGATTTAAAAATCTTAAAAAATTCATTTTTATAGTGTAACCCACTGAAATCAGATTGATTCGGTTAATTTAAATATTTTTTTACTTAAAACCGAATTATGTTACTACATTATGGATTTTTTTCCTGAGATACTATACACTTGTGTTCTAAAGTTTGCATTAAAGTTTGCATTTTGTGAAAAATATTTCAAATCTATTCCCCATAACTGCAGCAAATTGGTCAAACGTGACAGTAAATACATTTTTAATGTTACATAAAAACATATATATTTCAAATAATATGCTGTTTGAAATTTATATTGAATCCAGAATCCTGACAGAATGTATCAAGCCTACCACAAAGATTATTAAACCACGGTTTTCAACATTATAATTATAATAAAATGTTGCTTTAAAACCAAATCAACATATTAGAATGATTTCTGAAGAATCATTCAACATTGAAGAATGGAGTAATGGCTGCTGAAAATTCAGCTTTGCCACCACAGTAATTAAATACATTTTAAAATATATTCAAATCAAATAAATGTATTCAATTCTAATAATAATTCACAATATTGTTGGTTCTCTTTATTTGTGGTCAATTGTGAGACTTTCAGAAACAATACAAATATTGAACAGTGTATTATACAGAGCACGATGGAACAATAAACACCTTGATTGTGGTAAGTTGGACTTCATAAAAAATGGGCTTGGTTGCAGAAATGTTCTGTGTTCAAGCCAAAGCTCATGAAGCAAAGCTTTCCCAAACAATTTCTGGATGTGGGCCCTCATATTTTATTTCACAAACACGTCACACTTTGAAATCATTGAAACGTAAAAGCTACTTTTTTTCTCCAAACTGTTTGTAATTTAACACAAGGATGAATGACCAGGATGGTTTTTGGAAAATACCTTACAAGGGCCCTCGAGTAATGTGTGATGTTTTTAAGTGCGGTCCACATAACAGACTGCTTTAATTTTCCTTTACTCTCTTCTCATTTCCCAGGACACACGTTCCTTTTTTTCTCTCACTTGAAGTTCTTATTTTAGCAAGGTGCTTTAGATGTTTGTGTGGAGTGTGTGAGGATATGTACATGTGTGTGTGTGTGTGTGTGTGTGTGTGTGTGTGTGTGTGTGTGTGTGTGTGTTTGTGTTGAGTGCCTGTAATTAATATCAAATCACAGAGCCAGTCCCGAGGCAGGCTAGAGCAGCTGTGTAAGTGTCTTCTTCTGATGTTCTAATTATTTCACCCTCTTCTCTGCTTTGCACTGTCACCTTAATGAGTTTCCTCACTCATCTTAGAATCAAATTGGAAGTCAAGAATAAGACTTTTGAAAAACTTGTTATCCCCCAGTGGTAAAAATAAATAAAAATGATTATTAATGTTATTGCTACTTGCTTTTTTCAAGATATTAATAAGACAAGTAGTGCAGTTTCTGTTACAGTATGTTCTGGTTTTTAAAACTGATCTGCAGCTGAGTTGGATAAATGCAATTCAAATAAGCCAGTTCACCATTTCCCAGCATGCACTGTGTACATTGTTTGTCAATTGTACAGCCACATGGACCCTTACCTTTATTCTAGTATGTACTGCATTTTGATTATGCATGTTTTGATGTGTACTGCTTACACAAATTTAGCAAATACATTCCTTATAAGTTTTCCTTTGAAAAACAGTGATCTATCATCAATGCTTTAGGCTTAGACCTAAAGAAGGATATATAGTTTGTCAAGATTAATTTTGTTCCATTTCATTTAATCTATTCGTAAACAATGACACCTGCAAACAAATGAGCATTCAGTGCGCTGGCAGCCAGGTGCGGGCAGGTTAAACATGTTTAAAAACTTTCTACTTACAATACATACTTTGTGCTGTAATTAACATTGACTAAAACACTTTTCGCAAAACTGTTCTGTTACATACAAGCTATTTTAAGCTAATTTCTCCTTACTGCTTGATTTAATGTGCTGAGGCTTCATTTAACAGCTATTGAAATGAAACATTATTATTCTGATATAGCATTTGTGTATGCATGTATAATTACAGTACAATGAAAAGAGTTTAATACCATATAATTTGCACACATCATTGAAAGGGAAGCTGAGCATGGCAAATCAGTGTTTTTTTTTTCTGCATCTCATTTTTAACCCAAAGCAAGTGATCACCTATTTGATGCATTATGGGCTCCAGAATATGAGACTCTGCTGACCACAGTATGTTATACACTCACTGTATAACCAGTGTGTCTAATAATGCCACTTTATTAGGTACACCTTGCTAGTACTGGGTTCGACCCCCTTTTGACTTCAGAACTGCCTTAATTCTTCGTGGCATAGATTCAACAAGATTTTGGAAACATTCCTCAGAGATTTTGGTCCATATTGACATGATAGTATCATGCAGTTACTGCAGATTTGTCGGCTGCACATCCATGATGCAAATCTCCCATGCCACCAAACCCCAAAGCTGCTCTATTGGATTGAGATCTGGTGACTGTAGAGGCCATTTAAGTAAAGTGAACTCATTGTCATGTTCAAGAAACTAGTCTGAGATTATTTGAGCTTTGTGGCATGGTGCATTATCCTACTGGAGGTAGCCATCAGAAGATGGGATCAATGTAGTCATAAAGAGATGGAAATGGTCAGCAACAATACTCAGGTAGGTTGTGGCATTTAAACAATGCTAAACTGGTACTAAGGGGCACAAAGTTTGCCAAGAAAATACCCTCCACACCATTACACCACCACCAGCAGCCTGAACCAAGGCAGGATGGATCCATGCTTTCATGTACTTTACGCCTAATTCTGACCTTACCATCTAAATGTCACAGCAGAAATCGAGACTCATCAGACCAGGCAACATTTTTCCAATATTCTATTGTCTAATTTTGGTGACCCTGTGTGAATTGTAGCCTCCATTTCCTGTTCTTAGCTGACAGTAGTGGCACCCTGTGAGGTTTTCTGCTGCTGTAGCCCATCTACTTCAGGGTTCAACATGTAGTGTGTTCAAAGATGGTATTCTGCATACCTCGGTTGTAATGAGTGGTTATTTGTGTTACTGTTGCCTTTCTATCATCTCTAACCAGTCTGCCCATTCTCCTCTGACATCAACAAGGCATTTTCGTCCACTCAACTGCCCCTCGCAGGATATTTTATCTTTTTCAGACCATTCTCTGTAAACATGCATAACCTTGAGGCATTCCTCTTCTGGAATCGAGCAACATAAAAATACAGATAGATACAGATTAAATATAAAATACAAATAAGGGCATTTAAAAAAAATAAAAATAAAAATACAGTTAAATAAAGCAGCACAATGCACATGGCAGATAGAGTGCAAACCAATGAAGTAAACAAAGTTTGATTGCAGATAAAATGATTATAAAATTGTTGTAAAAACAAGCAGTGTTACATATATCCTGCATAGCCACCCTGAACAGGAAGGCCTTGGAGGCCGCAACAATTTGGGTGGAGTGTACCTTGACCCCCAAGGTTGAGGGAAGACCAGAGGACTCATAAGACATAGCAATGGCATCAATGATCCACTGACTGAGGGTCTGCTTAGTGGCGGGCAGACCCCTCTTGGAAGGACCATAACAGACAAATAACTGGTCAGACTTTCTCCACATGGCAGCTCTGTGGACATATGTGTCCAGTGTTTGCATATGCAATTTAGCTTCTGCTGGTCAGGCTCCAGAAAGGGAAGACGACAGAAAGCCTGAAGTGTGACGGATGTAGTACTGAGGAGGTGACCAATCCTTCTCAGTACTACAGCTTTGGCCAATTTGGCCAATCTGGGCGCAAAGTCTAGGAAGGAGGGGGCCACTGACAAGGCCTGAAAATCTACTAGTCATTTCAGAGAAGTGATGACTAATAAGAAGACCGTCTTAAGTGTCAGAACTCGATCTGAAACCTCCTCTACTGAAACAAAGGGAGGTTTACAGAGAGCCTCTAGGACCATGGCCAGGTCCCATGGTGGAACACAAGCTGGTACAGGAGGCCTCAGCCTCAGCGCACCATGGAGGGAACATGTAACCAGGGGGTGTCTCCCCACAGACTGACCACATAGAGGGGCATGGTAAGCAGTCATAGCTGCCACGAACACCTTCAGGGTAGAGTGGGTCAACCCTGCAGAGAATAGAGCGTACAAGAACTGAACTGAACGGGAAGTTAACAGGGTCAAACTGGCAATCTCTACACCAAGAAATGAAGAGATTCCACTTCAGGGCATACAGTTTCATAATAGAGGGAGCTCTGAATTGGAGGATGGTCTAAACAACTCGGCCTCAACAACTGTTCTCTGATTTTCATCTGCAATGTGATCACTGAAGCCTGTATTTAGACCATTAGATCAATCTGATCTAACTGCCTGAGTCAAAATCGAATCCATCAAACAAGCACCAAAGGGGACAAGATATGAATGACTCAAAACACATATTACTACTAACATTCTAGCATCACTTGAGATTATATTCAAAATCTAAACTGATAACATTCACTCTACAAAATGGTTCATAACAGTGTCATTTTGCTTGGTACTGCTTACAATAAATAACAGAAAAATCTAATCTGCTAAAAAAAATAATGCCAGTGGTTAGCGTTATTTAAAAAGCAGAGATAAGAAGACTTGTTATGAAGGTGTTTGAATGCTCTGGATGAGGCTGGATGATAAGCAGGGAATTTTAATCCTTGGCTTATCAAGTTTTCATTGACATTTCATTTTGAAAGGGTGTATCAACAGTCACATCACACTTGTGGTGGCTTAAACTCTTGCATGTATTCAGAGCTCACGCTGTGGTCAGGCTCTGTTACATGTTGGAGTGAATGTACCAAGGCCTCTGCAGTCTAGCTTTTCTCTCTGTTTTATACATAAAAAGAGAAGAGCAGAACTGATGTACTGCTAGAAGCAACAAACTAAAGGGGGCAAAAGGTCATATGCTCTTTCCATACAATGGAAATATTCTAATATGAATCATTCTAATATGCAGATTTTCTGCTCAAGAAACATTCATTATTATTGAAAATTGCTGTGCTGCTTAACATTTTGTGTGTGTGTGTGTGTGTGTGTGTGTGTGTGTGTAAACTGTGATCTTATTAAATGCAATATATTATCAAAACTTATACATTATATTGTATCAAAGTTTATATTATTATTTAAAATTGCAATTAGAACCTGACAGTCAGTGATCACCATATTTTTTATTGAATAGACAGAGCAGCTTTGACCTTTTTTACCTAACTTTGAATGTACTCTTGCATCCTAAATGAAAACTCTAGCACTAGACCATCATGTTTAAATAGGGAGCTTTTTTCTCTTTTGGTCATGTTTTACCTTGCCTAGAGCAAAAAGTGAGCCATTACTGCCATCAGTGCCCCCTCAAGGAAAATAGGTGCATGGCACCCCTGAGTACAGCTGAATTATCTGTAATATAGGTATTTAAGGCTGAACCACATCCTAAAACAATGGCCTAGCTCAACATACTAAAATTGTCCTGTGGCAAAAAAAAAGAAAACTAAGAAAACTATAATAATTGTATTTGTGTTTTCTTAAAGAGATTCTGTCATCATTTACTGTATCTGATTTTTTTCTTGGTCCATACAATGAAAGTCAGCACTCACCAGAACTGAGTGGTTAATAACATTCCACAAGATATTTAAAAAAAAAAAAAAGTTTGTTGCAACTGAATGCTTACGTTCAAAAGTTAATGGTTTATTCAGCATTTTGTATAGCTTAGGTAACAAAATCATACCGTCTGTCTCCTTAGCTTGGTCTTATAACTGCAGTGACAGCATGGCACGGTTGAGTTTTGTATTTACCAGTGGCTCCATTCATTCTTCATGTTGGTAGAGAACTTGCTTTAAACTTATCCCCTGCAGTATGGTTACCAAATAAAGAGAAAGAGGAAACATGTCACAACCTCATGTCAGCATGCTATGGTGTTTAGCTATTTGTATTTATGCTGTAATAGAGAGTAAGTTGCTTCGCCTGGGTAGATTTGAGCAAAGCTGCTAAAAAGGCTGTACGAAATCTTTTCAACTCTACCGTGTGTTCTCTGTTGGATTCCTCTGTTGGATCTTTGATTTATGTTGTGCAATAGTCATCTCATTTTATTCGCCTCTTCTCACATCTGCCAGCATCCGCTGAAATTGCATGTTAAAAGTTAAAAGAACACCTGTCACAGGCTTGAAGTTGATGGCAACATAAACACGAGTGCATGCACAGCTTGAGTCGAGCTGCTAGAAGAGGCCCTTACACTTCTTCAGGAAGGAAAAAGAGGAATTAGCTTTCCATGCATCCTCACTCATGTTTAGAAATGAGGAGGGTCAGCCGAAGGTGAGCATAAGAATGCAAGACAAGTGAGCTATCTTTTATTTTCAGGTTTGCTGACACCAGAATGTAAATTATTTAAGGAGGCCAGTCTGACAAAAAAGGGGAGAAAGGGAAGGTCTCAAAGCCAACACATTCGTGTGTGCAAATTATGTGGCACACCTAAAGGTTGGAATGCACTACATGACTTTAAAATCTGTGCAGATTTTAAAACACTAGGCAGCATACACTAGCCTAAATGGTTACATAAAAAAGCATGATCATCATACACTAACCCACTGAGGATCATACACTACCGGGCTTTAGTGGCATATGAACACAAAATGTGCCCCGTTGATAGTAGACACATGACAAATTAGAACAATAAGCCTGTGTGTTCTAAAATGTGGTGGTGATGGTGCAGTGGATAAGTTTTGTTTGTTCATATGTTTATTATTGTGTGGACCATCAACGTACATTTTGGTAGTTGAAATACAAGTAGTCCGTGTCCTTGCTGTCTGTGTATGCGTCCAGATTGCTCATGCGGAAAGTATAACACAGGCTTAAGAAGCAATGTAAAATCATTTTGCAGAAATGTTGCCACAGGCACATATTTTCCAGAAATCCTGGGTTGTAGTTTCCCTAAATCACGTTACGTATCAGTTCTTGAACACATATAATGGGTCTGAATTACTTTTCCTTTTTTTCCTATTATCCTCTAACTTTCATCAACGGAGGATAGTGCATATTCCAGTGTCTGAAACTAAGTTTCAGACAGCTAACATGAAATCAGACCCTCTCTTGGCAGTGTTAATAAGTGCTATTCGATCAGCTCAGAGACAAGGTTATTGCTGAACCAATGCGGTCAAGAGGAAAAAGAAAGAAAAAGGCTGAATATTGTGGAGAGGGATAATCATTTTACACTGAGATGGAAGAGCAAGTATTGTATTAACATAAGTCAATTCCTTAATAAAAGCGCATTATAGCCATTTACACTGAGGTATGTAAATCAATATTCTAATACTTATAATCTGATAGCACAAAGTCAAATATAAGAATTAATATAAATGTAAACTTTTCTCAAGCTCCATGCACCAGGCACAATAAAACTAATTTATTCATTCACATTAACCGCACAAAGAAAGGCCAGTAACAGAGATGTCTGAGATGTTCTAAGAGTTTCTCTCTTGTCTACATTTCCCAGCATAGTGCCAGGTTGACCAGGGGTGCAAAACTACAGAGAAAATGGTTCTCTGAGAGCACTTCAGAGTACCTGTACCATCTCACAGTTCTCTTCACTCAATTCAGCAGATCACAGCAGGTGAATGCTAACCTCGGTGCTAACGATAATGGATACTTCACTAGTGCACTGTCAGGCTCATTGGATGATGCCGTGTGGAACTGTGATAATGATAGTTTAAACGGAACAAGTTGCTGCGATGTCCGTTGGTCTTTGCTTGAGTGTGATTTTGGGGTTTGGGAAATGGCGTGGATCTTTAAAATACCCTTTCACACCACTAAAAATCGATTTTTGTGTGCATGTTTATAAGTGGCCACAGGTATGATCATGTACAAAATGGTCAAAGGTTACCAAAAGGAAATCCATAGTTTCTGCTTTGTTTGAGGTCCAGGAAATTGGCTCTCTCAAATGTCAAATCTTCAATTCGAATCTTCAATGCCCTCCTTGTGCTTTTAAAAGTTTGGTACATAAACCATTTCATACTTGAAACAACAAGTGCTTCACTTTCTGCCTCACTAATTAGATGTCTGTTCTATAATTCACAATCTTCAAATATTGCTTACTGTATAATTAAGACAAAAGATACACAAAGATCATTTTCAAAAGCTTAATCTAATTTGCTGTTGTGCAGCAGGTAATCACTCACACAAGCCATTCTGATATCTAGGGAAAACATCACTATTATTAGTGATACTGCTTTTATGCAGCAGTTACACTGTGTGACTTAGACACACTATTTCCAGTTACTTTGTCTAATTTAGCTAAGCCACCAAAAAAAAAAAAAAACTTTCAAACAAAGCAACAATTCAAATGCCATGCATTTCCAAGCAACGCCTTTTAGGTGTGTTAAGTAATAAATCAGTGTTTTGAACAAATCTGTTAAGATAATGAATCATTGACTAACTCGTAAAATCTGTCCCTTGTTTTGTTCCTGGCTGAATTATTGTTTTTGAACTAATTGGTTGAATCAATAATTCAATGGCTCATTTATGAAGACAGTTGTTTGTTTCATTTTTTTCAATGAATTATCACGTGTGAAATAATGTATAACTGATTTATAAAGACAACCTACTGGCTTATCAATGTAAGCTGCAAAAAACCTGACCATTGATGTAAATATATACAGGTAATTTGGATGCTTCCTGAATCTATACCTGATGGAATTACAGCTTTGTTTGAACAATTTGTGCCATAAATGCACATACAGCAATTAAAACAAATTGTAAATGTTAAATGTCCATGCTGGCTAAGGTTATGATTTGCTTCTTTTTAGACTTACAGAGAAGAATTCCAAAATATAAACAGAACAGCTGAGAAGCCAGAGTAAACATGATAAACATGATAACATGATTAAACATGATTAAACACAGTAACTTGCTCTAAATCTCAAAATGCCTGTGTGAATAGCCTGGGAACATACTCCAGATCTCATTCCTTTTAATTAAAGGTTCTCATGATAAACTATCAGGTTGCTTTAATTGGTATTTATGCATGCTGCTTCTGTACTTTTGTCCGTTACATTTCCCATTATGAAATTATGAACTCCATAAATGGGTTCACATGGTTTCCTGGTTGTGATAAACACACCGAAGCCTGATCATTAGCAGTGCATATTTAACTGTGCATGTTCTTCTAACATTCTGCAAAAATATGACAGCTGGAGGCTTGGTATTTATATTTATCTGTGCCTGTAAAGCTGTCTCTTAGTTGGAATGATCTACACCTCCTTCCAGCATCCCATCCCCCTCCCCCATTTGTTCCTGCTAATTAATGAGTGTGGTGCTAATTAAAAGCCAGGCAACACTCAATACATTCTGGGTCCTTGAGAAATATTAACATTTTCATTTGCAGGTCTCTGAGACTAATAAATATTCGATTGCAAAATTTCCAAGGAAAATTATTGGGTTGAAAGGAGCATGAAAGTGACAAGACACATATGTTATATATAGACATATATTATGCAGAAGAAATGAAAGATTTCACACAGGGGGTCCTGTAACATGAAGTAAAGAAAAAATAATTGAACGTTAGAAATAACTGTAGCCTAGTCAATTAAAAGACATCGTCACACCCGGCTGAGATGCGTTTCAGTATTTCATGTTGATATAACTGAAACACTATGCTATGTGCACAAGAGAGGGAAAAAGCTTTTTATGAAAGAAAAGGCCTCTGCTTCGGTCGTATGCTGAGCAACAGGGAGCCTCCTACTGCGTTAAACATGCATCTTCTTTCCACATAAATCAAGCCTGTGAACAAAATGTCTGTGTGGGGCAAGATAAAAAAGAGGCAAGCAGCCCAGATGTGGTCTCTTGGGTACAGTTCCACACCTCCACCTCTTTCCATCCACTCCCAACATTTTAATTGCCACTGTTTGCCAATTGCCACAGCTCATACTTTGCCCATAATGACTGTTCCTCACAATGCAGCCATAGCACTTGATCTCTCTTTTAATGATCCTCCTTCTGTAAATTTGTACTGCACTACTTTCTTATCTCACAGATCTTTATCAGCTTCACTTGCCTGCGGACACATTAATTGGGGAGAGATTAATTGACCACAGATACTTCAGGCATGACTTATGCGCTATGTAAAGCACAGTTACACATTTGCGGAGCTGATTTGATTACTGACTCATAGCCCTCTAGCTCCCTGTGTGCAGTTAGTGTAAAATCTTTACTAGCAACGCATATGACAGTTACATTCAATTATTCGTATGCTGATTTCTACTATAGATTGAGGCATGATAATTGTTAACCTCAGATCGGACAAGAGTGTAAAAAGAATATATCACTGTGATGCTATTTATAGTAATTTCTGTGTAAATCATTCGTAAAACATGCCTATGTAAATTGGCACGTTGAATGGTTTTATGAACAATTTACATAGAAATTTGTTCTGCTTGTGTTTCATGAATGAGGCCCAATGAATATTTGTTGCTGTTCGTACGTTTAGGATTTTTGGTTTGACTGGGAAAAGACAAATATTCAGATGTATTCAAAATTATTCAATTTCATCAGTTTTCTGTGGTTCTTCTAGTTATAAGGGAAAACAATGGAATGATACAGAAAGTACATCTGTTTCATGAACACAGCAACATATTTGTAACAGTGCTTAATTTGTACATGACAAAAAGAAAGATATTTACAATGAAAACTTGGGCAATGTAGTGAATTATACAATGCAGTTAGCCAGAACTGTGACTTTCACTGTATTTATCACTCTGCTTGTTGTGTTTGCAAGGTACTGACAGACTGTCAGACTGTTCATTAGTGTTTGTAATCCTGCAGATTATAGATTATAGTTATGCCAGTAGGTGGCGACAAGTGCCAGTCTTTAAATAAATGAAATCATTTGTTCAACTGACTCATTGAAAATGAAAAACCTGAATCATTCTAGAAGAATACAAATAACTATCTTTATTAGTGACTCATTCAATCACTCATTCAACCAATTTATTAGTAGGTGAAGCAAAAACATAAGGGCATTTTCACACCTGGCTTTGTTGGAGCATTTGTTTCTGAACCTGGCGCATTTCTCCCTTGGTTCAATACATTTTGGCATATATGAACACAGCAATCACGCTCGGATTCAAACCAAAATAATCGACCCAAGATTGCCTGATTGAGGTAGTCTCAGCCCAATTGAAAACTAGCTCTAGAGCGGTTGCTTGTGGTAAGAAAGCAATCTGACCCAATGGACCAATGAACCAAGCTATATTATAATTCATAATGTAGGTGAGCACATTTCTTATTCCAGTTGAAAACCAAAGAGCAGCTCTTCTCATGGCTTTCTTTCGAAACAGGTGCATTGTAAGAATGCTGTCCAGACGAAGCCTTCATTCTCACTCTAACTTTGTTTATATATTATATATTTTTATATGTTATGTAGTAAGTATTTTACATCCATGTTTCAGAACAAAACAAATAATCTATGTACATGTGTGAAAATGACATCAAAAGTAAGCAATATCATATGGTAACTATAAATAGATCAGAGAAAGCTGCCGATGCAAGCAAATGTGCAATATTTATTTATGTTGCATATAATATTAAAAAATAAAAGATTGGGCTTTAAAATATATTTATTTTTCTGTTGGAAACTTGGAAACTTACAGCTTAAGCAATATGCAGCATTAAATTGAGCTCTTGATCCTCTGTAAAAGGATGAAATGTGCTGTATAACCAACAAAAGCTTATGCTATCTGCTGAGGCTCGTGAGCATGGCATATGCATATGCTCTGTTTGTACTCTGCCATTTAGAGCCAGGGACATTTTTCTTTGTCACATTGCTCTCCTGACTCAACCATCTGAAAGCGGGATTAGCCTCCAGTGTCTTTGAAAAGTCAAGAAGTGAGGGAAAAATGAGGATAAAGTGATGACAGGATGGAGAGAGGGAGAGGAAGAGCGAGACAGGCAGTAACACATGGGCAGTTACATGAGCAAGAGAGCTGGAGAGAGAGCAAACAGCTTGGCTGGGAGGGACATGGCATACATATTTCATATATAAAAGACAAGCATTTAATTTCCATATTTAGTGAACACCGAGAGAGCTTATTGAAACAGTCAGGGCTTTGCTGAGGTAGAAAATCAGCAAACTTGCTGTGCCCATGTATTTCCAAATCAATCTACTGCCATCTGCAACAGATGCATGGCATGGCACGTCTGGGTTTCCCATCTGATTTCCAGAAAACCCATGACCATTTGTCACTCTGATTGGCTTATCCACATCTAGAAGTTTCATTGTTATCAAATGCACAGGGACCAGTCTGGTGTTTTGTGGAGTGTTTTTTTGTGAGTGGTGGAGTGACCAAAGGGTCTAAAGTAATATTCCAGGTTCAATTTAAGTTAAGCTAAATCAATAACATTTTTAGTAATTCATTTTCACATAGTTTATAGATCTTTAAAGACTTTTGTTTGACAATTCTTTTTTATTGACAATTTTATTTCTGCTTTTTTTTTTAGATTTGGTTCTCTATTAATAACAACACAGCTTGCAATGGAAATAAATGGGGCCAGAAATGTTAAAATACTCATTACTTCACCAGTATAGCCAAAAAGTAGATTTTTTTGCCTTTATCCCCACAAGAAACAAGCCGAGTACAGTTCTTAACCCCATGGAGACTTTCCCTAAAATACATTGCTTTAGATAAAAGCATCTGTTAAACTGCTTACTAACTGTCTTTCTTTTTCTTTCTTTCTTTCTTTCCAAATCAGGTGTAAAGAGGGTTTCCAGGGGATTCGCTGTGACCAGTTCCTGCCCAAGACTGATTCCATCATGTCTGACCCAAGTGAGTGCACTTGCATTTTGCTTGAATACATCAGATGCATGTAAATGCATACATTTTTACTCTGCTGTGTCTGAAGTTAATAGAAAATACCATGTGAACAGTCTATGGATTATACAGTCCTTTTGAAATTGTTTTGAAATGAGTGTACAGGGTCACTGAGGTGAAGAGAGAGAAATGGCTATAATCAGCTTCTAACCCAAATGAATGCTTAGCTTCTGTGGACCATAATGCATTTATGCAGTCATTTGCAAATAACAACAAGGCTTTGCAGTTTGCAGTCTTACATGCACTGTTGTCATAGAAACCTTGTCATTACTAAAGTGTCACAACATTTTCATATTTTCCTGACAGGAACAGATTTCTAGATTTTCCCACCCACTCAGCTAATGACTGTATATTCACATGCTTCTACCAAACCTGAATGTCTAAATGATGTATACCATTTTACCAAATAAGGCTGTGTGTGTGTGTGTGTGTGTGTGTGTGTGTGTGTGTGTGTGTGTGTGTGTGTGTGTGTGTGTGTGTGTGTGTGTGTGTGTGTGTGTGTGTGCGCACATATGTACAGGTAGTGATTGCATGTTGTGGGCAATGAGTAAGACCACTTGATGAGTCAGAAATGGAGCATGATTATGAGGGGTTCTGTTTTCTGACCTTCTCGTAGAGATCTATCAGTGCTGTTTTATATGAAAGATAATAAAATGAGCTGCTCAAGAATTTGCTGGATGCAAATAGAAATGGTGAATACCACTAGCTGAGAATGTAAAGCACACACCCTTTTACTGAACAAAAACTAACACGTATACTATACATCCACACTCATATGCCCACATATCACAGCATAGCATTAATATGTTATATTCAGAAAAAGTATTAGTATAGTACATTGATCGGTTTTATCATATCCCCCCTTTTTCACAGAGAAGTCTGAGCTGTTTCAACTGAAAGAAACTTGCACTGATTGATCTCAAAACATGTCAGTACCTTTGTTTTGTCTCAAGATACACCAGTTTTTTATTTTATTTTATTTTTTAAAGCTACATTTATTAAAGAAATGCTTAAATGTCCTAATTGAATTTATTTAATACACGAGTTTCACAATTTGAGTTGAATTACTGAGATGCACCTGTATGTATACATATATATATATATATATATATATACAGGTGCATCTCAATAAATTAGAATGTCGTGGAAAAGTTCATTTATTTCAGTAATTCAACTCAAATTGTGAAACTCATGTATTAAATAAATTCAATGCACACAGACTGAAGTAGTTTTAGTATTTGGTTCTTTTAATTGATGATTTTGGCTCACATTTAACAAAAACCCACCAATTCACCATCTCAACAAATTAGAATATGGTGACATGCCAATCATCTCATCAACTCAAAACACCTGCAAAGGTTTCCTGAGCCTTCAAAATGGTCTCTCAGTTTGGTGGAAGACTGGTGATCTGACAGTTGTCCAGAAGACAATCATTGACACCCTTTACAAGGAGGGAAAGCCACAAACATTCATTTCCAAAGAAGCTGGCTGTTCACAGAGTGCTGTATCCAAGCATGTTAACAGAAAGTTGAGTGGAAGGAAAGTGTGGAAGAAAAAGATGCACAACCAACCGAGAGAACCGCAGCCTTATGAGGATTCTCAAGCAAAATCGATTCAAGAATTTGAGTGAACTTCAAATTCAAATGGACTGAGGCTGGGGTCAAGGCATCAAGAGCCACCACACACAGACGTGTCAAGAAATGTGGCTACATTTGTCATATTCCTCTTGTTAAGCCACTCCTGAACCGCAGGCAATGTCAGAGGCGTCTTACCTGGGCTAAGGAGAAGAAGAACTGTATTGTTGCCCAGTGGTCCAAAGTCCTCTTTTTAGATGAGAGCAAGTTTTGTATTTCATTTGGAAACCAAGGTCCTAGAGTCTGGAGGAAGGGTGGAGAAGCTCATAGCCCAAGCTGCTTAAAGTCCAGTGTTAAGTTTCCACAGTCTGTGAGGATTTGGGATGCAATGTCATCAGCTGGTGTTGGTGTCAGGGTTCTGTCACTCCAGTCTAGTGTTATTCATGGTTTTGTGACAGAGCCCTGATACTCTCCTCATGTCATTGTTTTCATGTGAGTGCGCGGCTTAGTTTTTACTGGCTGCGTGCCTTCTCGTGTGAACACGCGGTTTATGAGCTTGCTCATTAGCTGATGTTTGTCTATTCAAGCACATGGCTAGTGATTGGTTTGCTGGCCATGTGCTTGTGTTTTTTTGTTTTGTGTGAGCACATGGCTTTTGTCTTCGTTCCTATGTGCCATGTGCTCTCGTCAATTGTCTTGACCCCACCCATCTTGTTACCTGATTATTGATGTAATTTTCCCCACATGTGTTCCCTCGTTATCCTCCTCATTAGCTCCCTATTTATTGTCCTTGTGTTTGCAGTCTGGTTGCTAGTTCGTCGTCAAACATTTGTCTGTGCACATCGTGTCTTGCCTTGCCAGTCAAGTTTAGTCTGTTTTCCCCTACGGGGTAGTTTTTGTTTGTTTATTTTATTATTACTACTATTAAAGAGCCCTTCTCTCTGCATCATTGAGTCCTCGCCTCTTCCCTCTACCCAAACCCTGACAGTTGGTCCATTGTGTTTTTTGAAAGCCAAAATCACTGCAGCCGTTTAACAATACATTTTGGAGCACTTCATGCTTCCTTCAGCTGACCAGCTTTTTGAAGATGCTGATTTCATTTGAAGATGCTGATTTTTTTTTTCAAATCATCGCAATTAAAAGAACCAAAGACTTCTTCAGTCTGTGTGCACTGAATTTATTTAATACATGAGTTTCACAACTTGAGTTGAAATACTGAAATAAACAAGAACTTTTCCATGACATTCTAATTTATTGAGATGCACTTGTATATATTTTATATATTGTATATAGTTGTATTTTATTTAAGCTTGATTTTTCAGAATCTTTAGGATTCGAATTCTCTAAAGCAGTGGTTCCCAAACTTTTCCATTCCACGACCCACCTAGACAAGTGTAATATATTTCACGACCCACCAAAATATTAAAAAAAAAAAAAAAACAACGAGTGAAATTACTTTAAACCTAATCTTACTTAAAATTTTTATGACAGAAATTAAGTATTTAAGAAAAATAACCATTTTATTTTAGAGTACAACTGAAAATTTCACTACAAATTTACAAGTTTTAATTTTTGTTTACTGGCGTTAAAATATGTAGTGTCCATAAAAACGTGAAGCAGGCTCACTCCAGTGAAGTGTGATCTGCGCTGCTGTGTTTTGTTGCATTCATGATCCTTCCGTGTGTGTCGGCGAGAACGGAGCACAATCCAACACTTTTTTAGAAAAGCATAAGAAGCAAAGCAGAACTATCTAAAACAGTTTGGAGATTAAAATAATTGTGAAATAGGTAAAAAAAGACCGATTGAACCTTTTAATGACATTGCTCTGAGACCTTCAAAACACGCAACGCACACGGACTTAATTGCAATTTGAAAATCACACTAAGGATATTGCAGTTCATTATTAATGTTGGTGGGCTATATCGTTGTGATGAGTGGGTTCCCAGTTCCCGCCTCCTTCTTCCTGTGATTGTGAAGATTTTAATGTTTTACACTGGTGCCGAAGCCAGGGAGGAAGGAGGGGCGCGCTGCCGAAGATCCTTCGCCGCTGGGGTGAATCCGCAGTGCCATCGAGCAGGGCGAAGGAGTCTGCCGCCGAGGGTGCTCGATGTGGTGGGCTGGAGTGAGTTGCCGGGGGGGGGGGGCGAACTCACTCCAGCCCACCGCCTCGATGACTCCTTCGTGGAAAGAGGTGGGAACCGGCGGACAATCAAACAAAGTTTTAATAACCAAATAAACACAAAACAGCGCGACAGCCCCTCTCGGATGACTGCCGTGCACAAATAAAAAACAAACACAAAATAAAACCCAGGCCTGGTCCTCTCTCGTCCTTCACTGTCATCGCTCCTCTTTTGTATCTTTCCGATCTCCTCCGTGGTTCTTGAGACCGGTGAGTGTTGCTCATTTCCCAATCACTCCACCGGCCTAGCTCTGTTCCCATGGCACTAGGCCCCGCCCCACTCGTCACATTCGTGCAGCCCTAGACTGAACTGTGTTAGTGTCTGTGTGTCATTGAAACGCAAAATTAGCTGCAGCCAAGTGACTTTGTGCGACCCACCTTGTTCCATTCCGTGACCCACGAGTGGGTCGCGACCCACAGTTTGAAAACCCCTGCTCTAAAGGAATTGCAAAAATCAGGTTATAGTGCAAGCATGCCCAGAAAATCTGCATGGGACAATTTCTCATCTTGTAAGCCTGGTTTTGAGCACTAGGATGTAGAGGATGCGGCAAACTGCCACTTACATACTTTACTAGAACTATACAGCATCACTCCATAACTGCAATCCGATTCCAGAAACCTAATTTACATACAAAGGAAGCACATTTGTGTTGCAAGGAAAGACAATGACTTCATTTAAATACATTGCAGCTCATTAGCATATTTACCAGTCCTTTAAACAAGGTTGTAGATGGTTTATGAATTATCTGCAGGTTTTTTTGGCTCGCTTCCAACAAAGTCACCCCGTAGCATTATGACACACATTAGTGTGTGTGGCATTGCTCATAAACATAGCATTTTGCTCTGGTCTGATTCTGTTTCTTCTACTTCACTTGAAGGTTAATGAATAACACTGTAATCTTCTGAGTGGCACCCTGACAGAGTTTGGCAGAGATTTACTCTACAAGTCTGCCAAGTCTTAGCCACTTCTTATCACTTTTGGCTCAGAGACAATGAGCCACCTATTGGGCAAACGAAAAATAGAATTAAGCACAGCAGAGTAACCAATTTCAGATGTGTCACAACAGCAAATTGTGAATAATGAGCTTACCACTCAATTCAGACAATAATAGCTCTGTTGAAGGAGAATTTAGTGCCCTGACAAATGGCTATTGTGAAATAAAAGCCGCACACATATTTTATGTTGGCCAACTAGACTCGACACATCGTTTTATACATGTGACTCTCCACATACAGGTCACATACATACTTGGCTTTTACAGCTCTTAAATTTTCTGCAATCTCACTGGTATCCCTTCTGTTCAAGTGGTACTCTTGACTCTTCAGATTCAGACAATCTTCATCAGTTCAGAAACAAACGTAGACAGGCTTTCAGTGTTTAAAGTTTGAGATGCCAGTAATGGGTTCACTGACAGGACAGGCACACACATAGCCAAAGTCTCTCCTGTGCCGCCACTCTTAAAAGCATCATTCTGAGAAGTCAGGGACACCCAGGGTCACGGTGTCCTTGAGTTGCACAGCCAAAGCTTTCATCACACATCTCTCAACCTCTTTCGTTTTCTGTTGTGTCTCTATCCTTCCAACCTCTAGCTGACTTTCTTCATGGGTAACAATTACAACAATAACTATACCCTAAATGGATATTTCACCAACAATTATTTCTGTCATCATTTACTCCCCCTCATGTCATTCTAATCCTGGGACCAAAACAACATTGGGCCCCTTTTGCTTTTATTGTTATGGAAAAGAGAAAACACCTCAACATTTTTCAGAATATATATATTTTTTTGCATGTGCCTGAGAAAAGAAATACTAAAGTAAATGATTTAAACATTTTGGGTGGGTGATCTAATTATTTAAATATCATTTATGGGAAGTAAGTTATTTACTTTCAATTTTGCTCAATAACATTTTGATGGGGAAAAAATACATTTAAACTTCCTGAAGACCTCTAAGAATTTCAAAGGTTGACATGACTAAAAGTATTCTGGGTTAAGTTCAAGTTAAGCTTGAAAAAAAAAAAATCTGTGGCCTGTGGGTTATTACCAGAGAACAAATTTTTAGCTCATCCCTCAGTTTGTCAAATAGAACAGGAAATGCATTTATAGTAATGCACTTACAGTAAGAGCCTTTAAAGGCTGGATAGCCTGAGGGTTTGAAAGCTGTATATTTTTGTTAAAGCGCATTGATTAAAATTTTAGTTTGTCATTTCAAGTGTAATGTTATCTAAATTGTCTTTTTTAAGGTTTGGATACTTCTAGGTGCAGGCTCTGTTGGTATATAATTTATTTTGGGTAGAGTTTCAGTTTATGAATAGTTATGTGCCATCTGTTCCTAGTATGTCCACAGGGTAAGATAAGGTGAAGTTAGATACGCTCTTCTTCCTTCTTCATTCTTCAGCCTTTTGCTTTCATCCAAAAATTCCATTATGTCTCAGCATCATATATATTCATCAGAGCACCTGACCCAGGGTCAAGAAGAACACACATTCTGAATTATTACAGTCATTTTCTGGATAGCACCAAGGATCGAGCAGCTTAAGCCAAACATTTCCAATACGAAACACCACATGTCTGCACTCCAAGTGAATTACTGTATGAAGAATCAAATGTTCTTTTTGTTCATTTCATTGGAAGATAATGCCAAACATGCTATTTAAAACATGCCTGTAGTCTCTTATCAGTGACCTCTATGAATATGATTTTTTCAAGATCAAAATCTCCCCTATGAAACAAATTCATTTTCATCTGTAGTTTAAGCTAAACTAAGACAACTCTTACATTCTTGATCTACCGTCAGTTTTTGATCTGTTTGATGGAAAGAAGTGCACACTATAAAGGCAAAGATGAAGGGATCTCTCTTAAAACATCAGAGATCTGATGGGAATGTGCTCTTGCAGCATCAGTTGCTATTATGCGTTTAAAGAGATAAAAAAAAATAATCCATGAACCCTATAATTTAGTTTTTTATCTTTTCACCCTTCTTGATCATCTTCATTTCTGAGTAACCGTACATTTAAAAGGCAGTAATATTCAAGTAGTATTAATTTTTACTGCATTTTAACATAAATTTACTTAAAAAAATCATATTTATGTATTAATTTGAGACTGAAATGACAACTAGCTTTAGTTGATCATTATGAGCTTTACAGATATATGCCACCCTGTGGCTTAGAAATAGGCCCATTAAAGACATTTGCACTTTGATGCACTGAAGTTTACAAAATATTATTAAAGTGTCTTGCATAAATCTTTCTCCTCATCGTTTGACTTTTTCGGAACAAAAAGTGCATGTTGTTGATCGGTTGTTTATTTTGCCTTTAATCATAACATAAAATGGGCAATAAGGCAACTACATTATCATAGGGGCAACACGCTAATGGATTGCAGTCTCTATAGCCAATTTACCTTACCGCGTGGGAAAGTATAACACAAGGGTAAAGGGAAATTTTAAAGTGATTGCTGCAATTCGTCTGTTGAGGCCCAGTGCAATTCTGCTTGTTCACACTTGTAAAACATTTATCTAGGTCTGAGATAATGCTTTTGGATCGGTCATTTACAGTGAGATCTAGATCTTGTCAGCCCTCTTCATATAGAAAAATAAGTGAATTGTATGCTGACATCACTGTGTTCTCTTACGTTACAGTCTCCTTGGCAACGTGCCACGTAGGCAGGGTTATAAGGGCTATTTTTCTTCTTTATGCATCTTGGCTGAGAATAAAATGCATGGAGCGAAGCTAATTTTTAACCTGTTGAGCTTCTATTAACTACCTGCCTGAAAACGGTCATCTTTTCGCATTTTCTTGTGATAACTCAATTTAGCATCCATCTGGCAACAATTCAGGCAAATGTCAAGAGTGTTCAATAAAATCTGATTCACAGCAATCATGTACGACATGATTTATGCACTCAGGGTTTAATACACATCACCACTTTGTGCATTTCTGTTCTGCATGATTGACAGCAACCTATTAGCTCTCAATATCATGTGCCTCCAAAGAGAGACTTTCTGTTTATTTGTGGAGTTATCTGTTTGTTATTGTTACTTTGAGGGCCTCCTCCTAATTTCAAAGCTTTACAAGAACAGATCCCTCATTTTGGTTGCCCAGATTCCCTGCTGATCACAGTGTCTGTTTACTGAAAAGTGAGTCAGTGGTTATTAGCAGTCTCTTTGTGATGATGGCTCTGCCGAAGCAGCAGGTGAGAGGGGGTAAGTAATTGTCAGACTTGCTGATTAGAGAGGGTTCTCGCAGCCATTGGGCTGCTTATACTTGAATGTTTTCAGATACAAAAGCTTCTTTCCATCATTCCAGCCTCTCTGACTAGATGACCGTGTTATTGGCCTTTTGTAACTTTTCATTTAAAGGGCAAGTCACAGGCATGATTAGTTATCAAAGACAGTGGCATCATGTTCATATGTGAATCTCTGTGCAGCAGTTTATGTAAATTGAGCCAATATAATTTCTCTGCAATCACCAAGAAATGACACCCACTCACTATTAGAAGTAGGAATCTTGGGATTCGATTCAATTTTAAGTCAAGATCCAATTTCAAAATGAGTCTTGATTAATTTCTCATTTGACATCCATTTAATTTGAACCATATATGTTTAATGCAAACATTAATATGCATTATTATATTATATTATATTTATTATATTATATTATATTATATTATATTATATTATATTATATTATATTATATTATATTATATTATATAGTTGAATGGTTTTTCAAGGGCGTTTAAAATGTTAAAAAAACTTATAACATGATGAAAATGCATATATATAACGGCTTTAAAATGGCAGAGGGCAGCCAAGATTTGAATAGAAATGTTATACAATACAGTTTTTAAATTTAAAATGGTAATTGTAGATTAACATGTCGGTATGAAATAAGCGGTCTGATCATTGTGTGGCTCCGTCCAGAATTTTGTGATGCATCGTTTCTTTGATTCTGCAGAATCCCTTCTTCACACACTATATCAGAAAGTTTAAAATGTCAAGTTCGCTTTGTAACTAACAGCCTCATCTTGTCTCATTTCATCTGTTCAAGGTCTTTACACACATCTGCGGCTTTTCAGATCTATCTGTACTGGCAGACCTCCTCCTCTCATTTCACAGTGCTGGGTTCTGTCAGTTCTCCGGCCTCCTTAGTGTCTAAACATTATGAGGCTCTCCTTTAATAATTCTTCCTAAGCTTCTCAATCTCCCCAGCATCCCTAAGTCTGTCAGTCAGCCTCGTAGGCATCCTCTCCTCACCTTTATTCATAAGCCATGAGCACTTCAGAGTTATTACCCATAATTCCCTGGGAGGACCACAGCATCATCCTTACAATGACAAACAATGGGGAGCTGAGATAGTGCTGACAGGTACAGTCTGCCTGGCGGTTCATAAAAGACTTTTGTAACTCTGATGTAACATGAATAGCAAAGGAAAGTAAAGACAGAAGGGAAGGGAGGAGAAAAGGACAGTAATTGGTTCTATCCTGTTGCGTCTGTCCACCAGCTGTCTCAGCGTATCCAATGATCATTTCCACCTCAGAATATTGGACAAACTTTGCCATTTCACTTGTAATGGCAGCTGTTATGGCATATGTCTCATAGTTACTGCTTAAACTGATGGTAATACTGACCACCAAGTGAAAACAAAGGTCACGGCAGTGCTTCAGCAGAAGATGTTATGCTTGTATGGCTTTAACGGTAGTGGATTGATGAAAATGGATATCTTAATTGCTCATTCTAGCACATTTGAAGAAGCTGAGAGCGTCTGAGACCCTTACTCAATACAGAGATATACAGTACGATGATAATATAAAATGTGAATAAGCCATACTCGCTTCTAACTCTGTTTGCTCACATTGGAGTACAACTTACACAGTCAGCCTGCGTTTGTTGAAAATAACTCAAAATTTTCTGTGGACGACGCTTTCGGGATATCATAGCTTTGAACTAGATATCCTCTATATTAAACATGGCCTATTGCTTTTCATATATTCCTCTGATCCTATTTGTAGACCACAGGCCACAAATCATTTTTACTCACCCATATCCTTAGTATAGCTCTGGTTGAACATGACCTATGAGCCAGTGAGAGACCATTTTGCACTCGCTATAGTCATTATTCATGACTGTCGAGATCCCATGGCCCTGCCTGTTCTCATTGCATACAGCTATCCAATTTAGACATTGTAGGGGGGTTTTCTGGCCGTGTCATCTACTGGTACTGTATGACATGAAACTGTCTCAAAAGCTTGAGAAAAGATACTTGAGACCATTTGTAGCCTTAGGCAGCTAAACTGATGAGTCACCCACATCCAGTCTGCCCACAAAGACATGTGTGTTAGTCAGCACCTAGGTGTGTGTGTGTGTGTGTGTGTGTGTGTGTGTGTGTGTGTGTGTGTGTGTGTGTGTGTGTGTGTGTGTGTGTGTGTGTGTGTGTGTGTGTGTGCATTTGCTTGCAGAAGCATGGAATGAGAAAGACAGGTAAAGTGCTGTTTGACATCAGCCCCTAATGGTGATTGGCAGGTGGGTATTACAGGAGTCCAACTGTAACACTGACTCATCAGCTTTGGTGAACTTTTAGTGAACTTTTTATTAGGTCTCTAACTTGATCTTTAATAGGATCTGTTGTTCACACAACTTATAGATAAAACCCTGACAGCCTTCATGAAATGAAATTAGCGCTGCAGGTGCTTTGTGCTTTGTGCAGTGTATTTATTTGGAATTGGATGCAGAAGGTGTTTACCAGTAATGGCTTTCAATAATTTCTGAGGCAGAGGATCTCAACCTTGGGGTTACAGCCCCACATTTGCTCAACAAAGATTCAGATGGTTTGTCTGTATGCATGTATGTGTATATACTGTATATGAATTATATATTTGATTGAATATTGAATCATCTTTAAAGGGCACCTATTATGCAAAATACACATTTACATGGTTTGGACATAAAGGTATGTTGGCAGTGTCTGAACACAACCACCTTACAATGATAAAATCCACCCACTGCTTAGTTTTTAAGCCCCATTAAACCAGAGCAGACTCAAATCAATATGAAATCACATTGTTTAGGCCCTGCCCAGAGCCTGACAGTCCTGCATTACCGTAGTTCCCTCCCACAGCGAGTTATGTTGGTTGTATCCTGTCCTCCATTTTCTCTGCGCTTGAGCTGCTGTAATGTTAGCAATATCTCCTAAGCCCAAATTCTGAATTCGCAGCCTTCCCCTCAGACAGCAAGCCAAATACACATAACCTTTACTCAGTTTAATATATTTAAGTGTGAACTCATTAAATATGTACGAGTAAACTCTAGTCAGTCATGTTGCTTCTATCAGTTGTTTGTTGCTGTGGGCATACAAAGCAGAGACGTATACACTACACCCTCTTCTAAAGACGGTGACGGGAATATGCAGCTTATTTGCATTTCAAGTGAAACCAAAACAGCTCTTTTTTTTAGACACGCCCCAAAAATGACATTTTCCAGGTCTTTTAATAATAGAACTGCAGGGTATTTTGTGCTGAAACTGTCTGTGTGTGTGTGTGTGTGTGTGTGTGTGTGTGTGTGTGTGTGCGTGTGTGTGCGTGCGCGTGCGTGTGCGTGTGTGTATGTGTGTGTGTGTGTGTGTTGATGCAAAGGTCCAAACACACCATCTCACAGGGTGCAACAAAATATAAATATGCGCAACTGTCACTGACTGAATGTTCTTAAGCTGTGTGCACCATTTGCTGGCACTTATTTGAGTAAAGCAGGATTCAGCGCTCTTGATTACATTACATTGCAGGACCAAACATTGTTCCAAGTTGGACATAACAGCGGAGATGGGATGAATACACTTTTAATTATCATGTCGTGCTTTGACAAGCTGGAGTGCGACACACAACCCTCAATCTTCCCAATAGACAGAATGAGTGCCAATGAAGGGATGCCCAAATTATCTGTTACAGTTACAGAGTCAATAATTATACAATTGGCAAACTGTTTTCCTATATTGTACAACTTAATTTGCTGTCTGTGAGGCTATAGCTTAATGCTGTGCATGGGTGAAGTTTTGGGGGTCATGTGTATCTTGGAACTTTAAAAAAAAAATGTATCATAGACCTAAAAATGTTAAGAAAACCGTATATATTTCACTAGAATATGTTTGCATCTGGTGTGAAAAAGCATTTTTTTGTTAGTTTTTACACCTCCATTTCATAAAGTCTTTCACCGTCTCACTCTTTCTCTCTGTAATCCTCTATTTCTCACACTCTCTCTTTTTTTGGAGCCACAAAGTCTGTGTGTGAAATTCGTTGGCATTCTCAGTAAAAGCAGGTGGGGGTTTCGGGTGAACATTGTGGCTGGCCTTTCAGGAGCTTACTTTAATCTCTGATTTTTTCTGTCCAGCTGTGACCGCTCAGCCAGCCCAGCGTGACCATTTCTGATGTTTTTCACTTGTAATTATTGTGTATATTAGAGTAAGAAAAGGGCAAGAAAATCCAGTGAACTTAGAATATAGAGAGATATTTCTTCCAGTTTTTTTATTTGTTAATTGATCCTGAATGTAAAACTGTAGGTGTACCTTTGCCAGCAGGTTTTCTTGGTGTGATGAGAGCTGATGTCATGTCCCAAATGCCTCATATCACCAAAGTTATTATATTGGCAGACAATGAATAATGCAGTGAAGACAAGATGAGAACAATTTCTGAATCAGTATTGTTGCCAAACTTAAATATAATAATATAGTACTGTACTTATCTGAGGCTTGGACAAGAGTATTGAAAAAGATTACAGCACAATAGTACATGTTGTTATGCACAAGCTGCAAGATTATGAGCAAATAAGACATTTCCAACATTTATGAGAAGGAAGCAGCTTTATGGGATGTGGAGATATTTGATTAGGCTTTGTTATTATCCATTTTCTTTTAGAGCATGATTGTAGTTTATGATCATCCTTAAAATGGCAGATCTCATAAAAACGATCATGTTGCTTATTTTGGAGCAGGAGCCCAAATGGACACCTGAAGTCTGCAGACCATCTTGAAGATATCCATTGCATTTTCCATTAACACTCCACTGCGTAGAGGAGGAGCGGACAGGAGGGGGTGATCAGATAAAGACGAGGGGCGGCCTTTACATGTCTTTGTGTAGGAAAGAGAGAGAAAACCCGTTTAATTTCTTTACACCATGTCATCTTCACAAGGAATCCCCCAATTTATCATGCATGTGACATTTATAGATGAGCGCACATTTGTAACTCTTATAAATCAGGTTTGGAAATGAATTTGCTCACATTTAGTCTTAGTGAAAATGTAGCAGATGTGGTTGTAATATTGGAATTTTCATTATGTTATGCACAGTATTCTTCATCATGAATAATCACTTAGCCTGCAACATTATATCTCATGTTAATCTATGCATTGCTTCCTAAGCTTTTAGTGTATCTTTAAATCTACAACTAATTAATGTTGGGCTAAAACATTCTGGTTGAGTATTCCAGGGATGAACAACTGAATGACTCTGAGACTGCTCAGGGGCTTTCTCTGCTTTAGATGTGAATCTAAAAAAAACCACCCACTCACATGTGAAAGCTCACATGCACATATGCATCCAAAACTCATCCAGCCATTGACTATGATGCTGTTGGTGTTAGTAAATGGGGTTCAGCTGGTCGTTTGAAGCCTCAGGCTGTCTTTGGGTAGAGAGCTTATGGTCTCTTGTGGGTTCATTTACATCTTTCTTTTCGGATCAGGAGTGCAGGAATGTCTTTAGTTTTATTTTAAAGGTTCTGCAGATAGGTAAAGCGTTGAGCTAGCAATGAAAAGTCGCTCTGTGGGGTCTCATTAAGCCTCATTGAGTTGTATTGCTCAAAGATAAGATTAGATTCTGACACAACCACTGCATAAATCATACTTAAATCAAATCCTAGAAATGGCTGTTTTGTGTTTTATAGATTCAGAGATATAATTCATGACTTGCGGTGCACTGGGAGTTAACCTAGACAGAGAGCTGCCTCAGCTGTTTTAGCTCACTTTTCACTATCTTGACTCACTAAATAATATTGTTTAGTAAACATCTCTCTCAAGTTTTTATGCTCACCAAGTCGGCATTTATTTGGTTAAAAATACAATAAAAATAGAAAAATTGCGATATATTATTATATATTTTTCTTTGTTTTTATATATTGTGTTTTAATATACTGTGTTTCAAAATGTAATTTATTTAAGTGGCAAAGCTGGATTTTCAGCAGTTATTACTCCATTCTGCTTATATGCTGATTTGGTTCTCAAGAAAAATTCATTATTATTATAAATGTTGATATCAGTTGTGCCATCTAATATTTTTGTGGAAACCATGACATTTTTTTCAAGATTTTTTATGAATTGAAAATACATATTTTATCATATTATAAAATAAGTTAATTTATTGGCATATTTGATCAGTTTAATGTATCCTTGCAAATTAGAAGTGAAAATTTATTTTTAAATGGTAGGTTACATATTGCAACATTTTACAGTATATTAAAGGTCATTTTAATATTATATATATCGTATATAGTAAAAAAAAAATTAAGCATTCTGTTATAAACGTTTACATTTTTCATCAAAGAAAATCCGCTGTTCCACTGGAAATGTTAAAATAAGTTAAGCAATGAAGTGTAAAGAACCCATAGATATAATCAGCCGTATAATTCACCCATCACACTGAGCACAATGTGCATTACAGGACCTTCTAGTTGGAGCTCAGGGAGTTTGCTGCCATCTGGCTGAGGAAATTTGTTCTTTCATTCACCATCACATCACAGAGAATGTCAGTGTAAAAAAGCAGAACACTTCTCACAGAAGATCAGAGGACATTCAGTCAAATTCCTGTCCTCCTTCCTGCTATCCTACTTTTTATATTTTACTCACAGGAAGATTTTCCTTTCTTATCCTATGATCTCATTTGATCGTTTCTTTGTCCTTTGCATCTTTTAAACCTCTCATTGTACTCTTGCTGCGTGTTGATGTCTAAAATTGCTGTCAATATCTGAAAAGAGTTTAGAAAAGAGTGGAGAGAAAAAAAACTATTTTCACTTTCTTTCTATTTTCACTTTCTTTCCTGTGTCATACAGGCTAGTACAGACACGTTAGCTTCGTTCATTACTTCGAGGTGAGAGTGTTGTTTGATATGCTCAGACCAGCATGGCCAGTATTTAACTTCTGCTCAACATGTTTCTCTAGTCCCATTTTCTTTGAGCACAGACACAGAAACTTTTAATGAGCCAGCGAGCATTTGTGTTGAACAGGTGATACTGAAGATAATGAAAGCAACAACAGCCCACTCAGATATTAAAGTCTATTTCTGGAATTCTTCTGTTTTGTAGGAACTTCTGTGCAAGAGCTGTAAATTTTCTCTTATGTTAGATTTCAAATAGCCACATAATGAAATGTGGCGACTCTCAGGTTTGAGTAGAATGAGCAGCTGTACGCTGTGTTAAAGTTTATAGTTGGATACAAAAAATAATTTTACAGGCTGACAATGTGTCTCCACTGGATGCAAGTGGTGCATCACAATGCGATAACACTTAATCGCTCCCATTATAAGAAGTTGTGTTCTCTGCAGTGGAAGTGTTGCTGCTTTATCTTTTTGGCTGACCACTTCATTTTTTCCTGGTTGTCTATTATTCTCATCAAAGCAACATTTGATCAAAAATACATCCAAAAACAGTAACATTGTGAAATAATATTAAAATGTACCAGCTTTTTATTTTAGCTAGCTTTAAGTGAAATCCTATTAATTTTCACCATTTTTAGTCAGTAGTATCACATGATCCTTCAGAAATCTTTCTAACATTTGATTTGCTGCTCAAGAAACATTTACTCTTTTTAACAATGTTGTAAATAGTTTTGCTGCTTAATATTTTTGTTGAAACTGTGATACATGATTCTTTTATTAACAGAAAAAAGGAGATGATCAGGGCAGTAGCTGAGAAGACACTATTGAACATCACAGAGTATTTGAAGTAAATAATGTATTCATTGTCATATTCAAGTTACATCTTTAAGGTTCTGAAAGTGACAGCGTATAACATTTGTCTGGGACTGGCAAAATGGAATCCACAGGAAAAATGGAATCCATCTTATTTCTGACAGGGAGATGTCAGTGGAAGTGTGTCTGTCTGCTGACAAAATAAAAGAGAAATGAAAGGGAAGAAATAAAACGCCTTCCTACAGTAGTTGATTTAAACTCAGTGAGGGGGTATTTGTGTGTGTGTGTGTGTGTGTGTGTGTGTGTGTGTGTGTGTGTGTGTGTGTGTGTGTGTGTGTGTGTGTGTGTGTGTGTGTGTGTGTGTGTGTGTGTGTGTGTGAGGGAGAGAGCGAGAGAGACTGGGAACACTTAGAAGGACACAATCAAGGACATGGTTCAAGAACTCTGAAGGACACATCTCTGCTTGATGAGTGAGAGCAAGGAGGATAGTGACAAGACACCCTTGTCACATCCCCCAACTCCAAGGCTGATTTTATTTTTTTGATGAGATGTCAAGTTCTCCATTGCAAAGCAAAGATCTTGAAAGGTGTCCTTCTCGAGATAAAGCGATATCATCTTGTGATTGGGAATGTTGCAACCCTTCAACCATGCCCCTTATCAGCTCTTACAGACGTAGATTGGAGGTTATGTTCTCTCTATCTAAAACTGGACTTACTAGATACTAGATGTATTTATTTTTTAGTTCTCTAGCTCTTAGAATACATAAGATAATTCCATCTCTAAGTTCTGATTGGTCTCTAAATTCAGATTGCTCACACATTCTATAGTAGTACTCAAAACAGAGGCTTTAACTGAATTGACCTATATGATTACAAATGTTTGTTATATGTTTGATGTTCATAATTCAAAGTTTGCAGGCCATAAACTCAACGGAGTTCATACTACAAAACGTTTTTCATTCATCATAGTACTTTTGCTGTAGTTCATGAATCATTTAAAATTATAAAGAAATTCAAAAAAAATTTATTAATAAAATAGTGATTAATGTATTAATTGCACCATCAACTTTAAAAATAAGAAAAATTTTACTAAATTAAAACTCTTTGAATATCTACATGGTGCTAAGAAATTATTAATCAAATACAATATTTTGTGGTAAATTATTAAATTATGGATATTTGCTAAATTGGGTTAAAAATGACCTAGGAATGTAAAAGTTGTATGCATATTTTGAAGACACCAGGAATAAATCTGTTTAAGACTGGTTTTCTCTCTATTAGGGCAAAGCAAAAAAAAAAACCTGAAGACAACTACAATGGTTGCCAGCCAAAAAAAGGAAAAACAGTATCATAATTCTCAGCATTAGTCTGGCAGTATTTATTCTTATGTTGCATAGCACTAAGCCTCAGGATTTACAAGGCATTACAAGGCTATAGGGTGCAATTACATTTAGAAGAAGCGAGTACAATCACTCCCAATCTCCTTGATAGAGAGACAGATACTGCCGAGTTCCAGAAAGAGTGTTTAAACTTCCTCCACGATAGGACAGATAAATACCTGAGACAGTCTCATTCAGTCAGATTTATGGTTCATTGCTAGCCCTCGTCCCAGGTCGACTTCAGGGGACAGTAAGCACAATTTAAGGCACATTTCCAGTGATCCTGTGGCTGATGCAGTTTAATATAAGTGTTTTCTCAAGGACGACAAGAGAAGCATCAGTAGCCTTGTCTGTCTCCCTTCCTGTCTCAGGGACACAACTGATCTCATCTGAGATACTGAGCAATGTGTAAAATCAGCGATTGGGTACCGTAATATATGAGCCACTTATGGTAAAACATGTCAAGTGGCTGGGCATTTATTCTGAGTAGCCAGTAACAGAAGGTGTGCAATTAGGGTGTTTGAGTCCTTGGTTGTTTTGAGGGCAGTTTAGAAGGAGAAAACCTCCCCAAAGGCTCATAGCTTTAAACAAGCAGCTCCGGACAGGTAGAAGGTCTTATTTTTGGATCCATCTGCATGTGTGCGTTTGAATAGGGGAAGTAAATGGGTTTGAAACCCCACAGTCTGCACCTGCCTCACAGTCTGTCTTTGCTCATATTATGACATCAAGGCACAGCCACTACTATACGCTCCAGCCATATCGCTTCCTGGATAGGTCAGAATCGTCGGCACAGAGCCAATGATGCAAAAAAGCCCTGTGTTTGTTATGGATGAAAGAGCATCTCACTGTGGACCGCTTACGGTGTTATGTTATAGAGAGTTGCACACCTTCAGGTTATGTTTATTTCTGTTGTGGATGCTGACAGTTTTTGAGGAGATTCTGGGGAAAATTTGATTAGTTTGTTGGCATTTTTAAATACAGACTCCCAAGGGCACCAAACACACATACGCCTTGACTGCAACTACCATTCCCTTCCAAATTTAACTATGCCATCATTTTCCTGTCAGATTTCAGATTCAGGTGGGAGGTTTTGAATCTTTACACTTGAAGCAACATCTTATATAGAGCCTTTTACAATCATCCAAACTCCCTGAGTCAAATTAGCACAATTTGACGGCTCACTGAGGAAGAAGGAGATGGATATGTTCTCATGAAAAATAAATGTAGTAAAATCTTACAGTCTGACCAAAGAACATAGAAATGGTATCTATATTTGTCTTTGTGTAAGAGCTTCGGTTCTTTTCCTACTGCTCTCAACACATTCGCAGATCCTCAGGAGATAAAGTCTTGTATTCTGACTTCATACTGTTTACACCACTGCATTAAAGTGGCAAAAATAAATGTCATGCACTCTTAAATCTGCGACAGAGCATACCTGAAGGAGCACAGCTTCCATTTCCTGAGCTCCTGGGAATTCTCTGGCAGAATGAAGATGTATTCCTGCGGCTTGATTTACAGGAGATATTAAAATATGCTCAGTTTCTTTACTTGGAGCACTTGCAATAATATCATGAAATCAGTGATTCCTCAACTTAATATATCAACTTGCATCCTGAATACTTTTTTAAATAGCAGACTCTTAATGCAAAAATCAGGGGGGGATTTTGTTTGTTTGTTTGTTTTTTAGTGTATGAATTGTTTTACAGAAAATATATCTAATTAGTCTTAAAACTATTCTTTGCCTAAAGCAATATTGTAAGATATTAAGAAATTATTTGTGTTTTACTTCAAACTACAAACTCCATTCTGTGCCTTGCCATTTACTCAGGACTCCATTTCCCACAATCCTTTGCACAGACTCATCAGGTCTCATTATCAGTCCACAGCTGCCTCATATTAGTAGGGCTATAAGAATAGCACACACTTTCGCTTTGCTGGTGATTGAATGTTTGTGTGTTTTCCTAGTTTTGTGTTAGTTCCTTGTTTTCCAAGTTTCCTAGTTTTGCCTTGTCTTAGTGTTTTGATCATTGACTCTTATTGTTTTGATCATTGACTCTTATTGTTTGCTACCTGCCTTTACCTTCGCCTGTTCCATGGGTTACTCATTTGCCATTGCCTTGGAAATAATTATTTTGTTGATGTTGATAATGATTTTGCTGATAAAAAATATAACAAAATAGAAATTAATTAATACAATTATTTAATTTTGCCTTGTTGCTATAACCTGCTGGTCTGCATTCTGATCCAAAGCACAGAAATCCTTAACGAATATCATATATTTTTGAATGAACTGCATACATGGATCCACAATTACAGATTAAAGCAATCTATAGTATTGTTTTATCTGCAAATGGTCCTATCAGCCATGGTTTTATTTTACATAATAAAACATACGTTTTCTGAGCAGGTTGCACACACAAATAGCTATCACAGTAGGCTACTCTCTTACATAAATAGTATCCCACAATATCTGTGCATGCAATGAGAATAGAATGCACACAATGAGTGTCTCTAAAATCTTTTTTCTCTCTCCTCTCTTTCCTCCCTCCCTCCTCCTTTAATGCTGCCCTCTTCTATCTTCGCTGGAGCAGTGGATCACTTGGGCATTGAGTTCATGGGTAAGAAAAAGAAAGCATTTTCTTATTGGCAGAGCGATAAATCATGGTTACAGAGTTTATACTGTATGTGCCGAGGCGGCTGTGCATCTGCTTCATGCAGCCATGCTTTTATTTTCATTGCATGTGTTTGAATGTGAACGTTCCTGTTATTTCTTTTGACTGTGCACTGTATGTGGGCTAAAATGTTGTTTTCTCTTCTTGACTCTTCACAACAAACAACTCTTATGAAGATATCCACAGAGTCATCATGAATGCATTCACATTTGCAGAGATGTAATACTTGAAGCCCAAGGTTGCTTCATTCACATTTGACAGGACTAGAAGTTATTGTGCTAGTTACCAAAGCAGTGTGGTGCAGGGTATATGTAATTAAACTAGTTTTGTAGCAAATAACCACCCTGTGCAGTTTGTGGTCAGAGATTAGTAACAGAGAGCAAATTATAAATGCACACGGTTGAGATCATAGGTTTCTTCTCACTGGCTTTCATTTACTCTTAAACTACTCTTCCCTCTCTTCCAATCACTTGCCTGCATTCCACTGCAGAATTCCAATGATCTTTGGTCTCCTTGGAAACAGCATTGAAATGTTGAAAGGACAGTGACAAGAGACAGTGAGGGTGAATTCAGTTTGTTGGCACAGGTTCAAAGGTACCAGTCTCAGTGTCTGTAAAATTTTTGTGGTTTGTGCATTTGACATTGCATATGTAGGCGTATGCTATCATCAATATTTATTTTTGCACAAATACACATTTTACTGTTTGCATCAAATAATCTAATCTAACTACTCCACATTCTTAATTACCCCATTATTAAGAGGCATTTCATACGAATTTAATGTGTCATCATCTTGTGCCTTAGAAAGATAAATGTCTATCAGTATTTTGATTATAGATCTTGGAAGATTCCCAGAGCTGTAGATCGATGAACAAGGAAGGGTAACAGGCAGATGGATTTTGTTCACGTTGATTTCCAATTTCCATTGCTGAGGCCTGTAGTGGTCCTCTTCCAGAAGGTTCATGATTGAGAGGAGCCAGCACTTCACTAACTTTGATATATGGATCCCAATTGTTTTTCCTTTTTCCTTTTTGTCCAGCCAAACTCAGCAAGATAGATGCACTCACTTCTGACAAGTTGAGAGCTGTCAGAGATGCCAACCTGATTTAATTTCAAGTTAATGACTGAGTTGGTAGTTTCAATGGGCTCAACACTTTTTATCTATCTGTCTGTCTGTTTATCTATTAAATTCTGAATTATTGAATGTCAAATGGGGCACCCCACAGCCTTGTGGACGTCATGAACTGTGAGACCACATAAAGTGTGTCATTCAAGACAGGGCCTAAATGTTTTGGATTCTGCAGTCTGCAAAAATGGACATTATTAAGGCTGAGATGTTCTTTCATGCCTTGCTTTATTTCACACAGCTGCGAGTGTGATCGCTTGTTCAAGACTTCGTTTAAGCATTTATTTCCTATGTGTGGTTTGATAGTTGCCATGTACGCACTCAGAGCTCAGAATGATTCCTGTGAAGTCAGTGTCACTTCCTCTTAAAGGCAACTGCAAAGAGTGGACTACATCGATGAAAGAGAGTAGAGGGATTCCTGCAGGCCTTTTAAGACCACATACTGAACTTGGCTTTCCCTTTAGTGAACATAGGAGATGACACAAGTAAAAGTATAGAAAAAAGGCAAAATGTCTCATGGGGTGAGAATGAAAATGTAAAAAAAAATTCTAATTTTAGATAGATAAAATGATTGCTGCACACCTAAATAGGTCAGAAAATGTGAGTTCATGAATACACAACATTGTTCAGCATCTGATTTTTACTTGCCCTGCCTAGGGGGAAAAGAAATGTGGACTATACTTGCCAGAAAGAACGTTTTCTTTAAAACAAACAAACAAAATAAATAAGTGCACAGAATTTTCATTTCAGTTTAAGCTATGGCATATTATGTCACGTGATGCACAACATTGATTTATTTATAATGAATTTGTTATCTATCTAGAAATTGTTACCTTGGTGATAAGTTTAAATCAGTAAAATTCACTTTTTTCATTTAATTTTCAAGGTATAAAAACATGAACAAGATCAACAAATGTAAGATGAAGATTCAGTGAGCCGTCCTCATTGTTGAGATCTGAACTGACAGGATATTTTCCTTTGCAGAGTAAATAGTAAATAGACTCTTTATTGTATCTTATCTGCTTACTTAAGAAACCATATTACAGTTCAGACTTGTTGAGTATGTAGATGTATATTCTACAGTTTGACCAAGAGGGTCATTTTATAACAGTAGCCAGGTGGCGAAGACAAGGATAAATTTACTAAATTACAATGTCACTTGCAATCGCTACTTGCACTCTCCGCTAACTGTGACACTTGCAATCGACACAAATCATGCTTGTTGCCAATGGAGACAAGAAGCTGTGGTGGTGAATAAACGCAACGCGCAAAGTTTCGCGTTAAGCATTTTTCCATATAGAATAAACTGTCTACAACTCGTTTATATCACTGTCTTTGTCCAATAAGCTACATTATGTGTTTTATTTATAATGATTTTCTATAGGAGGAAAACGTTTAATGTACAATTTAACGCACTGCGTGCTGTACTCGTCTGCTTGCCTGTACAGAGCTGATCCTTTTAAAATCACTTAATGCATTTCATAATGCACGTTCATATTTGCTGGTCTGTATATACATTGAGTCAACAACAAGACATATAGGCCAGGCCTACTGAATTGTCTTCATCATCTTAGTCTGTTATTAGGCCACATTAAGCGTTCGCATTGTGTTCATAGCCATCTGCTTGCCTTATAGTCATTAAATAATAACTATATATCGAATTTGGTCTTTTAATTGAACTTAACGTATTCTAATACATTATGCTATATTAAGTGTTTGTTTTTTTCTACAGGAGGAAAACGCTTAACGAAAGACTTTGTGCATTGCGTTCATATTCTGCTGTTCTGTGGCCACGGATTTGCCGGTCTTGTCTTTTTCTTGCAGGACCCTGTAAATTATAGTACTAGGCCTACTAATTTAGTTTTAATCGTTTAATCACCACCACAGCATTTTGTCTCCATTGGCAACATGCACGATTTGATTGCAAGTGACGTCACAGGTAGCGTTGAGTGCAAGTAGCGATTGCAAGTGACATTGTAATTTAGTTTCTTTTTTCTTGTCTTCACCACCTGGCTACTGTTGTAAAATGTTGAGAGATTCAAACAAAAAGTTATCAATAAATAGAACAAAATAAAAAAAAATAAAGACTGCAAGTGACGTCGCTAGCGGAAGCACAAGTGTCTGAGAGTGCAAGTCTGAGAATGCAAGTCTGAGAGTGCAAGTGCAAGTCTGCAGCCAGACCCTTCTCAGTTTGACTGCTTGTGGGTCAATTCTAAAGCCTTTTAAAGCCAATTCTAAATTCTTTACACTGAAAGAATTATTGAAATCAGTAAAAAAGCATAAAAACACCTAAGAAATTAGGGCTGGCTGCTGTTTGCTTGACTGGCATAGTTTGCTGGAACCATGGGCGAGGCTAGCCCCTTTTTAGGGGTGCTGAAGCACCCCTAAAAAGGAGCTCAGCACCCCTAAAACTTGGAGTAATGTTAATGTAGAGTATGTTGTTATTCTAAAATTTTTGTTCGTCTTTTACACGGTTAAATAATGTCCAAAACATACTCCGTAGTTTGTGGTTTAAAATGTATGTGTTAAGGAGGAAAATGAAAACATCCCTGCATAGCAAATGGTGTCATCCTCTTCTCTTCTGTACCTGCACAGCTCAGCACGACCGTCATCCAGCGCGAAACACACGCAGAGTGAGAACCCGTGATGTAGTGTTGTGATCGGTTGTGATGCACCTAAGTTCCGAAACCATATCGGTGAATACTGAAGTCAGTATCCTGAATCACCATGGTGGTACATCTATAATAAGTGTTTATTTTCGGACTATTTTAGTCCGGCGGGTCGCCGCCGCTGTGGAGTAGCACAGGACCTGGGTGACTCGTCCATAGTCATAAACGGAGAGAAGTAACGCCGGTTACAATGTTCTTCCGCAAGACGCATGCAGTTCTGTTTATTAACTGCTAGAGCGTGAAACAAAAACAGAAGCGTGACAAATAAACTGCGTACCTGTGTAGTGCGTACGTGTGTCTCTGGTTGTTAAAGTTTATCGTTAATTTAATACTCAGGAGTCATGTAAACATGACGTCACGTGCGTCTTTTCTCGTCAGTCGTCATGGAAACATGAAGCCCTGGCGTTTTGAGTGAAAACAAACGACGTATCACTGAAAATACTCACTGTGGCTTTTTAAAAGAATTGTTATTAATTTCTAGATTTATATCTGTTATTTTTCAGTTGTGGCTGACTATCAAACTAGACAATAAAAGAAAGTTTCATGTTTTTCTTTTGCTGTATTTATTCATTCATCACACACAGGATTTAACCTGAACCAGGCTTAACTCCTGAACTCCTAGCATTACTCTCTCTCTCTCTCTCTCTCTCTCTCTCTCTCTCTCTCTCTCTCTCTCTCTCTCTCTCTCTCTCTCTCTCTCTCTCTCTCTCTCTCTCTCTCTCTCTCTCTCTCTCTCTCTCTCTCTCTCTCTCTCTCTCTCTCTCTCTCTCTGTGTGTGTGTGTGTGTGGCAGTGAGCCACATATATATATAAATCCTGAGTAAATGTCTCAAGCAAAGTGATGTGCTGCTGAGCAGTGAAGTATCCCGAGTACAGTGGGAGTCATTAGGAGGATGCTCTTCTTGTAGTCTTGGTTACATTTTCTGTCTGTGGGCGCCTTTTGATTATTCACACTGAGTTTCTCATAGCCCTGCACCAGTTACCATGTTATTGATATAAATTACCTGTTGCTCCCCAATTATAAGTGGAATTGCCCTAATTAGATACTTGAGATCATTGATTTGCTTTTATGAAAATGTAATTTTTCTAGAATGTGGAAAACTTTTTTCATCTATCAGTAATGAAGCTGACCAACGACATTCCAGTGTTTTATATGGGCATCCTAATAATAATCATCATCATAATAATAATACTTGTCAAACAAAAGTGGCTCTAGCTGGATTTAGTACTGGATAAATATAAAACCAAACGTTCTCTTTAATGGGGTTTTCAGTGCAACCGAGTTTTCAGGTCGATGTAGAAATAAAATGTCCCTTTTTTTGTTGTACAGAGATATGCTAGACTTGGGTATTTTTCGAGAGCATTGATGATATGTGTAAAATTATGGGCATTAATGACAGGCTCGAATAAAAGAATGGATAAATTAACATAACACCCCACTTTTCCTGCCCATCACTCTCTTGTCTTTGAGAGGATCAATGATATGTGGAAGAGGATGAGGTAATGTGTAGGATAGAGCACAGAATGTAAAGAGAGGATGTGCTAATACATCCCACCTCCTCTTATCTCTCCTCCTCCCTTTTTTATGCTTTTTGTATCCCAGGGTTTCCATTCACTTTAGCTATGTGATGGACATATAATGGCATAGGAATAATAAGTCAATTTATAAAGCATGACGATGGATATATAAATAATGAAAACTGAGCAATGCTTGATTAGTTTTACAAGGTTTTGCACTTTCATTTATAGATCTTTTCTGCAAGTTAGTGCACTTATATGAACTTCCGATCTGTTGGAATAATCTATTTTCTCTATATTACCAGCGACACTATAAGGAGAAGGAGAAGGACCACCCATTGAAATATGAATGAGTAAACTCAGTATGATTGGTATATTAGAAAAAGTGTGAAATAATAAAAACAAGAAAAGCACATGACAAAATCACTAAAACTTTAATAAATATAATAGCAATTATATGTTGTAATATTTTTAATAATGCATAATAATAGTAATAATAGTTTTCGAGTTTACTCTAGCTTTGATTGATTGATTTTTTTTATGTCACTTTTTTGTCAGATTTTATTCCTGATTTAAAATAATACAACATTATTGAAACACAATCTTGACTTATATTTTTCTAGATTTTGGTCCTTAGCCTTTCAAATCTGTATGCCTATTACTTAACATATAAAATAACTTCCTTGGGAGGTTACTAAAATGCACTAAAGGGAGTATGATATTACTTTGGGTAGCCATGATGACTTTACCATGTTAATTTCACCTGCAAGGTTAACTGCTTTGAGCCTGCCCTTGTAAAGCTCACGATTGCTTTATTACTAGTCGTGTAGCTGACACATTCATTATACTCCAGTGTATTCAGTGTGAAGTTAGTGGCAGCTCTTGTAGAGTAAGTTGTGTCTGAGTATAATCTGATTGATTGCCTATTAACAGTTGTGAAGACAAGCGTGATTTACTCTTTCATATGAGAAATGACAGCTGCTATTTTTCACACTTAATAGTGTCCATTTAGGTTTGAACACTTGTCCTGTGCCATCCATCCCCACAAAATAAATAAATAAATATATAACAACATCTATTACTTGCCTCTTTTCAGCAATTCAGTTTCACGACTCCCTGACAGTTACATAGTGGGGTTTTGCCGCATTGCAAACTAGCATTTTGGAAAATCAGGCTCCCACTAGTGAAGCCAGCCATGTTTTATTCTCTTATTCCAGGCCACCTCTATTACAGCAACAAATATTTAGTGATGTGCTGCATTCAGTGTCATTTTTTCAATGTAGATGAATCGTCATATGTGCTGCATACTTGTTTTTTGAATAGCAGTGAATGTTCTCCTAATTTTTTTTTTCTCCTTCTTGTTTGCTTCGTCCCAACAGAGAGCAAGGAGGTGTACAAAAGACATGTGATGTCTATCACATGTATTGCCATGGGGATCAGCTTTCTTGGCACCCTCTGCATGGCTCTCTACTGTCGGAACAAGTAAGTGGACCTCAGAATTAATCAAAGCTTGAGCTGTACCCCAGAGCATATCATTCGGAAGAAAGGCACAATATAACAAGCTAGAGGAAAGAGTGACTGCTATGGAAACCTAGAAACATAATGACTGGAGGTGTGGATGTAATTACTTTCCCATAAAAGCACCCACAGCTATACTGGCCACCTTTCCAACTGGAATGAATTAAAACATGTTTGGCCCATGGCATGCATCGAATGCACTGCTGCTGGTGCTTTTACTATTCAGCTTTTACAGGCTCGTTTCAACTATTTAATGGAGACAGATCTATTCACAGTCATTACAGCCTCAAGACTGTTTTCCCCCTTTAAGGCTCCTCAGAACTGTTCATTGTATTTAAAAATGAATTTGTTAAGACACAATAACTTGTTCTAGTGAGCTGACACACTGCCTACTTATTTTAATCATTGTGTATTTAGAAACATTTTTTCAGTCACCATTTGAAAAAACAAGGACATCTAATTTTAGAAGTGTGATTTCTAGACATTTTACTGCTGAAAAATATTTTAGCAGGATTTTTATTTTTTTTTTTTTACTTTTTTTGGTAAACAATTATCCAAAATATTTGATCAATATTTTAGCAAGCATGTAACCAAAATGGATTATGTGTTTATGAAACACGTGACTGTAAATGAAATTACATTCCAGTTTTAAATGTGCATCTGATTACAGATAGCCTGGGATTAAACAAGACTTGTATTTTAAAGAGAACTAATTTGAAGGAAGAATAATACGTTTTTGGGGTTAAAAGAATTTCTTAATATGAAATTTGAATGGCATGACAATTAGAGACTAGACTTTACAGTCTACATGCTAAAACACTAGGCATGTAATGATATTATAAATATTGTGATATCGCGATAGAAATACTCGATATTACTTTGGTCACATGATGATGTGAAATGATAGATTTCAGGCAAAAATTTATTTGATTTAAGACATTATGCTTTGGCACAGTATCTGTCAAACAAACTAAAACCAAAAGCACAATATATTGCTTAATCCATTCATCAAGTCTGTTTTTGCAGCGTGTTCTAATTATTATATTATATTATATTATATTATATTATATTAGATTAGATTAGATTAGATTAGATTAGATTAGATTAGATTGGATTGGATTAGATTATCTAATTTGTTATATTCTAATTTGTTTGGATTCCTAAAACACCAGTGCAAATGTAATTTAGACTGAGACAGTATTTTCAAATAAAAAGAGGGTTGAGTCCCACTTAAGGTTCAGGTACAAGGTAATGAGTTTCCATAGTTAAGAACATGGGTTGGAGCTCTTAATTTTGAATATTCTCAAAGTGCATTAGATAGAATAATTTAACTTTAAAATGTTCAATATATATATATATATATATATATATATATATATATATATATATATATATATTTCTAATTCTTAATTTGTCTTTTATTTTTAAATATCGCAATAAATATACTATTGTGGGTAAATATAGAATCTGTGAATCCTAAGTACAGGATCCACACCGGTGCAGTGACTGACAGCCACACAATCACCTCAAAACAGAGATGTGGCGACAAAGAGGCAAACTTATGGACTGCAGCTTTAAATATAAACAAATTGCTTAAAATGATTGGGAACCCTGAAGAACTTCAAAAATTTCTGGAAAACGTACTCGGTTACTAGAAGAGCGAACGAGTACTGCGTCTTAGCTAAGACGCTACGGGGAAAAGTCTCTTTTCACGAAATACTGAAGCAAAAAATTATCCTTAATTTTGTATTTTTGTAAAGCGCATTTGCAGCAGTACACAGCCATAGGCAAGACGGCTCGTTCGCTCATTGGCTTGTTCTGCGGCAACTGCACAGCCTATCGAGCGCAGGCTGATGCAACATCAGACCAATAAGGGCGCTTCGAGAGCTCTCTCGTACTGCGTCTTAGCTAAGAGATCACACACCAATAAACCTGAAGCAACGCCCAGGATTTACAGTGCACAGTCACCTGAGGGACTCACAGAGAGTCCAGGACAGGAAGGGGGGGAAGCCCTCCGTCCCATATCTAGCAACATCCGTAGATGCGGCAATATGACATCACACAGCCGAGGCAAGGCCTGACCAATGTGGCAATGCGGGTCTTACGCAATACTGCCCATATAACAGTCGGCAGCACATAACGCTCACGAACTCAGAGTTCCCCTCAGGGCCCTGATTCGACTATACCGACAGCAGCCTTGCTTGCAAGGCGGGAACCTCCAGGTTATAGAACCTGATAAATGTAGACGACGAGGCCCAACCTGCCGCCATATATCCTGCAAGGAGATTCCAGTAGACCACGCCCATGACGAGGCGACGCCCCTTGTGGAGTGTGCTCTGACGCCCAGCGGACACTGAAGGCCCCTGAAAGCGTAAGCTAACGCTATGGCGTCAACTATCCATCTGGACAGAGTCTGTCTCGAAACAGCCATTCCCTTGGAACGTCCACCGAACGAGACAAACAGCTGCTCCGTCTGCCGAAAGGCAGCAGAACGAGACACATAAGCTCTTAAAACCCTGACAGGGCAAAGAAGACTCGAGTCTCTATCCTCTCCTGACACCGGCAGGGCAGACAGGGCAATAACCTGAGCCCGAAACGGCGTGTTGAGGGATTTCGGCACATAACCTTGCCTAGGTTTGAGTATGACCTTTGAGTCATTAGGCCCAAACTCCAAGCACGACTGGCTCACCGAGAGCGCGTGCAGATCACCCACACGCTTCACTGAAGCGAGAGCCAACAAGAATACTGTCTTGAACGACAGATGCTGAAGGCTAACTGATTGGATAGGCTCAAAAGGGGGACCCTTCATGGCCTCCAAAACCGCCGCGGGGTCCCACATAGGGACTGACGGAGGTCTGGGAGGATTCAGCCTCCTAGCTCCTCTAAGGAAGTGGATGACCCAATCATTCCTTCCTATTGACTGACCGAGCGCTGTTTCAGAAAACGCTGCGATGGCCGCCACATAAACTTTGAGCGTGGATGGGGCTCTGCCCTTATCCAACAGCTCCTGTAGGAAGGAGAGAACCTATGTCACCTCAAAACTAAGGGGTGAACATCCTCGAGCTGTGCACCAGCTGGAGAACACCGACCACTTCGAGGCATACAGACGTCGTGTCGACGGAGCTCTAGCCTGAGTGATGGTATTTAGCACTCCCACTGCGAGATCAGAGGGTAACCGTTGAGTGCCCACACATGGAGGGACCACAACTCCGGTTGAGGGTGCCAAATCGAACCCCTGGCCTGCGAGAGGAGGTACCTCCTCAACGGTACTGGCCACGGGGCAACATCTGCTAACTGTATCAAATCTGGGAACCATGGTTGGTTCTTCCAAAGAGGTGCTACAAGCAGTATTGAACATCTCGTTTCTCTCACCCGTTCTATCACCTGCGGAAGGAGGGAGATGGGAGGGAAAGCATAAAGCGGGAAGCACGGCCATTTCCGTGACAGCGCGCTTGCGTTCTTGGAAAAGAACGCTGGGCAGTGAGTGTTTTCGTGGGACGCGAAGAGGTCCACCTCCGCCCTGCCAAATCTCTCCCACAACAGCCGGACTGTTTGCGGGTGTAGAGACCATTCGCCCGTAGAAACATTGCCTCTGGACAGCCTGTCTGGACCCAGATTCTGTAGCCTAGACACATGCACTGCCCTCAGCGAACGCATGTTGCGCTGAGCCCAAACCAGGAGGCGTTACGCCAGCCTGTACAGGTTTCGGGACCCGAGACCGCCCTGGCGATTTATGTAGGACACCACAGACATGTTGTCCGAACGGACTAAGATGTGGTGGTCCTTGATTTGGGGACAAAAGCGCATCAGCGCGTTCTCCACTGCCAGCATTTCCAGACAGTTGATATGATGGAGCTTTTCCCGTTCTGACCACAGGCCAAAGGACGGTCTGCCCTCGAGCAGCGCTCCCCATCCCGAAGTGGAGGCGTCCGTCGACACCATCTTCACATTCGGGGAAGTCCCCAGGCTTACACCTGATCGGTATCAGCCGTTTGCTGTCCAGGGTGTCAGGGCTGTGACACAGCTCTGATTGACCTTGAGACGTAGCCGGCCAGACACCCACGCTCTGCGCAGCACCCGCGCCTTCAGCCAGAGCTGCAGGGGGCGCATGCGGAGCAGGGCCAGCTGCAGAGCCGGAGATGCTGAGGCCATGAGGCCCAACATCTTCTGACAGTGCTTGAGCGACACGGTCGCGCCGCAGCGGAAAGAACTCGCTGGGCGCTGAATGCCCAACGCGCGCTGTGGTGACAGCCGCGCCGTCATGGAACACGAGTTCAGAACTATACCCAAACACAGAATCGACTGACTGGGGTTCAGCAAACTCTTCGCCCAATTGACACTGAGACCGAGCTTCTCGAGGTGATCGAGTAAAACGGCCCTGTGCTCCACGAGCTCCACTCGTGATCGAGCCAGAACCAGCCAGTCGTCCAAATAATTCAGCACTCGCATGCCTCTGAGTCTGAGAGGAGCGAGCGCTGCATCCATGCACCTCGTAAATGCTCTCCATGCACCAACCGAACGGCAGGACTGTAAACTGGTATGCCTGGCCCTCGAAGGCGAATCTCAAATATCGCCTGTGATTTGACGCTATCTGTATTTGAAAATACGCGTCTTTCAGATCTATTGACATGAACCAGTCCCCTCTGCGAACCTGCGTGAGGAGCTTCCTGGTCGTAAGCATTTTGAAACTGCGTTTCATCAATGCCTTGTTCAGCTGTCTTAGATCCAGTATGGGCCTGAGACCCCCGTCTCTCTTGGGCACCAGAAAGTATCTGCTGTACAGCCCCCCCTCACTTTGAGTTCGAGACACAAGCTCTACAGCCCCTTTGCTCAACAGTTTTGATATTTCGGCCCGAAGTATGTGTGCTACTTCTGCTTTGACCGTAGTTCCGACGCGTGCTAAAAAGCGCGGAGGGCGTCGACAAAACTGTAGCGAGTAGCCTCTCTTTATAATGCCTAGCACCCAATCCGAAACCCCTGGAAGCGCTGACCATGCATCTGCATGAAGGGCTAAGGGCTGGATGCGAAGCGCGCTCTGTTGACTGGGCAACGGCGGCGCTCGAGTGTGCTGCGCATCTGAGGCGGGGAGCGCGCTGATCACAGCGGGAAGATCGCTCCTCCTCGACCCCGTCCTGGCGCTTAACCGACTGGGGGAGGGCTGAGCGGGTCCCGTGGGACTCGTGATGTCTACGAGTAACTGTGGGCTGCATGTGTGCACATTTACCACTTTCAACTTGCTGTCTGCCTGTGCAGAGCATACGTGCACGGGCCTCGTTTTTACAGAAGCCACGCGCCGTATGTGACATAGTGTATGTGGGCACTGGGGAGTGGGCACGTTTACTATGTGGCGCGCTCGACCGATCTGTGTCGATCTTATGTGCGAGAGCCCTGTGTGCAGGGCTGTGCTTACATGTGGAGATGGGCACTGAGGAGTGGGCATCGTCACTACATTTATAGCACCATCGGCCGCGGCCGGACGAACGTGCACGGGTTTCGTTTTTTCAAGAAACCACATGACGCGTGTGACATAGTAATTGTGGGCACTGAGGGGTGGGCATGTTTACTATGCAGTGCGCGCGATCGACCTGAGTCGCTTTTATGGGCACGGGCCCTGTTTGCAGGGCTGTGCTTACATGTGGAGATGGGCACTGAGGAGTGGGCATCGTCACTACATTTATAGCACCATCGGCCGTGGCCGGAACACCAGAAAAAACACTCTTTTCGTGAAACATCTGGGTAGCCGTGATAACGGCTTTTGTGTGCAGGCAAGCGGGCACTCGAGCAGGCTTGCTCATTGCAGAAGACGCTGAGGCAGTCACAATTCTCATGAACTGCAACAGCGGCGCGCTTGGGTGAGAGCTCGGCCGCAGCGGAACTCGTACACTGGCGCTTTCCTAGCAGTGCTAGGACGTTTCCGGGGCTTCTGGCTTCACCGCAATCCTCTGCCGCGGCTCAAGGCATCGCGACAGCGTCATCAACGCAGCTCGGGACCCCGTTCTCGCTCTTCAAGCCGTCGCGACAGCGAGAACGGGGTCCCGAGCTGCGTTGATGACGCTGTCGCGATGACGCAGCTGGAGGCGGTGGGCATGACTGAGAGCTCTGTGGGGCCGGTCTAGAGCGGCTAGTTGCAGAACCGGAGCGCTTCGGCAAGAAGTGCTTGAACGCCTGCGAAGCTTTCTGGTCCTCGGCGAATCTCTCCACAAACTCGTTGACAGATAATCCGAAGAGGCCAGCAGGAGTCGCGTCGAGGAACGCAGCGCGCTCAGACTCCTTGATGTCAGAAAGCGTCAGCCACAAATGCCTCTCAGCCGCCGTAGCGGAAGCCATAACCCGTCCCATGGCCTGTGCAGCGGACTTAGCAGCGCGGAGGGAGAGATCCGAAGCACTCCTCAAATCCGCGAGACAGATTGCTTCAGGTCCCATCTCATCCAGCTTGCGGAGGAGATCGCCCTGGAAAATCTGCAGCGTGGCCATGGTGTGCAGATCAGACGCAGCCTGCCCAGCAGCAGAGAAGATCCATGCGAGCAGCGATGACGTCATGCGGCAGGCTTTGGATGGCAACGCCACCTTGGTCCGCCGTCCAGCAGAGGGCGGGCAAAGGTGCGCTGCTATAGCCTGTTCCACCGGCGGAAGTGACAGGTAGCCTCTGTTTTTAGCCCCGTCCAGTGTGGAGAATGCTGGTGAAACAGATGAACGGACTCTCGCCGAAAATGGAGCGTTCCAAGCTTTCACCACTTCTTCGTGAAGCTCAGGAAGAAAGGGGGCGTGCTTTGAGCTTGGAGAAAAACGCTCATCCGGGAGAAAGCTACCATCCAGCCAGGAACGAGAAGGGGGCGCTGGTGCAGACCACTCGAGGCCGAGGCTCGCCGCGGCCAGCGCGAGCACTCGCATCAGCTCCTTATCGATATCCGCCCGTCTGCTGGGCCTCTGAGCAGAGGGCGCGAGATCCACGGAGCTCGCCCAACCCTCACTGCCCGAAGCAAGCAGAGAGCACGTGTCCTCTTCCTCCAACGCGGGCCTGAGACGCAGCTCTTTTTGTTAGTGTGCGTCGCAGGGCGAACACACACAGGATATAATGATACAAAGGATATAGGCGCCGGACAGCGCAGCAGGAACGGCAATTTATCATTTCAGTTTTAATTATAACTAGTTTTTTTTTTATAAACAGAATAGAAAACTAGGGCTAGGAGACCTTCAGATACTATTGTGGACAACCACTGCTGCAATGGAAGCATGTGTTGCTGCCTTATAATTTGGACAAATTTAAGTACATTATCTTAGGAAGCAGTATAATAAAAATTCCTTTCTTTGTAATAGCCTCGGGAGAGTGTCTATAATGCTTTAAAATGTTGCATTTTGTAGGCATGAGTAGGAAAGGGGTAATAATAGTCACATTAAACTGAAATTGTGATGGATCTGACAGTATATCCATATTTCACCCATGAGTTGAGATAATCATCAGTAAGAGCAACTGACTGCAAGTGAGAGCTCCTAAATCAAGAAAGGGGTGTGTGTGGAACAGCCCAGCAATTTAAATATAACACATGATACAATGAGTGAGTGAACTGACAGAAGAAAAATCAAACAATGATGTAGTGACATTTAAGTGCACCAGTAATTATTTTATCTCCCAGGAAAATAACTATGGGCTGTCTTAACTGTCAGAATATATTCTTACAGATGATGGGTGGTGTTTGCATGTGAATGAGTCTGCTTGTGTGTTTAGCCCATGGTATTTTGTATTCTTAACTAATGATGCTGCCCCATACAGGAGAAGGAGGGAAAAGCTCCAGGCGCACTTGAAAGAGAGCCGTAGCCTGAAAAACTACAACCTCAACTCTTTCAGCTTGGCCCCTAAACCCAGCCTTAGGCCTCAGCAAGGCTTGCAGCTCCAGAAAGTAAGCACCTCTGGCCCCTTTTATTCCTCGCATCAATGTATGTTTTGTATCCGGATAATATATTCTTGAAGTGGATTGCATTTGTATTTTGCTCCGCTGCTCTGTTTTGGTTTATTTTTTGGAAAATGAAGTTTTCTGTGATGACTCTTTGCCTATTAAAACATGAAGTCTTTGGTTCCAAATCCGTAATACCTGCGTTCATCTTTGGAACACAAATTAAGATATTCAAATCTAAGAGCTCTCTGACCCTTCATAGACAGCAATGCAACTGAAATGTTCCCAGGTCCAGAAACGTAGCAAGGACATCTGTAAAATAGTCCATGTAACATCAATGGTTCAACCATGATTTTACAGAGCTACAATAATACTTTTTGTGTACAAAGAAAACAATAATAAGATAATTTATTCAACAGTCCTTCTCCCTGAGTATTCTCGTAGCTTCGTAAAGACTGATGTCCTTGCTACATTTCTGGACCTGGGAACATTGCAGTTGCATTGCTGTCTATGAAAGGTCAGAGAGCTTTCAGATTTTATCAAAAATATCCGAAGATGAAAAAAGGTCTTACAGGTTTGGAACGACATGAGGGTGAGTCATTACTTTTTATTTTTGGATGAACTAATCCTTTAAATAAAATTCCTTCTTTTCGAAAAAACATTACTTTGTTATAGCTTTTGTCATGAACAATTGGCAAACAAATAAGAGCCCCAAAGATACTCCATTACCTGAGAGAAACTTTAATAGATAATTTATTCAGTACCTAATTACAAATAATAAAAAAATCACTTTATGATGTGCACCATCTTAACTGTTATTATGGCCTTTTTTTTATGGTTACATATATCCTATGATATAGATTTATGTAATTATACACTCGTTCATTATTATTATTATTATTAGTTAGCTTATGTTTTGCAAGTGAAAACAGTTCAGCATGATAGCTTATCTTATTGATAGCCAATCTGTTGAATAAATAATATGAATATGAATATATACATGTAAATAAATGTAAATATTTTTAAAGTATTTACTGTATGTGTATTTATATATACATAATAAATATACACAGTACACAAACATGTATTGTATAAACAAAAACTTTAATTTGGATTTGATTAATCGCGATTAATCGTTTGACAGCACTAATTTAATTATAAGTTCATAAGTATAAGTAACATTCTACTTTTATATTATATTATATTATATTATATTATATTATATTATATTATATTATATTATATTATATTATATTATATTATATTATATTATATTATATTTATTATATTATATTATATTATATTATATTATATTATATTATGATTAAGTGGCCAGACCAAATTGTTCATGAAACTCTAAGCCATGATTTGCTATATTCTATTGGCAGGCAGTATAAGTGTGAAGAACATTCACATTCAAAACAGAATTCGATAATACAACCCAGATTTATGGTTTATGTATTTTTGTTCTACTTTCACAAAAAGAGAGACTTTTCTTTATTTTTTATGAATTTATCTATTTATTAAAAATGTTAGCTAGCATACAGATGGCAAAAAAAAAAAATATTTTTAGTTTAGTTATATTAATATGATCTCAATTAAAAATGCTGAAAGAAAATACAAATAATAAAAATGTGATGTACAAAATTAAACTGACATATTTTTCAGTTTATTTATTTTTATGCACATATTAGCTTAGATGTGAGGCCCTTCGATTATTAGAATTTGAATAATGTCAAAAACTTAGACAGCCACTGGACTACAAGCAACAAAACTCATGGAGTCATAAATGTAATCAAATGCTATCTGATAATGATGTGATCGCTGACAATTCACGTTAAAAGGGATTCTGAGACAGATCCCATCACATTTCCTGCTTTTTTCCTCATCAGCAATTAGAAGCAAGAACAGCTTTACATCGCTCAGCTCATTGTAATGAGGCTCTGTCACAGCCATTCAGGGTGTGCAAGTCTCTGAGGACAGACACACTAATAATGGTAGTCACACTAGTCCATCATTGAGGGTTTGTGATTACTGCATCATTCTCTGTCTTTCCAGCTCAGAAACTTCATGCTAGTCCAGTGCTCTAGAGAGTGTGTTACCTTCCTTGCATCCCGTTGGGAGATTTGGTTAATATTCATCACTTTCTCAATCACTCCAACTTGCAGATCCATCACAGATAAGCCGATACAGGCTATTTGCATTGCAAACACAGTGGTAATTTAAATGTCACTCAAACCCAGTGAGATGTTTAATCGCTACAGCAATTGCCCACTGTCAGAAGACACGCAAATGCCAGCCAAAGCAATCAAAACTAGTCCAGTGACAAGGAAAGACCAGCTTTTGACACATGATATTAGTTCTTTTTCCATGACAACAGCTTTTTCTTTCAGTAATCATAAGAACTACATTGAATTAAAGGGTTAGTTCACCCAAAAACGACAATTTGCCTATCAATTACTCGCCTTCAAGTCGTCCAAGGTGTATATGATTTTATTCATTCAGATGAATTGTGTTGGAGTTATTTTAAATACACATATTTGATCTTTCAAGCTGTTTACTGCCACTCATGTGAGATACTTTTTATTAAGGATGGGTACTTTTTATTTAACTTCTTTTGGACTGCCATTAAATGCCATTAAATAGCTTTGAAAGATCAAAGTATATTTTTAATATAACTCTGACTGGATTCGTCTTACAGAAGAAAGTCACATACACCTAAGAAGACTTGAGGGTGAGTAATTAATGGGCTAATTTTAATTTTTGGGTGAACTAACCCTTATAGATGAAGTGAGTTTTACATAGAGATACCTCTGTTAAGTAATATCTGTGACGCTCAGTAGATTACTGATGTAAGATATATTTCCAATCCATCTCAAATTTAGTCCTAGCCTTTCTCTCCCTCTCTCTCTCTCTCTATATATATATATATATATATATATATATATATCATAAGCTTATTACTCTTTCTAGTGCATAATTTTCTGAAAGTTCAGCCCATGGGCATATAAACAAACATTTGTTAATACACAGGTAACACACATCTTGTCTTGTCTAGAATGATATTTTAGGATTCTGTTCCAGGTAAATTTTTGTTGTTTGCTTTACCCCTGCATACCACAAAGATTTAGATTATTATAGGTGTGAAATATTTGTTGACTTGCGGCTGAAATGAGGCTGAGCAAGAAGAACAATTCACAGCTTATCACACATTTACCACAGAAACTCTTCACTTGAATGACATTTAAAACAATTACCATCTACAGTACCTTTGGACAGATCATGCAGATCACACACACACAAGCTACAGTAGGTGGTGGTCTTGCATGTCAATATGGTTAAATTAAAACATACATTACACTAAAATCCCCTCCTAACCAGCATGTTTTGAGCCTTATTTATCTCTGTTCAAAGCAGGTCCATCAAAAGCCTCTGTACACAGACATGTGGTGGTATATATTTGCCCCTGTTAGCTGTATAATAAAGTCACGCTGTGAGAAACTCACTCATATGGCTTTTGTATGTACCATTATGATGTTTAAGGTGGTCTCTGCAGTGCTATTTTGAAATAATCTTTTGTAGATTACTTTTTTTATATATGTAAGTCTCAATTTTCAGCTCTTTTTTAAAGTACCTTTTTCTACAATATGCTCATTACCTTTTGGGATGAGTAAACATCAAATGTTCTGCCCACTGCATATTCATTCTCAGATGCATTGACAAAATTTCTATATCAGTTTGATAACCTTCTTTTACAAAAATTATTTTCCAAAAATTCTAACGTGCTTGTTACGTGCACATTAGTCTTAATCAGGTTTTAAAAATGGGAATTTGGAACATATATAAAATTTGTAGTATTTTATTTCTCTGAACATTAGTGTTTTGGCTGAATTTGCCAGATTAATTTAACAGCTAAGAAGTCTATTCAAGCCTGTTTACTTAAAAGTATTTTCTGGAAATGTAGTTGGCTATGCTTCGAAAAAGAAAGAAAATGCATCTTCGAAGATCAGAAAGACCTGCTTTCAAAAGATTTCCGATGAAGTCATTTTTGATTGCCTGAACAGGTTCTTTTGACTGTGGTCAAAGTGCATCTCTAAGGGAAAAGAAATTGACTGCTTCAGTAATGATAGGGTTCTAGCTTTTCTTATACTAGTTACCTATGTGATGAAGAGTTGACCTTAAATTCAGAAATTACCATTTCTATCTTTGTATCAATCAGACAGTTATGACCGTGAGGGTTTGGTATTGCACACTTGCTAAATTATAAACACATACTCATATTTATTTCTGCATGTACTTATTTCAATGAGCCCCGATAAATGCAGTTTGTACTATTTCTAAAACGCTTCTTTATAAAGAACATTGTTTTCTCAATACTTTACCTATACCGCTGTGAAGGAAAGAGCGCACAATCGATCATCGAGGCGTCGATATCAACCTATTCAGCGCCTCCATCATGAACAGCGCCTGCTAAGGTCGAACTTAAGAAGGTTTACCTTAAGCAACATCCTAAGGTATAGTTCGGTATAGTTATAGTTATATAAGGTATAGTTGAGTCTTCGTAGCGCGCTAAGAGACAACGTTATCGGAGAACGCACCCCTGAATCATAACTTTGCTTTTGTGCAGCAATATAGCCATCATACTAATGACAGAATATGTTTGGGTTTGAGTAAAAACAAAGTGAACTGACTGTTAATTTCATACTGCACACCATGGACTAGAAAATACAAAATTACCATTTAAGCAAACTATATTATATACCTTTTTAATATTTGGCCTTTATTTTCACTCTGAATTCAGATAAACCTGTTATTTGTCAGAATGTCTTTAACAATACTTCCTCTCGCAGTTTTAATGCTACTCTTTCTCTTGCTCCTTCTCTTCCTCTGAATAAATCGTATACTCTCTATCTCCTTCCCACTTACCTGATATTTTCAATAGCACATTTACTGTCATTACAAGTTGCTAAAAAATTCATCTATGCAATTCATATTTTGGATCAAGCAAAACATAACAGCATAGCTGGTTAAATGCTAACTGTGAGTCAAATCCATATATAAAGGCCTAAAGTATCATGAACCAAGTTTTGGTTTTGATTTTGAAAAAAAAAGAGATTAAGGTTTATGTAAGTGATTTTAAACATGACTCACTTGAATTTCAATACTTTAGATAAAACATTTTACAATTGCCCACGGTGTTACACGTGGGTTACGTTTCATATATTGTCATCTTACTTTAGACCAGGTTTGAAAAAAGTCAAGCTTACTGAAAATGTCATTTCTTTGTCGAGGCAGTGTCAATATTTCACAGACACAAGAGGTTTCCTCCAAGCTGCTGTTATATCACAAATGAATAAATTCCTGTAGGCTGGGATGTTACATGATGCATTCAAATCATACTTTAAAAATGCTCCCAGCTATAATTTGGAGAACAGAACATAATGGGTTACTAAATTATCCACATACACTGCATGTTTTTAAGTAGTCACAATAAAGTTTGCAATGCAAAAGTCATAGCATTCCCAAATAATCCATACACTGTTGAAATGTATATTTTTAATACAATGTAAGTTGCTTTGAAAAAAATAAAAATCTGCAAAATGTAAATGAGGAAAGTAATAGGGAAAAAAACAGTATGTTATCTTCTGCACTGCACATATTGTTCCCACACGAGTTCCATTAGAGGAAGCTACTGGGACATTGCTTGGATTTACATAGTCCTGAATTGCTATATTATCCAATTAGAGTGACTCTTGTGCCCTTCTCTGATCCCCCATCAGCCATCAGTTCTCCTCCTCCTGTATATTCCCTCTCTCTATTCTATTCCACTCGACACTGTGGACTGAAGGTGGGATAGTGGAGGAGATTAAGTATCTCTCTGACATTTAGACCATTGTGTGCATTCTGCCTGAAGCAAAAAAAAAATGTGTAAGTCTTTGAAGGTGTGAAATTTAAATTGGATTTGTCTGCAGGTTTTATACAGGTCTGTTGGATTATCTGAACATCAGTGGAACACTGACCACTGACTCTTTGTTGAAGACAAGAATCAAGGCGAAGAGTCAAGCAGAAGCCTAAGCTCTTCTTGCATGCTTGATGCATTATCCAACTGGGACTGAGGATGTATTAATTAAGATTTTAGAGGACAGTGCATTGCCCATAGATGAACATGTGGAATGTTTAACATTTGTCTTTGTTGTGTCTTTTGCAGTATTATAAACCCACATGTTCCTCGCCACCCCATGTTCGAGAGCCTGGTTTTGGTCAAAGCACTGCTGCCTCTACCAGTCCACAAGGCACACTGACAGGGAAACACCCTAGGTATGAATTATCGCAGAACTTTTTTTTTCATGCTGATTTAATGGCTTTCAAAGAAATGTTTACAATGATTATTGTGATTATACAGTATGAAATCCACATTGAAGAAAAAAATTACATTTCCATCCATTACAGTGCACCCAGTGACCATGATACAATTACTGAATAGTAAGAAAATTATAATAATTCTTTAATTATAATAAACCTTTACTAAAGATGTATGCAAACAGTGTGATTTCATTCAGATGTACGTACTTGTTTAATGGTTAATTGGATATCATTGTTACAATGGCTGGACTGAACTGTAACGTTGCAAAGTGATTTATATTATATGCTGTTTATTATTAAAGAAACTATTGCGCAATAACATGCTTATAAAATAGAGACAACAAATGTTTCTTGTATTCAATGCATTTATAACTGATAACATTAACAAAACACATTCACAAACACTTCAGTTACTATTGAAACTACAATAACATGAATCAATACATGAAATAAAAGATGTTAATTTACCTTGAAGCAAAAGTAGGTGCTCTGATGGGAATGGGCGACAAAACATATTGTAATTTTTTATGTTTTTTGTCATCTAAAACCAAAAAGGCATGTCTGAAATATTGAATGGCAACCTAAAGTAGGATTGGTCAAAAAATTATTTTAGGCATAGAAGGGTTCATTGAAATTGAAGTATTTGATCGTTTTAGAGTCTAACAGAATGTTTTCTTGAATTCTTTCATTGATTAAAATGTTTTCTGATATGAATGATCTGTTGTGTTAAATGATGGCTTGTCCATGTGTGGATAAGAGTTGTGATTTGTGGAGGGGTTTTATGGAGGGCTGGGGATGGTCTGTGATAGCAAAGACACAAATCCTTTCAGCCATGTTTAATCCTCATACTTTCCTAACGTTAAGCCCTGTTTCCTCTCGTTCTCTGTTTGTGGCTCAGTGCACTCTTGCAATCATATATATGTTTTTTTTTCTGTGATGACATGTAATTTGTTGGCAAACAGCCTTTTGCCCCCTGTCCCACCCCTTCCCAAATGCTCATGTCTTCAAATGCTCATCACAATCTAACTGATTGCTCTTGACTCAGGGTAAGGAAGGATTTAAATATGCAGTGAATTATCGCTCTGCTGGAGTCTCATCTAAAATCGAGCATGAATTCTTCTTCGGGGTATTTTTACCAAATAGTCAAATGTGTGCTCCTTTCTGCCATCGGTCTGATGGGTCAATTAATCTCTATGTTAATGTGGCCCCATTCAGTGGATACGTATGTACAACATCTCCCCATAGTTTGCCTAGCAGTATCACATAAATATCTCATTTGGAACAAGGTGACTCATTGGTCATGTGCTCCCTTTTTTAATGATAAAAGAAATGTATCTAGTAAATCATTTTTGTTGCTGTTGTTGTTTTAATGAAGTCTACAGGTGTGTAGATTAAAGCCTATATTCCTGAGTGTTGTTTATTCCCAGTGTCTTTCTCATTGAGCTTTATGAAAACATGTTCTGCTTTGTAGAACATTCAGCACACCAGATGGAGACAGAGAGAAAGCGAGAGTGTAAACTTGTAAAATGTAAAGCATATTTAACATAAGAATGCCATGGACTGGGACAGAAATCAGATTGAGTATTAACAGCTTTGCTTTGCTCGGAGTCATGTGTGCTATTTTATGATTTCTTTAAAAAATAAATAAAATAAAAAAACACCAACAGACCATATCTGTATTCAATATTATTTACTTTCATACATAAAACTTTCTTTTTGATTTGGCTTTTTATTTATTTATTTTTTTTTATTATTTTTTTTTTTTTTTTGTCCCCAGTAATGTACAAAAACAATAATAGTAATAGCATAATTATTATTATTATTATTATTATTATTATTATTATTATTGTTGTTGTTGTTGTTGTTGTTCATTTGCATTCTGATGCTTCCAATTCTGGCAGAATCAAATCCCCGCAGTTTATTTTTATTCATCCCTCAGTAAACATGCACTTGTCAAATTTGTATCATTTCTCCTTGGGGATCAAAACGACCCTAGCAAAAACACAGAAACACAAATCAATGGTATGTTGTGTATTTTATTTTACAGGAGTGGTTCCCTCTCTCATAGTCCAGATCAGAGGAGTCGTTCTGCTTTTCGGCCTGCATCTCACAGAACACCACCCATAACCAGAGGATGTCTCAATGCCATTGGTGGAACGAGAGATTCTGGTCCTGCCTACCAACATCTCCAGGAAGTAGACAGCTCAGAGAGGGAGTCAGTAAGAAGGTTAGATAGCAACATTCATTTGCTATACTTCAATGATCTTAAAGCTAATTATTTTTATGCTTGCGTATAGTCCTACCCAATGGATTAAACCCATGGATTAAACTCTAGTCTGCGATTCTCTGAGGGATGGGATTCATTAATGCAATGAAAATTGCATGCAAAGAGTTTTGTTGTTGTTGTTTTAGGGTGGTGTCCATGTGAGTCAGTTCTGGTCGGTGACACTGTCTGACTCTATCAGGACCCCTCTGTCTGCTCTCTCTGTCTTCTGATTTATGAGCCAATCTGCAGTTTAAAACAACCACTTCTGCCACACAACCCCAAAGGCAGAGGCTGGTCTTACACTTACTCTTTGTCATTTTTCTTTCTGTTTCTGCTAATGCTTCTTAGATCTGAATTCAAGACAAGTTTTCTCCAGGTTCAATAAATAAAGATTTTATTAATTGTTTGCTTGTTTTCTGTGTATTAGTGTTTTCATGCACCACTTTACAGCAGCAGAGCTCCCCCACTGCTAAATCTATACCACCACCTCCAAATCTTCAGTGGCACAGTAAAAGAAATGATATTTCAAATCTGAATTGTGAATGCAGTCTGTGTTCAGTGTGATCAATTTAAATATAACGTATCACAAATATAATGACATGAAATATATTTCTATTGAGCTGCAAAAATAAACATGCAGTTCAACCAGTGTATACAAATTTACACTTAAGTTTAAGTTTTTAAGTTTAAGTTTTTAGAGAATCGTTTGTTAGACTGATTGATAAAAAATGTCCTGTTGAGCTGGTTCTTTGTAGTGAATAGTTTTTAGACTGATTCTTAAACAACTGATTAATTTGAGCTGATTTGATTCGGTTTCATGTGAGTAAATATAATTAATGATTGATTTAAGTGTTTTTTTTTTAAGAAACAATTGATTATATTAGCCTGGTTCTTTTTAATTAATAGTTTTTTAGTCTGATACATAAACTATTGATTCTTATGAACTGTTCGTTTTTTAAGTCAATAGGTTTTAGTCTAAATTCTAAACAAATGACTTACATGAGCTGGTTCTTTGTAGTGAATAGACTGATTCATAAACAACTAATTCTTAAAAATATATATATTTTATTTATTCATTCATTTATTTGTTTGGGGGGAAGGGTATAATTTAGAAATGATTGATTTTAATAGGCTGATTATTTTTTTTAATTTTTTTTTATAATTCAACATCCAGTACAAACTTTACTGCATGATGTCACCATTTGTGGACAGGGCCCCGTCTCATGGTTCCAAGAGAGGTTCCAGGATTGGTAGTATGTCACTGGCAAGGCTGGCTTTTTAATGCGTGATAAAATACATTTACCCAGAGTATATCTTTAATAGTTTTGTGTATGTGCCATAAAGCTAGTTTTATAATTGCTCCCAAGTTTTGCCATAAAGCTTGTTTTATAATTGCTCCCAAGTTTTTAGTGGCGAGCATATGCCTTTGTTTCTATGCTAGCTGCAAGAGCAACAAGCAAGCTTTTCTGAACTGTATTATTGAAGTTCTGTATGCAGACATGACTCACTGAGAAGGGAGGGCACTGGGGAGTGCTGCCTTTTCCAGGAGCAGCACAGCTAATAAAAACCACACTGTCATAACCAATTAAACAGCCAGTGATATATCAATAGAATGGGCAGTCCTGGATGAGTTTGCTAGAATGGGCCAGCCATCAACTCTCACTATAGGCTATCCTGGCCCAGTTAGTCCTCATTTGCTCTACAGGATGGCTTTATAGTGTGGAAGACTCCACCTCGCCTTAAAATCTCCAACAGGGTCTCAGCACTGACCTATTTCCAGCCTTCCAGCCTGCATAAGAATATTGCTCTGCCGGAGAGAGCTCTGTTTCCATAGAGACAGGCTGGGAAACGGGACAGGAAAGAGAAGTAGAGAGTGGGAGCGATACAGGAGAGGAGTGACAGAAAAAAGAGGGAGAGAGAGACAGAGATAGAACTGTTTTGCATTTGACAGCAGAAAAAAAAAAATCTTGGCCGTCTCATTCCTTCCGTCCCAGAAAGCATGCTGTTAACTCACTAAAATGGCTTAAGCAGGGAACAGATTTTGCATGGTGTTATTGTTCCAGGTATTTTTAGGTAGAAAGGTACCTGTCAACCCCCTCTGGGTCATCTGAGTGCTTGAGTAAGTATATAGACAACATTTATAATTGCTTACTCATATTAAGTCCTGCTGTAATGTATAAAACTCTCCAGAGGACTTACAGTAAATTCCCAGTTTCTGGCGTACCTCCTATCTGATCATTGAAACAAGGCTATTTTGCCAGTAGCCAATTTTCTTTGGACAAAGTCAGTTTCTAAAGCCTGACCTCATCAGCTGAATTTCTCTCTTACAGCAGTATTTGCTCATTAAAGTGTTTTCAGTATGAGGGTTTTAGATGTGGGCTGTTCATTATACAGGACTTAAAAATATTCCCTGAATATATTCCACTACAATGACACCCTTCAAGCTTTTTTCCTTTCAGCCTAATGCATTTCATGCAGGTATCTGAATTTGTAACATGATATGATGAGGACTAACAGCATTGCAGGAAATAAGGCTATAAATCATAATTTGCAGACAGTGGCACAGCAGTATAATTTCCATCGGATGTACTGTATACCCTCAAAAGTGATGTTTCCTGCTTGTTTACACTGTAACAATTAAAATAGAAGGATATTAGTCTTTTTGAGATATAGAGAGCATCACATTTATATAAGACCACAGTGTCTCTTTCAATCCGGCTAGCCTTTGATCTGATTGGCTGACTGGTGTTAAAGGGATAGTTCATCCAAAAATTAAAATTATGTCATTAATTATTCCACCCTCATGCCCACTTTTCAGTATGGCTTGTTGTTTTTTGTTTTTTGACTCCCCTTGATTGAGGCTTAACTGTGACTCGGTCATTATCAGAAAAAAGCAGTGTGTGGTTAAATATTGATGCTATGAGAAAAGCTTTTCTTTGTCAGGGATTATGAATTATTACACAAAGATAATGAAACAGGGGAACAATAACGATTGCTGCTAAATTGAGAGATTAGTTTACCAAAGGTCTGATCGGATGGAACTTCTACATTCATCCATTTTAAAAGAATTCTGCATGCAAATCGTCAGAAGATTAACTTAACAATGACTGCCATGGGAGCAGCAAGTTCTGAATCTGGAAGCCAGCTAATGCTCAGCTGAACTAATCGATTATGTCCCCAGAGAAGACACTGGGCTACAATCCAGATTAAATAAACGTTGAATAGCTAATAACATGAGATACCTGAGTATGTAGAAATTGTTTTATTTCCTAAACATTTAATAGCCTCAACATGTACCAAACTCCTTGCTGTGTTTTTATACACATCTTTAAGAATGCAATATAATGTTATCATCTATTATGTAAGATATTATAAGACAGTGTCTGCTGTGCTGACATGGTCAAATTCATGTTTTTACATATTAAAATGCATTCTTGTATCCTAGCAGAGATCTACAAGTAAGCAATAGTTTGACAAAAAGTGTATGGAACAGACTCTGTACAGCAAAGAAAATGCTGATCTGTTTGCTTGAGCATCACAACCTGCCCATTACCCTCAACACTGATTCAACCAATGACACAAGTTTGGGGCAGGACTATATGTTGACTGACTAATAGTAACACTGTGCTACCAAGACAATACACTCAAATTAATATACGTGGGAGAAAATGCAATGCACAATATGGCAGAACAAGTCCCGCTTTATAAATGAAATAGCTAACCAGCAATTGATAAAGACATCACACCATTCTATTTGCCACCTGAGGCTTTGGTTCCCACAGAAACAGGTAATGTCCTGAGACATATACTTGGGACTGCACATGTGCAACGGCTGAATCAACTTGTTGATGCTATATGAGTGTGAGAAACCAAATCCATGGGTCAGTTCCCGTCAGATTTTGTTGCTGTGTTGGAAATATTTAAATGAGGATTTGCCATTTAAGTTTTTGATAGTTCAGTATTTCCAAATTCAGGCATATAGGCATAGTTGGTCTCGGATGCCCAAAATAGCTGTCTGGAAGTGTAGCCAATATGGCTGCTTAGTGAACTGCCTTCCCTTGAAAAAAGGAATTTGCTGTCAACAGGAGCGACAGAGTATTTGGAAACCTGTTTGAACCATACATTATATTTTACAAATCTGTTTGTTGAAATTACAAATTTTAGATTTATTCAGCTTTCAGAATATGTATCAATCATTTTTGAGATTCGACCAACCTCTTTCTTGGCACTCTAATCATTTTCAATATATCCCTGTGTTTTCTTTAATCCCCCTATATATTTCAGTCTGTCATCTTTTCCTCTTTCTTTACAGGAATCTCTCTGGGCCAGGTAACGACCTACAACAGGATTCCTTTTACAATATGCAAGCCTCACAATCCTCAAAATCTTGGAGCAGCCATTTAGACCACAGGTGTGCTAGGAGCCTCAGGTCAGGCGCATCTAGCCAAAGTCCTCCTGCTCCCTGCCGTCCCTGCTCTATTCCAATCATCCCCTCTGTCCACTCCTACCAGGATGAGGTCTTGTGTATGCAAACTAACCCTACTGCTGGAAGCAGCCGTTCTAGTCCTCTGGAAAGCACAGCAGAAGCTTCGGCCGTTGATCAACAGTCCAACATAACGGTCTCCAACCGAATGGCTGGTAGACAGGAGGAAGTGGCCTCACTACTAGACGAGGCTCAGGAACAGCTTAGAGTACTAGCACATGCCCAGAGGAAACAGGAGGACATCAGTAGCTCCGTCCCTCAGGGGGCGAAAGAAACTGTGTGCATCCTTTTAGCAAATGGGGCTGGACAAGGGGGAGCGGCCTCTTTTGGGCCCACAGAGACTCAGTTAGTGAGCCCCAGAGACATGCACAAAGATGCCACAAAGCCTGGCCAATGAGAAGGACTTGACAGGACAAACCACAAATGTCCCATGTGTTTTGGGGCTTCAGAATACTCCGCCAATATTGGGATACCACTAAAAGCGACGATTTAACTTCTGAGGATGTGCTGTGTGAGGTAGTGTGGGAGAGTGACAGTCTCAAACATGTGAAAAGATCATTTATTTATATGCATTTATTTAAGGAGAAACTTAGAAAAAGAAAACCAAATAGTCTGTCATCTCCATGGTGTTTTTAACTGTAAAAAAAAATATACATAAATATATATAAATGGATATAAATATATGAATTCAGACTGGTTACCAAGTACAAAAAAAATGGGAATGAGAATGAGAAACTTTTTTTGAAACATATCAGCTCCACATCCTTAAAGACTCTATGCTTGGTGTAAGAAAAAAAAGAAAAGTAAAAAAAAAAGAGTTTTTCAACTTGTTTCACTCATTTCCAGTCAAGTTAAGCTTGTCCAACACACAATCTTGTGTTTTACACCTGCCACTGCAGCAGCTGTGTTTACTATCACCATCCCAGTCACTGTCCTCTACCCTGCCAAGGAATATGGCTCCATCTGCCTTTGAAAACCGTGGAACGTGGATTACAATTGGACTTAACTTCTAAACACTAATCGTATCCAGGCATGAGGTAACTGATAGTTAAGCACTGCCTCCAAGACATCGATTGGAAGAATTTGATGTGTCCGTCCAATTGTGGAGCAATCTGCGTTTTGTTTTCTGTGCCTCGGTGCATTCACTCCTTCATTTGGGTTTGGATACGAGTAAAGATAAGCTAATGGAACAGAGCACATCGTACTACACACCACCCAACATGAACAAACAGACCGTTGGCACCTCTCTGGATGGACAGAGGAGATTCCTGCACGGGATAACAGACCGCTGGCTTGGCCAGCTTTTGTGTTGTTTTCTTTTCATTTTTATGAAATTATCTGCTGCTTTCTGGGAAGTTGGGTGGGAGCAGCAGTCACTATGAGTCTGTATGCTACTTTGAATTGGGACATAATACTTCTGTGAATTAACAACCAAATGTGGTAAGAAAAGAAAAATTAACAATGAATCTTTAGTGAAGCTGTTTCTTTGTTTCCAATATTTTTTGTTTGTTTGTTTTTTCGTTTAGATTTGTTCTGACCCCCAGTTCACACAATTGTGCATGTTGATGGTATTGTTTTGCAGAACCAACCCATGATAGTTTAAATGATTTATAGAAAAACACCACAAAGAAGAAACTGCATTATAATTGACCTGCGTCTGCTGATTTAAACCCAAATCCTGGCAAAAAACAAGAGTGGTCTGCTGAGTTTTATAGATCAGTCCTAATAGACCCATTTCTGAGAAATGGTCAATGGCTGCATTATATTGAATTGACTTTTGTTTTACATGCTGTTGTTTTTCCTCCAGCATTTATTTAAGACTGCCACCTGTAGTTTGATTTTAAGACCTTCTTTAAAGCATGCTGCATTTGTCCTCCATCAGAGGTTGTGTCTATCATGCCAGCCATAACTCAAGGCAAAGGTGAAATGAAACATCTTCAGGTAAAATAAAGCAACGTAAAGGTTAGCCTGTGGCAGAGAGGAGCTGTAAGGGCAGACAGATAAGACTCTCAATGATCTCATAAAAACTTTCCCTGGGCAAAAGCACTGACCTCATCAATGAATTGCAGTGAAGCGGCATGTCTATCAAGATAATCAAGCATCATCAAGAGTAATGTGAAATTATTGCTGAAAGGGAAAGACAAGATAGATTTAGATCTTAAAGCTCTACCGTTTCTTTATATAACAAATTAAATCTTAAAAATAGAAAATATCACAGTGCAACTATTAGTTGTCAGGTGGATTTCATTTAGGAGGCATCAGTTTGATATGAGCTGTTGGTAGACTGTCTTTGACATATTTTTAAAACAAATTCAAATGGTATGTTTGTTAGTATGAGCATTCATGAATTTATTTTTATTTTTTTCTGTTTTCAAATTCTGTATATGCTCATTTTGTGAATTAAATTTTATTGGCATACAGTAGATATCCAGAAATGCCACACATGCAACAAAGATTAAACCACATTGCTAAGTGATCTATAAAACGGCAGACTAATTCATATGCAGGTCATAGCAGCAGATATATGAACTGTCCATCTGTTACATCTATTAATGTTCCTTTTCAGTTGAAATGGTGTGAGAAAGTTTCATTTAAGTTGGACCATATTTTTGTACACTAGTCCAAAAGTGTTTTTGCACAGTAATTACAATGTATGGTAATTTATGCTTACATGATTCTAGAATCTAAGGTACATGATTTGATGAATTCATCACAGAAGACAGTATATTGCAAGACAGAGTGTGCAAGCTGCAACTGTGCAAGATGTAACACGAATACAAACTAAACTTCATGGTTCTGTATAACAGCCCCTTGATGTACTTTAATGTGCAATTTCGAAATCGAGAAATTACATTTCTGTTCATTCTTGTATGTGAGAAACTGCATTATTGCTCTTCCCAATTGAAATAGTTTTTCTTTTCATTTAGTTAATTTTTTTATTTTATTTTTATTTTTTCAATAAAGATGAATCTTCGGTGTTGAATAATGTTAGAATTGGTGTTTTTTAACAAAATAATAAACTATTGTTAAATAGAAATCATAAGATTAAAATAGTGTTATTCTAGTATTATTCATATACTAATATTTTTTTGAGTTTTTCTTAGGCGCTAAAATGACTAAAATTCTCCACGTCATCTAGTCACCTGTGCACATCATAAAAGCAATTTCTCATTGTTTTGAACAATGCTGTGGTTGTTGATTAAAATATATAATACTGGTTGAATAGTATTTCCCCATAAAATAACTAGGAATTAGTTAATGTATGTTAACATAAACAGTCAATCATACTTTCCATACATTTCGATTAAACTCTGCAAAGCTGTGGCCCTCCAGGAATTGAGTTTGAGACCACTGACATACAGACTGTAAGTCAAAAGCACCAGACTGTCCTTGCAAAGAGTGAGGAACAGCTGGCCAGGGGGCCTGAGTGAGTGGCAGCCGGCAGCTAGAGTAGAGCGGCCGGTGGATTCGACGAAGAAGCGGCCAGGGGTTGCGTCAACCACATGTGACGACCCCGAGCTGGACTCCGTTTCATCCACAGTAAAAGCCGATCCGGCGATCCACAGTGCAACGTTTATGTATTTCCTTAGCGACCAGCACGGAAAAGCTCTAGGCATGACGAAGCAGATATTCTCCTCTTCTGGAAGGCCAAACAAAGTAGTTTGCTTTCACAATAAAACACACAGCATCTCCACAAAATGGCGCCTGCGGCAACAGTGAGAATAAAAGGTACGCCTTCTTTCTTAGCATGAACATTTGGGCGGAGTTATGCAAATCTTCCCACACAGTGACGTAGAGATGTGGGGGTGTGTTTAAACTAAGTATTTTAGGAGGGCGCAAATGAGTCTTAACTTTTATAAAGAATATCTCTTTGGATTTAAGACTTTAGTCTTTGCAACTTTACAGATCTTCTTTATGCACCAAGAGCTTGTAACACTCCAAAGAGAAAGGAAAACTTGAAATCGCATCATATGACCCCTTTAGGCCATGATATTTGGACAGCAAAATGATCATTGGGTCACCACGGTCAGAACAAACTGGTGGAGAAGAAAAGACCCATTAACTACAAAAGAATTAAGGTGAAGAATTAGGTGTGAAACCATTTAGGAACCATTTAGTGTCCAGAGCAACCATTTTCCAAAACTGCAACCTACCTGGAATTTCCAGAAGTGCAAAGTGTCAGGTTCTCAAAACTTTGCTTGAGTAAGAAAAAAAAAGAAATTACAAAATAAAATAAAAAAATCCTTACAAAATGACCCTTCCTTAATGAGAATATGCTGAAGTGTTGTGAAATACATAACAGGCTTTATAGACAGATACATTGAGAATGAGTCCTGAAGGACTAGCATCACATCCTCTTGTACAACTCTTTCAATAATTTATTTTCCAGAATCTGGCAGTAAGTTTTGGGAGTTCATTTTCAGTCCATCTCTGAAAAACAGACTTTTCAGGATAGGAGATGGACTTTAAACAGAGTTGGGCTGTGATTTGATTAATTTAAATTAGATTTTGATTCCGATCTTGTATTTAAAATACTCAAAATAAATAATAAAGTATAGTTAATTTTCAGTGCTTAATTTATAAATTGTGAGGTCCCGGAACAAACCGGGGTAACGGATCCAGCATGTGATTACAGGAGGGAGAGGTAACGGAACATTCACGCAATCACATTGCTGGACCAGTTTAAGTGATTTTAAGAGCGTGCACCAGTTGCATTTAGGGTCTGTAAGGTCATGAAAATGCCATGCGATTTTAAAACAACAATTTCCAGGCCTAAAAACGTTTTGAAAAAGTTGTGGAATTTTATTTTTCAAATCTCTGTGTAATAGTTATATTTAATCAGGTCCTACATTTCTGTGGTTTTAATAATTCTCGCAGCTTTCAAGTTTATAATGAGGTAAATCCCTGCATTTATTCAACATAGCTTGTAGGTTTGAATAATAAAATAAATCCATACAAACAAGATTCAATCAGTCATTCGAAACCATAAACTCTCTCGGAGCGCGCATCTCATCAGCGCATCTTGTCTGCACTTCAGCGACCTGCTGCAAACTGCGATACAAGACTCACTCGCATTTCGATCGGGACAGCTGACAGAATTGTCACTTGACTTGACTAATAGGGTAATTGTTGCATTGTCACAAAAATGTATAATTTGCACAAGTATTTTAATCCATTTGGTACTTGCGCCTCACATGCTGTAGGCTATGTGCCCTCGCAGTCACATCCAAAGCTCGCGCGTATAAAGCCGCCTCGCGAGTATTAGCCTATATAAGAGTTATTTTTCGTAGTTTCTTGAGTTTAAGCAACCAAATACACACAATATGATGTCTGATGAGTGTAGACAAATAAAACAGTTACATGGCACACTCTACTAAAATACAGGTGGGGGGAGGATGAAAGAAAGGGTGGGGGGGGTCTAATATTAAACAACACTGCGTCGTCAGTGTTTGTGTTGTACCAGACACGTGCAATTAACATTAGGCTATATGAAAAACAAGCTCAAATGGAGTTAACAAGGTCTTTGACCGGCGAATGAGGAGATCTGTGTTTTGTCCGCATCTGAGGCAAGTGCAGCACATTATATGTTATCATCACCTTTTACAGGCTATATAACGTTTATTGTTGCTATATGGGCACTTAGTTTTTCTTGTTGTTTGGTAAACTTGGCCAGTGTCTCATGATATAAACGATAAAGCGCTTATGCACAGGATATTCAAAACGTACAAAAGTATATTGGCTAGATGGCAAAAAAACGTACTTCTCCAGTCTTCAAACACTCAAAGACATTAGCCTTTACAGACATAGTGTTTGAGTAAAGAAATGCTGTATTGTTTTATATGCTGTTTTATATTGTTTACCCTTGCTTTGCGAATAAGCGGAGATCTGTCTCCTCCAGGTTGTGCGCGGCACTCAATCTGAGTGAAGGCGGGGTGAAGTGACGAGGTTTCGCGAGAGCTTGAGGATCCAATGGCTTAATGAAGTTTTACTGACAAGCTCTTTTAAATACTTACCATTGGTTAAATATTTGTAAAACCCTCTGATTTAAAATAATAATAACGAATTATAATATAGATATGAATTTTTGTTAATTTTTCACGGCACATATATGTCTGCCATTCGGAAACGCCACCCCTGATGGAGGGGGATACGGCAAAATGAGGTGCCGGATCCGATTTCAGAGGTGCCGGATCCGGATCCGGCTTGTTCCGGCACAAATTAAGCCCTGTTAATTTTATTCTCAGATAATACAATATCCTTCTTCACAAAAAAAACAACATTTAAATTTCCTTTTTTCTTTACAGAATACACCTGTACACATACATACCTTATATTGTTTATTTTGTATATTGTGTTCTTTCAAAAAACTTTATATTATTTCCTATTTACTTATTTTATTTTTATTATCTGTGCCTTGTCTTGTCACTGTCATTCTGTTTGTTCTGTGGAAGCCTCTATCACCATAACAAATTACTTGCATGCAGGGTTCTAAATTAACTTTTTTGATCACCAGCCAATGTGGCTGGTAACTTTCTAAAGTTACCAGCCAATCAAAATTTCCACTAGCCATTTTTTTCCGGTAAAAATAACAAATTATGAGTGCCACTGAATGCATTTGATCATTTTATTAACATTGTTGGCATGAAAAACACATATAAAGTACAATGCATACAACAAAATATACACTGACTCAAATTTGAAATTATTAGTTCCCACCACGAAATTGCTTGTTTTGTTTTTTCTTTCACGTAACTTACATGCGGCAATCCTGACAAAGCATTAAGACATTCTTGTGATCAAACACAAGCCATTCATGACCCGTGATTAACTTTTCTTTTCTTTGTTTCTCTGTCCGTAATACAGACAGGCCCGGTTCTAGAACCAAATCACTGAGGGTGCTTCTGATTATAGTGAGGGTGCTGCTTACATAATCATAGGAAATAGCTCAGTCATCAGTCTGAAACATAGTATCTCAAAATTGGGGATGTTGTATACAACAATACTACTGTAATTGCTGTTACGTTAAACAATATACGATCTGGCAGTAAATTATAGAATTAAAACATGCCACACATAGCCTACCTACACTGTGGTGATACCCTTGTTGTAACCGGCTTCAACTTCAATTGAACACTCTTAGAATGGCCAAAAGTCACTGCCTTACACCTACACACATCTCTCTCCATGAAGGTGAGAGACACATTTTTACATAAGGCAGAAAATGTACCAAGAACATCCAACCTAACTTGAACATAAACACACGTAACTTTACTAACACAAACCCCAACCATATTGCAGTAATTACGCATAAATCAACTCCCACCAAACAATTACCCATAATGCACTAGCGCTGACTGCCGGGTCTGTACAATATGACAACCATGACAACACATCAACACCCAATCAGTCATTCATTGTTAGCGTTATGCATAAACATATTGATAAAGCACTGCTGCAAGCAAAGTGGGCAATTAAAGAGACAGCTTCAACTTTTGCGTATCGCGATCACGAAAGGACAACTACAATGCATTAAACATGAAAGCATAACGAAATAATTTATTTAATATATATATATATATATTTGTTTCATTTTATTAATTTATTTATTTTGTGTAGGCTACCCTATTATAGGCAAGAGTGTGAAATCCATCTGTGTTTTATTTTCGGCAAAATCTTGTTTATGTGTGCTATTAATAATTTTTCATCTGAGGGTGCTTTCACTTTTATGCACCCTCAAGCACCCCCGTAGAACCGGGCCTGAATACAGAGCCCCGCACGTCACCTGTAGGAGAAAAAAATCAATCCGTCCCCTCAGTTTATAAACCGTACTCACGAATTCATAAACTGTTCCCTCGGTTTAACAAATCGTGCCCACGGATTAACAAACCGTGCCCACGAATTTCCAATCCGTGCGCTCAGATTTTGTAAACCGTACCCTCGGTTTTTCCATCCGTACTCATGAATTCATAATCCGTGTGCACGCTTTCGCAATCCATTCCCACAGATTTGTAAACTGGCACGCATTTGTGGCTCCGCCCCCACCGGCAGATTCATTTCTGTTTATTAAACATTATTTTTCATAGTATCCAACGAGACCACAATCAGCATTCACAAAATAGTCTTCTTTTTAGCGTTTATTTTACATTAATCATCAATAGGATAAGACACAGCCGCCTGTGTTTTATGGCCAAAAAAATAAACGCTAAAAAGAAAAAAATAAGGGTAAAAAGCTATACAAAACAAATAATATGCCGTTTATGTTTTCATTCCTTTTCTCTCTAACTGAATGCAATGTTATTTTTGGCCTAATTATTTAATAATAACATTAACAGTGAAACATGCATCTAACTCCGGCTTAGTATAATAAAATCACAAAAATAAGTCTTCATGTTAAGAAAGAATTGTACACAAGCATTTCCAAAACTGTCAAAGGTTATTTAGAAATAAAGCAATTCATGAATTATTTTATGACAAACATTTTTACTGTCTTGTAATCATTTATTTAGCCTACAAATTAAAATTATAAAAATAACTTTCTTTTTATTCTTATCATTATTATATATTATTATACAGGTTATGCATAAGAATATTTTATCCAAAACAACTAACAAAAGAGGAAAAATAATTACTCCAGAGTCAGTCACAATGGCAGGTTTATTGTACAATAATAAAGTGCTATTATAAGATTATCACAAATTTAACAAGATTTTGATGCACATCTTTCTTATTAAATCTTTGTATTCCACCTTGTACTACACTTGATAGAGAATCACTTAAGACACTTTGCTGTAGAACCATTCCACATAATAATATTCATTAAAACTGTATGTTAACACGTAGGAGCATGCTGCATGAATCTGTGAGTACGGTTTACAAATCCATGGGAACGGATTGCGAAAGTGTGCGCGCAGATTATGAATTCGTGGGTACAGATTAAAAAACCGAGGGTGCGGTTTACAAAATCTGAGCGCACGGATTGGAAATTCGTGGGCACGGTTTGTTAAACAGAAGGAACAGTTTATGAATTCGTGAGTACGGATTATAAACTGAGGGGACGGATTGCAAAACCGTCGCCTCTGATTGATTGTTTTTTCTCCTACAGGTGACGTGCGGGGCTCCGTAATATCCTCATCCCCTGCCTCGTTCCTCTTTTCGCCCCGAGAAATCTGTCCCAACCACCGCCGCATTTAGTTTAATCTTAATTTTTTTCTTTAATAGCTAACTCCCCCCTCTTTCAGTCTATGTTCCCTGCTCTGGCTCCATTCGTTCTTCTTCCTTGTGTTTTCTGATGGACGCTCTATTCGTTTCCATGTTTTTTCGCGCTGGTTTAACTGCAAACTGCGTGCAGCCAATGGGCATATGAAACGTCATCACGTAGCATTACAGCACAGTGTTCATGGGAAATGTAGGAAGTGCTGCCAGGGGGATAAATGACCGAGAACAGAGCCTCATGCCATGGATCACCAGCCAAACTGTCTAGTAAGTTTTAATTAACACCCGCCAAAATTAATTTTAACCCGCATTTGGCGGGTTGGCGGGTGTTAATTTAGAACCCTGCTTGCATGAGTAAACATACCTGGCAATAAAGCTCTTTCTTCATCTGTGTTAATAGTAGCTACTGCCAACTATAGCATATCATAGTTTTTGCCTACATGCAGTGAATCATTTCAATTATATCCTTTTGGATCTGGTTTAGTTCATCTAAAAAATAAATAAATAAATAAATCTGTAATTACTCACTCTCATGTCATTCCACTCCTGTAGACCCTTGGTCATCTTTGGGACATAAATTAAGATATATTTTATGAAATCCGAGTGTTTTCTGTCCCTCTACATTCAGTTATGGAACTTATACATTCAAGGTCCAGAACAGTAGGAAATACATCACTGATTAATGTCATTAAGTGATCCAATTTTATTAAGTGACTTGAGTGCTTTTTATGCACACACGCAAAAAACAAACAAACATAATTTGCCACATTTCAGAAAATATTATCCAAATACGTGTTGTGGTACTTTAGTGAACACTCACTCATGTGCATCATGTTGCAGCAAGTCTTCTTTAGCATTAACACAACAAAAATGCGTTTTAATGTTCTCGTGAACACACAATGCATATCAATATTTTCATAAATAAAGTAGAAATGTATGTTTTATTGTGCAAACAAAGCACTTGTGTTGCTTAATAAAATTGAGGTTAAATCATTTAAGTCACATGGAGTACTTTCCTACATTTCTGAGTTTTGAAATATATACGTTGCATTACTGCCTATGGTGGGAAAGCTCTCGGATTTCATCAAACATATCTCCATTTGTGTTCGGAAGAGGAATGAAGATCTTATGGGTGTGAAACGACCATAGGGTGAGTGATTAATTACAGAATTTCCATTTTTTGGTGAAATTAACCTTTAATTCATCCATGGTTACATCCTCCAGCTTGAAAAAAAAATCAAAAAAGTTGTTTTGGTGCTCACTGCAAACTAAGTATGTATTAAAATAATTACTATGTATAAAAATTACTATCAGATATTGCTCACTGAATGTTATTACAGGACAGAAGAAAAAGCTGCTCCAGAACTACTTGCTATCTGACAAGTTACATTAGCTTGCTTGGCAAAAGGTAGCTACTTGTTTCTATAGACAAACTAACATTTTTTCAAGTATTAAATTTAAATAAATATTATTTCCAATATCTGAACAGCATATAATGAAAACATTTAAGCCTGTAGACTATTATGTGAATGAGTTTTTCTGGGAAAATCCAAGGGAAACTGTCATTACAGTGTAATTTTAATGAACTTCATCTGTCGACATGATGTTGATGAATCCCACTGGCCGTTGCTTTCTCGCATTATAAGCTTACAATGGAGTGTTTGCAAGAGCATGAGAAATAATTTACTGATCACAGCTCACTTAACAGACACTGGTGTCGCTAATAACAAGGGTTTCTGTATTCTACATAGAGCCCTTTAACAACTAAATATCAATATTTTCAGGAGTTAATCTTTACTGTTGACTGTGAAATAGCTTGAGCCATTCTCTCGAGTAGAACTAGGTGGTATGACCATACAGTTTTTCAGGACTGCTTAATTTTTGACATGCTTATAAAGAAACGATAAAGGAGCAATAAAGAAACATGTAAAATGTATGTGCAGAAGTGCTTGATGGTATTCAAGTAAACAGAAATTAGAAGAAATATGGATATTTCTATCCATATTTGGATATATTTTGGATATATTGTCTAGTGTTAGGGTTAAAGAATGTTGTTTATAAATATGTTGTTTATAAGTTGTTTAAGGAGGGGAAAACACTTATCTTTTTTGTATCTGTATTTAAATGTAATAGCACTGTCTCTTGTGCTTTTTTTCAAATAGTTGTATCTCGGTCAAATATTGTCATATACTAAGCTTATTTATTCAGCTTTCAGATGATGTATAAATCTCAATTTCGAAAAATTTACACTTAAGACTGGTTTTGTGGTCCAGGGTCACAAATTACAAATGACTTACATTTTAATTAAATACATTTCTCACACCAGTAGTTTGTATTTTAAATTAAAAATAAATTTATTGAGCAAGTATTTTCAATTTGTAACTAAATATCTTTTGATGTATTTGATCTCTGTCATATTCAGAACAGCTAATTCAACAATGTGCACTTTATGGTAATACTGTATACTTACTGTAATGTTACATAGAGTACTCCAGTTGCACTTTACATTATACTTTACATTATATACTTTACTTTACATTATACAGTGAATATGCTTTATACAGGCATATTCTGTTACACAAACATGTACATATGAGCGGGAGAGAGACGTGTATCTTTCTTTTCTGTATTGCAGTGACATTGTATTATTTGTTGTCAGACCACATGTAAATGCATACTTGTAATCAGTATCCCATATACAGTAATGTGAACTGTACATTTGTACTGTTAAAACTGATATGTCATACAGAAAAAGCTCAGCCTTGTACGTTTTGTTGAGTATCAATTAGGAACCAGCAGGAAATACTAGAAGAGTACACAGTTACATCTGACAACATGACTAAGTAATTTGACTATCCAATTTTACAACACTTACTTTTGAGACTAAAGATTTTAAGAAAATTCATGTTCAGAAAGTCCATTGCATGGTGCTCTTTGTACAAACAAACTGTTTCAAGAAATAAACGTACTGGTTTGTCAGTGTTAAAGGGTTAGTTCACCCAAAAATGAAAATTAGTCCATAAATTACTCACCCTCAAGTCATCCTATGTGTATATGACTTTCTTCTTTCAGAGGAATCCAGCCGACCTCATACGTCATCCGCCCAGAGCTGCTTCAGTGTACAACAGTGAACGCAAGCTACAGTAGATTACAGTGATTATTACATTTTAAATATGGTTATTTTTCTTACAAAAACGCATCGATTCGCTTCAAGAGGAATGTTTTTTTTTTGTTTTTTTTTTTGGATGGGTGCTATTTATTTAACTTCTTTTGGACTGATGCATTGCAACTCCCGCTGAGTGCCATTAAACAGCTTGAAAGATAATTTTTTTTTTATTTATATAACTCTGACTGGATTTGTCTAAAAGAAAAAAGTCACGTACACCAGGATGACTTGAGCGTGAGTAATTTATGGGCTAAAAATGGTAATAATCTGAATTAGCTTCATTTCAATGAACAAAAATACTCTACCCAGTCATCGAAGCACATTATGAATGAGCTCATAATCCATAATCTAGAGAAGAAAAAACAAAAATGAGAAATACCTGCAACACATCTTTATTTGCCACCTGTTGGTGAAGAGCAGCAGACAGTGGTTCAAAATGAGAAATGAGAGGTGGTAGAGATGTGCATTTATCATCTTAATAGACAATAAAAGCAATAAAAAATAAAAGCAACAAATTATATATTGTCATGCTGTCTGGTCTCTGTTTCCCTGGGTGTCCACTAGTGGGCTCACTTCCCCTTAGACACCTCACAGTAGGCACTACAATTCCCACTAGCCTTGTCCCTTCATCACAGTAATTGCACTCCTGTTAATTGCACCAGGTGTCTTGATCTTATTAGTCATTATCCTCCCTATATTTACCAGTCTTTTCCTGTTGTCTGCATGGAGTCCTTGCCTTCCGTTTCTTTCCCAGTCTTCTCGTCTCCCGAGTTCCTCGAATTCCGAGTTCCTGTTCCTCTGTCCGTTCCTGTTCCCTTCCTGTCCCTTCCTTGTTTGTTTATTTGGATTGTTTCTGGTTTTGACCCTGGCTTGTTTAGATTACGATTTGGATTACCCTAATGAACATACCTGCAATTGGAACTCTCTCTCCCTGTGTTTCACTGGGTCACGACCGTCACAGAAGGACTCCATCCACTAAGATCCAGCGGTATGTCTTTTGATGTTTCCACCCCAGCCAGTATGGTGGAGCGGAGGGAAAAATATTTAAAATTAACCACCCTCCGCCAAGAGGGCAATGAAGTGGGTGCCATGGGACAAATGTTCTTGACCCTAGCAAAGGGTTTGGGATATAAGGATGCGGCCCTTAAGGACTATTTCAATACCGGGCTGGATGACCCGGTTCCTTAAATAGAAATGGATCAGTTGGACACATTTGGGTTCTGGGAATTCGTGTGCTACTTGCAGCAACTGTTTCCGTGGGATGCCCCAGCCACTCCTGTCTCTTCCGGTGGGATGGCCGATTCTGAACCGGGGTCTGCAAACAGGAGAACCACCAGCCCAGCACCACTGCACAGTATGGTCGCTAGCCCAGCGCCACAGCACAAGTTGGCCGCCGGCCCGGCGCCACTGCACAAGATGTCTACCAACCCAGCGTCACAGCACAAGGTGGTCGTCAGCCCAGTGCCACGTTGCAAGATGGCCGCAAGTCCAGCGCAACTGCACAAGATGGCCGCCAGCCCACCGCCACGAGGCAAGATGGACGCCAACCCAGCACCACAGCACAAGGTGGTCGCCAGCCCAGCGCCATGATGCAAGATGGCCCCCAGCCCAGCTTCACGACGCAAAAGATGGCCGCCAGCCCAGTGCCACAGCACAAGATGGCCGCAAGCCCAGCGCCACTGCTCAGGATGGCCGCCGGCCCACCGCCACTGCCCAAAATGACCACCGGTCCAGCGCCACGGCCTTAGAGGGCCGCCGGTCCAAAGTCATGGCACAAGATGGCTGCTTGTCCAGCGCCTCTGCACAGAATGACAGCCACAGTTGACCCTCCAGAGTCAAGTCAGGTTCCCGTTGACCTTCCAAAGTTGAGTCAGGTTCCCGGTGACCCTCCAGAGTCGCGACAAGTTCCCGTTGACCCTCCAGAGTCGAGTCAGGTACCCGTTGACCCTCCAGAGTCGAGTCAGGTGCTCGTGGACCTTCCAGAGTTGAGTCAGGTGCTCGTGGACCTTCCAGAGTGGAGTCAGGTTCCCGTTGACCCTCCAGAGTCGAGTCAGGTTCCCGTTGACCCTCCAGAGTCGAGTCAGGTTCCCGTTGACCCTCCAGAGTCGAGTCAGGTTCCCTTGGACCCTCCAGAGTCGAGTCAGGTGCTCGTGGACTCTCCAGAGTCAGGGCTAGTCACCGTTGACCTTCCAGAGTCAGGGCTAGTCTCCGTTGACCTTCCAGAGTCAGGGCGAGTCACCGTTGACCTTCCAGAGTCAGGGCTAGTCATCGTTGACCCTCCAGAGTCAGGGCTAGTCACCGTTGACCCTCCAGAGTCAGGACTAGTCACCGTTGACCTTCCAGAGTCAGGGCTAGTCACCGTTGACCTTCCAGAGTCAGGGCTAGTCATCGTTGACTTTCCAGAGTCAGGGCTAAACACCGTTGACACTCTGGAGTCAAGCCAAGTCATCGGTGAAATTCATGGACAAAGGCAAGTCACCAATGATCTTCATGGGCAAGGTCCAGTCACCAGTATTCTTCATGAACAAAGGCAAGTCACCGACTATCTTCATGGGCAAAGCCAAGCCACCATTGATCTTCATGAACAAATGCAAGTCACCGATGATCTTCATGAACAAGTGCAAGTCACCAATGATCTTAATGAGCAGAGTCAGACCACCAATGATCTTCATGAGCAGAGTCAAGTCAGCATTGATCTTCTGGAATCCAGTCTAAACACCATGGGATTACCATGCCTTCCGTGGACCTTCCAGAGTTGAGTCAGGTTCCCGTTGACCCTCCAGAGTCGAGTCAGGTTCCCGTTGACCCTCCATAGTCGAGTCAGGTTCCCGTTGACCCTCCAGAGTCGAGTCAGGTTCCCGTTGACCCTCCAGAGTTGAGTCAGGTTCCCGTGGACCCTCCAGAGTCGAGTCAGGTTCCCGTGGACCCTCCAGAGTCGAGTCAGGTGCTCGTGGACTCTCCAGAGTCAGGGCTAGTCACCGTTGACCTTCCAGAGTCAGGGCGAGTCACCGTTGACCTTCCAGAGTCAGGGCTAGTCATCGTTGACCCTCCAGAGTCAGGGCTAGTCACCGTTGACCCTCCAGAGTCAGGACTAGTCACCATTGACCTTCCAGAGTCAGGGCTAGTCACCGTTGACCTTCCAGAGTCAGGGCTAGTCATCGTTGACCTTCCAGAGTCAGGGCTAAACACCGTTGAAACTCCGGAGTCAAGCCAAGTCACCGGTGAAATTCATGGACAAAGGCAAGTCACCAATGATCTTCATGGGCAAGGTCCAGTCACCAGTATTCTTCATGAACAAAGGCAAGTCACCGACTATCTTCATGGGCAAAGGCAAGCCACCATTGATCTTCATGAACAAATGCAAGTCACCAATGATCTTCATGAACAAATGCAAGTCACCAATGATCTTAATGAGCAGAGTCAGGCCACCAATGATCTTCATGAGCAGAGTCAAGTCAGCATTGATCTTCTGGAATCCAGTCTAAACACCATGGGATTACCATGCCTTCCGTTTCCTTCCCAGCCTTCTCGTCTCCCGAGTTCCTCGCATTCCGAGTTCCTGTTCCTCTGTCCGTTCCTGTTCCTGTTCCCTTCCTGTCCCTTCCTTGTTTGTTTATTTTGATTGTTTCTGGTTTTGACCCTGGCTTGTTTGGATTACGATTTGGATTACCCTAATAAACATACCTGCAATACATACCTGGATCTCTCTCTCCCTGTGTTTCACTGGGTCACGACCGTCACATATATAAACAGACACTTATATGTGGAAAGAGGAAATATATTTGTTTGTTTGTTTTGTTGTTTCCACAAAGTCCAGTAAGATATCTCCCACCAGTTGCATTGTGTAGAAGAAGAAGCAGGATTTCATTTCAACAGCTTGAACAGTCCCTGAAGTGTTGGGGAACGGAAGACCCTGATGCACTGAGAGAGTCCATGCTGCTGCTGTGAGAGTCAGGCAATCGATGCCGAGCATGATTACAGTCTGAAACATGCGGCTGTCATGAAGGTCAACAGTGACTGCTATCAAAGAAAATCCTTAGTGTAGAAGCTGAAAAAAACATAACGTGAAGGTTTAGTTGACGAGAGTATAACCTTGTTGGGTGTTCCAACATTTATTTTTTGACTGAATAGTAAAAACATACTCATCACTCCTCGAAATGTCATTGAAGCCAGCCCAACAGAAAGAAATAGGCATTTTCTTTAGCTGTTGATGTCTTAGAGCAAAGGGCTGTGAATAAACTGAGACCAAGATTTCTAATCAATGTGTACTTTAATTTTATTCAGCATTAAGCCAATTTAAATCTCTGAAATTTTAGACCACTTCAGGAAATTAAGTACTACATCAGGGGTTGAAATCTTTTGGCACAATGGTGGCATGCTGAGCGAAAATCACTGCCACACAAGCGATAATGAGACAGATTGATTTAAAGTGCTTATCTGAGAAAATTCTGACTTATTTTTGTAATCATTCCTCATCATCTTGTTTTTAGACATGAGCTCTTCTTTTAGTAACCAGCTGTCACACTGAACCACTCAACAGAGACAAATTATACTTGCAAACCACTGGACAAATAATGTTTATCTAATGGGTCATGGTGATGTAGGTCTGTTTTTCGTTACTTTTAGAATATAACTTTTTAGAAATTAGATCTAATGAGGATCTCTGCAGAAGAAAACATATTGAGACATAAAATAAACCAAGATTTCAATTCAGCAAACAAAGTCTTTAACATACCATACACTAAACACAATGATAGTGACAGTCAAAATCAAATCATTACAGAAAGAAATGCACTCAAAGTCATCGCCACATAACCAAAAACAACGCCGATGGAAATAAAGTTCTAAACAGTAAAACAATAAGGATCTGATTTGCATGATTTATTCATGCTGTGGCACATGCTAGGAACGAGTCCAGCATACAGTGCTGTAGATATCCAACACAAATTCATTAACCTGTCTTAAATAATACATTTATGGCAACATAATCAAGTCTAAACACACAAAATTTGTTCCAATCAGTTAACATTAGGGTTACTGGGCATGGACTTGGTTTGTTCATCACATATAATAATTTCAACTCTTATTGCCTTCAACTGCCTTCAGGTTTGGACATATATTTATATATTTCAGATTTGTATTTTTATTTTTCTGAAAAAAAAATGCAAAGAAATGTAAAAATTATAATAATAATAATAATAATTAAAAACCAAATTAATTTCTTACAGAATCGTAGGAAAATAGATAGATAGATAGATGGATGGATGGATGGATGGACAGATGGATGGATGGACGGACAGACGGATTATTTATTTATTTTGCATTGGCTATTCAAAGATTAAAAAAAACTGTATTGTGATTATTAATCTAGTAAAGTTGGTAGGCAATTTTGCTTCGTAACCTTTAGAAAACTTTAAACTAGGTCATTTAACAGAATGAAAAAAAACTATTTTTGAAAATTTGCTCATTGTGACTCTTTTTGCCAGAACGGGTCATACATAGATTTCTCTAAATTGTCTAATTTATTAAACTTTACTGACTAATACATTTCGCAACCTAGGTAATAAGTAATAATACAGTTTGTCTGGGATATTTTTAAAAAATTCTGTCTATTTTGCAGCCCCACTATGAATCACCAAATCCTCCTCTTAAAGAACTGGGTAAACAGAACCTAGCAGACATCACAGAAAGCATTCAATTTATTTCCAAATCAACTTTAGTTCCACAATTGTAGGGTTCAGCACTCATACTCCCTTTTACACCAAACCACTTAGTAAAGTCATCACTCATGGCTAGGTCTCATAGATTCTCCCATCATTCTTTTGCAGATGATATTGAATTAGTTCTCTCTTCTATTCCACCCTCTGACAACAAGATACCTCATGAATCACTGCATATCTGCCAAGCATTTCTGCCAGGATAAACACCCATTATCTAAAGCCGAAATTATCAAAAACCGACTTGTTGCTCATCTGGCCAATGAGAACCATTGCCAAGACCTTGTTGTTTCAATAGACAGGTCAGCCATCTCACCCACTCGGAAAGCCAAGAATCTTGGTGTCAAACTGGACAAGAATTCTCTTTTTCAGAAGTATTTCAATCCAATCCAATCCACTTTATTTCTATAGCACATTTTACAAACACAAAGTTTCCAAAGTGCTGCACAAAAGATTCAGATCATACAAAACAATTAAAAATATATAAAATACAAAAGATAAAAAATATTTAAATACCACAAAGGACCACACAACTCACGCGCAGTTAAAAGCCAAAGAGTAAAAATGAGTCTTTAGACAAGACTTAAAACACTCAACTGTAGGGGCAGTTCGGACATGGAGGGGCAGAGCGCTCCATAGTTTAGGTCCAACCACAGAATATGCCCTGTCCCCCCGAGTTTTAAGTCTTGACTTAGGGACTGCAAGCTGTAGCTGGCCCTCTGACCTCAGTGTCCGTGCTGGCGTATAAATTTGGATGAGGTCCGAGATATATGTTGGGGCCAGTCCATTTACAGCTTTAAAAACAAACAATAAAATCTTAAAATCAATCCTAAAACGAACAGGAAGCCAGTGCAATGAGGCAAGAATTGGAGTTATATGAGCGCTCTTCTTGGTTCCTGTTAAAAGACGTTCTGCAGAATTTTGGACTAACTGTAAGCGTGAAAGTGCATTTTGATTTATAAGAATATAAATTGCATTACAGTAGTCTAAACGAGAAGAAATAAAAGCATGTGTAACTTGTTCAAAACTGTTAAAAGACAAAAACGGTTTAACTTTGCCTAAAAGGCGAAGATGATAAAAACTAGATTTCACTACAGCATTTATTTGTTTGTTTAGTTTAAAATCACTGTCTATTTTTACCCCAAGGTTAGTTACAACAGGATGCACAAAATCATTGAGGGAGCCCAAATCTATCATGGGGTTAGTGGGGCCAAACTGGATAATCTCTGTTTTACTCTCATTTAATTGTAAGAAATTTTGGGCCAACCACGCTTTGACGTCATTTAAACAATCAAGAAGGGGTGTCAGGGGGCTGCCTTCATGCTTTCTGATTGGCATATAAATTTGACAATCATCAGCATACAAATGATAGGAGATGCCATGCTTTTTAAAAATTATTCAGAGTGGAAGGAGGTACAATGCAAAAAAAATAGGACCAAGAATTGTACCCTGGGGGGCCCCACAGTTTAAAGGCACAGTTGATGAAGTAGAGTCCCCTATTTTAACAAAAAAGCATCTCCCTGAAAGATATGACTGAAACCACTTTAGGGCAGTCTCCCTGACTCCCACACAGTTTTCCAGACGAGATAAAAGAATTTTGTGGTCAACTGTGTCAAAAGCAGCAGTGAGATCTAAAAGCACTAAAATGGCTGAATCACCAGAATCTGTTATTAAAAACAAATCATTAAAAACCTTTAAAAGTGCAGACTCAGTGCTATGATATACTTTAAAACCTGACTGAAAAGTATCTAGGATGCCATGTACCTCCAGAAAAGACTGTAGCTGCAAAAATACAAATTTTTCCAATATTTTCGATAGAAAAGGAAGCTTTGAAATAGGACGATAATTTGAAACATTTGTGGACTCAAGTCCAGCTTTCTTAATCAGTGGCTCAATCACTGCTTTTTTACAAAATGCAGGCACAACTCCAGAAGACAGGCTACTATTTATAATTTCCTCAACATGAGAGCCAATCATTTCCCACACATCCTTAAAAAAGTGTGGAGGGACAGGGTCCGTAGAGGATGTGGAGGGTTTAATTTGATTGATAATCTTTGTAAGAGATAACAATGAAACTGGCTGAAACTGACAAAAAATAGCTGAACATTTCATGTTTAAGGAAAAGTATAAAGTAAGGGGCAATATATTGTCTCTAATATTCAAAACTTTACTTAATAAAGGCCTATTCTATAGAAAGGAAAATTCTATAGAAGTGGATTGCGGAGGGTTCAGCACAGACCCAATGGTTTTAAAAAGAACACGTGGATTTTTGACATTTTGAGAAACTATTTCTGTAAAATATTGTGTTTGTTTAACTTTAACAACTTTTTGATAGTTTCTACAGCTGTCCGGTATAATCTGATAGAACACCTGCAGCCCATCCTTTTTCCACCGATGCTCTGCCCTTCTACACTCTCGCCTGGCTGCGCAAGTGGCTTCACAGTGCCATGGCTCAGGCTTTGGTCTAGCTACATTGGAGCTACAGTGTCCAGGACCTCAGAACAAGTTCACAGAAAAACATTTGTTAATTGCTTTGTATCATAGGCAGCGGAACTACTGTTTGCTTGCACATGAGCAGCAAAAAAGGAAGAAAAACACGAGGAGGTGTCGGGCTTAAAAGTGCGGCCATGACGCAGAGGAGCGTCAATAAAATCAAACATGACAGGACAATGATCCGAGAAAATAGCATCAGACACTAATACATTATCAATAGGCAACCCATAGGACAATACAAGATCCAATAAATGGCCATGTATTTGTGTGGATCCTGCAACATGTTGAATTAAATTAAAACCATCAATCAAATCTAAAAACTCTTTCGCCATAGCTTTTGAAGGGCAAGAGACATGTACATTAAAATCACCAACAATTAGAATCTTATCATAATTTGTCCTTATAACAGCAATAAAATCAGAAAAATCACAGAACAGGATTTCGCGCACCCAGTTCAAAACAGCTTAGCTCAAATGAAGTAAAAGCCATCGACAATGGCTTACAATGTAAGCGACTCTTTAATATTTTGGCAATTCCTCCTCCACGTCCAGTAGTACGCGGTGTGTTTATAAAAGTACACTCGGGAGGTAACAATTCCGAAAAAGCACTGGACTCACCCAGATTAATCCATGTTTCCGTAATAAAAAATAAATCCAATGAATGCGTAATGAAATCCTTCAGAATAAACGACATATTCATAACTGATCTTGCATTCACAAACGCACACCTAGTTGAAGCCTGGACGCGGTTTGCTGCCGAAATTACCCGGCTCAGCAGCTGGAGATGGCCTGGGTTCACTCCACGTAGCAGAGATCAGCAATGGCGCACAGCAAAACACTCATCCAGTTTACCGACAACAGGGACCAGATAGCTGCCAACAGGAGCGAAAAAACGCCGAGATATCAGGCGATAAAAACAAGCCTCGTACTCTTGAGGGATACTTGCGTAAGACCATGCCAAGTTTGGAGAAAGTGCTAACCAGGATTTCAGCCTGACTAGCCTACCGCTGCGCACTCCTCTGCGCCGGCGATTCCTAGGAAGCAGAGCCTTCAGGTGGAGCAGGTGCTCTGGTATATCAGCCAGATAAAAAGGGGACGACTTTGAAGATCCCTTGTTGCTATATTTGGCACACGAATCCACCAAAACTTTAATATTTAAGAGCTCTATACGATCATACATCCGCAGAGAGTCAGTGGTCCTGATGGTATTTTGTAAAAACAATATAAAACTTGCAACAGCCAGGAGAGCCAAACGGCGAGCCAGGCACGCCTGTGCCATCTGAACTCTGAACTCTGATTCTCAATAGGTAGTGTACTAGCTGTATTAGGCTTATTATACTCAAAGTACTCCTGCATTTTGCACGGTAACCACTTCTTTCTAGCAGGTTCTAGCCAAAATGCACATTTGCCATCTGCTGATCTCTGTAAGAGACAACGAATGCATCCAATATAAGTCAGTGTCAGTGTCGCTGTCTGTGATATGCGTATGCACCGAACACAGCGTGCGAGTAACCAGTTCAGCTTTTCCATGTCTTGTGTTTGAATGATTTAAACTCTTTTAAATGTTTCAATTGGAAAGTGGCCAGGCTTAAAAATATATGAAAATGATAAGCTTTCATGACGACACGCAGCAGTGGCCTGTCAGCTGTCCTGATCGTCATTTTAGGCTAGCCTCAGCCAGATGGTTGAGATAGCCGGGGGCCCCACTCATCCGTGGGCCCCTATAATCGTCACCACCTTTCACCGCACTTGCTACGGCCCTGCTTATTGTGTACTTGTGGGTTCATAGGCCTCATAGGTCCTAGTTTTTCAGATTTCTTCTCAGAATGATATAAAGAAAAGGTTTTACTATTAACCATGCTTATCACAAAAAAAAAAAAAAAAAAAACAATTGGAAAGAAAAAGCAAGATGGATGTGGCTTCAGAGTGTGCGATTTTGTTTGTAATACTGTTTTTCACTGCAGCTACATGCATCAATTATGCTGGCAGTGTCTGTGACTGTACCATCCAAAGCATTTTAACTCTAATGGGATCTTACTGAAGTGTTGCAAGATCTTATATATTTTCGCATAAAGACAATAACTTGTTCCTTAATAATTGCACAGCAAATCTGAAGCCATCAGGATGTCACAATTGTTTGTACACTTTTGTACTTTTTTTTTTCAAAAGCTTGACCTACAACATGCTCATGCTGCTTTTCAAACAGAATAAATGGATGCATTAGTAAAGGCACAATGCTGCAACTCTCTGAACTAGTACATGAATAATGCATTGTTATTTCAGATCAACTACAATATTCCAAGTGTGCTCTGTCTCTAAAAATTGAAAAACAAACAGACCTTAGAGGTCTTTCTATTTTAAGTGTACAAAGATTTACCAGCATTTTAATATGTTCAGTAATTTCTATTTACACGTGAACTGTGAAATTTTTGTGAGACTCCATGGCATCAAAAGATAATTGCAAAAATAATTAGTTTTTTAACAAATTGCTTGGCTTCCTCTTGCGTTTATTTGTTCAAGAGATAGATTTCTGGCAGAGCAAGTCTTGGCTCTTTTTTGCCATTTGAAGTTCTTTTTTGTTGTACATATGCACTGGATCATGCTGAGAACCACAGAAATAATACGTTCTCACACTTTCATTGTGTTCACTGGTCTTTTACCCATTCTGGCAATAAAATATAAAACATACTCATGAAGAAATCATATAACAGTGTTGACAGCAGTAAAGATGCCGTTACTTGCAATGTTTGAGATGTTCCAAAAGTAAAAAAAAGCCTTGCCTGTATTATATAGTACTGCACAGCATCTTATACCTTGTGCTATTCAATGAAGTCACCATAATTAAGATAGTAAATTACAGCATTATAATTAATTGTATATACAATAACTGGGGCTTTCAATAATTAAAAAAAAATAGAGCAAAAGGGAATAGCTATTTAAAGGTAATTTGACATTTTTAATTTGGAATGCACTTGTATAATTAATGTACCCATTAACATTGATGTGTTCTGATCATCTGAATATTTCATACCTGAGAAAACATGGGGGAAATGGAGATAAAACATGCTTCAAAACTCTGCAGAGATTAAGTGGACAAGCACAGTCTCATTACTTTACTTGCCAGCTCTTCATATCCACCTAATGATAAGTATATATGTTGTTTACTATTATACTAAAATGTGGAATATAGTAAGGTAAAAATAAAAATTGTAAAGATTGAGTAGGTGTGTTCAAGTATAGATTTTTATTTATTAATTGCACAAAGAACATTTACAAAATTCTGTATTGACCTAACCATAGTTCAGATATTTTTGAGTCATATCTTCCATCTTATCTTCCATCACTTCCATTACTCATCTGATGTCTCAATATCTGTGGGCGGTCTAAGGGCGTAAATCAAATTTGCACCCTTCTTTATGAATAACATTGAATCACAACAGCATCTGTGATGCAAATGAGTCTGCTGATTCAGAAACTGTCCTATGTAAATATTAGCATGGTTAAATGGTCATAAATCCACTATAGCAGTAGCACAATTTACGGTCAAGTGAATTTGTGTGAGCAATCGCTTCTTTGAATATGAGTTAATACACAGTTGTGCCACTCACTGGTCTCGAGTCCCACGGAGGAGCTCCGGAAAGGATAAAAGGAGGATTGATGACAGTGTTGGACGAGAGAGGACCAGGACTGGACTTTATGTTGTTTTCGTTCTGTTTGTTCATGGCAGTCGTTCTTGAGGGGCTGTCACGCTATTTAGTTGTGTGTTGTTCATTTGTTTATTTAAGGGGTCATATGATGCGATTTCAAGTTTTCCTTTTTCTTTGGAGTGTTCGTGAAGCTGTTCGTGAATAGATAGGATCCTTAAAGTTGCAAAAATTAAAGTCTCAAACCCAAAGTGATATTTTAAAAAAAAGTTTAGACTCTGTCACACTTTCGTAAAACTACTAGTTTAAACAGGCGCCCACATGTCTACGTCAAGATGTGTGAAGATTTGCATAATGCCGCCCCAATGTTAACGCAAAGAAGGAAGGCGTATTTTTGATTCTCTCTGTTGCTGCCGGCGCTATGTCATGGAGACGCTGTGTTTCGTTGTAAAAGTGAAGCTACTTTGTTCGGTCTTCCAAAAGAGGACACAACTAGAAATCAGTGGTTAAGTTGTATTTACAACACTGTTCCAGAACAGTTCAACCCAAATATTCAGGTCTGTGCAGTACATTTTATTGAGGACTGTTTCCTGATCCTGGGAGAGTAGACTACAATGCTGGCTGTTCTGACTCACAGTCTGTAAGTACGTTTACTGTACATAGGTAAAGGATTTGCCACTGTTGATTCAAACACAAGTTTTAAGCACTGTAGAGTAGAGCTTGTTGTTTGTCATTTCTCCAATCACAAATGCAAACCTTGTTTTATGTTTACACGGCATGATGCAATGCATAAAAAAACAGCATAAGTCATTATAATCAGTAATTATGACCTCACTGGATGCAACAAATGGCTAGTATTTAATGGGATTTATTGTTTTTGCCTTGTCGCACCAGTGTTTTGACCATTACATGCATCCCAAAATGGCAAGGGGCGTAACATTTCTGTCACGCGCTTGAAGCATTCGGCCAATCGCAATGCACTGGATTGCTGGCCAATCAGAGCACACCTCACTTTTCAGACCGATGAGCTTTGTAATAAACGATGCATTTCAGAAAGTCGGGGCATAGAGGAGAAACAATAATGTACATTATGTGGAAATTAATGTGTTTTTTGAACCTTAAACCACATTTCATTACACCAAATACACAAAATTATGTTCTTTTTAGGAACATCATATGAACCCTTTAAAGTTTTATGGTTAAATGTTCGCCAATACCCACCTCCTTCTTCCCCATCTACGAACTTTGCAACAATGTTACTAACCTGCCACACTAAAAATAGACTGATCCTCAGTGGCACTTGTTTTTGCATGTCATTTGTGTTTCTGAGCATGCTTAGATTGTGTTAAGCATTCTATTTTGGTATTTTTTACTTTTTTGGATTTTTGTATATAACACTATACCAATCAAAAGTTTAGAATAATTAAGATTTTATAACTGTTTTAAATTATTGGTGCAAAAGTATTGGTGCAAATCTTTTTTGAAGAAGGGAACATTGCCTGTAACCTATATACAGTGTTGTAATGTAACAAACTAAAAATACTTCATTACAGTACTTTAGCATTTTTTGGGAGTCTCTGTACTTTATATGAGTTTTTATATTTCAGGCAACTTTTATTTTTACTCAACTACATTTCCTAATTAAAATGTATACTTTTATTCCAATACAGTTCCCGTAAGTATATTTGTTACTTACTACAAAATAGTCAGAAGAACACAGACTGTCAGGAAAGCAGGTTTGACGAATCAGTGGTCTAGCGTTTGAAAGTTAGACTCCTAAAAAAAACACCTTTGCTCATGTGCAAACAAGTGCAAGCCGCGTACAACCACGGATGATTTAACTTTTCCACTCAAGTCGAGGCCGATATACAGCATCGTCTGCAATGATATGGTAAGTGTTGTTGTAATGATGTGCAATCTGACGTTATCAAGTAGTCTATATCACCGAATCATTCAGAGTTCACACACATTAATTTATTAGTCTATTAAAACTCAATATTCCAGGCATTCTAAACTGTAGGCGGCAATAATTTTTTTGTATGCTTTTTATATTTTTATAATGTTGGTCTGGGTTGTTTTATGAACAAACCCTTGTTTGCGGACATTGTCCGCATTTTTAAAAGTTAAAGAGGTTAATGAACTCTTTTACCATCTATTATTGTTAAAATGCATAATCAGTGTTAGGGGTCAACTAGTTACATATAGCTAAATTATATCATTTGATTACAAAAATAAATGTAATCAGTTACAGTCACTGAGAAAAAATAATTAAATTGCGGTTAATTATGAAGATGTTACATCTGAATATTTTTTCACACACGTACAGATTTAATTGATATATTTCATAAACCACCTTAACTACTCTAAAATATGAGTCAGATGTTTCAGGAGTTAAATACATATGCTTATTTCCTATTTGGCCGATGTATATTTATTTCTTAAATTGAACCGCTTTACCAACCCGTTGTTAGATGCCGTGGCATTTCCCTTCATAGGTGTGCAAAAACTTGATTTTAAAACAGTATCATAGCTTATAAACTTACTTGTTGTGTTTTTAAATATGTATTTAATCTCCAAGCAAATCTGATTTTGTGGTGGTTGTGCTTTAAAATGAAATGATCACAATCCTAATTTAAGTGATGAAGGATTTTGAAAAGTCTGATGGTCATTAGCTGTTGAGCACTCTAATGTTAACCCCGTCCTGTTTACATGTTTCAAAAGATTAACGGTTGAAAACATTATAAGTCTTAAAACATGTAATCAAATGTTATCAGTTACATTACTTTTTTAAAGAAATTGATATAGTTGCACAACCTTTTAGATTTTAAATAGGGTAATTTGTGACCTATAACCTATTACAAAGTTCATAGTAACCTCCCCAAAACTGTGTGTAAAATAATTCCACCAAGGTCTCAGCTACAGCTAAACGTTAAAACAAAAACTTAAGGTCCTTGTTGGCAGTTTTGTGAGGTGTGTGTGTGTGTGTGTGTGTGTGTGTGTGTGTGTGTGTGTGTGTGTGTGTGTGTGTGTGTGTGTGTGTGTGTGTGTGTGTGTGTGTGTGTGTGTGTGTGAAAACCGCGTTGTTTGAAAGAAAAATGTTTTAGCATATATATGTGATTTTACTACAAACTGTAAGCATTCTAACTAAGAAACATAATATGTTTTTATTTTTTATTTTCCAACCAAAACGGTTGTTCGCAGTTTAAAAAGTCATAAGAATGTTTATTGTGTTTTGAAAAGAATTTTCAAAGTTATGATATATAAAAAATATTTTTTTTATTGTTTAACATCAACCACAATGCTTTTATGAGGTTATGTATTTCTTCTGCTTCATGTATGCAACGGTTACCGTACACACATTCAAGAGAAATGCATAAACTCAATTGTTTTAAACAATATAAACCATTTAGTCTGTCATTAAAAACCTCTTACATTTTTTTTCTTCAAGCATCTATTTTCATCTGTCTCTGGACTCTTGCTTAAAACATGAATCCTCATGAAAGCTATTTTAAACATCATGGTTAACAACACCATTTGTAAAGTGAGAAAGGACGTCTAATCTATTGTATAAACTTCTGTGAGACATTTGTAGCAACAAACACTTTTGGTTTCAAAGAAAACTTATGACAACTCATTTTCAATCTAATATAGGTATTTTCATGTTTGTGACCTATTTTGTTTGTTTGTGTATTTATGTACTTGTTTGAGTGTATATTTGTATTTGTTTGGTTACATGTTCATGTTTTCTGTATGTTTACATTTGTGTGTGTGTGTGTGTGTGTGTTTATGATTGTATGGTTGTGTTTGTGTAATTGTTTGCATTCTCAGTACGTCTATGTTGAGGTTAACAATATTTTGTTAAACAACATTTTTCTATGGTCTGACTTGTTAAAAGATTTCACATCCTTTTGACCAGTAAATTAACTTTCAGCTAACCTCGCAAACACAGGCCTAAGCAATAAAGTTGAAAATGTCACCCTTTGATCACTGAATACACAAAACAATTTTTTTTTTTTTTTTTACTTTAGCTGATCTGCAGCACACCATTTACAACACCAGAACCCCCGGAAAACTAATTAGATTATAGTTGAGTTGCAAACCCCAAAAACCTTTAGATGTTTTACAATCTTCGCTGACATGGTCGTAATAGTAAACACAAAGACATCAGATGCCAGACACCAGATGCGTTTCTATGCCCTACTTGAGATGAAATATTTAGCCTTTCCTGTAATGTTGTAAAAGTTTCTTTGGCAAGAAAAGCCCATCTTGACTTACCAAATTCATTCCTGTTTAATATTTGTATGCCTAAACGCATGTTTTAATTGATATAGCAACGATATAGCAATGATAGAAGTTAATATTGACAACATAAAAGACGTATTCAAGGATTTAGACTACTAAAGTATGTGTGAGTGACTTATTAAAATTAAATAAAACAACACTTTTTTCCAACAAGGAATTTTTGTTGAGATGAAAAAATTAAATCGTATAGGTTAACCTAATTTTAAAGTAAAAACATCTGTCTAATATTAAAACCAGGTAGAATGTTTTCATCAAATAAGAACTGATGTGTTTTTATTAAAAACATTACTTTAATTCTTTTAACATACATTTAAACCTTTGCGACCAACGTTATTAGGGAGGTGGGAGAAGTGTTAGTGGGTGTTTTTTATTTTTTATTCGATGCTTTAAACATTAAAAACATAAAGACGTACATTACTGGTAGATTTACAAATACGGTCTGAGATTACACTAAATGTTTGTTCACACTCTGTACATCATAAAACAAAATAAATGTAAAATAAATAAAACAACACTTAAGAAAAAAATATATATATAAAGATAAAGAAAATGTAGGGGGGAGTAACATATTTTCACATTCAGAAACCAAAGTCCTCTAATGAAGAATACAAAAATCTTGTTTTGGGACTTTTCATTCCTTTTAACGTCTCCAAATACATCACAAATTTCCTCTTTCAAAAGATTTTGAAAAACATACATTTATGAATGTAGAATTTCGTGCCAGAAGTTAATATTAACAAAATAAAAGACATATTCAATGATTTAGGGTATTAAAGTAAGTGTGAGTGGCTTATTAAAATAAAATAAAACATCAAGGACTTTTGTTTAGATTAAAAATAAAAAGCATATAGGCTAACCTAGTTTTAAAGTAACTCATATACATAGATGTATCTAAAGATCCTGAAACAGTCCGTACAGCAGCAGCAGCTATATATGTTCCAAGGGTTAGGTATAGAATACCAGAAAGAACATCTAATCATCCGTCTGTTTATACTACAGAAATTATGGCTCTTCAGTGGGTTGAACACATTAATAAACCTAAAGTAGTCATATGTTCAGACTCATTAGTTTAAAGTGTGGCGAATCTTCTACTAGACAAGACATTTTGTCAGTCATTTTACAGAGTTTGTTCAGAATACAAGCAAAAACAAATATTTATTTTGTATGGACACCCGCACATATAGGTAATGAAGGTAATGAAAAGTAGTGGATCAGATAAAAACATTAAAATATCAGACATCAAATGTAATACTCCAATGAGTAAATTATTACTAAATAAAAAATAAATAAAAAATAAAAACATACGTGTCAAATTAAATGGGGTGGTGAGAATAAAGGACGGCATTTATATAATATTCAAAGAACAGTTGGAAATGAAAGGAGAATTTTGGGGGTAGAAAGGAAGATCTCGCCATAAAATTGGACACATTGCACTTAATCAGTCATTATTTATAAGAGGAAAAACATGTGTCTGGACTTTGTGTTAAATGTGATCTTCCTGAATCAGTTGAACCTGTTTTAATAAAATGTAAAAGATATGACAACGAAAGATTACAACTTACACACTTGTTATAGAAATAAATCAGATCTCATTTTAGAAAATGTTTAATAAAGATGTGACTATAGAAATGTTTCAATGATTAAGTATCTCAAAGAGTTGATAAACAGGATTTAAAGAATCATTACTAAGTTTATTATTATCATTCATTTTATTTTTGTATTTCTTTTATCTCTCATGTTTGAGTTAGTTTCATTAAGGTCAATGCTCCACACTCCTGTCCTGTAGGTGGCGGTAAACGCACCTAAAGCTTTGCGTGAAAGAGGAAGAAGGAGTGGTTTGAGTGGGACTGGACGTAAGCATTCTGAGTGTGTCTGCGGTGCTGTGAGGTCATTTTACAGAAGGCTTCGCAAACTCTGCTGGGAGATCTTTTTATTTTCTTTCGTTTAACTCTCTGTCAGTAACAGTCTAGATTTTTTAAATTGTAGTTTGTGGTAAAGTACAGCATAGTTTGACAAGTATCTTGTGCTGATAGTTTAAAGACGGGGTCCGATGTATTTTCTTTGAGATCAGCGTAAATGCCTACCTTTTTTTTCTTTTGTTTTAACTTTTCACCCAACGTGGCAAATGCCTACTTTCTTGGTTTGTAACATTGCTTTGCGTTAGCTTCTTTTTTTAGTTTGAGTCGATCTAACGTTACCGGAGACGTCGTAACACTTTGCTGTGAGATCTTTTTTTTCTCGATTTTTAAAATTGTAGTTAGTGGTAAAGTACTGCATAGATTTGACAAGTATCTTGTCTGATGTATTTTATTTTAGATCCGCGTAAATGCCTACCATATTTTTTCTTTTGTTTTAATTTTTCATCCCAACGTGACAAACGCCAACTTTTCTGGTTTGTGTCGCTGCTTTACATTCACTTCTTTTTTTAGTAAAGTACAAATGCTAAAACTCTGTTACCTAGTTTTCTAACTGGTAACAAAACAGCTTTTTAAATTGTAATACTACAAGCTCTCACATCTTTTTCACGTGTTGCTTAACGAAATGTATCTGATAGTTTTTGACTTGTATAGTTGTTTTAGATAAATAATCAGTAACCTAGTTTTCTTTTTTATTTCATTTGTAACAACTTTAACACCGTTTTTACATTTTTCCAACTACGAAAACGATCATTATATTGTTTCCATTTCTGTTTGTGTTTATAACCTTTTTCTTGAAATGCACTGTGTACTTAAAACCTTAATAAAAACTTCCCTTATACCATTTTCACGATTTCGCCCTTTTCAGAGTTTAAAAAAAAAAAGCACATAGATCCCAACACAACTCCCTCCGAAATTCCTTCTTGGGTTCATAAGTTCATATTTAGGTCACTGGGCTGTACAGTGAGGGGAGGGGGGGGGGGGGGTGTACAAACAGGTGTCCAGAACAGATGGCTTTTATGACCCTCATCAATCAAATTTTTGGAGACAAGCCACCCTGGATCCTCTCTCACGTCCCGATCTGTGGAACCTACATGTGTGGGTCCTGGATGGGTCATGGAAGGTTTAGGTACCTTGCCACCACAGGTGGTAGCTATCATCACTTCAGCTAGAGCCATGTCCACCAGACACGCCTATGCTTTGAAGTGGAACCTCTTCGTCACTTGGTGTTCTTCACGGCGTGAGGACCCCTGGAAATGTCCGATTGGATCAGTGCTTTCCTTTCTTCAGGAGGGGTTGGAACGAATGGCTGTCTCCTTCAACTCTCAAGGTCTATGTGGCCGCCATTTCGGCTCACCATGACCCTGTTGAAGGTAAGTCTCTGGGGAGGCAAGATCTGATCATCAGGTTCCTGAGAGGAGCAAGGAGGCTCAATCCGCCTCGCCCTCAGCAAGTCCCCTCTTGGGACCTTGCAGTGGTTCTATCAGAACTGCAGAGGGCTCCCTTCGAAGCCTTGCTCTCAGTTGAGCTAAATTTTTTATCTTTGAAAACTGCGCTCCTGACGGCTTTGGCTTCGGTGAAGAGGGTCGGGGACCCTCTTCAGTTGACGAAGCGTGCCTGGAATTTGGGCCGGCTAACTCTCACGTTATCTTGAGACCCCGGCCTGGGTACGTGCCCAAAGTTCCCACCACTCCTTTAAGGGATCAGGTGGTGAACTTTCAAGCGCTGCCCCTGGAGGAGGCAGACCCAGCCCTGGCACTGCTCTGTCCAGTACGTGCGCTCCGCACCTACGTGGACAGAACTCAGTGCCTTAGGACCTCAGACCAGCTCTTTGTCTGTTACAGAGGCCAGCAGAAGGGAAAGGCTGTCTCCAAGCAGAGGTTATCCCACTGGATAGTGGAGCTATTGTCCTGGCTTATCAGGCTCAAGACCTGCCATGCCCTCTAGGGGTGAGAGCTCACTTAACTAGGAGTGTAGATTCCTCCTGGGCGCTGGCGCATGGCGCCTCGCTAACAGACATCTGTAGAGCTGCGGGCTGGGTGACACCTAACACATTCGCAAGATTTTATAATCTCCGTGTAGAGCCCGTGTCCTCCCGGGTACTCGCCCCTTCGGGCCAGTAAGGACCTGCTCGGTGTCAATCCGCTTGCTGCGACATTCCACTCCGCGGACTGGATGCGTGCGCTATTCCCCTCAGGTGAGTTCCTCAGTCAGATCCCTGGGTGTCTCCAGCACTGTTAATGTCCAATACTTGTGTACATGCCCTTTGGTCAGCCCTGTGTGGGACTAGGTGCCTCCCCATGTGCTGTGATTCCCCTTTCTGGGCAATCCCACATGTGTGTGTCCGCAGTAAGTCTCTCCGCAACATGTGTCTTTCCCTTGGCAAGCCCCTTGCCAGCTCTGTCGTTGAAACTTCCACCCTGCGGGCTGGGTACCTCAGAGTTTTTATGTATCACCACCTGGGTGGATACCTGCCTTCTGTAAGTCCTCCCACGGGCAGGCAGCCTGCTAGCATACGTCCAGATGGAATATGCTACCCAGTGTATTCTGTGGAAGTTATGGGCCCTCACTCGTGCTGGCCTCACGACAGGGTGCTATCACTCACACAGGTCGCTGGAAGACCGCCATGTGGCGTTTTGTAAGGGACCCCATTCGTAACGTCGAACGTGACCGACTGAAAGGGAACGTCTTGGTTACGTATGTAACCCTCGTTCCCTGAAGGAGGGAACGGAGACATTACGTCCCCTTGCCACATTGCTGTTCCGCTGAACGGCCGGGTCACTGGCTCGGCTTCTCAGCGAAGATTTGAATGCGAGTTGCTCGCGTTGCTCCTTATATACCCGCTCTGCGGGGCGGAGCTTGCGATGCAAATCCCGGAGACCAAGGTACTTTGTGTACCATTGACTCGTTTTGTACCACTCGAAGGTGATTGGGCTCTCGGGCGAGATCCCATTCGTAACGTCTCCGTTCCTTCCTTCAGGGAACGAGGGTTACATACATAACCAAGACGTTGTCATTTATTCACTTCCATGTTTTTCTAACATTAAAATGAAATGTGCTGAAGCTTTATTTTTATTTTTATTTTAAGTTAGTGTGTATACTGGTGTCTGAAACTATATGCCTCAAGTCCATGCTTATCTTTTTCTCAAACACGTGTTTCCCTATTTGTGATGTCTGCTTCCAGCCCGTGGCATTTTTCATTACATCCCCACTTGCCCAAAGGACTTGAAAACAGGGATTAAGAAAAGATGAAAGGCATCTTTACATGTACAGTTCTATAATTTATTCAGATCAGCTCAGCTCCACACTGCTGGCTGCTTGTTTAGAACAGAATAATGAGGCTTGTGGTCAAACACTGTATTTAATTGCTGGAATCAGGATCGTGATAATGGTTTGTTCTTAACTGTTTATTGTAGCGTGTGCTTGGGGGGTGGACTCTTTTCTTTTTCAAGTGTTGCAGACTGGATAGAGATGTTTGACAGTATGCAAGATGAGATAAGAAATGCATTACTGTTGAATTAATCACAAAGTACAACGATGAAGAGGATACATTTAAAAAGAACTCTAGTGTGGCAGAGTCAACCTTATCCTTGAGGAATATTCAGGAATAATGTATTGCTTCCTGTCGTTGCTTTAAAACTCCATCCAAGAGTGACAGTTTAATATCAAAAACATGTCTCTGAAGTGTCCAAATTGCATTATTGGTGGAACTATGGGATATGGAGAAAATTAATAGCTTTTCTGTATACTGCTGGTTTTCAAAGCTAGGCATACTCTATGCGCGCGCACGTGTGTGTGTGTGTATGTGTGTGTGTGTGTGTGTGTGTGTGTGTGTGTGTGTGTGTGTGTGTGTGCGCGTGTGTGTATGTGTGTGTGTGTGTGTCTCTGCTCAGCTTCCAGATCGATTACAACTGTTGATGCTGACAAATGATGGTAATTTTCTAACTGTCTCTGAACCATTATAGTGGTGATTATTTTCACAGTATGGTCACCACTATAGGAACTGCAGCTTGATGGCGAAGGTACAATATCACTAAAATCGCTGCTGTTACATTTCAGAGACAACTGAGAATTCTGACTGTTTTTACAAAGTAAATAATAAATAAATTAATAAATAAATAAATGGAGTCATTACTCCAGTCTTCGGTGTCACATTCTTTAGAAATAATTCCAATATTTTGCTTTGCTGATCTAGAAATAATTCTTCTTATCAATGCTGAAACTAGTTCATAAGATCAGTATGTATCTGAAATAGAATAAAAATAGAATTAAAATTTATCTGAAATAGACCCTTGAAAAAGAGTCTTCCTGACCCCCAACTTTTGAACAGTAATTTAAGCATAACTGAAGTTTGTTTCCTATACTTGGCCGAATCAGAAGTACTATTTGTTTAATTATAAATACTGGAGTATACAGTGGCCAGAGTCTCAGACATTCATTGTCTCTACAGGTCCCTCACTCAGCATAGTACTAAAAGCATCTTTAAAAGGCAGATCAATAACCAGGTTAAAGTTCATGCTAAATGTACTAAAGTATGTTCAGCAAGTTTATATGGGATTTGCATATTCAGCTGTAAACACTGTAAGTCATAGCACCCACATTGGCAGAGACGAGGCATTGTGTTTTGTTTCAAAGTTTTTTAATGTTTGTTTTTTAACATTTTTATTCAGTTTTCTTTTTTTTAAAAACAGGTTGAAATGGACTAAAATTTGAGTGAATCTGAACAACAACAAACACAAAGACAGAACAAATACAAAAAACTCCAGTAGAAATGCTATATAGAGATCGTGGTGTATTATATCATCATAAATGTCTTGTTGGAGCCGGTCCTCATAAAGCCCTTCAGCTTCAACCACACAGTGTGTGGTGTAGCAGGTTTGCTTTTGATAGCTTTTGATCTCTGAACACCAGAGTAACTGTAGTGGGCATTAAGATGGCTACTCTAAAATGAAGTGTTTTCACAGTTTAAAGTGCTTTGCTGTTCACCTGACTTTTGCAAAGGCTGGTCACTTGTCTCTACACAATAAAAAGAGATTTTGTCAATATATTGATTAACTGGACAGAATATTAAAGCAAATCCATATTTTATTGTTACCTTATGCAAAGGCTGGTCACTTGACTCTACATAATAAAAAGAGATTTTAGCAAAATGTTCACATAAAAATTCATTTTTAACCTGACAGTGGTCTAACAGATTTTGAGTCAAGTTGGTATTTCTTTTTTTAACACCATGTATCAAATGAAAGTTTGGTTAGTTTTAATCTAATTTTCCAGATACATTTAATCTATAGATTAGAATCATTTGATTTATTTTACTTTTCTAAATGCTTATGGTACAACATATACTCTCCTCCTTAAATTAGCTTAATAAATTATTATTTAAAGTGATCATTATGGAAGAATAATCAAAATAATAATCATTACAATTGCTGTAATCGAAATAGTATATCATATTAACCCTCTTCTCTTTTTCTGTGCTAGCTGCTATGTTTTCCTGTCATTGCTTATGAACAGACCTTTCTCTTCCGAGGAAATCTTTTGTGCAAGAACATCCTCCTCACCTCATTCCCCATGTAAGTGGATCTGAGTTAAGTACAATCTTTCTTTCTCACACTGTGTGATGTGAGTTGTCACCATAGTGACAGAACCAGCAAGAACCGTCCACCACAGTCCAGCTTCATTAACTATAAATCCTCAAGGTGGCCATACGAAGATGGCACAGATCGGGGGCGGTACAAATCTGTTTTCAATTTTATTGGTGGTCATCAGCAGTATATTAATGAAGAGATGTCTGGAGTAGCACCAACTGAAACGACCACAGTTTGTATGGAGATGAGTTAGCTGAGATGCAGAAATCATAAAGGCCAGCACTCCTTTCTCATTAGTCTTCCTGACTTAGGGTGCTCTGTGCTTTACATATTTAAAGATTAAGCACAAAAGACATCCAGGCATGATTCTACCAAAGCCATACTGGTACCAGAGTTCATGTTAAAGTGAAAAGAAATCCAAACCCGCTGTTCCTCACACCTCAAACTGCAAAGCACCTTCGCAGCCTCAGGCAGAGCATTTTTTTTTCTTTTTTTCTTGCTGCTTTAGTCACTGGAGGATTTGCAAGGAACCCTGGGTAACTCCTGGAAGCTTTTAACGTGAGTCAAATCAGGTACAAACGCAACAATAAAAAGACTTTTGGAGGGGATCATTGTAAGTAGTGACCTCAGTAAGTATCTGTAGGTGATGCAATGCTTACATCAGGGGCCCTTTTAAAGAAACACCTTAAGAAATAATTATGTGTTCCGTTGCAGCGAACAGCATCATAAATTATTGAAAACATGCCTCCCTTATCACTTTGGAAACAAATTCAAATAAATTGCTGGAATATAAAAGAGCTGTGCATATTCTAAATGTGATCATTTACAAATATACTGTATGCATCAAGCATAAAGTGCATGACACTTTCAGATGTCCTTTACTGTCCCTGCATGTGTTCAGTCCCTCATAGTGGACAAGGACCCCGTTACTTGTTTCCTGCCCTCCCCTCTGTTTGTGTTAGAGCTGAAGGGTGAGAGATAGAGAGAGATCCTATTAAACCATATGGAGTGGTAAGTTGTTGACATAATGGGGTGTGACAGACCATGAGCTCTGCTGTGACCTCAGGTCACCACATAGGTGTGGAGACATCTGTGGATTGTAAACAGACACTGTAGTCAGCTAACCACAGTCGTTTTCATCAGCTGCCGAGTGAATTATGCCAACAAGGTGTAAAGGTGGGACTTAAGTATTGTATGGAGATATTGTAATAAACACTAGGACTGCTTTTCCAGGATGTTTAAAAAGAGTGTTGACTTTTAAGTATTGGATTGTAGTTGGATGGAAACTATGGGGGAAAGGAAATGTCAAACTGTTCACATCTTGAAATCATTTGAAATTGCTATGATGCCATTGTCTTTTCTCAGTGATGACGTCACGAATTCTCCTCTCACAAGGTCTCAAACCTGTGTGATTTCTAAGCCACAATACTAGTATAAAAGAGTTGAAACTGAAATGTTTTCGTCGAAAAATGTTGTAGCAGCTGCAGTTTTGCTGGTCTTATAAATAATCACTTTAAAAAGATTGTAAAATGTATATATATAATATTTATATAAGGATGCATTACACTGAATTTGAATTGACAGTAAAGACATTTACATTGTTATAAATGTGGCAGATTGGTTAAGTTCCCTCCCCTGCATTTAAAATGACAGCCAATCAGAACCAGGTATGTGTAATATAAGGGCTGGGAGTAGGCCACCTGGTATGCGTCACTGCTAGCTCCGCCCCCTTGGGGCGTGTGGGCTTCCGCCTAAAAGTTGGAATTGGATCTTGTTCGCAACTTCGCGATGGTGTGTAGGCTGTCATTACCCTCCACCTGGTTTATTCACCTGAATATGATTGTCAAGTCATTGAGTAAACTGCTAAGATTCATTCTGTGATCAACCATTTAACTTGTCTTGCTGACCAATTGTCGCAGGATGAACAATGTCTGTTGGGAGTGCTCCATCTTATGGTGGTTGGGACGAGCCTTTCCTATGGAGCGACATTAAGACTGCGTTGCTGTTTTGTTGCTTTGTTTGCTTGCTATATGTGATAATTGTTTGTTGCTTTTTAAGCATTGTGTATGTTTTATATAATTGGTGTTCTGTGTGTTAGGCCCGGTGTCAGGAGGCTGGCTGTACTAGAGCCTTGGTGGTGTTTGGAGCACTGAGATTGGATTGCCCCTTGTGATCACTTGCCTCATATGTGTGTGTGTGTGTGTGTGTGTGTGTCTTGTGATCACTTGCCTAATGTATGTGTGTGTGTGTGTGCGCGTGTGTGGTGTTAAGAATAAATCACTTTACAGCTAGCCTACCTGGCCACGGGTAAGTTTTAGTCATTTTGTTTTGTGTGTATTGTATTGAGTCTTAGTTGTTTAGCTCTATTGAGCTGTATTTTTAGTCTTGTGTTCTGAAAATTGTAAACCTAATAAACATGTGCATTAATACCTTCTAGTCTCTGCCCTACCTGGTAACGAACCTGTGTGTCTAAAAGTCTGTTAATTTGTTAGTTCCCCTCACTTTAAAGGGGTGGCGTAGTCAGCATTGATAACCTTAGGGTTTTAGTATTCCTAGGGTCCTATATTAATCTCTTCCTGCCCTGCTACATGAATAATTCAATTTCAAATAAACATTGTTCTTTTTAATATTTAATTCATCAAAGAATCCAGAAAAAAAAAATTCTACAAAAACAAATCTTTCTTGAGCACGAAATCAGCATATTAGAATTATTTCTGGAGAATCATGGCAACTGGAGTAATGGCGGCAGAAAATTAAGCTTTGCATCCCCAGGAATAAATTCATTTTTAAAATATATGAAATTATAAATTTTTTCTTTTATGTACTAATATTTCACAATATTACTTAAAATGCAGTCTTGATGAGCATATGAGCCTACATAAAACCAAACAATAAGTTATTATAAAGCCTTTTATGGAAAACTTTAAAAACATATCTATCTTCACACAGCAACATCTTTGCAAACACCCATATAAAGTATGTTCAGTTTTGCAAATATCCTTTCAATTTTTTACAGGCCCTAAGCAACACTCCACTGAGAGTTCAGTGCTGCGGTCCTCAGTCAACAATGCAATCAAAATCCACACATCCTACCTGTCAGAGCTCTTCTCCCTGTGTAACTGAATCTTCTGGGATGTGGTCTCGCCTTCTGCTTCACATTTTTCATTACTTTGTACTTTTTCCTGGGTTCTCAAATCCCTGAGCGAACTGTCACTAATTTGAAGCAAGCCTGGAAAACACATCAAAATTATCTGAGAGATTCAGAAACAAAAAAGTGTGACAGAGTGGAAAAATCATGTCTGCTGTGTCAGAAATGCAACCAGTATGCTTGTCTGAAAGTGAGTAACTTGCAGTGGAAATAAAAGATAAACAGAGTCTTTCAGGATGAGAACAGATATTACTCTAAAATACAACCTGACCTGTCAGACTAAGTAACACATTAAGCAAAGACAGATTTTTTGTCATATGCAGGGCAGAGTTTAATTGTATTGTTTGTCTGAACAGATAGCAGACAGTAAGCCAATGCATTCAGCCTGGCTTGAATGCCAGTCAGAGTTGAGCTTTACAGACACTCCTTTTACTCCTTTCTATGAAGACCACACAGATTGCTATAGCAACACTGAAAGGCTTTTTGACTATTTGGACTTGATGTCAGGGTTATTGTGACTGTCTGCAGCTCCTTAAAAGCAAAACTCATTGCAAGTCAGACTAGAAAACAAGAGATTTGTTAAAGCCCAGGGATCCATCAGGCATGCTAGAACTGATGAAAACATAATAATGAGCAATAACCAGGTTAACCAATTCACACTAGATTTAGTTCACATTAGTTTTATATTAAATCACATTTAGATTATTAATTTTGTTTAAAATAAATAATCATAGCTACATTTTGCTATACATGATATTCAGAATAGAATAAAATGGAATAGAATTAATTAGGTTAATGATTATTTTATGCAGTTTTATTTAGCTGTCCAATGTCAAATCAAATAAAATGGAAAGAATGCATAATGATTAAATGATGAAAGTGATTTGCTATTCAAGTTAAGAAAAGTGATGGCATACTTCAAAACAAGTTGAATACAGCATCAGAAATCACATTAAACAATAAAACCATAAAAGTGAAATTAGTGTTAAATACATGTGATGACACTGAACATATTTAATTAATCTCATTGATTAAATACAATAAATCAACCTATTAATTATATTAATTCAATGTTCTATTATTCTGATTAACCTAACCTAATCTATTAAAGTAAGCATTTTTTGTCTTTAAAGTTCATATGTAAAATGCTAACATTTAAATTAGGTAAATTAGTTAATGTAAGTTTCATTGCGTCATTTTTACGCAAACATACTATTTGAAAATGCAGATATACACACACACACACACACACACACACACATAGTGTTTATTATGCTTATGTGATTACTAACAACTAATTACAGTGATAGGCTACTCCAGTGTCTGATTTTTATCAGTATCAAGATCATTGATCATGAATATTTTCTGATACACTGTTGAACAGCATCCTACGGTGCTAATGTTAAATAAAACTCACAAGCCATCTGTGCCTGTAGAAGAAAATATTACTCCACTCACTGCTTGTTAACAGGGAAAGAAACTTCTTGTCCACTTTCAGTGGGAGCCTGTGCCAGATGGGAGTGGACATGTTTTGTTTGCTTCAGCTGTCAATTTGAGAAATAGCATCATGCTATCAATTTTTATTCAGAGAGGATTTAGAGCTGGCACACTGGTGTGTTCTCATACAGTTCTTCAGCTGTTCCACCTTCTCAGTTAAGGCTGCAGGTGCAGACAGGTGTGCAGTCTCCGGGAGGTACGGCAGTACATCACTGTGTTTAAAGTGGTCTTTGATCAATTTTTATTAATCAAAATTCAGATGTGATAATATGGAGGGCTGCTGATATTAGCATATTGGCACTAATTAGGGCATTTCTGAGAAACATAGCTTAAGAGCAAGCAAGCACATGTGCTGTATGCATCTGAATGATCTTAAACTTCACCCCTGAAGATTAAATAACACATACCTTTGGTCACGCTTTATTTTAAGGTCAAATTCTCCCTATTAAAATTTGCCTCATTAAAGCTTATTAATAGTAAATAATGTGGAGTAGTTGTTAAGTTTAAGTATAGGGAAGGATTAGGGGTGTAAACTATGGTCAAGCAGAATATGTAATAAACAACTATTTAATGGTCAAGCTAATAAACAAATAATTAATACTGGAATTTGTCCCTAAAGTGTTACCAAACCTTTCACTGTTCTATATCAGCTATATAACTACCAATGGGAATTAAGATATTTGATATGTGACAAAAGTTTAAGTCCAAATTAATATCTGAATGATACATAAAGCTGTATGGATCCAAATTAGGGATGTTAGCCACTGACTTTTGGCCATACTGAGATTCAGTTCTGGATTGAATGTGTTAAACTGCCTATAACCAAAAGGGATGAAGATAATTAATTAAAAGTACAAGTTCAATTTCATGTCTGTTTGACATGGGGACCCCCTGAGGTTTAATATAATAGCTTCTTAATAGGACTCAGGATGATGGCACCACCCCATTCAGGAGGCATCTTTTTTCCCTTCACCGAGTGCCTAGATTTATTTAACAAAAAATCTTCTGCCAAGCCATTTTTGCAGCAGCTGTCTTGGGCAGCCAGTTTCTGCCCACCAACCACATCAGTTCTCTTACGAGAGCTCTCTCGTACTGCGTCTTAGCTTAAGACGCTACGGGAAAAGTCTCTTTTCACGAAATACTGAAGCAAAAAATTATCCTTAATTTTGTATTTTTGTAAAGCGCATTTGCAGCAGTACACAGCCATAGGCGAGACGGCTCGTTCGCTCATTGGCTTGTTCTGCGGCAACTGCACAGCCTATCGAGCGCAGGTTGATGCAACATCAGACCAATAAGAGTGCTTCGCGCCCTTCTTGCCACTTCCTGCCGAAACGGGTGTGGCCCAATCTATAAAAGGAGCTCAAAATGGCTGACTCACCTGATTTTTCATCTCTTCAGCGAAGCTCACGCATCGCTGGATCACGGAGGAAGCAAGCGCCGTCTGAAAAGCATATCAGCAGGACGAGCCATTCTGAAGCTGCTGGCATCGCCGCCTTCCACTACCGTTCCTGCTGCGCTATCCGGCGCCTATATCCTTTCAATTCTGTTATATCCAGCTGTTCTTTATGTGTGTGAGTGTTCGCCTTGCGATACACACTCGTAAAAGAGCTCGGGTCTTTTTTAAGATGCCTTCCTGCGGCTCGTCAGAGCCCCACTCAGCGAGGGAGACCGGTACGTCATCTGTGTCTCCTGCCTGGGTGAAGATCATGCAGCGCTCGCGCTCGCTGACGGCGGATGCCCCCACTGCAAGCTGTTGCCATGGTGACTCTGAGGACTTGCCTGGCCTTTTTCTCTGAGCCTGCATTCTCCGCTGCGCTGAGGCGCCGTAAAAGCATCGCTTCTAGCAGATTCCGGAACCGTCTTCAGCTCAACCGAGCTCGCCGGTTCGCCCTGCTTCACCGCCCCCCCCTGCATCGCTTCCCGGTGGGCAGCGCCCGCTGTTTGCCGGCGCGTCGTCCGAGGAAGTCGATCTCAGGGCCGCGTCGGGGGAAGAGGACACGCGCTCTCTGCTAGCTTTGGGCAGTGAGGGCTGGGCGAGCTCCGAGGATCTCGCGCCTTCTGCTCAGAAGCCCAGCAGACGAGCTGACATCGGGAAGGAGCCGGGGCGAATGCTCGCGTTGGCCGCGACGAGTCTCGGCCGCGAGTGGTTTGCACCAGCGCCCCCCCTCTCGTTCCTGGCTGGATGGTATTTCCCTTTCGGATGAGCGTACTTCTCAAAGCCCGCCTCATTTCTTCCTGAGCTTCACGAAGAGGTGGCGAAGGCTTGGAACGCTCCATATTCAGTGTGAACTCGTTCGTCTGTCTCACTAGCATTCTCCACACTGATGATGCTAAAAAACAGGAACTACCAGTCACTTCCGCCGGTGGAACAGGCGATAGTGACGCACCTTTGTCTGCCCTCTGCTGGACAGCGGCAAAAGCGATGTTGCATCCCTAGGGCCAGGGTTGTAACATAATGGGGGCTCGTCCAATTTGGTTGGTAAAAAGCATTGGTTTTCTTTTGATATTTTGGGGACTGTATTCGTTTGTTCCCTTTGATTGAGATCATTTGGTGAGTATGGTTGTTTGAGTATTTTTGAGTATATGTATGAGTTTTCCCGGTTAGGAAGGGTGAGAGTTCCAGCTGGGTTGATTATTCGATCCTTCCATCGGTTCACTCTTTTGTTATTTTTCCTTTTTTGTTTTCGAGGTTATTCTGGGTGGAGACTTGTTCTCTGTCGGGGGTAAGCATTTCAGAACTGTGACCATTGATTAATTGGTTCACAGTTGCTGAGGTTTTTCTTTTAAAGTTGCCTCGTGCCCGGTACACCTCAGAAGATAGATAGGAGTTAGAAGTGTTAGGCAGGTATCCGGGTGGATCTCATGTGTTTTGAGCTCAGCAACCATGCTCACTTTTTGATGGAAGTGAAAGAGGAGTACTTAAGCTACGTGAGTTAAACATTTTTTTGAGGAACTGTAATGTTTTTTGGTCCATGATCCTAACTTTAGTGTGTTAGCAGTGTTGTGTGAAGTTCCTTTGTGGACTTTAGTGTAGACTAATGCCCAGTATTGCCTTTAGATATTCGTGATTGCTTGGGGTGAGTAATCTTCTGTGGTTGGGTTAGTTCTACGTTGTTTAAAGCTTTGTTTGAGAGCATTTTTGCTGCTATTTGTCATTTTTGTAGCTGTGTGCTGTTGGACCTGTTGTGTTGGCTGAACTTCTATGTAAGAAGTAGTGTTACTACTTAAGTGTAGTTAGTGTTGAGTTTAGTAATGGCTTCTTTAGAAGACTTCCTAAAGCAACCTTCAGAAGAGTTACTTGAGTTTTTCACAAAGGATCAACTTTTGCAGTTGTCCTCTCATTATGATATTCCCAACACAAGTAGTGAGAAGCGACTGAAGGATAGTGTGAAGGAAATCATTAGAAGTGTTTTGATTGACAATGGTATTTTGAAAGTTAAGCAGGTTTCCCCACAATCCATGACTGCTCCTTTGTCTGAAGCTGCAATTGAGCTTAGGCTCCGAGAGCTAGCTTTCCAGGAGAAACAGCTAGAGGGTAAAATAAAATTAAGAGAGAAAGAAATGCTTCTTGCACATGAACGGTCTCTTAAAGAGTTGGAATTAAAAGCGGCTGCTTTAACTCCAAGAGGTGATGTTTCTCCATTTGATGTTGGTAGACATATTAAGTTAGTACCTCCTTTTTCTGAGAAAGATGTTGAGAGATATTTTTCTCATTTTGAACGTGTGGCAACCACATCAAAGTGGAGAGATACTGGAGCTTTTCAATCTGTGATTTTATGTGATGTCTTGTCCTTCAATGAAAAGTCAGCTCAAGGTTCAGAGGTAATTGTTAAAGGTTTTGGTGGGGGATTTTTGTCTATGCCTTTACATAACATTAATCTCCAATCAGATTTAATCTCTGGCAATGTTGTTGTGGCACTTAGTTCCCAGATTCCCATAGATGGGGTGTCCTTTATTCTAGGGAATGATTTAGCTGGTGGGAAAGTTCTTGCTGTCCCTGAAGTAACCTCTACTGTCCTCAAGTCAGATGGTCCAGACGAACTTGAATTGGCATTTCCAGAAACTTTTCCTGTCTGTGCAACTACTCGTGCTATGTCTGCTAAGAGGCAAGTTGAAGCCAAACCTTTCAACAGTCAATCTGTGATTCCACTTTATGATACTTTCATGGCCCAAGGTGACATGAACTTGGCAGAAGTTTATCGATCTGACATATTGTGTCTTGCCCATGATCATTGTCTGTCTGGCCATTTGGGGGTCAAGAAAACTTTGGATCGTGTGTTAAGGCATTTCTTCTGGCCTGGGGTGAGGTCCGATGTGGCTCAGTATTGTAGATCATGTCATGTTTGTCAGGTTGTAGGCAAACCCAACCAGTCTATTCCTGCAGCTCCATTACATCCCATTCCTGCCATTGGAGAGCCATTTGAACATGTCTTGATTGATTGTGTTGGACCTCTTTCTCGTACCAAGTCAGGTAATCAATATCTTCTCACAATTATGTGTGCTGCTACAAGATTTCCTGAAGCTGTTCCTTTGCGCAAGGTCACAGCCCCTGCTATTTCCAAAGCCCTTATTAAGTTTTTCACAGTGTTTGGGCTACCAAGAGTAGTTCAGTCTGATCAAGGGTCTAATTTTATGTCTCGCCTTTTCTCCCAGGTGTTGAAGCAGATGTCTATTCGGCATAATATTTCATCAGCGTATCATCCAGAATCTCAAGGTGCACTTGAGAGATTCCATCAAACTCTCAAGACTATGCTGAATACCTACTGCAAAGAGTTTGAGAGAGACTGGGATGATGGCATTCCTCTACTCCTCTTTGCAGTTAGAGAGGTGGTTCAGGAATCCCTTGGTTTCAGTCCAGCTGAACTTGTGTTTGGCCACACTGTGAGGGGGCCCTTGAAATTGGTAAAGGAGAAATGGTTAGATGTTGAGCATTCTACTCCTACTAACCTTTTGGACTATGTGTCTAACTTTCATCTTAGGCTTAGCAGAGCTTGTGAACTGGCCAAAGAGAATTTGAAAGCAGCTCAGGAAAAGATGAAGACTTGGTATGATCGAAAGGCTAAACATCGGGTGTTTTGTTCAGGAGACCAAGTGCTGGTGCTCTTACCAATACTGGGTACTACATTGCAGGCTCAATATAGCGGTCCATATACCATTGATCGGAAAGTTGGTGAGTGTGACTACTTGGTTAAGACTCCAGATCGTAAAAGGAAAATCCGCTTGTGCCATGTGAATTTACTCAAGCCTTACTTTGACCGTAATCAAACAGGGTCTACAGAGATCAAGGCCTTGGCTACACTGAATGCTCCATCTGCTGAGACCGTAGAAAGTGTTGCTGTCTCTGAGATTGCTCAGAGTAGATTGCCAAATTCTAAAATCTTGGCTGATTTAGACATTCAGTTGTCGTATCTAAATCTCTCTGAGCGCTCTGATATTATTCAGTTAATTGGTCAATACTTGGCCTTGTTTTCTGATGTTCCATCTTGTACCAATGTGTTAGAGCATGACATTGATGTAGGCCAAGCTAACCCTATTAAGCAGCACCCGTATAGGGTGAATCCTGTTAAACGGCAGCTTTTGCGTAAAGAGGTAGAGTATATGTTAGAACATAACATAGCTGAACCGACTTTTAGTGCTTGGAGTTCACCATGTTTACTAGTTGAGAAACATGATGGTTCGTTTCGGTTTTGTACCGATTTTCGTAAGGTAAATGCTATCACTAAGCCTGACTCCTATCCTCTTCCACGGCTAGACGACTGTATTGACCAAGTAGGTTCTGCATCTTTTGTTTCAAAGTTAGATCTTTTAAAAGGCTACTGGCAGGTTCCACTCAGCCAGCGAGCCTGTGAGATCTCCGCTTTTGTGACGCCGGACAACTTCTGTCATTATAAGGTTATGGCATTTGGAATGCGAAATGCACCTGCTACTTTCCAGCGTCTGGTGAATAGGGTGTTGGAAGGAGTTGCAGGATGTGAGGCTTACCTTGATGATTTAGTTATTTATAGTTCTACCTGGTCTCAACACTTGGCCCAGCTCAGGGATGTTTTCAAATGGTTAAAGGCTGCAAATTTGACCTTGAACCTCTCCAAGTGCGAGTTTGGGCAGGCCACAGTAACTTACTTGGGTAAAGTTGTTGGCCACGGTCATGTGTCTCCAGTGGGAGCAAAAGTGGAGGCCATCGTGAACTTTGCTGTACCATCATCTCGGCGGGAACTAAAACGTTTCCTGGGTATGGCAGGATACTATAGGAGTTTTTGCAAAAATTTTGCCACTGTTGCTACACCTTTAACTAACCTGCTTAGTCCTAAGGTTCCTTTTGTTTGGTCGGAGTCATGCCAGGTGGCCTTTGAAAATCTGAAGGCCTTGTTGAGCAGTTCTCCTATTCTTGCTGCCCCAGATTTTAACAGACCTTTCAAGCTAGCTGTGGACGCTAGTGAATTCCGTGTGGGTGCAGTTCTTCTTCAAGATGATTCAGAGGGAGTTGAGCACCCTGTGTGCTATTTTTTAAAGAAATTTGATATCCATCAGAAGCACTATTCTACCATTGAAAAGGAAGCTTTGGCCCTTATTCTTGCTCTGAACCATTTTGATGTGTATGTTTCATCCAGTGTTTCACTGATTGTGTACACTGATCATAATCCCCTAGTCTTCCTCCATAGTATGAGAAACTCTAACCAGCACTTAATGCGATGGAGCCTGTTCTTGCAGGGATATGACCTTTCAGTCCGCCACATTCGTGGAAAGGACAATGTTTTGGCGGATGCTTTGTCAAGGTCGTAAGTGCTTGTTTATATTTCATGTACTTGTTGCCTTTGCCATATGTTATTCCATAGCAATGTTTTAAGGGTGGGAGTGTTATGTGGGAGTGTTCTAATCTGTGATTTGTTGCAATTTCCCTGGTAGCTTACCTGCAATCAATGGGTTAATTGGTGCCACCTGAAGGGAGCCACTTAAAGTCTTGGACACATGCTCTCACTCTCTCTCTCTCTCGTCTTGCAGCCAGCACTGCAGCAGTAGTGTTTCTGCTTCTACAGTCCCCTTTTTCTTTTAATATGAAATAAACTTAATTTTGATTGGCAAACTTTGTTGTAGTGTCCTTTATGTTGCATCCCTAGAGCCAGGGTTGTAACACATCTAAAGCCTGCTGTGTGATGCTGCGGTGTACGAGTTCCGCTGTGGCCGAGCTCTCACCCAAGCGCACCGCTGTTTCAGTTTCAGGAATTGTGACTGTCTCAGCATTTTCTGCAACGCGCAAGCCTGCACAGTTGCCTGCTTGGTGCTATAAATGTAGTGACGATGCCCACTGCTCAGTGCCCATCTCCACATATAAGCACAGCCCTTCACACAGGGCTCACGCCCATAAAAGCATAGTAGACGTGCCCACTCCTCAGTGCCCACAATTACTATGTCACACGCGTCATGTGGTTTCTGTAAAAACAAAACCCGTGCACGCTCGTCCGGCCACGGCCGATGGTGCTATAAATGCAGTGACGATGCCCACTCCTCAGTGCCCATCTCCACATGTAAGCACGGCCCTGCACACAGGGCTCGCGCACATAAGATCGACACAGATCGGTCGAGCGCGCCGCATAGTAAACGTGCCCACTCCCCAGTGCCCACATACACTATGTCACATACGGCGCGTGGCTTCTGTAAAAACGAGGCCCGTGCACGTACGCTCTGCACAGGCAGACAGCGAGTTGAAAGTGGTAAATGTGCACATATGCAGCCCACAGTTACTCGCAGACATATCGAGTCCCACGGGGCCTGCTCAGCCTTCCCCCAGTCGGTTAAGCGCCGGGACGGGGTCGAGGAAGAGCGATCTGCCCGCTGTGATCAGCGCGCTCCCCGCCTCAGATGCGCAGCACACCCGAGCGCCGCCGTTGCCCAGTCAACAGAGCGCGCTTCGCATCCAGCCCTTAGCCATTCATGCAGATGCATGGTCAGCGCTTCCAGGGGTTTCGGATTGGGTGCTAGGCATTATAAAGAGAGGCTACTCGCTACAGTTTTTTTTTTTTCCGACGCCCTCCGCGCTTTTCAGCATGCGTCGAAACTACGGTCAAAACAGAAGTAGCACACATACTTCGGGCCGAAATATCAAAACTGTTGAGCAAAGGGGCTGTAGAGCCTGTGTCTCAAGCTCAAAGCGAGGGGGGGCTGTACAGCAGATACTTTCTGGTGCCCAAGAGAGACGGGGGTCTCAGGCCCATACTGGATCTAAGACAGCTGAACAAGGCATTGATGAAACGCAGTTTCAAAATGCTTACGACCAGGAAACTCCTCGCGCAGATTCACAGAGGGGACTGGTTCATGTCAATAGATCTGATGGACGCGTATTTTGAAATACAGATGGCGTCAAACCACAGGCGATATTTGAGATTCGCCTTCGAGGGCCAGGCATAGATGTTTACAGTCCTCCGTGGCTCCTCGTACGTTTACGAGGTGCATGGATGCAGCGCTCGCTCCTCTCAGACTCAGAGGCATGCGAGTGCTGGATTATTTGGACGACTGGCTGGTTCTGGCCCGATCACGAGCGGAGCTCGTGGACCACAGGGCCGTTTTACTCGATCACATCGAGAAGCTCGGCCTCAGTGTCAATTGGGCGAAGAGTTCGCTGAACCCCAGTCAGACGATTCTGTTTCTGGGTATAGTTCTGAACTCGTGTTCCATGACGGCACGGCTGTCACCACAGCGCGTGATGGGCATTCAGCGCGCAGCGAGTTCTTTCCGCTGCGGCGCGACCGTGTCGCTCAAACACTGTCAGAAGATGCTGGGCCTCATGGCCTCAGCATCTCCGGCTCTGCAGCTGGGCCTGCTCCGCATGCGCCCCCTGCAGTTCTGGCTGAAGACGCGGGTGCCGCGCAGAGCGTGATCAGAGCTGTGTCACAGCTCTGGCACCTTGGACAGCGAACGGCTGGTACCGATCAGGTGTAAGCCTGGGGACTTCCCCGAATGTGAAGATGGTGTCGACGGACACCTCCACTTCGGGATGGGGAGCGCTGCTCGAGGGCAGACCGTCCTTTGGCCTATGGTCAGAACGGGAAAAGCTCCATCATATCAACTGTCTAGAAATTCTGGCAGTGGAGAACGTGCTTTTTTCCCCAAATCAAGGATCACCACGTCTTAGTCCGTTCGGACAACATGTCTGTGGTGTCCTACATAAATCGCCAGGGCGGTCTCGGGTCCTGAAACCTGTACAGGCTAGCGGAATGCCTCCTGGTTTGGGCTCAGCGCAACGTGCGTTCGCTGAGAGCAGTGCATGTGCCTGGGCTACAGAATCTGGGTCCAGACAGGCTATCCAGAGGCAATGTTCCTACGGGGGAATGGTCTCTACACCCGCAAACAGTCCGGCTGTTGTGGGAGAGATTTGGCAGGGCGGAGGTGGACCTCTTCGCGTCCCACGAAAACGCTCACTGCCCTGCGTTCTTTTCCATGAACGAAAGCGCGCTGTCATGGGAATGGCCGTGCTGCCCGCTTTATGCTTTCCCTCCCATCTACCTCCTTCCGCAGGTGATGGAACGGGTGAGAGAAACGAGATGTTCAATACTGCTTGTAGCACCTCTTTGGATGAACCAACCATGGTTCCCAGATTTGATGCAGTTAGCAGATATCGCCCTGTGGCCGGTACCGCTGAGGAGGGACCTCCTCTCGCAGGCCAGGGGCTCGATTTGGCACCCTCAACCGGAGTTGTGGTCCCTCCATGTGTGGGCGCTCAACGGTTACCCGCTGATCTCGCAGTGGGAGTGCTAAATACCATCACTCAGGCTAGAGCTCCGTCGACACGACGTCTGTATGCCTCGAAGTGGTCGGTGTTCTCCAGCTGGTGCACAGCTCGAGGTTATTCACCCCTTAGTTGTGAGGTGACGGAGGTCCTCTCCTTCCTACAGGAGCTGTTGGATAAGGGCAGAGCCCCATCCACGCTCAAAGTTTATGTGGCGGCCATCGCTGCGTTTTCTGAAACGGCGCTCGGTCAGTTAATAGGAAGGAATGATTTAGTCATCCGGTTCCTCAGAGGAGCTAGGAGGCTGAATCCTCACAGACCTCTGTCAGTCCCTATGTGGGACCTCGCGGCGGTTTTGGAGGCCTTGAAGGGTCCCCCTTTTGAGCCTATCCAATCGGTTAGCCTTCAGCATCTGTCGTTCAAGACAGTATTCTTGTTGGCTCTCGCTTCGGTGAAGCGTGTGGGTGATTTGCACGCACTCTCGGTGAGCCAGTCGTGCTTGGAGTTTGGGCCCAATGACTCAAGGGTCATACTCAAACCTAGGCACGGTTATGTGCCGAAATCCCTCAACACACCGTTTCGGGCTCAGGTTATTGCCCTGTCTGCGTCAGGAGAGGATAGAGACTCGAGTCTTCTTTGCCCTGTCAGGGTTTTAAGAGCTTATGTGTCTCGCTCTGCTGCCTTTCGGTTTGTCTCGTTCGGTGGACGTTCCAAGGGAATGGCTGTTTCGAGACAGACTCTATCCAGATGGATAGTTGACACCATAGCGTTAGCTTACGCTTCCAGGGGCCTTCAGTGCCCGTTGGGCGTCAGAGCACACTCCACAAGAGGCGTCGCCTCGTCGTGGGCGTGGTCTACTGGGATCTCCTTGCAGGATATATGTATGGCGGCAGGTTGGGCCTCGCCGTCTACATTTATCAGGTTCTATAACCTGGAGGTTCCCGCCTTGCAAGCAAGGCTGCTGTCGGTATAGTCGAATCAGGGCCCTGAGGGGAATTCTGAGTTCACGAGCGCTATGCGCTGCCGACTGTTATATGGGCAGTATTGCGTAAGACCCGCATTGCCACATTGGTCAGGCCTTGCCTCGGCTGTGTGATGTCATATTGCCGCATCTACGGATGCTGCTAGATATGGGACGGAGGGCTTTCCCCCTTTCTGTCCTGGACTCTCTGTGAGTCCCTCAGGTGACTGTGCACTGTAAATCCTGGGCGTTGCTTCAGGTTTATTGGTGTGAACCCTGCGCACACGGCGTTTTACATTGGGTTCCCGTAGCGTCTTAAGCTAAGACGCAGTACGAGAGAGCTCTCGTAAGAGAACGTACTCGGTTACTAAACGTAACCTCGGTTCTCTCTAGAAGAGCGAACGAGTACTGCGTTCTCTGCCGTGCGTACGATTCACTCTGGTTCGCTTCGGCGATGAAATAAATCAGGTGAGTCAGCCTTTTCGAGCTCCTTTTATAGGTTGGGCCACACCCGTTTCGGCGGGAAGTGGCAAGAAGGGTGCGAAGCGCCCTTATTGGTCTGATGTTGCATCAACCTGCGCTCGATAGGCTGTGCAGTTGCCGCAGAACAAGCCAATGAGCGAACGAGCCGTCTCGCCTATGGCTGTGTACTGCTGCAAATGCGCTTTACAAAAATACAAAATTAAGGATAATTTTTTGCTTCAGTATTTCGTGAAAAGAGACTTTTCCCGTAGCGTCTTAAGCTAAGACGCAGTACTCGTTCGCTCTTCTAGAGAGAACCGAGGTTACGTTTAGTAACCGAGTACGTTTTTTCTAGGAACTGTCGTCTTTCCTAAGAAAAAGCTAACATGTCCATAAGGCACCATGTCCACAAATGATCACCTGTTGAAAAACTACTGGATTCTCTCTACATCCACATATAATCACAATGGATCAAATCTGAATGCATATGTGCTTAAGATTCGTTTTAATTCATTGTTAACTGAGGTAACAAATAGATTAGATTATAATATTATTATTTAATCTATATTTTTACTAGGACTGAAACAATATTACAATTCAAACCTATATCAATAAGATGATAATTATTTAATTGGCCAATATTTAAATTTAATTCTAGTTTGTCAAAATAAATAAATAAAAAATCCCCACTAAAATCTTTCTAAATGCTACAATTTTAATATGACATAATACATATTGATATTTATATTTGTTAAAGATAATATTTAACAGTATTAGTTTTTATTTCTTTCTACAATAATTTGAATGGAGTGTTGACGGTTTTAAAAAGCAAGCTAATTTCAAAGTTAATTTGAAAAAAAAAAAAAAAAAGTACCAAAAAATTCCAACACATCTCACTACAGTCTCTAAATGAACACAAGTGGAAATAGCTTTCATTCATTTTCACACTAATTTGAAAAATCTGTAATATCACAGATAACCGATATAGTACCCTAGTATTTATTAATGATAAGCAGTTATACTTGTTTTACAGTGTAACGTCTTTGATTCTGGATTTAAGCACTCTCTGTACTCATATTTTTGAAAATACTTTTTGTTTGTCTTTTTTGTCTTTAAACCAGTCAAAAGGCAAATTGTACTTTCACAACCACTGTTATGATTGATACTACAAAGCCACAGTGCCACACGTCTTGTAATCTGTCGAAACAATGACTAGCTATTTCTACAACTCCAGCCTGCCAGCCACAGTTTCCCGGTCTCTGTTAAACTGAGAACAAAAGCAAAAACAAACCTCTCTTGATGCCCTTCATTTTCTTGTCACACTGCAGCCAGGGTGAAAAAGTCTGCATTGGTCAATCCTTTTGCCAACAAAAATGGTATTTCTTATCCCTCTCCCTCACTTTGAATTCCTGCTGAATATGAACTTTGTTTTCCACTGGATCTATCCATATGAGAGTGTTTGTCATTAATCATCACTCTCAATTCCAAAGCACAAATTGAGAGTGCAAGTGTATTAATTTTACTTTTACAAGGTATGATGAAGGCTTCTGATGTACCCTTACCTTCAGAAAAGCTCAAAAGTGACAGCTCACTTTTTAACAGTCTTGGTTGTGGAATACCTTTCTCATTTATTTTCTCTATTGGGCTTTCAAAATCTACAATAAAGAGTTTTAAGCAATCAAAAAAAAAAAAAAATGATAAAACACACCAAATCCATTTTTTCCCCCAAAAAATAAATAAAGTGACAAGACTCGGGATTGAGAGGAGTTTTACTAAACAACATTCTAAATTTAAAAGAAAAATTGTCAAATCACACTGACTTGTACTGTAGGTTCTAAAAAAATAACATTGGAGCTTAAGGTACGTCTCTCTTGAAAGGTTTACACATTTTAAAAAACCTATTTTTCTTGAGAAAGTCAAGGTTTTTTTTGTTGTTGTTGTTTTGTGGGGGTTTTTTGGAACCCAGCAGTTATCTTTTTTTGATCCGCTAAAATATTTTTTGGCTATGCCTTATACAAGCACTATAAATAACGCAGTGAACCAATCTGCCCCCTCAAAATCATTTTCATAAAACATTTTCATTTTTCATACAATAACATCTCCCCTTGCCTTTATGAGGCAGAGTTCATAAAATCATAAACTGTGTGGCACTAAGAGTCAAGATTTAACCCAATTTATGAGTAAAGAGGCCTATATATCAACCCATTAACTCTCGATTAGGTCAAAATATGAAACATCAATTTTGAAAATATATGTGTATTCACATATATTAGAGGTTTGCCAAAAAAAGAGCCACACTAAAGGCTGCTAGAAAAGGATAAACATTTGTCATGATGGTCCCGTCATATTGTTGCCTAGAAAATGACAATGACAGCACTTAGATTTAAATTTGATTTTCAGTTTAAATTTAGATTTAAGCCAAAGCTCATAACAACTCCAAAGTCACTCAGCCCTCCTGCCTGAGTGACAGTCAGAAAGTCAATAAGAAAAACATGCATTTCCAATATGCACTTTTAATATGTATTTAATTTTATCAACATTTTTTATCATTTCTGTACCTTCCTTACCATACATTTTATTTTTATTATTTGTCACGATTTATATGCAGTTCTGCTTTGTTGTTTTGGATGTCACAGTAATATCTCTCCATGTGGAGGGAAATGTCATAAGCAGTGAAGCCTGTGGGGTTGCTGAAGGCTGGTGTAAATCACAGACTCTTTGTAATGCATCTGTGTTCTTAGATTTGAACAAGAGAGGGAAAGAGACTGGCAGAAACAGAAAGAAGCAGCAGAAATAGGAGCAGAAATTTCTTGAGGAGACATGAGCTTATTATTAAGTCTTTTGTCCAGAGCATGTCAACACTTTTGAGCATAAATTAGCATTTAACCAATAAAATGTTACGAAGTGTCATTTTTTATTAAATATTCTTGGTTCTCATGACAGAGGCGATATGCTTCTGAGACCAAGTTTTATTTTTTGTTCTAGAAGGAACCCTAAGAGAAGGATTTTCTCTTCTTTAAGAAGTTTTATCTCCATGGTGTAATTTAAGAGGCACTGAGGATTTAATGGTGGCATTTGTTGGCATTGTATGAATTTCTACCTAAATATAAAATGCATTTGACAAAGGTTGCACAATAAAACGCCTTAAAGCTAAGCCACTGAATCAATATTGAAGCAAAGGGAAGTCAATAAAGAAATCAATAGTCCTCTACAGGGAAAAAATATGTTCCTGTAACCCGCTAGTGTATGGATTAGAGTTGAACACCTCACTAATGAATAAGTCTCATCCTGATGTAAAACGGGAACAATCTTCAGGGGAAATTAAGCATTCTTATGTTCTTTCATGTCTTTTGTAGTAAAATCATGCCAGTCATGCCAGTATATGCTATTCCATTACTCACCAAAACTATGTAAACAATTGTAACTATTTTTAAACAAGTTAATTTTTTATATATATTTTTTTATGTGGAATTGACTTGTACAGACAATTTGATACTTTAAACTTTAAGGCAGCAACTGAACAAAGTATGTGGACATTTTTCACCATATAATTTAATGATTTAGTTTTTAGTTCCAAACCATTCTCATTAAATTAATTGCATAATCTGATAATAATAGAATTTACAATATATTAACTCATTAAAGACCTTTAATGTAGTTTTAAAAAAAAAAACTGTAACTTGTGGTTCTGTCAGGACCACTATTGTCAAAATTAACTTTGGTTTGGCAGTATGGTTCTATTCTGGGCAAAAACTAGAAAAAAAAATAGAGCTTATATAGGTAGGCCGCGATAGGTGTCGTATTACTATAGGTAGATGTGATCAGCTGAGAATCAGCTGATACAAGCTTGAGGGATGGAGGAGGGTAATTTGCTCTTGAGCAAGCTGAAAAGCTGCTGAATACTACTGAATAGAGCTTATATAGGTAGGCCACGATAGGTGTCGTATTACTATAGGTAGATGTGATCAGCTGATACAAGCTTGACTCACGTGACCTGCCAAAACTAACGCTAATGCTTAATTGTAACTACATGCTTTTTTTACTACGTTAAAATAGGATTATTGAGAATTTCTATCTCATAAGTCAGACTTTGTTTCTCACAATTCTGAGAATTACATGGGGGTGGGGCTGTCAGAATTGTGAAATGTAGTCAGAATTGGAAAAAAATAAATAAATAAAAAGAAAAGAAAATTATATTGCGCAATTATTTTTTTCTCCAAAAAAATGTCTGACTTTGTGAGACTGGAACTCAAAATTGTGAGAAAAAAACAATTAATTGTGAGATAAACTATTGTATGGTGAAAAGGGCTTTCAAAGTTCACTGTTTTGTTTAAATAAAACAAATTAAATGTAACTCTTCAGCATGATCTATGTAAACCCATCAGACAGATTTAAACTGAGCAACTCCCAGCTGAGTTACATTAATTATGAGCCAACGTCCATTTCATACTCATATACACCATTTCAGTTATTTATTTCTTATTACTTCATTTCGATCACATATTTCAATTTGTTCCTTCATTTGTTCTTAAGAGACTTAAATGAGTTCAACTCCCGGTCTATTGTCATAAACCAGAATTTAAAGTATATAGAGGAGTCCCACCTCATAGCTTTTCACTGTCATCTTATTCCACCATACGCTCCAACTGTTTCATATCCCATCATTTATTCATTCATGTATTTTGGAGAATAAGGCACTCAGATAAATGCCATCAATACAGAGATTTTATCACTTTCTTGAAACACGCCAGGCTGTCAGGAGCTTTATGAATGTTGCAGTACCTAAACTCCTAGACGTTGATGAAAGGGCTGTATGGCTCAGTCACTGATCCCCAGACGTTGTAACTTGCTTTAGATTAATGAGACTATAGCAATGGGAGGACCCCATCTGCATGCCATTTCCATCTTGATGGGACTGCGGCATGATGCTGCAATACTACCTGCACATGAGCTTGTAGGCAACATGCTTTCCTGTGCTTACAATGGCAGCAATGCATCAAATGTGCTGGAAACCTGAGAGTCAAAATATATTTTTTCCAAATGCACCATTCAAAACCTTTTACTGGGGTAATCTTTGGTAAAGTTAATTAAAAGTTTACAGATACTCATGATGAAAAACTAATGGAATGAAAGAATAAACCAAAGGATTATGCTTTTCTTCTGAATGGAATAATATGCATAAGAGCATTAATCCATAAGAGCATTAAACAACCTCAACAAAATTTAGCAGAGCTGATAAATAATTCAACATTGTTAAAGATTAGTTTTACAACTGAGAAATACTATTGTAAAAATTGTGTATGTACAGAAAACATGGCCAAAAGTTTTGGCAGTGCCAAATTTTGTGTTTTGCAAAGTTTGCTGCTCCTGTATTTGTAAATAATTTTTTCACATGTTTCTATGGTATACTGAAAAAAAATGAAAAGCATATCATAAGTTTTAAAGGCTTTTATTGGCAAAACTCGATATTTAATAAGTCAATATTTACAGTGTTGACCCTTGTTCTTCATAACCTCTGCAATTTGCTCTGGCATGCTGGATATTAGCTTCTGAGCCAAATACTGACTGACGGCGATCCATTCTTGCCTTATTAGTTCTTTGAGTTGATCACAATTTGTGGGCTTCTGTTTGTCCAGTCGCCTTTTGAGAACTGACCACAGGTTCTCTATGGGAATGAGACCCGGGAAGTTGCCTAGCCACGGATCCACAACTTCAATGTAGTGATCTTCGAGCCACTTTTTTTATCACTCTTGCTTTGTGACATGGTGCTCCATCATGCTGGAAAATGTACAGATCATCACCAAATTGCACATGGATCGTTATTCAATTAATGTTAGCTGACCATTTTATGTCAAGTTCAAAAAAGTTAAATTATTTTTTTTTGCCTGTGTGAAAAGTTCATTATTTGGCCAATGAAGCTTTTAGCAATTATTTAAAATGCATCTGATCATGCTTCCAAATAATCTAGAAACATGAAATATAAAAATAAATGATGCACAGAAATGAAAAAAGCTAAATATTTACTGTACATTTTCTGAAGAAAATATAAGTGCTACCAAGGTGTTTTCAGCATGTTGCTAATGCTAATGTTCTGGATGGTTGTAGTTTTACAACTATGTCTTATATTAATGGTTTTCATTCTTCATATGGCTGCCCATGCCTCTTTGCATTAGATGTTGTTTCCAACTTTCATTGCAATCTGAATCTCAAAGTTCAAATTGACATTGTTATCCTGAGGGGCTTAGCATTTTAATGACACACCCTTCAGCCCCCAACAGGCTTCTGTCCCCTACTGCAAAATGCTTAAGTCGTAAGGCAGAGGAGATTGAATGGAACAGGGCAGAATCTGCTAAGAACCAGGACACAATAGATCTCGGAAACCATGAGTTCAGTTGTTTTGACTTAAAAAAAGGAATCTGAAGACTTAAAAGGTCAACAGGATAATATACAATAGGATTTTTCACCCGTGTCCCTTTGAAAAGATTGAAAAGCAGTTCTATTATACACCTACGGTATAACCGATTTTGAGTCCTTTCTCAATCTTCAATCCCAAAGATCTGAAAAAATTGTGTTGCAGCAGCTCCTTGTAAAAGAAGACAGAAAAGAAAGAACAAAACAGGAAGATAAGATAGTAGTCTATGAGTGAAATATGCACATATTTTAAGCTTTCTTGGACAGTGAATATAGAGGAGTACTCTAGTAGAGTAGAGCAGGAGTTTTCAAACGAGGTGCTGAGGGTTTACAAAAAATACAGTGCATTCAGAAAGTATTCAGACCCCCTTCGCTTTTCAGTTTTGCTGTTGCGGCCTGATACTACAATTGTTTAACATTCATTTCTCATTAATCTACACTCCATACCTCATAACAACAAAGTGAAAACAGAATTAGAAATGTTTGCAAATTAAAAAAAAGGGAAAAAAAGGAAATATCAGATTTACATAAATATTCATGTGTGCTTAGGGTCATTGTCATGTTGGAAAGTGAACCTTCAGCCCAGTCTCCAGTCCTGAGCGCTGTGGAACAGGTTTTAATTAAGGATCTGTCTTTGTTCAGGGTTAAGGGAAACTGAATGGAACAAGTCTCCCAGTCCCTGCCACTGAAAAACACCCCACCGCATGAGGTACTCTGCAGGTGATGAGCAGAGCTGGTTTCCTTCAAACATGATTCTTACAACTGAGGCTCATTAGACCAGAGAATCTTGTTGTTTTTTTTGTTGTTGTTGTTTTGCAAATTCCAAGTGTGTTTTCATCAGTGGTGTAATGTAACTAAGTAATAATACTTTGTTACAGTACATAATTATTTTTTGGGAGTATCTATATTTGAGTTTTTATATTTCAGACAACTTTAACTTTTACTCCACTACATTTCTTAATTAAAATGTATACATTTCCCCGAAGCATATTCGTTACTTACGACAAAATAGTCAGAAGTCAGAATCAGTGGTCAGAAGTACGAATCAATGGTCTACCGTTTGCAAGTTAGACTCATGCTCAAGTGCACACACAACCATGCATTCTAAATTGTAGACGGCAAAAATGATTCTGTATGCTTTTTAGATTTATAAAACTGAATAAAGTTAACTTAATCTATATCACACAAAGAGTACCATTTTTTGCAGATATCAGCATGAACACATATGCCTTTAAATAAATATAGCCAAAACCTATCAAAATCCCACCAAAATCTGTTCCCATGACTTATCGCGAGATGCAGAAGGTTACGTTTTAGACTAATAACATTGGTTTCGCCAATGTTAGTTCTGCGCAAGGTTTGCGCAAATCTGTAATGAAAATGCGCCTTTGTGTTGCCTTCCTCTCTTCTAACCCATAGAGTGCACGTCCCGTGGCACACACGTCTCGCATGCCTTAAGATCTCTTGGTCTGTTGACACTCCGGTTGATGCCCGTGACCATACAGAACACACTGCTACACATGCCTGCACCAGATGACATTTCAGAAGTCAGATCTAGACACAGCTGTCACAGAACATGCCACAGCCAAAGTGAGAAAACTTAATATTAAAAATCACGGGCATCAATTGCGGTGTATGGTGGATGTAAACGAGAGCTCTAATGGCAGGCGCATGAAGTTTAAGTGGACGGAACACACGCTATATTATGGATTAAAAGGGAGTCACAAAAGATAATGTACAGAGGTAAATAACTGTAAATTTACACGGTTTACTTAAGTGCATCACTCAGCGTGCAGACAGTAAGATGTGCAATGCACCTGTAACGCTCAGGTGCTCAGAGACACACGATCCATAATAGATCTATTATAAAGTACAGAGACAAAAAGGTAAAAGTGTAGAATTGTCTGTTTGCTTTTGTGCATCAATCGGGGTGTAAACAGTGAAAAATGTTGATGCAGGTGAAAAACGTTTGGTTAATGGTGAATATTGACCTATTGTGCTAGTTGCTGAGCCCGCCTTTATATAACGATTGACAGGTTGGGGGCGTGATCAACTTTTCAAACTGAGTCATCTGAACAAACATTGCAGCTTGAAAATATTTATATTAATTATTAAAAGGTTATAATTTTTACATTTTACTGGCTTAATGCATGCTTATATTAGCAATGCTAAATGCTACATAAATTTTTGGTTGATCTGACAGACCTTTTAAAACTCAATAGACTGACTTTTATTCATTAGATGAACTAAAGTTCTTAAGGGTGCTTTCACACCTGCCTCATTTAGTTCAGTTTAATCGTACCAGAGTTCGTTTCCCCGTTTGGTGCGGTTCGTTTGGGCAGGTGTGAAAGCAGCAATCGCACTCGGGTGCTCACCAAAAGCGGACCAAACAAGCGTACCGAGACCTGCTTGAAGAGGTGGTCTCGGTACGCTTTCAAACGAACTTTGGTGCAGTCTGTTTGTGGTGAGAACGTGATCCGACCTCGAACAGACCCAACTGCAAAAAGTACTGATAATTTTTGGACTAAACCAGCTGCCGTCGTCAGCTGCGCTGTGCATTATGGGATGAGGAAGTGTTTGTTGACAGTTTGCACTTTAGCATTGCAGCTCGTGGAGTAGTGAGGAGGCTATAGAAATTTGGTCAGATGACCATGAGCATGTCAGAGTTAAGAAGAATTAATGCAAGCCTCTGCTTGAAGTTACGAGCGATGCCCGCTCGCCGTTTGCAGTGCATTAGAATGTTGTTTTCAAGCTGCATCTGCGCTTCATTATAGAAATGTATTGTTTGCATATTGTGGTGTATACAAACAATGTACTAGATTATGGCCAGGGACAAAACCAGCCCGCGCAGTCGTCTCTCCATAGTTGTGTTGTCTCCGTGTTGTTTGCTGGCTTTCCCTCTTATGTTGGAATATTCCCACCCATAAATTCTGACCAATCGAAAAGCAGTTTAGGTAATACGTCATGGCCAATGACTTATGTGGATGTTGTCATGTAACTGCATTTTGGTTCGTTTCAACTGGTTCGGACCAAAGTAATCAGTGTGGTGTGAAAAGGAACCAAAAAAGCTGAAAAATGCTACAATGTATAATTGTTTGCCCTTGGTTCAGACCAAATGAACCGAACTAGAGATGTGAAAGCACCCTAAGTTGTCAGTTGCTATTTGAGTTAACTTAAATTGAGTGCGAAAGGTTGCATTATTTTTATTTTTTTGTACCTTTATTTATTTGTTTTTATTTGGCTTTGCATGGCATGAATACGTTTACTCATGGAATAGAGTCATATTGATGTTTGCACAAAAAATTAAAATGTACCAGTAAATCATTCATCTGTTTATACCACCACTTTCATGGGCGTTGATGTCTATTAAACAAAGCCGGATCAGTTGCTAGTTACACTTAGTTTTATTTTCCAAAGGTTCTGTTCAAAATTAGCCATAACTAAGATTATTATAGAAAGCTCCATGACACACAAATAGGCTCAAAGCACAATTCTGACACAATGAAATCAATAATTTCAAGTGAGAAGAAAGCTATTTCTTTTAATCAGGGGTGGTAGCCGATGCTAATGAAGTGTGTTGAAGCTTGTGTGCAGTATTATAAATGAAAAGCAGATATTCAACACAACTCCATTCTAATTTGCATGTAAATAGCAGCAGATCTTTGGCCTGCATCCACCACTGGCCTGTGGTTTACTGCTCTATGCATTTTCCTGTCCGGGCTGTGTTGATTCATTTAATGCACACATGCGCACACACACACAAATCAATAGACTCTTCTCTGCAATGCTTTAAAGCATACTAAGCTGTGATTACATTCAAACATAACATTGCTTGCAGGGCTGTTCAATGATTCATGCATATGCTACAAATGGTTAAACAGATAAACTGTCTGAATAAACAAGACAAAAATGCATATGCTATGATTTGCCACATGCAATTTGTAAGGGATGTGCTATACGCCTGGTGAATAATGTGCTGACACACTCTCAGCAGGTTCCTGATTGTCTGGCGCTGCAGGAGCCTGACTGTCTCAGACAATAAAACTTCCTTCTGTGTGCTACTCAAGCTACCATATATCCATACCCCTCATATCCAATCCAAATAAAGCAGCCAACGTCTTATTCCCACTACATCATCTGCTTCAATAGGAAACAGGATACAATCCTCTCAGCAAATTGTAAATGAGTCTCATCTATTCCTCCCACCCTCCATGTGGATCTACCTTTAGCCATCATCATCATCATCATCATCGTGACTAGACATTTTCCTTTCCTCCATTCTTTCTTTCCACAAACAAACAAAAAGGAAACAGCAACATATGTTCCAATATTTTATTCTTAGCACGTAAACTTTAAAGTTGTGTTAATGATCACCAATGTTTTCCAGGTTAGTCTCATCTGATCTCTGAGTTTGATTGGAGGTTCTTAAGAATAAGTAAGTAAACTAGCTTAATTGTATAATGTTGGTGCAATAATCTGTGCATATTACTTTTGGTAACCACTTTTTCAGATAATTGCTATTTCAGGTCAACCCACTTTCTAAATGGCTCATAAAAACAAAATGGTTCTTTTTCATGTTGGTCTAACAGATCTTTCCTGTCTAAGTGGGTGGTTCTTGGCCAAAAAGAGCTGCATACTGGACTTTATGCCAAAAGCCTATTTAAAGACTATTTAAAGTTCCGATTCCAAGAGGTTGGAATAATAGTGTGAGTAACAAAGACTGAGTCAGCAAATCCAAAGAAAAAAATACAGTGCACATAAAAAAACCTGTTGCACAACTCGATGGCGACCTGGATAAGAAAATATACTCATAGTCTTTTCACACGTGTTTCTCTTTGAGCTACTGAGAGACCGTGAAAGAGACCATATAGGAGAATGTGACAGGGAATAGACAGGGTAATAGAGATAGAGACACTCTCACAGCCTAAGCTTTGATTCATTTTCACAGATGGAGCTTTAAGCTTTTATTCCAGCTACAATTCCTGCCACACTCTTCACAGAAGTACTGTAGCTGCACTTTGCCAGCTTCTGTCATCTGTCCTAAAACGAAACAAGGAATACAGTTGTGTAAGCATGGTGATATTTGCTAACGTCTGAGAACTGTTGATCTTTGACTAAGGATATAAATATAGTGATTACCACATAATTACAACTACATTAGTACAGATTTTTTAAAAATCTGATAACTGCAGTTGTCAGTATGGTCGTTTGTCTATAACGATCATGTGAAATATTATTCAGTATTTCTCTTAATTAAAATTCACGTCATGTTAAATATCATGATTACTATGTCTACTTTTTAATTAATAGATAGATATCTCCATTCAACCTGTATGTTAATCATTTGCTTCTTAGAAACCACTATTTTGTTTATATACCTAAATGTTTTAGTTAGCAGATCATATAGCAATATCGCTGGTGCCAGGCCTAAAGTTGTAAAATAAGGCTTTACAGTTGATTGGGTTTGGTGGAAAAATATATCAGTATACACTTTTTTTTCAATTCCCCTTTCAGGACTTCGCTGGCCAGCAGAAGTTGCAAATGCTCCTGACATATATTGCTTATTTTTCGATATATATCTGAGAAGTGCAAAATTAGAATTGATCAGAACAATGAAGGGGAAGCAATTACAAAACTGTCTCGAGTCATCTGAATATAAATTAAGTACAAAATCAATGAGTAGTAATTGCAGTATTCTTTGGCTGAGTCATACATGCAATGTTGCAGACTGCTATTAGTAAGTTTGCCAAGCTACAGTCAAATGCTTTTTGGCTGTTTCATATTGTCAGACTGCTGATCTTAAAATTATAAATTTATATGAATATGTTAACACATTCCAACAAATCCACTGCACACTCTTTCCAAAGAAAAACAGGGGATGTGTACAAATATTTGTGCTTAAGAATCAAATGGCCTATTTAGACTGGACCACTTCATGTGTTTTATTTGATCGGATAGCTATCAGATCCCAAAAATGACCAAGTGTAAATGCCCTCTGCAATGTGTTCAAGACAATCCGATCACAATAAAACACTTCAGGAAGTGGTTTAAAACACAGATGCAACTATGAAACATCAGATGCAACTATGAATTTACAGCATCCGGTTGTTGAAGTCGAAATGGAAAAAAAAATAAAGGTGCCAAAGCATGCTTTTTAACTTTTGGCAAACTGGTAACCAGATACCATTGCAGTACCTCAACACACATCTCCACAGCCCGTCAGAGATAAGCATCTCTCTACAGCAAGCCATTATGCAAATTGCCACAAATGAAACTCACTACTTGGCATTGCATCTTCAATCTTTTACCAGTGTTTTGGTATTGCTAAATTTTTTTAACAGTGCTATTGCTGCGTTTTTTCCTATTGTCCTAAATAAAATTCAGTCCATATCTAACAAATTGAATAACTATCTGATAAAAAAAAAAACTAAATTATTGCTCAAAGACAAAAAAAACCTTTCATTATGTATTCATTTTTCTGTTTTTCTAAAGAAATAAAAATGAAAAAAAAATATAAAAAGTTGTAGAGGTATATCATTGTGATGATACTGTATAAGGATACCACTGTAATTGTGACTTACAGACCTTTATAAACTTTGCATGAGCCAACTTTATATTAGATGCTCTTAGAGTCACAATTTCTGTACT